>NC_045562.1:17128251-17744084 GCF_009819795.1 Aythya fuligula | reverse complement strand
AACTGTACTCAGTAATAGTAGTAATAGAATGAAGAGAGTATACTGAACAGTACTGAATTTATGTTTTCAGACTGAGGACACTTAAGAAGGATTAGAGTCAGCCCTAGACTTTTTTTTTTCCCCAGAAGTACTGTCAATAATCTAGCACGACATAGTAAAATCGCTATTACCAGTAGATATATGTGAAGCTACAAATTATACATACGTTATTTATTAATGGCCCAGTCACATAAACTCCCTGCTTGTCCATTAAATGATGTCTCACAGGTGGGAAAACACTGATGACGGGTTTTTCCTGAGGAAACTGAGGTGGAAGCAAGCTGCAAATACAAAAGTAACCATTACTACAGCTACACCGCGCGATCAAGTTTGCTTCAAGAAGGCTTCTTATGCAAAAATAAATAAATAATTACAGAAACTATTAGTTACATAAATTTGCTCTTCTATGAGAACAGTTATACAGAAATACATCATGAAGCGGGCACGGATTATTCAGTAACAAAACTGTACGTCAGTAATATCACTTCAGAGATGCTGGAATATTAGATTCTCATGGAACTAAAGAAAACATTTACTGACTGTAGGAGAACAACGATGCAATTACATCCACAGACAAAGGAAAAGCTATGTGTTGAGAATATTTTCTAATACAAACTATATTACTCTAAGGACAATGCAGCATAGCCTGTAAGAATATCATGCAAATTGACAATACTTTGAGGCTAAGTAATAAAAAGACGTGAACAGAATACCATCTGCATTTACCACAGTAAAGGAAATTCATAGGAAATGTTACAGCAAAGCACTTTCAAGTTACAGTCCAGAAGTTTCACTGGGATAAGAGTTAATACCACGAGTTAACAGCAGATTAATCAGCTACTGTTTGTTTTCACCTGCTGGGGACTCAAAGACATCTGAAATTTTCATTTTTCTATTACCCACTTTCAACTAAAAACACGTAGATAGCTTGGGAATTGAGCACAGCCAAATATAATTATGCTTTGAGCTTAGCTTCTGCCTCTTGTACAGAGCTAGTTTTACTTGGATTACTAAAACTACTAGTGCAAATCAGGGTTATGGTTCCTGAAATCAGTTATAAGATGCAACCCACTTATGTTCGATACTGTATTTTGTGAGAACAGCTTCAATTTTCAAAATGTGCATAGAGGTATCTTTCTCTACTTACATGTTAATGTTAATTGTCAAGTTGTTTACAGTGAAGGGCAATCGGTATTCCACATCTTTCTGAATTTCTGCAATGCTGTCAAAGAAGAAATTGTTAGCATCCAGTCCATGGTCAATATCACAGCCTTAGTACCTACAGCCTAAAAAAAGGCAGGACCTCAGACCTTTTTATTTAGCTTAGTTTTGAAAAGCCTTGTAACACTAAAATTAAAAACACTGGAATAAGTTAATACACTTCAGAATGCAATAATGAATAAGAATATTAAAGCAAAAAAATAGCAGCTGCAACCTTTAAACCTCAACGTTATCACAAGCAATGCAAGTACAGGCAGAGACATTGTGCTACCTACTTATCTTCCAAGTCAGCGCTACCAACTTATATTCCTCTTTGTACTGGCTTAATATATGAATCATATCAGTGCTTTCTTAACAGTTAAATCTTTTCCCATGAAACATTTACTTTAACAATGGTTTTATAACTGGTTCACAACCAGATATTGCTCCACTACACTGCTTACTGATCAGTTTTTAAAGCGTACACAGCAACACCGGGCTCACTTTCTTACTAGATGAATTTACTCTTTAATAGTATTTCTGTCTGCAACTCCTAAGTTCTATGCACTTATGCAGATATTTTAAAGGAGTTTTATCTGCAGAAGAGCTACTTGCCAAGAACTGGAAGGCCCTAATCCAGGGACAACCAAGAGACAGACCAGGCCCCCTGAAACCATCAAACGAAGCAACACACTCCTTTGGAAATCTTACGAGGCTCGATTCAAACATACTTCTCATAACAGACCAGTTACTGAGACAAATCTCTAAAAGCAGCTGCATTAAGAGGAAGTTGATTTCAACATTCAGGGCACGCTCTGATTTGCATGCATAGCAGGAATGTTTTGAAAGATGGCATCCCAAAGAATGTGGAGGAGGAGGAGGTGTAGAAGCTCAGAAGAACGATTTCCAGACAATGTAAACACACTGAGGCTGAGATCAGGAAAGAAAGGGCAGAAAATCAGCTTCATCTGGTAATGTCCCAATCAAAACATACTTGAAAAGCAGACTGATTCCTCTTCCACGTATTTTTCCTGCTTGCACCTGGTTACTACATTCTTCTCCCTCACCCCTCTACAGCTCCCTTGTGAGGGGGAGAAAACAGCTGGAACTGGTAATCCTGGCACCTGGGTGTTTCCAGAAAGCCTCTTTTCTTTGCACCCACCTTCCGAAACAGCCCTCCATCAGAGTCCAGGGCTCTGCTACAAGACCCCCGCACAGTAACCATCATCAATTCGTTCTTAACCGCAGAATTCTCCCTGGAATTTCTCATGCGTGTTCCTGCACTACAAGGATCTGTCAAGCTCTTAAAAACCAGCTACAAAATCATGTTGAGCAGGGTGTATAATCACGTTCTCCTTACCTGGGCAACCCATAGGAACTGGGGAGGGAGAAGAGAAGCAGGAGAGAGAACACAAGAAACCCAGGATCTCCCTGAGCTGCCCAAACTCTTGTAACCTCCTTTGAGCAAACCCTTGGAACAACAAAGCTGGTTGTCCCTCCCCCAGGTGGGAATGGGTACAGTGCAAAAACGGCACATTCTTAACTTTGGCTAAGACAAAAGCAAATACAAAAAAAGTATTTTTTTAATGCAAAAACAACCACCACCAAAACAACTTGATTTCGAGCTCCTAGCACAAGGGATTTTCAATTAAATTAAATATTTCATTACTTTAATGAAATTAAGATCACATGTACCAGGGCTTTTACTACCTAAAATAAACAAACAAAAAAAGTTAGCTAACTCAGGGAAACTATACCATGCTAAGAATTGTATTTCCAGCATTTCAGTTGGGTTACACTAAGATGAATGACAAAACATACATGTGAGACAAAAACACACTTCAGCAGGGGCCTGATCAACAGGTAACAAACCAGCCCAGCAAGCTGACCTTGACAAAAAACTGATCACCTTTTTGGAGGATTTACCTCTGGGTGAGCTCATCACCCTGGTACAGTGAAAAGGGTGAGAATAAAGGGCTAAGTAAGGCTGGCCCAATATAAATGTTTAGTTAGGTGAGCTGCTGCGTGGCTTCAGAAGGAGCTTCTTAGAGAAACGATCTGTTTTTCAAAAATATTTGTGAAAATGGCTCTGAACGGCTCCAAGTTTAAGCAAGCAACAATAACAAGCAATATTGTCATAGCTGTGCTTCCTGTGCGATGATTCAAAACATCAGGACAGTGAGCTGGCTGCAACTATCAAACCTGCAGGTGGAAGAGTTTCTCTGCAGTGAGTAAGGAGCTTCTTGCTGTCTTTTCTCCTTACGGATGGCTTTTGGAGGCATCGATCATTCCATGTCAATGGAATGAAGTCCTAGGGCTTGCTCAAAACATAACAGGGAAGAGGCGAAGCGTGGATCTCGTTTTAAAAGAAGACGAATAGCGATGAAAGATTAAAAAAGTCAGGCAAAACCGATGAGCGCAGAGCCAGCTGAAGTTCCCCAGGAGAGAGCAGGGCCTCGCTGCACGACGTGCGGCTGCTGACTGGGGGAGCAAAACCTGCGTGGTGCATGCGGGGAGCCGGCGAACAAAACAGGCTGCTGACAAATAACCAGCAATTAACGCTGGACGCCAACAAAGCAGCTTACAGGGCCGGCAGGGCTGCCACAGCACGGCTTGGGAGGGACCTTAAAGGCCATTTAGTCCCACACCCCCTGCCCTGGGCAGGGACCCCCTTAGCACCGGCTGCCCCCAGCCCGGCTCCGGGCACCCGCAGCCCCCCGGTGCCGCTCCCCCACCGCCCCTTCCTCCCCCCCGGGCCCCACTCACGCGGCGTGCGCGGCTCGCAGGGCCTCGATCTGCCGCTGCTTCTGCTGCTGGAGCCCGGTGCGGGCGGGCAGCGCCGCGGGGCCCCCGGAGGCAGCGCTGCCGCCGCCGCCCTTGGCGAGGGGGAACAGCCAGTTCATGGCGGCCGCCGCCACCGCCCCCCCTCCCCGTGACGTCACGCCCCGCGCGTCATCACCCAGCGCGGGAAAGAAGGAGGAGGAGGAGGAGGAGGAGGGGAGGCGCGGCGGTGACGTCATGGCTTTGTGCGGCGGGGGGCGGCGCTCCCTGCCTGCTGCGCGCCCACTCGCGGCTCCGTGGCCGCCGGGGCCGCCGCGGGGCCTCGCAGCGCCCGGCCCGGCCCGGCCCGGCCCCTCCCGGAGACGGCCCCGAGGGTGAGGGTGAGCGCGGGGCCCCCCCCCCCACACACGCACCGTGAGGCCGCGGAGGCCTCGCTGAGGCCGCCCCCGCAGCGGGAGGGAGGCCCCGCGCCGGCCGCCGGCCTCTCTGCGCTGCCCCCCATGGAGAGGGGGGGGCGTCGGGGCCCTCAGCGCGGCCTGGGGAGGGGCGGGGGGGAACGGGCCCGGTCCGCGGCCTGCTCGGGCCTGACGGCGGCCCCGCGGCTGGGCGCGTGTGTGGGGGGGCGAACGCCACGCTGAGCCCCCCGGGTGCCCCCTCCGGGCGTTGGGTTGAGGCCGGGGGGCGTCCGCTGTGCCCCTGTGTGCCGGGGGGGGGCTGCTGCTGGGCCTCGCCTCGTGCTTTCGAAAGCTGCGGGGGCCTGGGGGCCGGGCCGTGCTGCTGCTCTGAGCCATTAAACGCCAACCACTGTCCGTATCCCTAAGCTTTTCTCCTTCCCCTACCTGAAGGATAAAAACCTAATGCTTTGTTTGTCTCTTAGGTGTAAAAAAAGGGAAATAAGGTCGTCTTTATGACACTGATCCTCAGTCAAGTGTACCTTTTGATGTATGGTCACTAAAGCCCCCCACTATGCCAGCAGCTACCGTAGACCATAGCCAAAGAATCTGCGAAGTTTGGGCTTGTAACTTGGACGAAGAGATGAAGAAGATCCGCCAAGTTATACGGAAGTATAACTATGTAGCTATGGTAAGCGGGCACGTGTGCTGTTTATCTAGGAAGTTGCTGTAAAAACCACAACGATTTCATTTGATGTTAGTAAATTGTACCTTACCGAAGTCATTTATCAATCTGTCTTGGAAAAAAACAATGGCATTTTAATGATGAATTAACGCTTAGACGTTAAGATTCTGATCTGTTACCTCCAAAAGCTGTGCTCACTCACAGTGTTCTTTAGCCATGAAATTATTCGAGGCTTGAGAGATGCTTTACTAAAACTGAGCGCTGTGAGTTCTTGTGGGTGTCTCTTGTTAAAGTTTTCCTTCTGTTCTTACAGGACACAGAATTTCCAGGAGTAGTTGCAAGGCCTATTGGAGAATTCAGAAGCAATGCAGACTATCAGTACCAATTATTACGCTGTAATGTCGACTTGCTAAAAATAATTCAACTAGGACTGACATTTATGAATGAGCAAGGGGAATACCCTCCAGGAACCTCAACTTGGCAATTTAATTTTAAATTTAATTTAACGTAAGTGTTAAATCTCTAATTACATAATTAGATGTATGGTTCTGACTTACTGATACCGAAAATGCACTACAGGCTGTAAAAATTTCAACTATTGTTATCTACCGATTGGTAAGCTTTATGCAAGGAGGTCTTTTGTCAGCCAAACGTGTGCTGTCTTGCCTCATTTGTGTGCTCTCTATCTTGCCGTTAGTAGTTTAATCAGAAACGCTAAACCGTTTCAACAGACGTTTTTAAATGATGCATTTATGTTCAGTGCAGAAGTTAGCTCTGCATTTTCATATTTAGCATTTCAAAGTACTTCTTCCTAAACATAGTTTGACTCCTACCAGTTGTTATAGAAGTGGCATGTTGTTTTTAATAATGTGGCAGCTTTTCTTGTGTTTTGTAAACAAACGTTGCTATTCATTACGCTGTTTAATTCTATAGTGGGTTGAAAGGGGATTCTTGATTTCAGAGCGTAATGCTTGCAGAGATTTCTGCTCCAGATTCTTTTTTTTTGGTGTGATATGGTGTTTGAAAAGCAAGCTTATTTTTCCTATCGGTCAGAGTAGTATTGTGACTTCGTTTCAGAACATGCTTTTTGTCAGTGATAAACGTGTAAGTACCAATGTGACTTTCCCCGCTGAATGAGACATGTATGTGGAGATCTAATTACATCTAGCAGCAGTTGACAAGGTTACTAAAGCAGCTAAAACAGTATCTTGACTGTTTTCCTAAGTAAACATAATTGGTCTGACAGGTTCTCATATGGCCTGATATAAGTATCAGAGCAAATGCTTCTCAAATTTAAATGTGTTGAAGGCTTGGGGATTTTTGGCAGCGTTACAGGCCGATCACTGGAAAACTTGATATACATGAGTTAAAATTGCAGCCTACAAAGGAAGTTTAGAGAACTGGCAGATAAAAAGATTCTTTTCAAAGTAGTCATGATTCTTATGAAAAAAGTCTGCTGCTGCCCCTCTTGATCTTCTTGCTTTTCTAAACAAGCAGTGCTGCGTCTTGTCACAGATATGTTTGGTCTGAGGAAGAACATGCTCTTTTTAGTTTTGTTTGAAGCATCCCTTGAAAGAAAAGGAAGCACAGATTTGATATTTTGTTATCTCAACTTGTTTGGCCATATAACTTGCTGGATGGCAGTTACCTCTTGGAAGAATATGCTAATCCTGCTGAGTACAGGAGAAAGAGGAGGAGGAATGGATTAATAGCTTCCAAACTGTGATCTGGGAAGAAGAGCCTGGGTTATATTTTATTAATTTTCCGTGTTTCAAAGGTCTATGGATGTCAAGCAATTGAAAACAAATGTAGTTTTCCATCCATTTGTTCCGGATGCCGCATAGATAAGAAAGTTTAGCGTGGCCAGATCTAGGTAGTCAACTAACTGACTTGTTGTTAGTTCATTGAAGGGGTGAACCTTATACAAAGCAGTAAGCTAGATAAGAGTGGCATGAAATATGAATATTTAGAACAGGAGTGGAGAAATGACTTCTTTTTGTCTGATGCTAAACTTCCTTTTGGGAAGTGGCACCATGCCAAGTGTTCTGCTCCCAGAGCAAAACAGCTGTTGACTCTTCCTAGAAGAAGGCAATTTTTTTTTGTCATTCTAGCTAGGTCTTGTCACTATGTATTTTTAAATAGCATAAACATTTTTATAAAATAACTATCCACCTGATCAGTGCAGAGCAACAAAAAAGAATAAATTTAAAAAACATATATATATATATATATAGGCATGTAGGCCATGTTTGTTTTGGATGGGTTCTTTAATGTGTTATGGAAATGGACAGGTGTTAGGAAGCTGATGCCTTAAAGCTGGAGAGCTAATGAACAGCTGTGTGAGAGGGAGGAAAAAAGATACAACACCTCTCCAGAACGTGTCTCTGTGTTCTGATGAACAGTGACTTGCTATTAGGAAGTATGAAGCCTACAACTGATCTAACAGTCAGGTTTGATATATTGAGTTGCCTTGTCTGTTTAATTTTTGAGTATTTTTTCCATTAAAATCTGTACACTGAAGAGACTTTGCAGAATAGACTGTTGTGGACAGCAATATGAATATTGTCTAAGAAGAGCCACCTTTGCTTTTTTTTTTTTTCAGTTAAGCATTCTGTGTATTTCTAATGATATAGTTAATACTTCAGAGACAAAAAAGCTCTATCCATTTCATCACAAAATACCTAAGAGTCCACAACAATGCTAGTGACAAATGGAACAAAGACAGTGATAAAAGGGATCAAGCAAGGCGGCATAAAGGAATTTTTTTCCCTCTCCTGTTACGCAGGTCCCAGACCTGGCTGTTAAAGAAAAGATGAAGTTGGTGGTTTAGAGCAAAAATGGTAGGCTACCTGAACTTCAAGGGTTGAGTTGATAGGACAAGTACTTAATTTCCAGGTGTAGTGAGAGAAATTTTGATGAGCATGTGTCTAAATATTTATGCAAACTTAAATCACAGATGACAAGATGGGTGGAAAATATAGCACCTGGGATCTGGAGTATACTGCTCTTAGTTCCATAGCAGATGTTAGTGCCTTAACTATTATATGTATTTTGGTGCAGTTTAAGTAACAGATGTTGGGTAAAATACCGGTATTCATACACGTGTTTTTCTCTGTGGAGTTCGCAAAAGGGGAGCTCTAGGTGATAGGAAGTGGAGCAGGAACTAGGCTGTTGTTAAGGAGACAAGAACAGAGGTGCTAGGAATGACGAACTGTTAGTGGAGGTTAACAACAGCTGCGAAAATGGTTGTTTTTATAATAAACGTGGAATAAAGCCAAGTTGCTTCCCCTATTAAAGTCTGTGGAATGAATAGGAAAAAATGTTACCAGGTTTATAGTCACTGAGGTCTGTACATTTTGAAAATTTACTTCTTTTCTGTTTTTAGAGAAGATATGTATGCGCAAGACTCTATTGAGCTGTTAACAACATCTGGAATCCAGTTTAAAAAGCATGAGGAAGAAGGAATTGAGACACAATACTTTGCAGAACTGCTTATGACATCAGGAGTTGTACTTTGTGAAGGAGTCAAGTGGCTTTCATTTCACAGGTAAATTTTGCTTGTTAAATATTTGAGTCGCTTGCGTTGATGAATTCTACAGTTTAGATTTCGGATCTGGTGTTTCATGTGGTGTAGGTCTGCTAGTTTATAGTGTGTCTATTTTGTTTGTTAAGGCTGAGAAATGTATTTCTGCTGGGATACATACAGCACTATTGTGTATTAAAAGAATAGAGCATACAGGGTGGTAGTGATATTTTGTTCATAACTGATTACATTCTAACCAGAAAACTGTACTCAAAATACATTAAACTCCTGAGCCAGCAGGTGGCATTGTATCTTTTACTATGGCAGGTGTAACTAATGGTAACAGTGATAAAAGCAAACTGCTTGTAAGCAGTTCTCTAGTAAATATGGTTTGTTTCATGGGAGGGACCTCAGAATTATTAGTGAAGAGTTTTATAAAGCACTTTTAAATTTGTTATAAATCTCCTGAGAATCTTGGTAGATGAAAATCCTTCAGTTTAGAAGAAGAACCCTTGTAAGTCAGAATTCTGTCTGTAGCAATGGATATGTTTTACCATTCCTTCCATCATGGGAACCTGTTTTCCAAGTAGAAATACACATGACGATACTAAATAGCTGAATCTATCAAGATATACAAGATTTTCTGGTGTTAGTAAGATTTAAGACTTTAAAACTTATGCAATAGTCATTGTACATGCCAGAGATAATTTGCACTTTTTGCAGGCAGCAGTGGCTTTAGAGGCTCATTGCTTGTAACGCGTGTATGTTGACATCTTAAATGCTGGCTGCTAAGCAAGTCAACAAAGGAAGAACAAATGTTACAGCTTAAACTGGTAGTTTCTTTAGAGTTGTATTCTTGTTTATTGTGCATGCCACATTGGTGGGTGGTAATCCGTAGATGACAAAACTAAGGGCAAAAAAAACCAACCCACCAGATTCTTCATCTTGAACAATTAAGCCTTGGACAGGAGAAATGCATGTGAAATCAGAGGTACGTAAGTCACTAAGCAACCCCAAAATACTGATTGCTTTAGCAAGGAATGTAAGATAATGGTAGAAAGTTGCACATTACCAGGAAAGTGATTCTCCACTTTCCCTGGTGGAAAGGGGAGAAAAAACATACACCAAAAAAATAGTAACAACCCCCTCCCCAATTCCATGTGAATACAGACTTAAAAGAACAAGAGGCTTTTTCTTCCTGGATACCTAGGAAGGCACGTTATATACACTTTGACACCTAGCAAAGCCATGGTGCTCTGTATGTAACTTTGTGCCTTTATGCTAAGAAGTAGAAAGGTTCAAAGGATTGCTGAAAATAATAGAGAAGGAATTTTGTATGGGGCTGCTAGTACCTGAGATTTGTTTTTCTGAAATTGCTAAACAGTGACAATTTCCAAAGAGGTTGTAAGCCTTCTGTGCATGCTGAACAACTGCTGCCAGCTGTTGTAAAGAGACATGCTGGTTTTTCATTCAAACTGTTGCTGAATGCTGAGGAATTCATAGCTTTGGCTTGCTTAGTAGAAACATTATTTCAGCTAGACTGACTTTAAGCATACTGAAAGAGGATCTTGTTGCCTAATCTGCTTACAACATCTTCCACTCATAGCTGTCTTGACTCACAGTGTGACTCCAAAATAATCTTACTTTTGCTATCTTGCTACTATGGCAGCACCTTTGGGAAAATAGTGGAACAAAAGTGCCATGAACTGTGTCAAAATAACTAGAAATGCTGAATCAGTGTCGAATTAAGTTCCTTTCTGCTTCTTAAATCCATTATTATATGTGTATTTATGATTTACACATGACTGCAGTTAAAAAAAAAAAAAAAAAAAAAAGGATGGTTCAGGAAAAGAGCAGGGGTTCACATTAAGCCTGTAACAAGTGTTTGAACAGAAGCTGCCATGTAGAAGCAGCAACACCTGCAAAACATTGTTTGTCCAGCATAGGTTATTAACTTTAAGGAACCAGTGTAAGCTATGCTAATACTAGCAAAAGACCAGGAGACGTTTTTACACCAGGTATTCTTTTTAAAATGTAATTATGATTTTGTGATTCCTTAATAGTGCTATTGGACTCGATGATTCTTGTGTGTCCCTTCCAACTCGGGATATTCCGTGATTCTATACTGGTGGAAGTATAGTGCAAACTGCACTAATGGCATTGTTAGTAGTGCAATTTGCATCGCGTTTCTGGGATAGCTTTGAAGTTCATTTGTATCTGCTAAAAAGAGTTTTTTCTTATGGATTTCACTGAAAATGTCTTCAGAAATCTTAAGGTGTTCTAATTCCAGCAAATATTTGACAAACAGTGATTGTCTGCAACTCTGCTTGAAGTCAGAGTGTTTGAGGCTTTCGCACTTGTCGAAGCACGCTGATGTTATCTTAAGCACAAAAACGTGGAGGAATAGGTGAAATTCTGGGGATGCGAAGACTTCAAATAGCTATGAAATGACCACAGGTCACCAAATGTGCCACAAAAGAATAGCAAGCAGCTGTTTATAAATATACCTTAGATTGCTTGTGTTTGTTTTTATCGGTGGAAGCTTTAACATCTTGACAGCTTAGTCCAAAATCTGTTTTGTGTCTATTTCCATGCAGTAGTTTATTGAATAGTGTAAAGATTGTGCATGATAGTTGCTGGCAGTGCCCTTACTTCTGCTTCCTCAAAAAGTTTTAATTACTACCGGCCCCCAACATTTCTGGGGTCTCAGAGTGAGAGGTTGTGTTTTGGTGGTGTTTCACTTCCCAGTGTTCAACTTTCTGGAAGTCACACATTTTTTTCTAATCTCTTAAAGTTTTCCCTTTGTTTTCCATCTGCATTTGATGTAGCTGCTTTTGCATCCTGACCTATTGGAAAATCTCTGTGTATCTACAGTTCTGTCAGGCATGAGAGAAGAGACTTTTTGTGCTGTCACCAGTTCTTACATACTGCAACTTCATAAGAGACCATGTTATTTTGTGTGTGTGTGTGTGTTAAAATGTACTTGGGTTGATGAGAGGGAGGGCAAGTACAGAGTTCATAATTCTAATCACAGTCAAGAGAGCTGTAGATACCTCATGGTCTAACCAGTTACAAAACACAAGGGCTCAAATGCAGGTTTTTGGGTGCTTGGTTTACTGACGGGCTGAAGTGTTGAGTGGCCACCTGTGTGCAGCCTTCTCCTTCTACCTCAGGAGACACTGTGTATATGCCTGTTAACTCAAATGTTTGGGGGAAATTGGAAAGTTCCTAGCCATTGCATTTCATTAATCATTTGTGTCCAACTGCTTCTAGTAAAACTTAATTTGTTGGCTTGTTTCTGAGTGAATTTGTAGCTAGTTATAAAATGAAATCTTTTTCAGCCCTGTCAGCTTTTGGTTTATTTCAGAGGCTGTTTGTGCTTGTGTAAAGTTCATTGCGAATTGGCTATCTGATTATCTTTTTTCTGGATAATAAGGGAAAGGAATAATCACATTTGATCTTTTCTTGATGGTCTTGTTGCCTAGAGCCATCCAGATTGATTGAGTAACAGTGGTTGTAAGCGTGCTTATGGTGCTCTATAGCTCCAGGGACTGTGGCTAGCTGCAGTTGCTAACTTCAAGTGATTGTATTAGAAACGGTGAAAGCTCTTTAAGGAAAGGAAGTTTCTGTGCTCCAGGGTATAAGCCAACCACTAATTGTCTGTTAGAGCATTAGAAGAAAACTTCACTAATGAGCAGGTAATTACATAATTGCTCATTGTGGACTTTCCTACCCTTCTGTTAACAATTTAGCAGTGGCCACTCAAAATGTTTTGAACTGAATATTACCATAGTCTTGAACCGGAGTGACCGTTCTTATGTCTGTGTAAGTTTAGGTGACAGGAGCATATTAAGTCCTAGCAGTGTACTAAAAGATTATGTAAATGCCTTGATACTGCATCATGAGCAGTAAAACACAGTTTTGTGTTGTTTTATATGAGCACAATGAGACTAAGTGCAAGCAGTTGGAACTTAAGGGATGTGGAAGAGAATTTGGATGAGCTGACTAAATCTTAGCCCATGTTTAGGATCCAAGAATGGATATCTGATTGAATGCTGCCTTATAATAGAAGGGTAATCCTGTCTGTTAAATAAATCCACTGTTCATGTATCCCGTGCCCTCTTTCTGTGTGAAGATGCCAAAATGAATGTGTCTGCTACAATCTCCAGAAAATAAATAAATATATATGTATATATAAAATTCATCATAATTGCTAATTTATGGTAGCCTGCTCCCTCTCAATACAAACACTAAATGAATCCTTTGGCTTTTATTACAGTATTTCCTTCTTCATAGAATTCAGAAGTGCTTGAGAACATTCGTTTTCCAGTAATCCAGTCATATCTTTTTTTGGAAGGGCCAAATACTTTTTGGAACAGGAGGGGCACAAGTATTGTTTTCTTCACATAAAAAGTTTTGATACAGATGTTTTGTTTGAGTCACAAGGATGACATGTCAGGAATTGAGGGCATTAGTAAGTAAGCTCACTAGAGAGGAGAGCTTAGTCTCTTGAGGAGTGAGAGTCTCCTTAATCTTGAAGAGCATGTTGTTGGTGTGTTCTTTTTTTTGTTTCTGCATCCTTCTAAACAGCCTCTGTTTTGCTAATGTCTTTTTTTCCTTGTCCTATAGAACAAAGAAAAGGCTTTATGCTGATACAGACCTCCCTCTCTTCCCCTCCCAACCCTGCTGCCATAGGTGACCTAATAAAATTAAGCTTCCCAACTGCTGTTTTGCTAAGTATGCTGCAAGTTTTTACGTTGTAAGACTTAGCTGAAAGTCTTTGGCTCCTTTGGTCCCTGGCCAGTGCCGCTGGTGCGGAGCATGGAATGCTGCCAGCCTAGCTTCAAAGCACCAGATGCAGTGCAGGATTCATTCAGCTTGAAATTCCTATTTAGCGCATTGGAAAGCCCCTTGGGAGAGCTGCAGTCATTTGTATCTTGTGTTAATGGACTCATAGGAAAGAGTCCAGTCACTCCTTGTGTGTTCAAGACTTTCTACTTTTGGTCTAGAAACTTGTAAAATCAAGGGGATGTAGAGATCTTTGTCATATACAAAAGATACAAAAACCAATCCTCTTTACCATGAGCGAGTAAGCTAAGGCCTTAAGTCTCCCTCAGAAGTCAGGGGTCTAAGTGGGTGCCAAATATCTGCAGGGTCAGCGGTACAGCGCTCTTTGCTGATTTGTGGCTTTGGTATTGCTCACCTCACAGTTAAAGCTGAAAGGCCCCAGTCAAGATTTGTCCATATTGCAAAATTACTGACTTTGAGTGTGATTCTCATTCAACCAAGAACAAACACGACAATGTCAACTGGGAATTTGGAACCTATGGTGGCCACCCATTCACTTGTAATGAAAGTTGTCAGCTAACTGGGCTGATTTAATTGGGGAAAGTTGAAAGACAGCCCCCTCTTCAGCACTGCTGAGGATGAACTTCACCTCCAGGCATAAAAATGCGTTGGCTCTTGTGGAAGCTAATCCTTCCTTTGGATTTCAGAGAACTGTAAAAGTCTTTTCCTCTCTTTCTGCTTGTAGAGAGGAACTCCAGTCCAGGGAACCAGCTAGGAGTCTTCTGTTTAAGTTCTTGTTACCAGCTGAAGCTCCATCAGCACTACCTTGTTTCAGGGTTTGGAGAAGCTCCTACAGGCAGATTTTTAGATTTTTTTTTTTTTTTTTCTTCTTCTTCTTCACTTGGCCTCCTTGAGACTAAGTTAAAATGTTTTCTCTGGAAGCTGCGATGAGGCCATTTACATTATGGCTTAGTCTTTTTTAAGAGTCTGTCTAAATTGCATTGCAAATAGGCAAAATGCCTTCCTTTTAACACGTAATAGTCTTGATATTGGAAGTGAAAAGGGTGCTTTTAAATTATTTGACTGTATTGTTTTTCTTGTCAATTTGCAGTGGATATGACTTTGGCTATCTAATCAAAATCCTGACCAACTCCAATTTACCTGAAGAAGAGCTGGACTTCTTTGAGATACTGCGATTGTTTTTCCCTGTCATCTATGATGTAAAGTATCTCATGAAGAGTTGCAAAAATCTGAAGGTAAGTAATCTGCTAATGGCTCAGAGCCAACTTTTTTTGGGGGGAGATACTTACTTACTGATACAAACTTAGGTTCTGTATTATTTTCTTTTCTTTTTTTTTTAATTTGAAAATACCATTAATCAGCATTGTTCTCTCAAATTTTGTGTGTTTAGTATGAAAGGCTATTGGTAGAGACAGACAGGCAGGAGCACATGATAACTTTTATAACTGCTTACTAAACAATAGCACAATGCTGCTAGGTTTATAGCTATGTCCAGCCTTTGTTGCTGGATGACAAACCAACATTTAGAATTAATCCTTCACTCCCTGAGCCATAAGAACTGATGGGTTTCACATGCTGTTATTTCCTCATTGTGCAGTCCATTAAATGGCTGTGGTCGTCTTCACAAAGGTCATTACAACCCTGATGCTGTACAAGCCTCTTGGGAAGAGGAGTCGAGTGAAGAATGTTTAAAATGGTCCAATATGGAAAAATAAAGAACAGCGTATGCTCAGGAGCAACATGTGACTTCTAGAAAAAATTCAGTACTAGAAATTAATCTCTCATGTCAGGCCATTGGGGCTGCTAATTGGATTACTCTATCATAAAACTTTGAGACTTAAGTGGACTGGAGAATTAATGGAAACAAACTATGTTGAAGGGGAAGACAGCAAAGCAAAAGATGCTACAGATGTTAACAACTTTACTTGCCAAAGAACTGTAAGAGCCTGGACTGCTGCTGGAATGAGGCACGTCACTCATCTGTGGCAATACGTGACTTGTTGCTTTTTTGGAAAGTAACCTGATCTTTTAGGCGTTCTTAATAAGAATCCGAAGAAAAAAGAGAGCACTGACTGTAGTACAACTAGATCCTAAGGAATGGCTTTCCACTTCATCATGCTAACCTAGTGATCTGCATGGGTTTGCAGTCCTCTGTCTTCAAGAAGCATGTCACTTTTATATAGTACCCTAGTTGTGTGCAAAGAAAGATGTGCAATTCCTTTTGTTAACCAGATTGATGCTGGAAATGGAGATCTCCCTTCTAATTAGTAAGAAAAGTTTATTTACCTGTGTTCGTCCAGTTATTGGTATAATCAGCTGGGCAAACGGTTGGTTATTACGGAACATTTGAGAAGTGATTTTTTTTTTTTTCTCCACAGAGACTAGAAGAAAAAAAATAAATGTTACCATTTAGGTGCGTTAAAGGGGTAGGGGTAGTGAACCCAGCAACAACATAAGCTTCTAATTTTCTCACTCCTAGGAAAGGAAAGGAAAGTACCTGATATCTTTGGTGGTGGTCAAGAACAGTATGTATGGTCTAACTCTAATGACCTGTATTTCCTGTCATTTAATTAAGATAAATATAGTTGTATGCAACTTGCATTGTTTAGAGATCTGGATGTATTTTGCAAGATAAGAAAAACCTTCACAAGTCTTATTTCAGTGCATCTTAAGAAAAGGGATGATTTTTTGGAGTTAAATATGTAGTCGGCTTTCTTGCAGTAAATCTTAATCCTAACCTGCAGACTAGTCATGAGAGGAGGGGAAGGGCTGTGGACTACCCTACTCCTCTAAGCACCAGCAATGAAATGACTGTGGGACTTGTACCATACTGAGTGCAGCTTTCTGAAACACGTTGCTAAATGTTCCGCCTTGTGACTCTAAAAATGCATGTTCTTTCTCCAAAAGTATGTCACATTCAATCTCTATTAAACGGCAGAGAATTGAACTGCTGTGCAGTTGTCCTTTATTGACTTGTCTAAGTTATTTTCATACAGAAGTCACTGACTTGCTGTAACTTGTCCCTTGTGCCTCCTCCACCATGCCCCACACATCCAAAAATGAATTTTTGGCCTTGAGAAGAGAAAAATGCTTGAGGATTTAGAAGCTGTTCTTGTGGGATTAAGGTAGTTATGAATTTACAGTCTGTTACTCAGATGGACACGAGTGTATTTCAGTGGCACACAGTTGGGACTTAACTTGAGACGTTAGTGTAGTATAGGTTAAATTCTTGCTTGGTCTCTAAAAATCTTTTTATGTAGACAATTTCATATGTTTTTACAGTAATGGCAGTTCTAATAAAGATGTGTAGACCTTTTTGTAAACTTGTTTTTAATATGTGGGTTTGTACAGAGCAATGAACTCGTAGAATTGCCATGAAAATTGAGTTTGAAATGCAGTTGACTGTGGTTATGTACATTTTTGTGGCCCTTTTCTTGGAAGACTGATAGTCTGAAAAGCTGGAATTTTTTATTTATCAAGTGGAAGATGGGATCTAATGCATACCTTGTGAATCATTTTAGTTTCATTTTTATTTTGAGTCCCTTTCTGTCATCCTCCTCCCCCAGTAACAAGATATTCTTATCTGGAGTTCAGAAGTCCTGAAAGAGAATTTCAGTAGCCTAATAATCTGTGGACACAGCTGGGTTTTATTCTATAATTCCTGACCAAGCAGTGGTCTCTCCTACAAGTGATGAATGCTATATTTACAAATAGATGTCATTAAAGGTGCTATTTTCAAAGCAATCTCCTGCGGGCTGCTGTTCCTGTGAATTTTGAACTACCATGTCTACGGTGCAGAGCATGCAGCCACTGTGTAAATACTGTTGATTTCTAGTATTGGGTGGTTTTTCTTCCAAGCTATTTGAAGCTGGTGTAGTCGTACAGCTAGCAGACCGTGATGATAAGTTGCAGCTTGAGAAAGGAGAGAGTTTATAAGCAGCAAGTGGTGCCTTGAAAAGGGTGCAGGCTTAACTGCTGTTGCTAACTCCAGTACCTAATTACTGGGAGTTAGAAAGCAGAGGACATTGGGGGCTAATTACTGGGAGATAGAAAGCAGTTGTTTATCTAGATTATCTGTATAGACTAATTCTCAAACTTATGCGAACTATATTCATACCATTCGAGCTAGAATAAATCTAAACATCCCTGTACCAGCTTCTAGAGTTGGTTACTAGCTGTTACTTTGGAATGTTTTTACTGAAGTTGCCATTTTTAAAAGGAAACAAAAACCCAAAGCTATTGTCTTGAAACAGGTTAAGGGCAAGAGGACAGGCTGCCTCAGATACTAGGTAGTCTTTATTTAAAATCATTTCCACTCTGCAACACTTCTAGCTTGCAGAGCTTATAGTAGCATTAGGGTTCATCTTTGGTTTCGATCTCTGTAGACCTTAAAGCATGTGCCATGTGCTTTAGTCTGCTTCCAGTGGCTTTATGATGTAAAGATTTAATAAAATAAAAAAGCTGTGGAAAATTGCATTCCCACATCTTACTTAGCTGCCGTTTACAATTTAACACAGTTGAAGGATAGACATATCTGTAAAACCAAATGCATCTCTGACAGGTTTGCTTCTGCAAGTGGTTTTTACCATTTTGGGGTGCTAAAATGAAGACTTGTATAGTCACTGTGCAGTTCGGGGGTAGTTTTTCCACAGAAGTTGAGCTTAATGGAAAATGAAATGTTTCAAAACTGCAGAAGCTTTACCTTTAAAAACAGCTAGGTTTGTAGCGATGTCTGCACCTTCATAATGTGTTCTTTTAAACCATGTATCAACATTCAAACCAATTACTGTTGTACATGATTCCCTCTTTGTATGTGAGGTGCCTATATCCTTTTTGTAAGAGGTAGGCTTCATTTTGCAGGTGATACGGCCATTAAATATACATTTCTAAGAGAAAAGTGACTGTCTTTGGCTTTTCTTGTCTTGGAAAACAAGCTACAAGATGATAGCTTTCTTTTTTGTATGTTTTTTTTTTTTTTTTCCCCATACCCTCTTACAGCAGTTAATGAAACAAACTTTAAAGAGGTGTGTAGAGTTGGAGTGGGTGCTCTTTTTCTCCTTTTCCTTTTTTTTAAACTCTACCTCCTTGTTTCTAAATGCCTGCTGTGTAACATTTTCCTGGACTCCCTGTAGCTTTCTAGATACTTAAGGATGCTCTCAGTTTTTTTGTAAAGGGAAGTGAAAAACCCTCAACTTAATTGTTGAAAGGTAAGTGGGGAGAAAAGTCAATTTCAGAGGAAGCCTAGATACTTTATCTGAGCGCCTCATTTGTAAGTACTTGAATCCTTCTGTTTGTAGAACATTATTTTTACCTTTTAAACTTTCATTCAAATAGAAGGGTTACAGGAACACCTTGTATTGTTCTTCAGCATTGCCAGTCCTCTTGATGCCTTAAAGGATTTGTTTTGTTAAGTAGCAAGATATGTTTACTGGACAGGTTGGAACAAGAAGCAGTAGTAGTTTTGTTGCTTTATTTAAGCAACACTGACACAGAACTTTAATGCAGCTCTTGATACTGAAATGTGGATTCATCAGGTGTGTATCTGTCTAGCATAGTGCCTGCTCATGCTTCATGCAAATGTTAAAATATATCTGAAGTTGTATGTCTGGTGTAACAGGTTTTCCCAAATACCGATAATCAGTTTTCAAATTTGAGTTCTGCAGCAGTTAACAAATGTTTTCTCTTTCAGGGTGGATTACAAGAAGTGGCTGAGCAGTTAGAGCTGGAAAGGATAGGACCACAGCATCAGGCAGGATCTGATTCTTTACTCACAGGAATGGCCTTCTTCAAAATGCGAGAAGTAGGTGGATATATTGGTTTTATCTCCATAGTAGTAACTTGCTCTAACAGATGGAATTGCCGATTCTTTGCTGATGGCTGATAAGTCTGATGTATTTTAAAGAAGTCTCTAAGGGGCTTCAGGGGTCTCTGCTTTCTTGACAGATACAAGACTGTATTTTTGCCAGAGTAAGGAATTTTTTTTTCCCCTTTCCTGTTCTGCAAAGTTTCTTAGGTGGTTGTTGCAGTGGAGCTGCTAGAGCCAGCCTCCTTTCTGAGTGACTGTACTCAGGCTGCTTTTTGCAGACCTGCTTCTCAGTTGTAATACCCAGCCACTGTGTGCTGCTGCTTGTGACAGGCCTAGTGCCAGGGAAAGAGCAGGTCTGTCTGCTAGCCACTTCTGGTGTAGGTATTCTAAATACTGACTGACAGGCTGCTGGGGAGAATGCCCATGCACTGTTCATCTTGAGTTTACCATGCATAAGCACAGATAAACTAACTGAGTTTCTAAAAGATTATATATCAGTTATTTAAAGTCTTACAGAAATGGAAATTAAGTCTTAAAAGCTTTGCGTATCATTGCTACTTGTCTGCATACAATAGGAAGATACTAGGACATTTTTCATGAAGGGGCTTTGTCTTGAAACAAGTTGCACTGGACAAATGCTTGGACATCTGAATGTGGGATCTGTCAGGGGATTGTTTTGATATGGTAAATGACACCAGGTGACGAATGGCAAACCTCGTCTTTTAGTAAGGTTTAGTACAGGGATGTAGAAGCCTCAGCATCCAGTAATCTGGCCTTTTGTATAAAGGAGAAACTGACCACAAGTTTCTGACAGCTGCTAATGAGATAAGTGAATAATAAGTGCTGTGGTTCAATCTGCTTTGCTCATCGTAACACTCTGTTCTGCCTCCCCTGAAACTGTTAACATCATTGAGCAGGTCATGGGCTGCAGAAGAATCTGTTTCTGGTGTGATCCAAACATCGTAGCATGGTGCTGCTAACTGTATCATTATTATTTTACTCTTGAATTTGAAACAACATCCAAAGCAAATAAAGGGAAGGTATCTGATAATCATACCTAAAATACTGACTTTCCAGTTATTTTTTTAGAGAAAAGGTTCAAACCCATAATCATTTCTTTAAAATGCAGGTTTTAACATGGCAAATTACCTGCTTGACTTTGTCTACCCAAAGCCTCTTATTCATGGAAGTAGAATTCTGGGGTTTTAGTGAAAATCATTTGTTTAAATAAACAAAAATGGATTATGATGATTTTTTTTTCAGTACTTCCAGAGATTCTTTCTAAATACAGCATTTCTACAGCATTACTAAGGATGCCGTAGTGCAGAGATAACTATACTTAGTGTGCATTTTTAAAGCCTTTTCAGTTGAGTTAATTGTTTAGCAATGTATGTGTAAGTTAAAAATTTAGTTTTAAAAAGTGTTTAAGCCTTTCTGTAGTTCTGTTTGAACTTGGCCTTTGCTTTGGCAATAATTTGTGTCTTTCTTTTCACACTCCAGATGTTCTTTGAAGATCACATTGACGATGCCAAATATTGTGGCCACTTATATGGCCTTGGTTCGGGGTCATCTTATGTACAAAATGGCACAGGAAATGCTTATGAAGAAGAAGCCAACAAACAGTCATGACATGAAAGGAAAGGCCATCTTTTTGAGCTCCACATGCTTGTATATAGGTTTTATCTCTGGTTGAACCCCTTGGACAATAAGGCTTTTTTTTCCCCCTTTCTCGGCACACTTTCTTTTCTGCCTTTCTATGTACTAAATCTGACTGTTGCTATCACAGATTTTGATCTTAATATTGATTGATATGTATAATTTTATGGGTTACTTTTGGAGTCATAACTAGCCCATTTGTAAAGACGCACGTGTAGGATCAGTGTGGCAGAGAGAAGGGGAAAGCTAAATCAAAATGAATAGTATGGTAAACTTACTTATATTGGTCTTTGGTCTTATTTTTTTTTCCTCTTTCCCCTCCCTTATCCAAATTAACTCGCACTGATTGTAACTAACTTCCCCATTCATGTCTGTTCCTTCCAGTATGCAGGCGTTTTAGCTATTCAAGATTGTGGACCATCAGATTTGCACTTTAGAGGGCGACTGACTCAAATCCTCTGCTTTATTTCAAGTTTTGTTTTTTTTTCTCTTGCCCTCAGATAGAAAACAATCATCTTCCGAGCTCAGCAGCTTCACACTGTATTTCCATGGTATCTTAACCCATAGAACATGATTTATTTGCTGTGTAATCTGCCTTTGTTCGAGCAAAAGAAACTACTGAAATCATAGTAACTGCTGTTATTTTACTAGCGTTCAGTCGTCAAACACATCCTGCACGTGTCAACTGCTGGTTGGCCTGCTGCTTTAGAACCGCTCTGTGATGAGGGAAAGAAGCTTGAAAAAACAGCTTTACACCCTTCAGGAAAAAAACAGCTTTGGCTTTAGCATTTGGCCATTCGAAGGACATTGGAATAGTAGGAATTTTGTAATGGCACCCTTCCCTTGATTAACTTCTAGCTTTTATTCTAGTAATGTTATACCCCAAATATTTTTTATGAATTCATATTTATTAAATACATGATTTGATAAATTTTGAATCAGTTTAGATAAAGATAAAACCCAAAGATCTGAAAAAAATACTATTTAATTGAATTATTAAATTAGGACAATTAAATCGTGCTCTTCCGTAGCCGATACAAAGACAGCTGTTGCAGATACTTGTTGTAAAACAACAAAGTATAAATAACTTAGAGCTAATAAACTTACCTGAGGAGTGTAATGCTAGTTTATTTTTGAGTGTATCTTAGCAATATATTTTAGATACATTGTTTTAAAGGACCCTAAAGGATGTTCTTAACTCTGCATACCCTGTGTACAGAGCAGTTGTGCAGGAAGGATTTTTGGTATTGAATAGCTAAATACTAGCCTGAAATGATGGAATGTGCGACATTGTGTGCCTGTGTTTGCGTGCGCGCGTATGTGTGTTCAACACAGAAATCAATAGTAGAAAAATCTCCAAATGTTCGCCAAATTACTCTGTTTTACCTTGTACTTCAGAAAAAAAAACCCACAACACCAAACACCTTTTTATCATTGAGTTACGATGATGTAACTGGGTGGTCCTTTTTAAACAACAAATAATTTGCATAACAGAGGGTATTTCTTTTTAAAGCTTTTGTAAATAAAGGCCTAAAAAATGTTTTCTTACATAACAAGAGACTGGTGGTTTTGTTGCCAATTTCTTCCTGGAATGTGTGCATTATTATCAGTTCAATTCTGTATATTGTTTTCTTTAGGCATGATAGTTCTCTTCCACTGTTAGTAAAATGATGTCGTTCGCTGCTTGCTGACTGGTTCCGCTTTCAGAGCAGAATTCTTTCTGTACGGTATCCATAACTTCATTCCAACTGACCTGAGCTGCAAGGGTGGTAAATACACTTCACTGCTGAGGTATCCAAACCCCGTTAGTGATTTCTTTTAGGATCATCATGCATTAGTTGAGGGTGAGTTATTTTATTTTTAACCTTGGTCATCCTTGGCTTTAACGAGAAGATAGGTGCTGTCCGTTAGACAAGCAGGATGTGTTCTTACTGCGGCATGAAATTCTGTCTTTTAGCCTTTGAACTCAAGGTATGGCAACTTCACATACACGTGGAATGAAGAACCCCTGAAATATTTGTTTTAAATTGTAGTAGCTGATACTGCTATATACGTGGTTAACTTTTGAAGGGAGTGACTTTTCTAAGAGCTTTGGGGTTTTGTTTTAAAATAACTTTTAAAATTGTGAATCAAGGGAAGTTTTTGGAGGTTTATAAAGGTGTGTGTGTGGTAAAAGTTTTAGTTCACATTGGGATGTGCTTTTGAAGTGACTGTGCATTCTGTGTGCTCTTCTGCACCTTGCTTTGCTTGTAGTTATGAACTGTCAAAGCTTGGACTCTTTTAAGTGGAAGAACCTAAACCCAAAGACGTGCAATAGGTGTGTTTCTGGTGTTCCAGCTGCTAGTGAGCATGCAGTCTGCAGGACCAGGCTGAGTTTGCATAAATCCTAACCTGAAATTCTCATGGATATTGAACTTCAAGCAATTGTGTTCTTCAGCTTTCCTCCCATTTAAGAAAAAAAAATGTCTCAAAACCCACTAATTGGCATGAAACTAAGATTATGCTTTATTCTGTGAGAGAGTTCTTGGTCTGATCAAATGTGATTTGTCTGTGACGAGAGCTGATTACAGCTGGGAGACATCTGTGCAGTGTTCAGTTTCTGTGGCAAAATTAGGTTTAGTTTCCATTAAGGAGTGATTCTTCAAATGGTGAGTTGCCAACATTGTGAAAAAAAGTCTTTTCTTCTTATATATAGTACTGTTACTTGTAACCTGCAGAGCCTGAAATCTGAATCTGCTTCCAAAGTGGAGAGGATTAATTGCTTTTGTGGAAATAAATGTGCAGGCGTCGTTCCAGCTGTCTAGACGTGTACCTTTTTGTTCAGAGACAGGAATTCTCTTTCCAGGCTTCTGCTCTTCCCAATCCATTTAAAATCTGTTGTTGGAGGTTTGTCAGAAGAAATGCAGTATCAGAAACTTATATTTGACTTTTTTTCCCACTTGTATTTTTGGCTTCTGGAGTCAGATGTTCCAGGAACATTATGTTCTGTCACTTTCTTAAAGCATTTAATCCCTTTCCCCATTAAAACTAGGCAAGAGGAATCTTCGAGACGGAAGAAAATCAGTCTGGAACAGATTGAAAGCATTTGGGGCATTTTCTGTTGTGAATCTGGGGATGACCCAGAGGTCATCGATGAACTTTCCCTAATCTTATCTGCCTGCTTTCTCCGAGCTCAGGAGTGATTCATTCCCTCATGCAGGAAGTGGAGCAAAAGTTCTACAAAGTCTGCATTGATGAACGAGGAACTTCTGGTTGAACTCAAAAATTGGAAAGGAAGTGTACAAAGCAGGGACAGATGAGCCAGGAATGATGCAAAGACACTGTCCACGTGTGCAGGGGTTGGGTTCAGAAAGCCACCCTCTATCAGAAGTTGAATCTGGTGAGTGAACTTCAGAATGAAAGTGACAGAATCAAACCTAGCTTTTGAGAGGTTCCTGTTGGAGAAGGCCAAGTAGCATATTGTATTTCACAGTTCCAAGTAGAATTTCCTAGCTTTATAAGCATTAGTGCTTAAGAAATCTTGTGTTTTATCTTGCTGGCTGAATGTTGAGTGGTAGTGCTTGTTCAGCTCTGCAAAATTCTTTTGTATAATCCTTCTTTTGTGGTCACTTAGAAGAACTGGTGAAGGGCTAATTGAATCAGCTGGCAAAATGAGTTTGTTAGTCCAATATTCTCCGGCAGGGCTTTTTTAGGTATTCCACTGAGGAGGGCTTCATGTTTTGATACTGAGCTTACTTGTTTGGAGATATCTGATGTCACTTGGGATTTTGATTTAGAAATGTACTGAAATCTCGACAGAAGAACAGTGTAGCAACTGTAATGTACAGCTGGATTACAGTGCAAACATGGTCCTCCGTACTGGTGTCCTTATGCTTACCATCATGAAGCTGGATGTTCAGGGATTTTACCTGTGCTGGGCTGAGCCACACTCGCTCTTCCTGCCATGTTTGTTTATTTTAAATAAGCTAAATATTAGTTAATATACCAAAGGGGGGGGGAGGGGGGGATGGACATGAATCTCAAGCCCCCTGTATCTTCACTTAAGCTTCACAATGGTATCTGGTTTTGTGTTGTGATGTACTTTTTGATCATTTTTTTTCCATTTTGCCAAGTGCTCTTTTTACTTGAGAACATGCATATCCAGGTCATCTGTCATTAAACTTCTGATTGGTTTCTTAACATTGAATTAATGGCTCACCTGAACTAGTTGAACCCACTGAAATGAAGAAATGTCTTCCATAGAAAATCAGCTTTTAGAACTTCTCAGCGAACACCAACTCTATAATATTCACATGATGCTAATGGATTTGGGATAGTGTGGGTTCAGTGCATTAGCGTGTAAAATAACTAAGAAATTAACTTTAAAATCAATAGACCTCAAGGTGTTTTTTAATAATCCAACTGTGAATGAAATCTGCTTGTTGATGCCAAATGTGAAGATCTGATTTCTGCAGAGCCTTCTCTCATCCTCTCTCTGCCAGCACAGATGAGATTTTTGTCTGCTGAAGTGAGAGAATTCTCTTCCCTGAGCGTGCTTTTTCTTGCTCCTGTGAGATACTTGCCTCAGGTAACTGGGTTGGATAGTGTGAGCACAGGAGGTGGAGGGAGGGAAAGTGGAGGGGAAGCCTTCCTTGCCACCTGAGTCACAGAAAGTAGCAGCAGCTGACTGTGAGGGTTGATCTGCATCCCACAGAATGTGCTTCATCTCTGACTGGGCAGCAGTTCAGAGCCATGGTTGCATTCATCATCTTATCTGAAAAAGTGTTTTTTGTTTGGTTTCTAAATGCATTATATGGACTATATCTTTTATTTAGCTTTCATCGTACTATAGCTGCGTTCTGCAGGCTCCTTGTTTTCTGTCATTCTTGGCCCTCTGCATGCTCTGCAGTGTAGCTGTGGTGTCCCGGGAAGTGTTTTATATGAAGGTTGCTCGAGTGCTTATTCCATCACTGAGCTGCTGAATTCCTGTTTTGTGCTTGTTTGCTTGAACTAGTGGCCAATTTAATTGCTAATATGGGAAAATAAGTGGGCATCTGTTCCTACTGTTCAGCTGTAACATGCAGTTTGTACAGTCCGGGGGTTTTGTCTTTATATCTGGTACTCCTTAAATGAACTGAGAATTTTTTTTCTGTTCAGAAGGGAAAGAAAAAAAGGTTTCCCAAAACAGTGACTTGGGAAGTGTTGGGCCACTTCCAGATACACCGCTCTGTTCTGGTGTGAATGGTGTGAACATGGAGGAGGGTGGGAAAGGGGATGTGGCTTCACAGGGTGCTCTCCCACCTGCTGCAAACTGTTGAGCCCATCTGCTTGAGGAGATTGCAGTGTGGTGATCTAGGCTGAAGCCTGTAATCATTGCCCCAGATACTTCAATTTTTTATGGAAAAAAAAGTTAGCTTCAAGTGGCAACAAAAACACCTCATCACCCATAAGACATTACAGATTACAGCATGTTCTTTAATCTTGTTTTGGATGAGAACTTTTGTATAGGGTTCAATACCACTATTTATGAAAGGGTTTTAAGCCAAAACCCCACCGTGTCTATAGAAAGAGGGGTAAAGCTCCGAGTGTGTGCTGCAAGGTATGGCTGAACTGGAACGGGCTAGTTGCAGTTTCTACTTTCCATGACTGTTCTTGCAGCTTGTTCTGCCCCTGAGCAGACAGATTCCTCTCTCTGCCAGCAGTCTGCTTTGGTGCAATGCAAAGAGGGGAAATGCAGGTGGCTAGAAGAACGTGGAAGGACTGGACAGAGCCTGACGTGAAGGAAAGCTGTAGAAAGACAAAGTCCTGCTGTTGGTGATGGCCCAGGTGAGTAGCATACTTCTCCTTATGACCCTCGGTTCTATAAAGTAAGGGGAGTGATTCTTGGTGCAGAGGTGAGGAGGGGCACTTACGGTACTGGCGTTGTCAGTGGAGCTGCAGTAGGGATGAGGGCTGTTCTGCTGTGCAGGTGTGCTGCCCGGGAAACTGCGGGTGGCGTACCAATGACTACTCCAGCTGTGACTTGCTGAACATGAAGCGTTTATTTATCTGAGCAATACTTTAATAAGTGGCAAAGTTCTACACAAAAGACATGTGGAAACTTATCCCCCCACCCTCCCCCCCACCCAACACAGCAGTCAGCTGAATCAGGGCAAGAATTCTTTCAGTCCACGTGTGGGACTAACAGCTCTAGAATACCATGCACTAAAACAAACTTGCTGAAGTCTTGCTTGAAGACCATGATTTTAAGTACAGATAGTTTAAAAAAATAATTACCAAGGTTTCTTTAGTTCCCTGCCCGTGGGCTATTGACAAGCTCTCAACTGCTAATGTGCACCAAATTGCAGACTGTCTAATTGCGCTATGGGAGGAGCTCACCAACATTGAGGTGCTCAATTTTCTTATTAAAAATAGATCTCTGTGAGGACTCTGAGCATTGCATCAACTGATACAGAATGTGTGTGGACCACTTCTGGTGCAGAGATGTCGTGGATTTGTTCTAACCTACAAATTAAGGAAGCTTATTAAACAGGTGGGTGGCTAGTGATTCACATGACAGCTTTCATGTATACAAAATAAACTGAACTCTACTGTCTTGAGGGACTCAGGCCTGGCTGAGGAGTCTGTCAAACTCTTCCACCTTCCAATGAAGCCTGAAATGCGGGGCTATTTCTAGACAAATACCAGGGCTTTTTTTTTTTTTTTTTAGCAAAAAAGTAGATTAGTAACTGTACAGTAGGTATAAAGCAGTCTTTAAAAAAAATACAGAAGTTACCCAAAAGACTGTAGTAAAGTGCCTAGCAAGAATATTACAAAGAACAGGAGAATCAGTGTAAGCAGACGAGCAACATTGCATTCTTGCTTCTGTTACCTGTTCACGAGTTCTCCCGCATGCATTGTAACAGCTCCAGTGCTCAATGACAATATGTCAAAAATAGCATTTTCACTTAATTATGTAAGGTATTAGGGCACTTCAAGCCAAAAATATAGTTGAATCAGCAACTACGCCTTGGAGCATGATTAGCTTACTGTTACCCCTGGAGAGAACAGCCAGGACCCCTCAAAGCTTCCTGCCATCGCTCTTCCTGGAGGCACAGCTCATACCCAACCTGAGATCAGGTATAGCTATGGCCTGCTCGCTCTAGTCTGCTGAACAAATACACCTGAATTACCCTCATTTTCTTTTTCCTCTTACCCTTCCCTTGTGAATTCATATTTCTTGGCTCTGTGGCCTCCATCAGTTTTCTGCTAGAGGGACAGCCTTTAGCTACATCAAAACTGCAGATTATTTAGGGCTATTGTGCTTTCTAAATGTGACTGTTAAGACTCACAGGACTTTTCCTGATCCCCTATCCCTGCCCTTTCTCTATATCAATTCCCAGCCTTACTGAGACCTGGCAGAGTCCCAGGGCAGGTCTCCCACGTGCATTAGAGCAATTTCCATTATAGATTTTGCTGGGGAAGAAAATGGTACTTAGTCTTTACCTAAAAGTATGGAGCAAGTTACATTAAAGCTGAATTTCAACTTTTTAGTCACTGTTTTCCAATGCATGCTCTGTGACAAACCACTCTGACCGTGTAAAAAAACAAGACTATACAGCTAGAGAACTTGAAGTGTTAAAAATATATATTTTCCCTCTCCCCCTTATCCCTTGACAAGTTAGCCTTTAAACAGACACTAAGGCAAAGTAAGCTGACAGGACAACACTGAATAAATGAAAACTTTTGGTTGCTAGGATGTCTGCAGGCATAGTGTAAACTGTGCTACCTTCATGCTTGTTTGAAAAAAAAGCCTTCTACATCAAGGGATCCATACTCTGGCACTTCTGGCAAAATTCAGATGTTCTCAGGCTGGTAAAATTTTGAGATTTTAAACAAATTAAACCCAATACATTCTTCCTCATTGGAAAAAAAAAAAAAAAAACACATTTGTGCTCCCATCGTTACCATTTACGTTGTAAATCCAGGAAACAAAACCTCAAAATTTTAAGTTACCTGCCTGTAGAAGAGTTTATGGTAAATTTTTTGCTTTCGGAAATCAGTCACTTAGTCCTGCTGCCAGCTTTCCAACTGGGGTTGTTATTCTTCAAAAACTGGAATCCTTCCACCATGAACACACCAGCTAAGTAGTTCAGTTTTGAGAACTTTTTTCAGGTTTTCAGGTTGTTGGGGTTTCTTTTGACTAGTTGTTTTTACCTGGCCACCTAGAAAGCATAACTAAGATCCTTCTTGTTATTTTCAGAAAAACAATTACATTGCATTTAAATGTAAACACTGATACCGTAAGTTTAGTGCATACAAAAGGCACAAGACAGATTTGTGTTGCTGAAACTTCCTTGACTTTGCAGTTTATAACACCTCTTTTATCATCAGGCTGGTAAACTTCAATCCTAAAAATCCTGCTGTCTCCTAACTTAACAGAAGGGAGCTTCCTATATGCAGCAGTTTGGCTTTTTGGTATTGCAATTGAATATCCTTTGTCCTTTAACTGCAAATATACTAAGTTATAACAATGTCTCCTTGTTTGGATGTGATATTCGTTAATTTATGCAGTGAGAAATTCAGTGTCTTAAAGAAGTGAAAAAAGTTGAGACAACTATTGATTAATAAAAAACTAGGATTTTGAAAGACAGTGACCATCAAGAACATAGGTTGATTAAAAAAAAAAAAAAAAAAGCACCTTTTTTCACTTCACCAAAGTGAAGTGCCAGCCTTCCTTTCCCTTAGGGGATTAAGGCTCCAAATGAGAGAATAAAACCCCCAATTTCATAGGATCGTCATGTGCAGCTTTAATCAAAATCCCCAGCTACGAGCTTTACTTACATATTATCCATCCGAATGTGGACTTTTTAATCACTCATTTACCAGGGACTCACTGTAGTATTTAATTAATAAAGGAGGTTTCCCCCCCACCCTCCACAACTATTGAAAAGGGAGCCTTCACAATAATGTTTTCTAAAAGTGATCCAAAAATAGTCTGACACTTCACTAGGGTTGCCTTATCTTAAAAAACAAAACAAAAAACTTGCTTATCAAGCACTCAAAAGAAAATACAGTCCACCGAGCCACTAAATTGTCCGTAACCAACACTGATTGTTTTCCCACTTCATATAGCCAGCAGTGCAAACATTTGATTTTTGAAGTAAGTCAAATACTTACAGCAATTTGAATTAACAGGTGAACTTTCAAAACCAAGGCGAGAACCTGGGCTGATACGTAAGGAGGTCACATTTTTCTTGTGCTGAATATCAAAGTAAAACCAGCCACAGAATTTTTACAATAGTAAACTCAAGACTTTTTTTTTTTTTCCCATAATACTCAGAATCACCCTTCACCATTCAAAATCAGTAATCCTAAGTTGAAACATTCTTTATGTGGTTCAAAAGTTGTATGTTTTGTTTCATGTTTCAAGCAGTGACATGGAGACAGCTATCATCTGTCAGTTTGTTTTCTGAGCACATCCACACAGGAGCAGACGGGAGCAGCTGGCTGATAGGGCTGATATTTGGAAGAATCCATCTTCCTTCCACCAACAGCTTTTTCTTGAACTGGAACAGAACATAAATCACAAAACATGTTAGTATTAATGAACACTTAAATTATTGCATCAAGTCTCATCAACTCAAAGGGGAGCGGTGAGCAACAGCTGAATAAAAATCCCACAACAAAGAAGAGGAACCCAGTCAGACTGCTCGTAGATATGTTATCAATCCACTTCAGGATGGCAGTGAATAAAAACTGACTACATTGTAAGCAGGCCACCAGTTTATAAAATGAACTATATTTGCAGTACTTCCAGGTACCTACATCATTAAAAAACAATTTTGTATTACGTCAGTGTGAACCACATCCAGCACGCTCAGTAGTTAGTCCTCTGATTAACTATAAATACAGGATATTGAGCATATTGTTAGTTGGGACAGAAATTTAAATTACTAACACACCAGCAGCAGCTGTGGGCTGCATTTTTCACATCAAAGATGAAATTAGTTGGCTTGGTTATTGTGATTTCAGCATTTTTAAAAGTGTTTTAATCACTCCCTAGGAAAAAATATAACTCAAAATACTGACAATAAAGGAATGAAATTCCATGCAAGGTAGTGCCCTCAAAATACTGTAAAAAAACATTTTTAGATAAGGGTTCTTATTCCAGCAACTGTATGTCAGCTATATATACAAACAAGCAATAATCCAATAATCTGTCTTTCTTGTGACCTCTCCAGAAAGTCTTTCCAAGTGCCACATAGAAAAATCTCAGGCAGGATTAAGGATACCACCAAGCTGTAACTTACTTATGCTTGTGCAGGGAAATCATCAGTTCTCAGCTACTGTGCTTTTGCGATGTGCATGCTTTGCTCTAAGGAAAAAATGAAATCCAGGAACCCCTTCAGATTTTACACCTGCTCTTGGGAACACCACCTCCTCTGAAGACAAAGTTCTCTCTTTGAAAAGCTGCACTTCTAAATGGGTGCTCACACACTCAAAACCAAACCAAAACAGAAGAACACTAAACAAAAACAGACAAAAAAACAAGGGCTGGGGGCAATCGGACCACAAGCATGGATCTAGTTGTTACCTTCCCAGACTGGATTAAACAAATAATTAAATAGCTGGAGATGTTTACCAAGCAATACAGCTTGAATAACAATTTTCATACACACTGTGAGTATCTTGGGAACAACCCACAGAATGTTTGACAGTCACAATGACCTAAATCACAAATTTCCAAGTAGAACTCTGATCTAAGGCAACTAGTTATAATATAGTATAATACACGTATATTATATACTATACATATATAGTATATACATTATATGCTATATTATAATACTATAATATAATAATTATATATAATTATAATCATGTTATATATTATATATATGATACAATATACATATATACTATAATATAATGTTAGTGCTATAATCCAAAAATCTGTTCGTTTGCCTTTTTAAAGCCTGTCTCCAGTGCTTTATTCTTGAGGGGTGATGGCCCATAAAAGACATGAAACTAACTGAAGTTGAGTAATTGCTCTTTTTTTTTCACAAAAGCTGCTCTTTTGTTGAAGCAACTGATGGATTAAAGAGGGCACAGGCATGTCATTTTAGGTTTTGAATGAAGGGTTAGAAATAGGAGCTTAGATCCCATAAAAGACATACACAGAGCAAGCAAAATTGCTGACACTGGCTGAGTTTCATTTCTCTTATCTCTAACTGAGCTCATTTGACACCCACATTTTTCAACACTTCAGCATTTCACAGCATCATCGCGTTGGTAGATGCTCCAGGAGCACCTATATCTGGAACCATCTGTGCCTTCATTCATCACTTAAAACAAAAAAGGCACATGAGGGTCAACAATTTTCTAGTTTCTCTGATGAATCCAACTTGATACACTGAACTTTTGGGAACTTTTTGCTACAAGCTACAGGCCATCTGTTGGTATATGCACAACTACAGCTTTTATCATCTGCCTTGAGTGTAAAACTGGTCATTCTGGTCATTCTACTAATGATCACTGTGGTCCCCTGACTACTTTCTGTGCCCCCCACTTCCAGGAGTGCCTCAGTGTAGCCTGACAGCATGTGCATGAGTCGTGCCACACACAAGTGGAGGGCATCCTTTTGAGACACTTCTTGAAGATGACTGAAAGAAGGCTTCCAAGAGCAGAGATGGAAATGACCTTGCCTGAACGACTCCTCCGATGTTGTTGCAAAAATGTACATTACTCAGTATGATGAAATTTTTAGGGTTGGAGTCTTAAATAGGAATCTTTTATCAAGCTTTAGAACTTAGGACTTAGGAGTTTTCTAATACTAAAGGGAATGTGATGATCAACTGTGTCCATTCCCCTAACCCTCAAGGTGTCCTCCTCTTGTGTACAGGACAGGCTTTCCTAGCTGCTTCTCAAACCTGCCTTTTATGTTGCAAGATATCAAAAAAATAAATAAATCTCAGTAAATGCACATGAAGTTATATGGATACCTTTTATCTTCAGTTGGCAGCACTTTTTAAATGATTAGGATGCAGCTTAGTAGCTGGCATAGAAAAAGCTGCTAATAGTTTTACATATTAGAATAAATCTATGTTTCCCTTCATCATCTGATAGACCTTTGACCGCTTTAGTAGACCAAATTATGATCTGTTGTAGAATTGAACTAACTTCAATTGTAAACCTAGCTTTACAAAGATTTTCTGTACAGCTTGAATAGTCAAAATTTCATTATCTTTCTAGAGAAAGGGAATAATAATATTTTGGGAATATTACCTAAAAGCAACGAGTATAAAGGTTAAACAATATTTTGCAAGCATGAGCCATCAAGAAATCAGAGGCTTAGTTTAAAACTGAATTCACAGGCTACTACCTCATGGTAAAACAAATTAATAGTAGAAGAAAACAGACAACTTATTTAAAAAAAAAACTTGCTTTTGTGCATTTTTGAAGTGGCAAGGAATCATGGAATAGCAAATTGAATACACAGAACAGTAACATACCTTTCCTAAAGTATTCAGAAGATTCTTTTAAGGGAAGTTAGGTTTCATTTTCCATGGTTAATGCAGGATTGCTCATACCTGTAATATTAAAAAAAAAAAAAGATATTTCAACAGGAAAGCTCTCGTTTGTTTTTCAGCAAATAATACAGCCTTTAATTATCAATCATCACCTTAATTTTGCTCCACTACTAACCAAGTCTATGTTATATCCTGTGTCCATTACATGGCTTTTGTAACAAGGTGTCATCATATGCTGGTATAAGCAATTTGTCCCCAAAAGAATTACCAGCCTAAGCCTAAAAGTTAACTGGTACCCACTAGTGCTGGTGCTCTCAGTACCTCTTCGTTGGGTTTAATGTGGAATGCGACAACAGCTTGAAATATCCATCTTTCTACAAAGATGCATTTTAAATAAGCTTAGTAGCACAGCTCTAAGAAATACTAACCAAGTAAGCGTGGTCATTTTTAGACTGCATCCTCCAAAACTAGTTTACCAGGCAAGTTACAGAACAAATCGTTGCAGCATAAATCAGTTCCTTACCAATTTTGCCCTTTTCAGCCTTTGCACTGATGTCTGACCAAGACTGTGTGTCGGTGAGGAGGTGGCTCTGGGAATCGCGCAGCGGCTTGGCAGGGAACAGGAGACTCTCGCTGTAATGCCAACAAGTGAACATTATAGTAAACCTCAGTAATTTTTCCATTACCTTACCACACACTTCAAACAGTTCTGTCATCTGCACTATCTTCTCTACCTTAGCCTGCGTATTTTCTGATGAGTCACTACACTTCTGTCATTACACACAGGGTAGTTGCCACAAATGCAAGTGTAATCTAAAAGGCAACTCTAGCACAGAACAGAGAAACTTCCTTATTTTTTCTTTGACAGATATTCTATCTTTACACATGTGTTCATTGCAAAGGCTCTCTAGCTCTCCCATGGAAAAACAGTGGAGAGAACATCTCACTCCTAATACAGCTTATGGTTCCTTTCTCCCTGCTCAGATCACTGGGGCAAGATGTAAGACATTCTCCAGCTTGGTGATGTCTTTTGTCTGTCAATGAACACCTTGCTAACATGCAACATATTTGTTTATGAATAAAAGATTGTCAGTATGAATCCATTATCATTTCTTTATCACATATCTATGTCTATTATCTGTATCGTGCTTCATCACTTAAATGTTGCTATAAAGTTACAATATAATTTACTAAGCTATTGTGATATTTTCACTTAGTTTAAAGAATACCTGCATGCTTTTTGTACTCTAGAGATGTCATGACTGCAAAGGATAAGGATTAAGAAAATGTCTCTGATTATCAGCGGAAACAAAATATTTGAATTTAATATACACTTTCCTTCCCACCCTCTACTTTAGCTCTCCCTGCCATACCGTGAGGCCTGAGATTTGCTTATACAAAGCATTTTTTACCAGACAGGAAGCAGCAGGCCTCCCCAGAAAGCCTTCCAAGGCAATGTACCTGTATCACAGGCAGACCAACTAAGCATCTTGCATGCAGAACGGAATTTTACTCGCACTAACTAGGCAGGCACAGAAAATTCAGGTCCAGGGATGCTACTGAATTGAGAAGGAAGATGGGGAGATGGGGTGTTATTTCCATAAATTTAAATACAAGTCAGAGGCTTAGCTGAACTACAACTTGGCTGTTTAAAATTTGACTTGGACTTCTTAACAGGAGGCTCTGCATTTGCTTACCACTTTTAAATATGTAAAACATTGTTCCATTTCTATGTGCACTGGTACAGAACAGAATATCAGCTACCTAAAATAAGTAACAAAAAGCAGATTACTTTTTTGAGGTTGAATTAAGACCACCAGGTGTGGAGGCTTGCTCAGGATCCTGATTAACAAGGCAAGTTGGGAAGGAGCAACCATCCCCTAGGCTGAAAAAAATCAGAATTAGTGCCACACTTACAAAAATGCTTTGAAGAACTGTTTTTTTTTTTCTCTGAAATGAGTATTACCATATCTAATTTCAGAAAACAAACAAAAAACACCCCCATGCCCTGTGTGTCTTGACAATTGAACAATTTCAGCAAATAAGGTATTAAAAGCTGAGCATACCTTGAAAACACAGGCAGCAGCCAGTATTTCTTCTCATCCCCAAACACCTGCCTTAGGTTCTTGCTGAAGCCCAAGCTAAAACCATTCTTGTCCGTTCTGTGACGAAATATGGGCGCTCTAAATACCTCTTAAAAATGAAATAAAAAATCATTAGATTTTTTCACAATATAGCACATTTAAGTTCCACACCAGTATTCAGGCGATTGCACTGGTGACATCTCCAGCCAAGAGGAAAGGCTGTATTGCTCCAATGACCTGGTTCACTCAGGAAAGCTGAAGTCACTGTTAGGCACCATCGTACGTGCAGGGGACAGGGGGAAGTGTCCTGCCACCCTCCTCCCTGATCAAGGAGAAGGTAGGTTCTTAAGATATATGTTATATGAAGGTTTTGTCACATGACTATACAACAGACGGTATTTGAGAAACAAAAGGACAACAAACAAAGGGTATACTACACTAAGAGCAATGGAAAAGAAATACAGCTTAACCTACATTAGTAGGGAGCTTTAGTAGCTTTTTACACCCTGGAGTATGAAAATATCTTATGTTTCTACAGCTGCATAAAGAAAGTATTTTACCTGTGGACCCAGACCATTCTCCACAGATACCCAATCTGAATTTCAGGGGAAGAGAGCTAAATATAGCCTGAAGTGTCACAAAGCGCCCAAGGCAGAGAACTCCTCCTCTTTCCAGCCAGTGACTGATAACCGTTTAATTCCCCTAATGGGCTCTACACCTGTAGACAAACCATGTCCTGATGTGCTGACAGCACAGCTCACAGAAACCACTCTGGATCCATGTGGGGACCACGCTTCTGCAGCAGGCCAGGGAGCACTGGCAGCAACCTCCCGCGTGTAGGTATGCATGAGTTATCAGGGTCTTTACATTCACAGTACAGAGGAAACCCTACAAAAATCTTGAAGTAAACAAGCTTTCCTCCAAATGAAATGTATTCAAAGATTTCCCATTAATCATTTGCATATTAGTAAATCCCAAGAAAACTGTGGAAAAAAAAAATCAAATAATTTGCTTGTTCTAATTCAACTTGTATCAACAAGAAAACATAGATCTAGAAACTTTCACAAACATTGGTATTATTACAGTTCATGCTACAGTAAAGGACAGGCTCTCAAAGATCTGCACTTTTTTTAATCTTTTAAATTGTAACCTGACAAACATGCATCAGAGTGGTGGGAAATCATGGACACCTAATATTTATTGTTTCCTGACAAATGCAGAAGCATTAAACTTACCTAATGTTGACTTGTTCTTACTGACGAGCCAACAGTGGTACCCAAAGAGAGAAGACAGACTGACAGAAAACATAGCGGCAGCAAAAAATAAAAACATGATGTGGAACTTGGCTTGAGTATCAGGAAGGCCATTCTAAAAATAAAAGAAACAGGCTGTTAGAACTGCGGAAATAGCTGTTTAACTTGATTATTAATAATCCTTTATTCAGCCAAATCAAATTCAATGCAGACAGAAACGTATCACGCAACAAGAGCCTGAATAACTGAATCACGCACCTTTTATGCACAGATGGCCATGCAATTAGGTTGCTGACAGCATGGAAAGTAACTGGCCCTTTCTTGAGAAAGTATAAATACTGACCACAAGAACCTGACTGACATTTGGATTTGAACTTTCAAGTGTATTTTAGAGGAGAATAATTCATCTTCTAAAAAATACCTCATTTACTTAGCCTTTTAGAATACTGTAGCATAAATACTGCAAACCTAAGAAGGTAACATCCTAAGTTGTGAACCAGACAGTCATAACAGATACATTAGAAAATTTCCCTGAAGCTTTTTCATAGCATATCATTAGAACATAATAACAAGACCATCTATGATATAAATTCTCTTATAAAATATTTTCCTAAATGATTGTTAGCTTACGCAGCTTCAAAATAACGTAGGACAAACAGAAAAAAAAAATATGTGTTACAACTATTATCTAAATTTCGTCTTAGGAGATACTAGGTTACAACATAAAACCTCAAATCTTGTAGTTCTTGCAGAGTAGTAGCTACATGTACTGACTGTACATAAATTGGAGTACTTACTGTCCAAAACTTGATAAAATACTGTAAATCTGTTGCAGCAATGAAAAGGCAATACAGTAGAGAGTAAGCCAAGAAGAGAAGAAAAAATTTGTAGTTGGAGAATCCTACACAGTTGTTCACCCTGATAACAAAAAAATGTAAAGATGAAAATGGAATGTAAAGAAAGTTATTTAATATTAAACTCATTTATTCCATAGAAGTTAATATCAGTATGAAAACCCAGTTTTGCCCCATCTGTGATGCTTCAAGCTACTGAAATCCATTTTGGCTTCACGTTCCAAATTAGTATAGTAATGCTAACCAAATCAGCCAACGAAACAAATAAAAAGAACTTCACAAGGCAATGCCACTTTCAACAGTTTACAGAAATTTGAATTTGTATTACTGTATGAAACCTGTTAATCTTTTGTTAACCATACAAATAAAGTTTACATTAGTATGTGGTAAGATTCTGAAGCTTATGAGTAGTCACAGTAGGGAAATACTACTGTTAAATAAAGAGAAATCATTCCATACCAGTGACAACATGATAGCAAACCAAAGCGATTAAGAACATTTAAATACACATACAAAAGTTAAAATAAATCTCATTTATCCTTCTCCAGGCTTCGTGTTCACCTGCTTCCTATTTTTAAAGGATTTATACACTATAATGAGCTACTAGTATATACTACCACTCAACAAACATGTTGAGGGTTCATTTAGTACCACGGCAGCTTCTCATTAAAGGCAATGAATTTTGCAGTTCTATTAAGGATGTAATGATGCTACATCCACCAGATGAAAAATATTGGAGGAGTGCCCATGGAGAATTTATTAGTAAAAAACTTCTATTTTTTGTTATTTGTTAGTTTTTTAACGTATTCAAAAACTAACCAAAGCTTATCATTGAACTGTGAACTTCGACAGAATTCTCCAGAGAGTTCAAATGAATGAATAAATAATTAAAAAAATCCACATTCCTTCTTTAACTAATTGATTCCTATCAGAAAGGTTAGATAATTAAGAGAAAGCTACAGCCATGAAAGCAGCTATGTTGAAAAATAATTCTGAAAAAATAAAAATTAAAAATAAGGCTTGGAGAATACCAACTTCATCTGCCTCTAGAAGTACAGGACAAGTTATTAAAACTGTTCTCATATATAAGGTGAGAGTAATGCTAATAGCACGATACACAGTAATCAGAATAGGGTAAAATCTTAAAACAGCTCTCCCTGTACACCATTATCTATCCACAAGGTAGAGGGAGGGTTTTTTTTTTTTTGTTTGTCTGTCTTTTAATTTGTTTTTCGTGTTACAAAACATGCCATCTTGGATAAATATTAAATTTGGCATCACCATTTAAATAGAAAGCAATAGGTAAGCATCTGTATCAACTACAATTAAGTAGGATTCACGTGGGATTGTTCTAATTAGAAAAACCAGAAGACCCTTCTAAGCTCATCATGATTCTTATTGAAAAGTAAATTTACAGTTCTCCCCAGTGAAGTGTTTTTTCATTACAGATGTCAAAATTAGCAATTCCATGATAAACTGCAAGCAATTCAGATCCGTGGTTTCCATGATAACCCTGTTTACTCTCACGGCATTTGCTTTATGACAGTCTTTATGACATAGTTTACTGTGAGAAAAAAAACTATCACATGAAATGTTCTTCAGCAAAGATGAAATTTCTGGAATCAAAGATTTCATTCTCATCGTTCTTTTGCACTACTACATATGGCACACAAGTTAAAATAATTTTTCACAAACCACCCTGCTCCTCTCAGTTTTGAGGAAGCCCCAGACTGAGGAGTTCACACTGGAAAAAGAATATTTCATTAGAAGACTAACAAGAAAGTAAGCACCAAGGGTTTGTAATTGTGCTATTAACTGCTCTCAAGGAGAGTAGTTAAATATGAAGCATAACATCTTGAGAAAGAGTAAAACTGATAAAATACAGCTTGCTAAATAACCATCCTATTGCAGTGAAACATTTGTTCAAAAGACCATTCTAGGTTCCACTTGGATTCTTGGATTATAGGTAACATTTTGAATGCTTACTTTTAAAGTACAAAAAGAAGAGAGAGCATTCTCTCAGAAATTAGTTTACTAAAATCACCAAAAAAAAAAAAAAAAAAAAAAAAGCTAAAAATATAAGCTACAAGGCAACTCTGGTAAGAAAAAGAATCACAAAATGAAGGAGATGCTAAACCTTTCTTGGATGACTCGAAAGACAGAGGAGGAGGTACATTTCAAATGATTGCTAAGGTTTTCATAACACACCTTGTTAGTACTAGAGTTGTTACATCATCAATTGTTATAGATCATATTTTTGGCGATGCCTCAAGCCATTCCATTCCTGCCTGAAGCTCCATCTATAGTATGAGTAGTAGGAACACTTACAGAAATCACTAATGCTTTTATTTCCACTTCACTTAAACCTTTTAGAGTAGCTAGAGGGCAATTAGCATTACATATATCCACTTATCACGGCATTTCCATTACCATGGAAGTGCAGGCCAAAATACAGCCTCCCCAAAAGCAGGGAACAGCTGACCTGGGGCAAGAACTTGACTTCCATCTTACCACCCCTCCTTCCAAATGCTTCACCCTACTTTCCCTAGGTTATTTTTTACCCATTCCCTCTCCAGAAATCCTCCTCCAAAAAGGCTATTCTTGCTGCTCTCCCTAAGCATCACGGGTTCTTTCCCCCTTCTGCTCACCAAACCTGCTCCCACCAGAAAATCTCAACAGAAAAAAACAAAGCAGGATTTATGTTTTGAGGAAGGCCACAACCCACTCATTACAATGATTTGCACTCTTTTGATGAAACAAACAAACACCATTAAAAAAGTAGAGTTCTTGAAAGATCTCCCAAAGAACCCTTAAAGACAGGTCTTTAAAGGAAACTATGTTTGCTCAGAATCAAACCCACAGTAGCAGGAGAGAAGTTGGAAGTCTGCTCTGTGACTCTCTCAGAGACGCGAGAAAGCCACAGAATCAGCAAAGAAGAAATAACAATTGTTTACATGCATCTAACTGCATGTCTGGACATACATGAACTTTTTTTTTCTTCTCCTTAAGAGTTTACAGTCTAAGTGTGTTGTTATCCTCAATTTGCAATTTCATCTATGCAGCATGCCAAATATCTCCTGTCATTTCCACAAAGTTAATGTTTTCAGAATGAGTAAGGAACAGTGCATATACCTGATCAACTTAGGAAAAGTAAAACAAGGCAATACCTCTTCTCCTAGTGTGTTTCTGTTACTTGGAATATAAAGGAACAATCCTCCATCAAAAAGTATTACAACATTTCTCCAATTCTACTTTTTCTTTCTGTACCCATTGCTTATTAGGTTAAAACTAATGAGCAGTGTAAATTCTCCCTCAGACTGGGTATGTCTACTGTGGTTGGATACAAATACTCTGCCAGCAGGTAAAGTAAGCCAATACTGTGGAAAGGAAAATGGAGTTTGTTTTTCTGAAAGCCTGTGCTCTAGGGAAATACCACATCACTGCCCCTTTACACAATTATGATTTGCTCAGCTTATGATTTGTTATTTGCTGCAATGGATTTTTATTCTGAAATAGAAATTTATCTGAAGTACATATTCTGCCTTAGGATAATACATGAAAACCTCAAAAAATGCCAAACAGGCCATAAGGCTTATGAGAAGCATATATAATACCTAATAACAAAACCGAAACTTTTCACTGATTTTTGTCAGGGTCCAGAAAACAGCCTTTTTCTTACAGTTAAAAAATAATTAAAAAAAAAAATGTTCACCATTCAAGGATTTTATCTGTTTGTTTTGCATTTTTAGAAATACTAACACCAAGCATCACCAAGTGTCCCTGCAGAAAAAAAACAAAAACAAAAAACAAAAAACCATGTAGGAAGTAACTGAATATTACATTGGTAAATATTTTTCTGTTTTATCTAACATGCATCTGCAAAATAAAAAGTGATTATTAAATCATTCTGAATTATGCCAGAGTGTTTACTCAAGTTTAAGACAGACAGAAGGAAGCATCCATCCCTTCTTCCCCCAGGACAGGGGGAAGTCCCTTTTGCCCAGGAATTAGATTTAAGGTGGTCAGAACAGCTTAGAATTATCCTCCATTCAGTTTATCCAACACAGGAGATGTTTCTTTTCTGTCTGCTTTCACATGGTGAAGAGCCATCTACTATCCAATCTTCTTAACTTGTACCTTACTAAACATTTGTCTTTAATGATTCCTGTGAGACACCTGCCAAACCAAAATAAAATCAATTCCATATCCTGCCTGCATGCTGCTTCCAAGGGCTGCTGAGACAGGCAGGAAGACAAAAACACTGCACAGGCCAATACGCAGCGAAAGGAGGAAGGGTGGAAGGGAAAGAGGAGAAAAAGAAGGAAAACAACCTGTGAAACTGAAGAGCTAACAAGATGTTCCCAGCAAATCCATGCAAGCTGTCCTAGGAGCTCTACCTCCCAGGGCAGTGAGGGGAACAAGGCACAGCCCTTCCCCTTGGTTTTCAACCTAGGGTAATACTTCATCATTCACTCCAGAGAAGCTAAAATATTCAAGGACCATCAAGAAAAAATGCAATTCTTAAAGGAATTGTTCTTACTGATCAGAAATCTACCTCACCCCAATTCTAGAAACAGCTAAATTGCAGTTCTATGAAAAACAGCATCAAAACTTCCTCTCACATCTCACACCTAAGGAAAGAGGATATAAAGTAAGCAACTCCAGTTGTTCTGCGAGACCAGTAACTTCATGTAAGCATCTAACTTCAGGAACAGTGAAACATCACCTATGATCCCTCAAGAGTTTGTTTTACCAAATCAAAGCAATACAAGAAAAAAATAGTTCACTCACCAAGGGCAATGATGATCCATTTTCAGAATACATCTTTTAAAAAACCCAACAGATTTCCAAGCATCACAAAAGACAAAAGGAAAAAAAAAAGTCAGAAACAAAGTTGTGTCAGATTTAATCTACTCAAGTAGAGATTAAGAATTACCCATACATACTATTGGTTACCTGGTCTATTAAGCAAAGACTATAAAAATTAACATAATAGAGTTTACCTATAGGTGCCCAAGGGCTTAGTGATGTCAGAAAATACTATCTACAATGTCAGCTTTAAGCATAAACATTTTAAGAACTTACCAGGTATGAAAAATCCAAAATATTGCAATTAATCACTCTCCATTAATAAAACTTGCAAGAAAATAGATGTAATTGAAGGAACTGAATTTTGAAAACAAAGTTATATATTCTGAAAAACATTAATGTCATTCTGCAAATTTCACTTATATTTCATAGGATAACACAGGGTACCCTTTTTCTCTGCTATGCTTAAACATAAGACTGTTCCTATGTTACATTGCAACCACCATCTACTCTTCCAGTGCCTCTCCTGTTTTGCTGCACAAAATGCTGTGTCTGCTCTGCCTCACAGTAGCGTAGCAAGTTCTGATATATAAGCAGCTGAAGAGTATTGGGAACAAGCTAAGGATAAGTCAGTCTGAGGAAGCCCCTTCTCTTCAATTTAAATATCTAAATCAAGAGCAGAGAAGCACACAGACATTTGGGGGAATATGGACGTGAGCTTCCTTTCACGTTACACAAACAAAAACTTTATGTTAGTGCTTCAGTTAGAAATGGGGGCTGCTTGGTTGTTTCCTTCTTTAAACAGAAATACCCTGCAAGTTATCCAATGAAAAATAGGATATTAAGTTTATTACCTCGGATAAGATGTAAGTGACATCATGATTAGATTGAGATGGGTAGGGATCTTTATTCAGATTCTAACAAAAGAAGCAAATTTTTGTTTATCAGCTACTTTTGGTTACATTCTTCAGGAAAGTTCTTTATTAATATTTATAATTTTCATAATTAAATAGTGTATAAGACCATGTAATCCAATTTGGCATCAAGAAATTCATTAAATGAATTAGAGTATGTTACAGACTTCCTCAGTAAGAAATAAATAAAAACTAAATCTGAAAAAAAAGTCTAAGAGAAAAAAAGCTTCTCTGCCAAAACATTAAACCTGAAAAATCAGAGAATAAAAAAAAAATGAAAGCTTCTGCATCAAGAAAAAAAAAATGCATTTATTCAGAAAAACTACTCATTTAAAATATTTTCTTACTTGTCACACACAGAACAGTGATGGCAACGATCTGGTTTTACAAGATGGCATCTGTCACAGTATCTAATTGCTAAAGAAAAAAGTTGCAAGATTAGATCTCAACATGCAGATATACATTTTGATTCCTGAAATCTGATCAGAAGTGTGCACTAGAAGCTCAGTTCAGCAGAGCTCCCAGAAAAGTGTTGCAGTGAGATTGGAAGTACTTGCAAACACTGAAGCATTCTTTACGCACTGCAGTGCTGAATCTAGCAGAACGAACCCAAAATGCCCCATTTTTCCAATCTTCTAATCATGCTCATGATCAGGGCTTTTTCCTCCAAAGCCAAGTCAGTGCTTTGATAACCAACCACCCCAACCCACCCCACCAAGCCCTTCCTAGAACCAGGCCAGAAATCCTTTCAATACTAACCAACAAAAAAGCCTTTTAAGCTATTATTCTAACAGCTCTAATTTACTGTATGAGATTAGCTTTTGCATTTGCTTAGCTAACAAGCGTTCACAAACTTACAGCATTATTAGGTTAAGACTAATTCTCAGTCTGGAAGAACTTTTGTCCTTGCTATGGAACAACCAGCAAGTAAAATAGTAACCATTTCTTTCTGTGATCTCTCTAGCTATATACCACATTCAGATAATAATTTATTAATACTATTTTTCAATTATGCACTAAGAAATTAAGTCTATGCAAATAAAACTACATTTTCTCCTGCAGTTTGTTAGTATTACATGCTATTGTTTACCTTCAGTTTGCAAACATTTAGCAACGCACTGTCCATCCACTGTAAAAATCAGAAATTGTACACAGCAATTTACTCTCCAACAGTGTTTTCATTGAATATATGTAACTGCATAAAGTTACATGTATTCAGTAAGTTAAGTTCTTGGTTTGCGCTGCTGATTTGTTAGCTATGAAAAGAGATTCTTCCCTAAAATCCTTGAAAGACTTTGAATTAGTTTAGGCAGCCAAGTACATCAAGACACCTGCCTTCCGTGGTCTCCTGAACACCTATTTACCTCCAGACATTGTCCTCGTATAGATAGGAAGATCCTTGGCTGCCCGTCGTAAGACTTCTTGCTGGGATTCACCTCTAGGCTCCCTCTCTAGAGATTCCTTGTCTGAGTATGATAGATGAAACTGGAATAATTTTTAAAACCAAAGATAAGTTAGCAAATCGCAAGTTAAGTAAGTACCTGTAGAGATGTAAAGAGAAACATTCATTTTATAAAGATGGATTAGCAGCATATATGAGGTATTACAGCAAATAACTCACTGTTCCTAAGAGCACTAATTCAGTTTGCAGCACTTTTGACTACTATTGAAGCAACACAGTATTAAAATTCCTTCTGAGTTGGTATAGATGGAATGCTGAATGTTTCCAGAAGTATTAAGTGACACTCCTCAAAGGGAGGATCAAGAGTTGTCATGACCAAATTTAATTACCAATCCCTTGAAAAGTAGTTAATGTACTGCAATACCACCTATTAGCTAGTGACTATGAACTAGGGATGCCTGTATTTAACCCAAAATAGAATATTTTCTGCTACTAGCAGTAGCAGAAAAGATAGCTGAATTTCTGTTCTAGTGTTTGGCATTTTCCCTTTTATCCTTTGCCACTGGAGAGTCGCTGTTCTCTTCATGGATGCATTTGGATGTGGTTTTACACCAGACCAGCTGGGAGCAAGGAAGAGCTGCGTAGCCTACATGACAGAATAACCACCTCATCATCTCCTGCACCAAGCAACTTCTGTCCCTGTCTGAAGTGGCAATGGCAACCATCGCTTCTGTAACAGCTCAGAGGGTTTTACTGAAAAGAGATACATGGTACATATTAAGTTCTCCAAATTTCTTGCACTTTTAAAATTCCTCTGCAGCACAGCAACATAACCAACACCATTCACTGTCGCTTCTAGAAATGGGAAGGTGCAAAAGTCCTTGGTATCACTAGTGTTTATGTCTACAGAAAGGTTTAAGAGATAGGAATTATGATATGAACTTTTTTTCTAAACAAAGGTGATGCATGTAAAGCTACAAAGGCAGTCAGAAACAGATAGGTAGGAACCCATTCTCACCCCCATAGAGATGTGAGAGGCATCACTCCACTTTCCTGATGGTTTCACAATCTTGCAGTATAAACTAGAGGTTCACAGTCTAACCCCGAGCTTCTCAGAAATGACAGAGCTGCTTTTATTTTTTCCTAGCAAGAACACACTCCTGTTGCTAACACCTGAATTGATTTATGTTGGGTGGCATAGAATTTCTCACTGTAGAAACTTGGTTCAGAGTAACATTTTAACGCTTCCTTTTTGAAAGCACATAAAGCTATTCCTCCATCATTTTGTACAAGTTCTCAAAGTAGCCTGAAGTCTGCAAAACCCTCCTGCCTGGGAAACCATCTTCTCTCCCACTGTCATGCAATGTCTGCATGTAGATGGTACACGCAGGCACAGAATGGCATCGTCTGACCTTCAGTAGTTAAGGTAGTGTGGTGTCATCTGTGTTTGAAGTGTTTCTCAAGACTATTTCTAGTATGGGAGGGATAGCTACAACACATGGAATTTCAGAATAAAAGTGTTAAGCTAAAAACATTATAAATTCCAAGCCAGAGTATTTTAATGCTTTTAATACGTGTAAAAAATTGAAATAAGCTTAGGTAGCATCATAAATGCTGTGTGGTTTGCACAAGCTGCAGTATTCATGAGAACAAAATGCAAAAGCTTTATCTGCTTTTTAGTCTGCTAATTAATATTTTCTACAGTTGGCAGGTAAGTTGAAAGTACATCCATTTACATTTACAGACTTTATCCCATAAGCTGGAAATCAAACATTAACTTAACATCACAAAACATCCTAATTAATTTAAAAAATTATGTTCTAGCAGATTAGCAAAAAGACATAGAACAACAAAAGGTGTCACTTACTGCCAGCAACATTGTGTAAATTCAAAGAACATGGAAACACCACACATCGCTTTCTATTACCTAGTTTCGCTACTTTTAATATGATATTTGAAGTGCTTTGGTAGCATCGTATGGTGGTTTTAGAATGTCAGCATAATTACGGAAGACTTGTCAAAATGTTTTGGTAGTCTTTTAATGACACCAGCCCAGTGATTTGAAAAGCCTTCTAATTATCACTACAGTCACCATATATATATGCACATATTTTGCTATGTAATTACTAAATGAAGTAAGTTCTTAATTTATTTCCCTGCTACAGCTTGGGGCAGAGAGGAAAGACTGCAGTGTGAAATTCAAGGAAGATGCCAATTACTTTGAATTATCTACTTGTCTTCACAATTACATATCTTTTTAGTGAATGAAAATTACCCAGAGAAGAACCTCCGCAAAACAGACAGTAGAAACCACAAGCTATTCATATCGTGTTGGCATGGTAATTATAGGAGATGAAGCTAGGAGTCCATGCCAAAATAAGTACTGGCTTTGTGGTTATTTCAAAACTCCAAAGCAGCCATAGGATGCTTCCTCCTGGCCTAAGAGGTTTTGTTACATAGCACCTCCTGAGGAAGTTGGGGTGTCTGTATACAGACAGGATGGAAGATGCCAAAAGCTTGTTTTGGTTGTACAGAGTTGCATAGGGAAGAATGTTATTAAGATTATGAAGTTTTATTATCCTTTTTTTTTTTTAATGTTAGAAAAGAATATAAAATTAAAACAAAAAGTAAAAATAAAATCAACCACAAAGAACTAAAAGCAATCACCTGGAGGCTATGTGATGTTGAATGCAGTTTGTATGATGATGTTCTCCAAGACAACCAGATCCTTTTCATTTAACACTTCTGTACTAGCTGGACTTGGATCTGGGGTATATATCTACCTTTGACATCTATTCCATGCAGCTTTTCTACACTCTCCCCAGCATCAGCTTACCTGACTGTGCACTCATACCACAACCAAGTTCCTTCATACCAAAACAGATGTGGAAGAAGCTTGAATTTAGAGGACAACTGACAGATGCTGACAGGCAACTCAAAATATGTGTAAAACATGTAGAAATATTTTTCCCCATATAAAAATATACTTCCATGCAAAGATTTAATCTGCTAGTTCAAATAACACACATTTGTTCAACTGAAGCTTTTTTTGTTTTTCTTTTTAACATCATAAATATTGTCTATTTTTTTAATTTAAGTATCTTGGAAATTTAGGTAAGGTGTAGCTTTTTTTTTTTTTCTTTTTGATTTGTCAATTATGCCGTTTGCAATCTGACTTCTTCCTAATAAGAAGCTGCAACTACTAGCTGTATCTTTCTTCACGGTGTAAAACTACATGAGAGCAGAGCCTAAGTTACTCAAACACTACAAAAGCAGGCATTTGAGGCATTTGACTAGGCTATTTCAGAAACGAAAGTTAAGTTTATCTTACTTCTTTTGAAGGATTCATTGGTAGCGTAAAGATTGTTTTCCAATATGACCAGACGAACAGCATGAAAAATATGTGGTAAGCAACCAGGCACACAACTAAAATCAAAAAGGAACAGAATTAATACCAACAGACCAGTGATAGTATAGTGCTTACAGACAGATACAGTACATGCCACAGGTATTTACTCTAACAGATGTAAATACAGAGGCTCTGCAAAAACTCTACAACAGAAATACTGCACTGCAACTTTACATGAGACAATACAGACTGCATGGGGGAAGCCATGAGTAGCCAGGCTACACATACTGTGAAAGTTTGAGGGGAACTGTTATTTGCTTATTTTCAAGCAAGCAGTCTCCCTTTTTGCATTTGTTAAAACCTATTTAACAGAGAACCTTCTCTGCATTTCAGTTTCATAAACCATGCAGAAAGACTGTTAGCTATGGAGAGGAAAAAAAAGGAATTATAGTTACTGAACAATAAGGTGTTACTATACCTAAACAACCAGAGTGAGAAAAGACTTTGTATGCATATGATACCCGAATAATAACCATAACCAGTCAATTTGTTTTGCTAGGTATTTAAGATGCAGGTTTTTAGAAACAGCCTTGCATCCCTCCAGGTTCTTTAAACTCAAGTGTTCATTGCTTTATATTTTTCACAGCCAGCGATATATTCATTTTAATAGATGCCTGTTAACATTTATGTACTTTTTTTTTTTTCTTTTAAGAGAACACAGAATGTAATATGAACTTTTTCAAAAGACCTGCCATGTATTGCTAGGCATTTCTGCTTAAAAGCTCTCGCTGTACATGCTGTACATACCAGTTATTCTGTACATTACTGCAGGAAGCCATCAGTGATGCTAACAATTCACTACAGTGCATACTAAATCCAAAATCTGTGTCCCCTGATTTAATTGCCCTAGTTCACAAGGAGGAGTATTTCTTTAGGTTATTCTTCCTTGGGCACAGAACTGGCAAATAAAGGCCATGTAGGACCACAGCAGCACAAAATACTATTTCCCTGTTATGCAGATGAATTCAGATTAAAAAGACCTCAGAGTTGGTCTGGATGCTACACCTGTCAAATATTCTTTATGCAGCTCCTGTAAACTCATAAGATTGTCAAAAAAAAACAAACACAGAAACATCACAAAGGGAAACATGCACAGTCTGAAATACTGTCCCCATATGGTTAGCCTGTGGTTTTTATACATGTATACATAAAGCTATTCAGTGCTAGAGAATTCTCCATACCACTTGGGATAGTGTGCAGAACTGCAGGAACAGTAGCCCAGAATGTTCTTGGCTTTTGTAATTTTGCCTCCAGAATAACTCTGAATAGATGTTTCTGGTACTGAAGTTTGTTTATTCAAAAAAAAAAAAAAAAAAAAAAAAAAAAAAAGCACAACACAGTAAATATTTATTCTTGTTCTCTCGACAGTCATAAAGGATATGAAACAAAAGCTAGCAAAATCTCATGATGCCATGTGTCACATCCATAAACTGAAAAAAATATCTTATCAGTGTAAGTAAATGATAGACCTGGACCCCACATCAACCACAATATCCTGGATTACACTACCTTGCTATTGCAAAAGCTTCTGGCAGGCACAGTCCACATTTTTAGTGGAGCATTTTTTCATCTATCTTTTAATCAATTCCAAGAAAAACTGATCTATTCAAAGAAAATCACTATTTTTTTTTTTAAATCATCATATTCATGGCATAAAATGAGGGCAAGGCAGGGCATTATATCATTTTGGTACACCATGTATTTACCAATCTGTATTTTATTACTGAGAGAGGAAGAGTAACTGTGGTCAGTAAAAAAAATCATTTTCCATATATAGGAAGAAAAAAAAATAAACAGCCTAAAGAGATTATCCCCTTTAAGGTGTGCACAAGACCTGAGTTCCCTTCATTTGTTCTTGCACCTCAGTCCTCCAGCGTGGCCAAGGCCCTGACCTGTCACGTCTCCCAGGTCACCCAGCCACCAGTTTCATTACACTGTGATGGAGCCCCATCTCACCCAGGTGCTGCCACAGAAATCCTTCTACATTTCCTTAAAAATAAATAAATAAATAATAAAAATAGTGTAGCCCTCGTATGAAGGCAACCCACTTAAAAATAGCTAGAGTCGCCTGGAAGGTTACAACACCCACTAATAGGGGACAACTGGGGGGTGAACCACATCTGCCCAGTTGTCATCCCTGACAACACCTTGGGTAGAAGTAGAGCAAGTACAGGGTATAGAAGTACAGGGTAAATTTCTTCTGACTGGCTCACCGAGGTTTTGAGCAGCTAAAAAAAAAAAAAAAAAAAAAAAAAAAAAAGAAATTTAATTGAGCAATGCCTACTAACACACTGAACTTTGTTTTTCCACGACAGAGCAGGAAGAAGCATGTTTCCTGTGCTGGCTGCATGGGGAAGATCACTGAACGGAAACATGTTTTTCAAGCAAATATTTCTTAATTATCAAAATCTTTTACTAAGTGAGAGAGTCTCAAATGACTTAAAAACTGCTGGGATGACACAAGCCCCCTTCTCCATAAGCTTCACAGCCTCACTCTACAGTTCCAAGTTGTGCTGTAGCTTTAAAATAGCATCTGGAAAAGCAATCTCAATATGTTAGTGCCTTTGGGTAGTGATAGCTAATCAGGCAGTTTTATTACTTTCTGGGAAGGTTATGTATCTGAAAGATTCTGCGTCTTCAAAGACATCGGCTAAAGCGAAGCTGAAGAAAAAAAAATCATCTCTCATTTAAGTATGCTGCTCCCTGCACAACCACCCTGATCATTTTCAAAAGCCTTGGTTTTACATGAGCTGTCCTTGTTATGAATAAAAATAAAAAATCAAAACAGAATATAAGGATTATTGTAGTTGGTACTTCAGAAAGTCAGTAAAGGAGAGTAAAAAGTCCTCATTTTTCTCATCTCTATTTTGAATGGTGAAAGCAATGTTCAGGATCAAGACAATAATAGAAGGAGCTGAGGAGCACATCAAATGCATTCATTTAAAATGCAACAGATCTGAATCTCAATTCAATTCATAAACTACTGTACTACCCTGGCATATGAATTCCACTTATAAATAGCAAATAAAAATCTTACCTTTTTCTCCGATATTTGTCATTGTTACTGAAAAACAAGAAAGAAAGAGTAAAAATTATTTTTAAATAGCAAATGACGTATTTTAAGCTTTTGTTTTTCAACCAAATAGGGCAGAATATTCATCAAATGATACAAGCTAAAGACTATACACTATCAAGCTTTTATAGTGCAGCTGCGTACATTCATCACTGGAATAGGTAAATAATTAAAATCAATGCCAATTGCTTATAAACGTTTCCAGCCCCCATTCCCAGGCTCAGTTCCACAGAGCTTTCTTTCATCTGAAGTTGCCAAAGTTTAGCCCAAGGAAACCACCTCTGAAGAACGCTTATTTAACCGTGGATCTTCAAGTTTTATTTTTTATACATGTTCTACTCTTGAGGTGGAGGTGTCAGAACCCAGAACTGTTTTGCCAGTGATACCTTGGATCTCCAAGGCATAAAAATAGATAAAAGTAGACCACAACCAGAATGCTGCCCCTGGCTGCCCCAGTACAACAAAGCTGCAAGTCCAGGGGAGAGCCACCAAATTGCTAGGGACTGGACCATCCGTCCTCTGAGCAGAGGCTGCATGATCAGGACTTGTTTATCCTGGGGAAGGCAAAGTCTTGGGAGGACCCAACAGCAGCCTACCAGGACCTACAGGGAGGCATCAAGGAGGTGGAGCTGGGCTCTTCATAATGGTGCTTGGTGGGAGGACAAGGAATATTGGCCATAAATTGAAAGGAGGATCACATTTGATACAAGGAAGGGCTTTTCCACCATGAGAAGAGTCCACCAGTGGAGCAAGTTGCCTAGAAAGGCTGTACGGTCTCCAGCTTTGGAAACTGGGTAACACTGCAAACAGCCTGGCCTGATCTCACACCTACCCCGCTTTGGTTTGGAATAGATGGGCTACGGTCCCCTCAAACATAAATTATTCTGTAATTTTTAAATTATAAAACAGATCTATTCAAATGGGTATTTGACTTTAGATTGACTAAAATGAGCATCTACATAACCTGAGGGAAAACAGTAAATCACATTTAAAGAGTTTTTTGAAAAATCAGAAAGACACCACAGAAGTTTCATATTATAAAGAAAACTATTCCATCCTCAATTTTCAGGTTTAGCTAATTGACAGCACAGTTTGATAAGCTAGATATCAACCTAGACAAGAGCTAGAAAGAAGCTGAGGAAATAAATACACACACACGTGACGCTGAGGAGCAGAGATGCTGCAGTATCAGCATGCACAAAAACTGTGAAATTGTAAGCAGCCGCCCACCAGGAATAACCCAAAGACATCTTTAGAGTTGATGCATTAATTTAAGAGTGCTGGAGCTCTCAAATTAGGGCAGAACAGCCAGTTCAGAAATCCTGAATTTAATCCTCCACTTGGTATGACCAGGAAGGTATGCAGAATCCCTGCGCAGTAAAAATTCTGCTAGTCGTCTCCAAATAACCACTCTGCTAATTAAAAAGCCTTAGCAATGCATACAGTGCAGGAGCACTAATTTCAAATGAGTTTACTTATCTGACCTTTCACAATGATTGGTGGTACTTTTCCTAACAAGGGCTTAGACCTTTGCTGTGAGAGCACTTGTCATCACCTTTCTCCCCATTAACTTTGGATAAAACACATTAATGTTTTTGAGACTTATTTTCCAGTCACTGAATCAACATCAGACAAGCACATTCTCTTCCTCCATACATCATCTTCTCTTAAGCAGCACATCTGACAGGGACCAACTGCAGTTATTGATTAAGGGCAGAAGAGACTTTGAATGCTGATGGTCTGTGTGTTCACAACAGAAACATTTCTACATGTCTGCAAGTAAAGGCCCGACACAACCGATAAATCCAAATTTAATAATCTGTTTTTCCACTGCAAGCCTACAGCTTCTCAAGATTTCTGTGCACCTCCTGGAGGAAACACACTCTTCAGAGCCTGCACCTGCTCGGGAGACAAGCTTTCCAGCTTTGCAGTAACTATCTTGGAAGCCAAGTATTCCTGACAGGCAGCAGATGCAGATCCTGAAGGGTTAAACATTATGTGCCCAAAGATAACTGAGAAACAATTTTATGGTCTTTCGTGTCATTTTAATCTCTTACCAATCGGCAAGAGAGTTATTTCACACACTTCTGAGTCGCCACCACCACGCAAGACTGAGGTAGAAGCACCACGTCTGAGAGAGGCCCCCATCTCCAACCTTACCGCTCCTTTTCTCCAGACGTATTGCAATGGATGTTTACACAGAGCCTGACAGCACTGTTCAGCAAACATCCCCTCTGACTGTGCCACGGAGGAATATGCCAGCTATCCAATAACCTGCAGCTTTTCACAGGGTGAAGTATTACTCCTCCTGTTCAGGCTTTTTTTAAATCGCCTTTGACAAAGGCTCCCTGAAGGAAGTATAAAGGTGGGGGAAAGGAATTGAAAGGTGACTGGAGGAAATACGTTCTTCCTTCCCCCTAAATGAGACAGAATTAAACAATAGGAAAAAATAGCCCTTAGAAATCAATCTTTCCCTTAAATTTCCTGTGAAAAGTAAACTTAGTTTATTTGCTGAATGACCGCGATACAAAGTCTTTCCTAGGTAACTACAAGACGCTTACAGTTCTAAAAATCACACTGCTTAAGTGCATGGAAAATAATTTTTTAGCAAGAAAAATCTGACTAATTTGTAATTTGAACAGAAAAGTTTTCACCTTCCGAACAGCACCCTCAATCTATTTATTAAAAATATTAATTCCCTATTTTTCAGTAGATACAGTGATCTGCCTTTGCAATATTATTCAATAGTACTTGATTATACAGTCTGATTATATAGTCTTTTGTGAATCATTTATACCACTTTCTGGCGGTTTTCTCCTCTCTTTTCCTAGGGGTTGTGTTAACTGCTGGTAATGCACAAAAAAGTAGGTCAGACCGCTCATTGTCATTAATAAATATCAGCTTAAATGCTGTACATTTGCGCACTGGTAGTCAAATAGCATAGAAATAATAAGCGTAGAAAGCACTTACATCTACAATAACTAAAAATAAGCACTAAGGACACACCAGGAGCAACTGTGAAGCAATTTTTACAGGTTTGGAGGAAACAGGCAAAGAGCCTTTGCAATAGCAATGGCATGGCAGCTTCCATATTTTCAGAGCCAGAGATAATTGTCAAAGCATGACCTGCCTTCAAGTAGTCAGCACCAAGTCAGAGCTCTGCTCATCTGAGCTGCCGTGGGGGCACGCTTCGTTAAGAATTAGCCTTCCGCTGCTGTGCTGCCAGGATGCCATTTACGGTTCAGCACCAGCAGACTATCACATAATTAGAGCCTCTCTGTTTCATTACACGGCTTACAGACGGTGCTCATCAGCATCAGGGAACAGGCTGGGACACACGTGGGACTTTGGCCAACATAGATGCCAGTTTCCTGAGCCATCAGCCACAGTGCAGCACACTCATTAGTCTACACCGCTGAATATATTGTCTGTGCTTGCAAAAAAAAAAACACATTAGACTGAGGACAGAAAGTTATGCTACACAATACAGGGTGAAAAAAAAAAATAATAATTTACCAGCAGAGTAAAAATTCATGATGTAGAGGACACTGTAAAAGCCTGGGGAATTCACCCTGTGCCAGCTGGTAGTCCTCATTGCTGGGAGAAAGGCATTCGAGCATTAGGAATGAACCTTGATAGCCAAAGAGGCGCCAAAGTATCTCAAAAGACTGCCTGCTACAACTCCTGTATCACAAAACCAGAGCACAACCGAGGCTGGCAGGGCCCGCTAGAGCTTATATGCTCCAACCCCTGCTCCAGCAGGGCCATCCAGAGCTGGCTGCCAGGACCACGTCCAGGGGGCTTCTGAAGATCCTCAAGGAGGGAGAGTCCACAGCCCCTCTGAGCCGTCTGTGCAGCAACAAATCATTGCCGCAAAACAACTCGTGTGTAAAAGGTTAACCCACGCATGCTTTGACTCTGCGAAGTCAATTCGTGCTGGATCAGACCTTACTTCAGCTTAGAAGTGGACTTGCCATTTCTTGAACTAGGGTTCATTTTCTCTAGAAATCTTTATTCTCATTTACCCATGGAAAAATTAAGTTGGCATCAGTCTCCAGATAGCCTGAGACACAGTAAGACACATTACTAGCACAGAACTCCAAAGTGATCTCAGAGGATAAAATTCATGTAAAAAATAATAAAAAAAATGCATCAATTTTCTAGCTTTAAATCTTGCTTGAGTTCTAAACCCAAAATCAAAGTTCCTGAGCAGTTAATGTAATGGATTAATAATAATAATAATAATAATAATAATAAAAGACTGGAGAAAGCAATGAATCTTTAAAAGCTTTAATGGAAGCGAATATACAAAATCTTGTTTCCACACTCGATATACGTCTTTAAAATATTTAAAACTTCGGGATGGGAATATCAGATCTAATAGATCTAATTCTGAGACTCTGCAGCCACATCTATAAATAGTTGTTTCTCTCAAACTTGTATATAATTTAATATCCTGGATCCGATTCACAAAACTAAGTATGTATTTCATCTTTATAATGCATTTGAAGCTGTAAAACACTGATCTATAGATGCAGTTTAACTCTCTTCACACATAAAAGTGTTTTACTGTTGTGACAAGTATTCCATCCTTATATGCAATAGTCCTTTACAAATAATAATAATAAAAAAAAATCAGTGCTATAATACAAACTGCCACTTTGCCGGGCAGAGCAGTGAATTGCATTGATTCAGAATGACAAGGAGGAGACTTGGGACACTGCTTCATTTAAGAACAAAAGCAACAAACAATTCCTGGGAGATATAAGGTTAGCATAGTCCTCAATAATGCACACATTTGGATTTGACAGTATTTATGAATGTGTCAGTAAATTCATTTGAACCCCTAGTACTGTGCCCATTGAACTACAAAAGTGCTCCCCTACCAACAGCAAGCTGCCATTTGACATCCTTTCAGGTAGGGTCACAACAAAACCATTGCTTGCAAACTGATCTAATCTTTCATCTTTATGAAGTTCTTATTCACTTCCCATGTCACAGGGACTGTCTTTAAACTACTCCTAAATTTGTATGACCAGACCCTTTTTAGCAAAGAAAGAGCACACCCCGACGAACACGTCTATACAAGCTGCTATATATCAAGCAGTGCTAACTCAATTTCAGAAGTGGAGCTTTCTTTGAAATTCTGAGAAAGAAATCAAATGAGATTTGGGAAATGCACAGGAATTCCTGCTGGCTAAAATTCAGAAGCCAATTTTACTTCAGCTGTGAGGTTTTAAGCTTTCCTAAAAGCAACCAGAGATCAAAAGAGAAAAAATGTGGCATCTGCAAAACCTGGCATAAATACATATACAATTATGCTTTGACCAAAATCCATTGCTATCTTAGCAGCCAACGTACAGGCAGCAGTGTTACAACATATGTGTATTTCTGTAGTGAAATGTAAGCTGCAGTTGATTACAAGACATGAGCAGTAAGTACCAGAAATCCTTTGATCCATTTGGAGAACATATGGAGCAAAGAGCTCAAACCCAGATGACCAAATCTTGGGCCCCCACTTTTTTGCTTTGCCACGCGCAGGGTCTATCAGCTTCTATCTCAACATGCTCTGATCCCTGATCACGCTGTGCCATGCCTCCAGGGCACACATTAATTCTGCCTCTAAATTGTGATGAATTAAGCAGCTTTTTATCCCACTATAATTCTATTCCACTGTCACTGTATTGAATCAAAACCCTCCGTTCAGCGCTAACCAATCTGGTCCTCCAAGCAAAACTCTTTCACGCCCATTAACATCTTTAGCAGTTGGGTGTCACATCACATTGCTCTGCTCTGCACTGAAGGTAGTGGTGGGCAGCTCACAGTTACACATTCATACAAAATACAAGGATGTGGTTTATGAGCTCTCCTGACTGGATGGTGAATGTCTCGTTGCCTCCCCCTTCAACTGTGCTGAAGCCACTCGCACTTTCTCAGATCAGCCAGACCACTCACCAGGTGGGAACATTTCCTCCCTCTCTCTTCACTTAGGTAGTTAGAAAGATGCTCATTCCAGGTTCCACAGCAGATCTATCCTCCTTCTTTAAAGTTACAAATTCAAGTTGTATTTTAGGACATGATTCCCTGAACAAGAGTATTACCCTTCAAATTAAAATCGGTGACAAGTAAGAATGGATTAAAACTGTACATATGAAACCAATTTGTACTTTATTGGACAACCATTTCATCAGCACAGTTAAAATTGTCACCATCTGTCCCAGCACTGTCAAATGTTCAGGTTTTCCTTCTTATAAATAGCTTCAAATCATGAACTGGTAGGAAAAATAAATAAGTCTCAATGTCCAGGATTGTCAAGAACATTTCTGACAAATAGCTGTCAGAAACAGCACAAATATCTACTGGTTCTGCCTTACCCAAAAGCAGTGGGTAATAGAGTGGATAATTATTCAAAGCCCCTTATGGTTCTACTAACCCAAATTAGAGATGTACCTAAAGTGGAAAACCTCAGAAATTTTTTTTTCTTTGCATATGCAGAGTTTACTGGATCCAAAATGCATTTTTCTAAGTACAGACACATGGATGAAGAGGACAGGAGAACACTACATTTGCAGTTCATGTTGTTCTGAATACCTTATGTTGAAATTTCAGTAGCTTCACTACCAAAGTGCAACATAACCATTGTGCATTGTTAGTGTTTTCTACTCTTTTTAGAGTGCATCACTCTTCATGAAATTTTGGAAGGCTTGCAAATGCAGAATATAAAAACAATGGGAAAAAAAGTATGTTTAAAAACCTCTCTAGTTTTATATTTATGCATCCACAGCTACTGTGAGAACAATTGGCAGGAATTAGAAAAGCATGAGATTCCAACACACTCTTCCACCTAGCAGATATATTTTAACTGAACATCATTTTGATTTCACTTTATCTCCAGATGTGACAATTTGGGGTCATGCCAAAGCCTCTACATTATTTTTATGGAAGAATATATGTTATTTTCAAGTATTATTGACCTTAGAGATACAAAGGAATTTGACAAGAGTTGTGGTATCTCATACAAAACTTCATCTGATTTAACCAAAGGTTACAATTAATCAGAGATTATATGTTTGAGAAATCCTGAATTAAAATCTACCCTCTACTGTATGCAGCCTTTTCCTTTCTGGGAGGGTTTTCAATCAGTCCTATGAATCACTCCACTTCTAGCAATAAGGAACAATTACAATCTCAAAGAGTAGGATACTTGCAAGCCCAGAAGCACTGTGACATGCCGCAAAATATTTTTATATCAGAGAATTAAAAAAATGTTCTGTTTTACTTAAGCGCACTGCAGATCCTAGAAACAAGTCTATCCACACTACCTAGGAAAAATTAGACATTGCTGTAAAAAAAAAAAAAAAAAAAAAAAAAAAGAAGTTTCCAGTCCAGCCCTTCAGAGATGACTTTACATCCTGCTCCCAAAGCAACATCCAAGACACAGCAAGCAGCAGTGTTGTCCTTTAGGTTTGTAAAAAATAACATTTCTCATATACCATAAAGGTGCTGTTCCCATATTAGAGATTCTTTGAAAACAAATGCATTTTACAACATTTCCAGCTTTGCAGTTTTTAAAAATTGACTCATCTCATTTAATTCTAGTACTCTATAAGCAGCAGGAAGAGGATGACCATTGACTGAAAGGCCTTGAATGCCTTTCTCCTTTATCTTAAAGGTTAAAGACCTGCGAGCACTTAGCTGAATCCCCTAACAAAAGAGGCAGAACTCTAAGCATAGCAATACCACAGGTAAAAGTTGTGGTTCCTTTTCTCTCCCCCTGCCTTTGTTATTGTTTCTATACCCTGAATCATTTTTCCTGATTTCTAGAACATTGCTCAATACCATAACTGATAAGTTTTAGGGATGAAAGGGAACACCTCAGGGAACTTCTTTCTTTTTCCAATGTAAACTCCCTCCTACACCACTCAGTCAAAACTGCAACACCCAGCACACTACATTTGAAACTCTCATTACTAAAAGCTCAAAGAAACCATTTACATCAGAACTGTGCAACGCTGCTTGCTAAATCCTACCACACAACGGTTAACATTGTTTGCTGTACATTGTCTCGTCATCAGCATCCCTGACAGCCAGTCGCAACAAAATCAGCAGTTACACACATCCCCGGAGCAGGCAGCGCTGCAGGAATAAAAGATGAGCAGAGCACACAGGCTGGCTTCAAAGCACTGAAACGCTTACAGTCTTTTCCTGCTGCTGGCTTTCGTTCCCAGAGCTGTTAGCTGTTCCTTCTGTTGTTTACACTAAATATTCATTAGTAAGACAAGACATAAGTTTGTTTTATCTTAATACGCCAAAAATGAGGAAAAACATCCAGATATAGATAGAAGATGGAATTAAGGCAAGTCGTGGGCAAATGTTACGCTGAATTCATAAGCTGGTAAGCCAGGAGGAATGTGGGTAGAGGGAAACGACAAGAAATTTTTAAAAGCCACCTTTGTTCACAGACAGGGCTTCAGCACCGGCAGTTTTAGCAGAGTCCCAAGAGGCCCTCTCCCTTCCTTCCTACTGCAGGCCTTTTGCTCTGAGGGGTTCTCAAGGACTTACAGTGCAATAGTTCACAGGAAGTTTCAAGCCTGCTGTTTCCCTAAGAGGCCTTACGAAATGCTTTCAGGTACACTACAACTCTTTTTTCCTCTGTTTGGTAGAATTACATAGAAAAAAGCATACAGTAGATCACTCAAATAGCACTGCCCACATCAAGCCTCCTTTGTTGTGTACATATCAAGGGGCTGTGTACATTAGGACAGACATTAACTATAGGGTCACTCGTTCCTGCAGCATCCTTGCCCTCCCTGTGTCAGCCTACAGCTCCCCTCAGCCACTTCTCCCCACAGAATCCCATACAATGCTCTGCAGGGAGACACTTTGCTCCTCCTCTCACCAGGACACAGCACTCAAATCCCACTTTCTAGCTGATGAGCAGCACTTAAAAGTAACACATCTGAATGCTGTTAGTGAAAAATAAATAAATATATATATGTATATCAATCAATCTCAACTACAACACACCAAGTCTTCATAGCTCCCTGCAAAACAGAGGTGCTAAGCCAGGGAATCATGTCTGGCTTAATGCCTCAACAGTTCAGCCAGGCATCTGTACAACAAAAACCTTCCTATCACATTATTCTGTTAAAAAAATATAACCCAAAATTAGTTACCAGACTGCTGAGATTTTTTACATGAACAGCTGAAGTCTGGCAAAGTTATACGGGCATATAAATGCACTGACTGAGCTTGATGAGGGTATTTCCCCACCATCACCACGATCCCTGAACAGATGCCTGGCAGCTACTCAATGCTCACTGTGATTCCCCCCTAGAGCAAAGGGGTAAAGGAGATGCGGCGGACAGTTTGTGTTCCCAGCACCGTAACATCGGTCACGGAACACCGGGATTTAAACAAACACCATGAAACATCTAAACATCGTGACGCATCTAAAATTTAAAGATTGCTTCCTGCAAGGTAAACACCCACAGAAACTGGAATCGATTCAAGGGAGCCCGGCTGGCTTGCCATTTCATTAACCCTTCTGGCTTGCCCCCCGCGCTGAACCAAACACCCTGCTCTCGCCAGCTGCGTGCCCACCTGCCTGCTGCCCAGGGCCAGAAGCAGGGGCAGCGGGCGTCCTTTGAGCACCCCAAAACCCACCCCAGGGAGCTGCCCTGCCCCACGGTCCTTTCTGCTCCCAACTCGGGGGGCTCCACCTCACCCCTTCACGCTTCCACCTCGGTGGCCAGCAGCCAGATTTCAGCACACGACGCTTCCCCGACCCCCTTCGCGGCGCAAGCCACGGGCTGGCCACAGCCGGCGGCCGCCCCCTGCCCTCCCCGGCGGCACTCACGCAGGCAGAGCTGGGTGACATAGGCGTAGTAGGACCAGCACAGGATACTGGAGATGAAGAGCACGGGCACCCAGTAGAGCAGCCGCTGGCAGCGCCGCCGCACGCCGCCCCAGCCGCTCGCCGCCCCGGCCGCCGCCGCTGCCCCCGCTGCTGCCGCTGGTGGCGGCGCCGCCGCCATCTTCCCGCACCGCATCCCGGCCACGCACTCCGCGCCCCGCGTCCCGGCCGCGCATCCCCGCCCCGCCGGGGTCCCTCCTTCTCCTTCTCCTCCTTCCTCCTCCTCCCTTCTCTCCTTCTTCTCCCTTCCCTCCGCGCTCCTCCCACCGCGGGCCGGCACTAGGGGGCGGCTCTGCCCGGCCCCCTCCACGAGGCAGAGCCTGGCCGGGCCCCTGCTGCTTCAGGCACAAGGCTGGGGCACAAATGTGTGGGTCCTGTGAGGCAAGGGGGGAGTCTTCTGGTTTTCTCCTGGTCCCTCCATTTATTTATTTTTTATTATTTTATTTTCCACCCAAGGATGGTGATATTGAACCTCCCTTGAAAATGGTTTAAAAACACTCGCAGAAAAAAAAAAAAAAAGAAAAAAAAAAGAAAAAAAGTGCTGCCTGGAGTGCAATGTTTTGTAGCGACCCTTACAACATCACACACAATTAAACAACGAGCTGTGAGTGTGGCAGGCTGCTGGGTCACAGCGAGCAGGAGGCTGTCGGACCTGGGCGTCCTGGTTGGCAGGGGATGATGGCCTGCGGCCTGCTGACTCACTCCTTCCCAAAGATGCTTTACGTTACCAGCATGGTAATCAAACACTCGTGAAATGTCCTAGTAAATCCACGTTGCCTTACGGTATGCGCGCCCAAGTTGTGGCTGAAATATCCATGCCAGAATTAGAAATGCTGAGAATGGTGCGACACATTTCTGCAATTTGCTGGAATCTCCCAGAGCACTGGCAATGCAGTAGGTGGAAAAGAGGTGGCTGAATAAAATGTGTTCAGATTTGGAAAAAAGGTTCGTATGATGTCCCACATAGGAGACCATGCCTGCAGCAAAGTGATCACAACAGTGCTGCCATTGATTAGATTAGAAACAAGGCTGTGAGACAGAAAAAAAAAAAAAAAAAAAAAAAAAAAAAGATAAAATATGACAAAAACAGCATAGGTATGCTGCCAGGCTCCATAATATGAAAATGAGTTGTTATTAAACTTTATTGGCCATATAGCTGTGGTATTTTTATAATGCAAAACACGTCCTCCTCATTGTTACGCGATGAGGCTGAGGAATTTGAGTTACCCTTGGTAGACTGGGTGACTGAGCAATGCAGAATTACATAGTGAGAGGGAACCATACAACTATAAAATATGTCAAGGCAGGAAGTTATCTTTACCAATTCAAGAGAAAGACTTGTGTATCACTGTGAATGGCTCAGTGAAACCATCTCGTCCCTGTACAGATATTATAAAAGAACAAAATATCATGCCATGGAAAGACGGGAATATAATAATTTATGAAAGTGTTCTGTGTCACGGAGTTATGGTATGGAATTTGCTTAAAATAACTCCTAGAGTTTGATATACATTGATATAAATTGCAATGGGGAAATCTAAAACATGAAAAGGGAGGGAACAAATTACATTGAAAATGCAGAGGTAGCGAAAGGTACAGAAAAACTAGATTTGGTATTCTTACATACTGTATTTCATAAAATAAGATGAAAGGGACCAAAACCAACATGACATAGACAATAAAACCATTTTACTTCACTTAACTGATTTTACTGTAATTAAATAGGTAAGTCATTGCTGAGGCCAAAATTTTACTAGAACATTTAAAGGAATTGACTTGAGTCTGTTCAATGAAAATATCCATGGTTATTCGAAACAGATCTTAAAAGAATGAGGAGCAAAGTTACCACTGCTTGAAGGCATACTCCATGCTTTACTGGCAAAAGCTAAAAGAAACGAAGGTATTTTCCTAAATATTACGTATTGGGTGAAATGTCCTAAGAAATCATTACTTTTTAATTTGAACAAATTATGCCTCTGTGCCACAATGTATTTGTTTGTTTGTTTGTTTTTTGGGGGGGAGAGGGTGGGGCAAAATTTCTTGTGGACACCTGCAGGAGTTGCAAAATAATAATAAAATTTAGGTGAAGGAAAAGTTCCTTCTGTGTTGTTGTTTTTGTTTTCTTTTCCATGCAGTCTTAAAATGAAGGTCCCATTTTTGGGCCCTTGGCAGAGTGTAAGCATGCCGGAACACTTCACGCTACGTAGATTATATTTGTCTGAAATGATAATATCATCCTGTGAAATATGTTCATCTGATTCGTGTCAATATGGAACAATGCTAGGGCCTCATAATGAAATGTGACTTTCTGTCTTACATCCTCTTGTATAAATAACCACAAGTCCAAGAGAAACAGAGTAGTTAGTATATAGTTCTTGTATGTTGCAAAAGAATGGTCTAGCAGTTCATGTCGATAGAGGGTTTGAAGGGTAAACCTTGAGACTGGGATCTGGGAGATGAGAGAATAGGGGGGAGTTTTTTGAGCTAACTGCTGACTCTTGCATGAGACCCAACTTTCTGACATGTGGCCCAGAGACCACTAAATAAGGGGGAATGGGGGGGGGGGGGGGAGCTGAAGAACGACCGAAGGACGAAGCCTGGGAGGAAAACTACGAGCCTTCAGTATGAGTGACCCCCCGAGAGACTGCCAGAGACTGATACATATGCTGATACATGGGATGGTTCGGGTGCCGGGAAACTAATGATAAGAACCCTGCCTTTTCCAAAAGTGGTGATGAATATGTATTAGCCTAGGGGAATAAAAACGAGCCGCCTGATGTAACTGGTGTGCATCTTGGTGGAGCAGAGACTCGCGGCGCACCCAGCGCTGTTTGCTTACCTCTATTCCTTTAATAAACTGTAAACCTTGATTGTAACCCTATTTGGGACTCAGTCATTTATAACAATACCTATAGTCTGCCGCAGGCTGAAAAGTAGCCTGTGCCTCAGGTGCTGTTTTCTGCCTTTGCTTTTGTTACTACATCCTTGTAAGTCTTCAAAAGGGAAATTAAGTTATCCTATTCAGAAAAAACACCATCCAGAAGAAACTTTGGTTGTTTTCAGGGCCTGAATTCTCACTGAAACCAAAGGCGGGTATAGAATCATAGATTATCCCGAGTTGGAATGGTCCCCTAAGGATCACAGAATCACAGAATTTCTAGGTTGGAAGAGACCTCAAGATCATCGAGTCCAACCTCTGACCTAACGCTAACAGTCCCCACTAAACCATATCCCTAAGCTCTACATCTAAACGTCTTTTAAAGACCTCCAGGGATGGTGACTCTACCACTTCCCTGGGCAGCCTGTTCCAATGTCTAACAACCCTTTTGGTAAAGAAGTTCTTCCTAACATCCAGCCCAAAACTCCCCTGGTGCAACTTAAGCCCATTCCCCCTCGTCCTGTCACCAGGCACGTGGGAGAACAGACCAACCCCCACCTCACTACAGCCTCCTTTAAGGTATCTGTAAAGACCAATAAGGTCACCCCTGAGCCTCCTTTTCTCCAGGCTGAACAAGCCCAGCTCCCTCAGCCGCTCCTCGTAGGACTTGTTCTCCAGGCCCCTCACCAGCTTCGTCGCCCTTCTCTGGACCCGCTCAAGCACCTCAATGTCCTTCTTGTAGCGAGGGGCCCAAAACTGGATCATTGAGTCCAACTCCTGGCACCACACAGGTCTACCCAAAAGTTCAGACCACGTGACTAAGTACACAGTCCAAATGCTTCTTAAATGCCGACAGGCTTGGTGCAGTGACTGCTTGCCCGGGGAGCCTGTTCCAGTGTGCGACAACCCTCTCAGTGAAGAACCTCTTCCTGATGTCTAGCCTAAGCCTCCCCTGCCGCAGGTTGACACCATTCCCGTGGGTCCTATCACTGGGGACTGAAGAGAATGGATCGGTACCTGCCCGTCCACTCCCCCTCGCGAGGAAGCTGTAGACTGCGACGCGGTCTCCCCTCAGCCACCTCGTTTCCAGGCTGAACAGGCCCAGTGACCTCAGCCGCTCCTCATACGTCTTCCCCTCTAGGCCCTTCGCCATCTCTGTAGCCCAGTAGCTTACTGACTTGAAGAAAGAGGCTTTAATCTATCCTGGTTTGTTTACTAACGAAGGAGCACAAAAGAGATGCGTGTCCTTGCCTCTGAAGAGGAGGTGAAGGAAGAGCCAGTGCAAGGAACACAAAAATCAGTTGCGCCAGACTAACATGGGGTTGTATCTGAGCTTGGAGACTGCAACCCTCTTCAGACTTCCAGATCTAGGGGAACACTTTGGCCGCAGCCTAAAAGCCACGTGTACGGAAGCTCCCCCAAGCCAGCCAATCTTCTTCCCATGACCTGCCAGGAAACAGCAATGTGGGCATGTAACCAAATCAAAGCCCAGACCTTCAGCCCAGTCTTTGACCTGAATAGTGAGTGAGGATCCGGATTTATACATGAGGATTTATACGTGATAGCTTATACGCAGCGGAAGTAAATAGTGTAGTCGGAGGTCACGGGGCTAGATTTTGAAAAGTCCTGCATAAGGAAGACATCTCAGAAAAGCAGACTTAAATAACATTAATGCCAAGAAAAGTAATTCTGATTGCTATATTCTTTATCTGTCGTGACTAGACAGATGAAAATCTGTGATAGCAACTTTGCCTTTAAGGTCATTTTATTTGTTTTCTTTGATTTCTCTATCTGTCTACCTATCTATTTATTTATTTATTTTAACAGGCTCTGTACTAATTTTCCTGACAGAATGACTAACAGAAATATGACCCTTGTGCACCTTTTGTAGTTAATTCGTTAGGTCATCTCTAACCACTAAGCCCCTTGTCAGGTTATTTCTATTAGTGATAAGGAGCAATTGACTTTAAAAGACTGAAGCCAGGTAGAGGAGCCTATTCCACAAGGTCTCTTGGCTCCACCCTTGTGAAGTGAAACCTGGCAGGTGTGGGTCATTTGTCCTTTGCTATAAAGGAAGCTTGAGGAGCTGTGGGTAATTGCCTTCTCAGGGGGAGTTTGAGGCTCAGGTTGTCTAGGGTGCTTTTCTGCTGTCGTGGTGGTGGGCTCAGTGTTCCCCAGTAGGCTGCTTTTGTTTCATGTTCTTAACCAACTCTGTGAAATAGTTTTAGTGACTCTATGAGCTAGCTATGTTGGCGGTGCCTTCTCAGTGCAGCAGAACCCTGGTGGTGCGACTTCCCTGTGAAGCAGTGTGGAAGCGACTCAGGTTCGGAAGCTGGCAGGTAAGTGTTCCTGGGTTCTACAGTTCTTTAATGTAGAGGAGTTGGAGTACTTCCTTCACCTTGTCTGTTCTCAGTGAAACTAGTTATGTGGATTCTAAGCTCCCTTTCCAGCCCTTAAAAACATAAGAATAGCAATAGTAAATAAGAATAAAACCCCACCGACTCAGAAGCTCCAGTGCTTACAGGTAAGCCTGCCTTCCAGGAATGTTCTCAACTATTTGTTAGGGCTGAACATCAGGCAGTGTGAAAAAGGTGCCTTAAAGTGAACTCAAATTATGCCTTGCAGTAAGTAGAAACGGATTGGGAGAGATACTGGTGGCATTCTCGTGACTTTCACTAAGCGGAAGTCACGAGACTGTGCTGTTCATAAAAGAAATCCATTCTCACAGCACGTGGGTCAAAAGCAGTACGAAGAAAGCCTCTCCTCTTCCCTACAGGCCTGCGTGTCTCGGCTGTGGAGAAAGTTCTGGAAGAGGTCCATGTACTGGGAGAATCGATCTTCCTCGCCACCAGTAGAAAGCAGCGTCTGAGGTATTGAGGAAAGTGTCCTTCTGTGAAAGGAAGATGACAGAGTGGGAAGACTGCCTGTGTCATCCTGTGGTTTTGCCAATGCGATGCTGCAGAGGATGGGAGAGAAAAGGAGGGAAAGCTGGGGGGGGGGGGGGGGGGGGGGGACACAATAAAAGGCATGTGTAAATGAGTTGCGAATAAAAAACAAAGGGGCGGGAAAAGGGGTTGTGTGAGAACTGTGCTGCTCCATATGACACAGGGCAGTCCTGAAGGTGGGCTGGTCCCCAGATCTGGCTGTCATCTCAGCTTGGCTGGCACCTGAAGTTGGAAGGATTTCATTACTTGAAAACTAGCTAAATGAGCCTCTATGATAGGTATTCCCTATCATAGCAATTTAATCCTGCTGATGTCTTTTCAGATACATACTTGGAAGTAAGTCAGAGGGACCTCTCTCAGAAAAAGCACCTGGTGTTTTGAGTTTTTCTAGGGAATAGCTACTGGAAACTGTATACATAAGTAGGAATAATATTTTGTGTTGTACCTGGGTGTCTATGGAAAGCTTCTTAATACTATTACTATTATATAAATAGTATGTGTTATTTTACCAGTCACCATACATACATTGCATGTTTGGCCTATTTTTTAATGTTACAATATCCAACTCTTTGTCCCCTCGTGTTTATGAAGGGTACAGGAAAAAGGAACATTATTGCCTTGGCTTATGTTTCCTTACAGCTCCTTAAGTGTTCAGACAGCGCCTGCCATGCTGCTGTATGTATGCTAGGAAAACAGTTCTCATGACATTAGAATTCTCCTTTAAACCATTTTAGAATGCCTTCAAGGATACAGGACAGACAAAAACAGATGCCAGGGAACGATGCGAAAAGGAGAACACTATGTAACATAGTAATTAATTCTTTATGATAATAGTAGTTATACAAAACTATTTATATAAAGAGGTGGCAGGTTGCCAGAGATGTGGGAACAAAAAGATGAAGGGTTACAAAGACCTCAAATTACATCATACAATTTCTGGTTAGAGGAATAGAGGAATTGTATTGCCCCTTCACGGAAATGGACTTCTGTAGTCTGGCTTTCTTTTTTAATGGCCAGTACCATTCTCCTCTTGCTGCTCAGATTCTACAAAAATTGGGACTTCACTGTTTAGTATAATTATTAACATAGCTATTATTGTAATGCAGTGTTTTCTAGAGGTCCAAAATCATGGTCATTCTGGTTCAACACTAGTCATCTTTATGTCCTAGCATGCAGTAAAAAATATGGAAGATACTCCTGTGCAAGTTTGGGGGGGCTCAATTTCATTGAGAGCACCACCTTTAGATGAAGAATTACATCACAGTTGTTGCTGATAATGAAGAGTTCCCTGATATGCAAATTATTGCATTTCTACAATGTCCACTGTGTATGGATGGCAGTTCAGAGCACTGTGGTGCATTTGGAAAGTGACAAAATGTACTAGGACTTCTGATCTTAGCAAGTCATCCAGATGGAACAAACCATAGGAGATACATATAATACGTAGACATCTAATGAAATTACACTGGCATCCTGAATGTATTTTAAGATGTGCTAAGCAGTTTCTTATAATCAACCTTGTAAAGTAAAAGCAGCAAAATAGAAGGAGAATGTTTAATATATGGCAGAGAGAAACAATCTATTATTGATAATTTGGCATAAAAAGCCTCTTCAGAGCTCAGTTTTGTACCAGTATGAATGGTCATAAAATTTCAAAACAATAATAATAATAAAAAAAAGCAAGATGAGCCACAAAAGAAAATAACTTGAAGAACAACATTTATGTAAATTGACAGTGTTCTTGTTAATGTACATGTGATTTAAATACCAGATTACTGCAGTAAGAGAGCATTTGTCAGGCTTAGATTGGGAATTCAGCATTCATTTAGTTTCCTGAGGATTTAATATCTAAGGCTGGCCATAGATGTTCACATTTACAGCCCACTCATGAGTTACAATAAGTAGCTGGAAATACAACATGTGTACTAGCTCATTACATTTCAGCTATAAAATTTCCCTGAACTCTTAGGACTACCATTACAACAACTGAGTGTGAAATAACAAGACTTCATATCATGAGCTCCTTTTAACATCACAGATTTACTGAATGCTAAAATCATTTGAAAGTGATAAAGCGTTATTCTTCCTACAGTCTCATAATAGTTTTAATTTAATTTTAAGTACAGTATTTTAGAAAAATAATGTTTATTTGGTCAATTAAAACCTCCTGAACTAGGTATATACAGAATACAGTGAGTGCTAGATAAACACACATGAAAAATACTCTTATACGTACTTCTTTCAGAGAATCTTTATGGCTAATAGACTATGAACATCTTCTCCTTTGTGTAACCAATCCACTATGATGGAATAATTTCTCCATCACCAATTGTCCCACACATGAAGTGGAACAGGAAGAGAAGGAGGGACAACAGGACAGGAGGATAACTATTTGCCTTCACACCAGTGCAATACACAGACAAAAAGGTAGAAGCAGGAATCTGCATCAACACAGGACACCCAGACAAGCTGACACACATTGCTAATTAGACAAACCAGTGGCTCTGCAGCGATGTTCTTTGACCTTCACAACAGGCAATGTGCTGCTTGCTTCTCTCCAGTGTTTGGGAGATGGAGCGCGCTTGCTGCACATGGAAGAAGAAATCTCTCTGCAATGTTTCCTTCCTAAGAAACCAATTAGAAAATGCATGTTGCATCCCAGCTGGACTCAAGTACCATCTGCCATTTGTGGTTTTCAGCTGCATAAGAAAAGCCACTTGATAGCTACTCCTGTCTTAACTATTCTAGCCATAGGACATGTTTTAATTGAACCACTGGCCCACAGGTATTCACCCTCTTGCTCCTCCTTCACCCTATCTAGGTACTTAATAAATTACAACTGTTTGCATACCAAACCTAACTGTTGCTGTAAGCTTTATTTATGTTCTTTTTCACTTTCCAGCGTGTGGAAATTTGCCTGGCTCTCCACGGGAGAGGCTCATTTAGCTAGTTTTCAAGTAATGAAATCTTTCCTGGTGATTTCCTGATTGCTGTTCCAGACTGATATAATACTGTATTTGCAGAGTCTGCCCTCAGGGATGTTGTTCAAAGCTGTATTTAGGCTTATTATCCACCCACTCTTCTGTCACTTTCAGCAGTAATTTTTTCAATGTGTTGTTTATTCCCCCAAACACATTCATCACTCAGGGCTGACCTGTTATGCAGTGTAGTTTGTTTGCTGATTTTAAATGGTTTGCAGTATTTCTGGACATTGTGCAATTCTCTGTGTGCATTTGTTAAAGAGCATATGTGGCTCAGTATAAGACTGCAGAGATTTGAATACCTGATTTTTTTATTTTTATTTTTTTCCTCCTTACAGCATTACCTCTCTTGAATTGAGGTTGTAGCTTCTAATTCAAGATTAGAATGAAATGACTTCATTCTTTCCAACCAGAAAATACAACCTCAGGCATATCACCTAAACTGCTTACTGGTAAAATCAGTTATTAAAAAAGCATGGCTAATAGCTATAGCTGTTTAAAAAGGAGAAGGATTATCAATCTAAGAAGGAAACTGTAAATTAAAAGTTTGCAATGAAACAGGAGCAGGTAAAGTTCTTCTGCAGTGATATTAATTTCAATTATTTTTTAAACTAAAGTGGATGTATAAGTAGGTAACTCAGCTCTGTCTACTTTCTGGAAAAAAAAAAAAAGCAACCAGGAGTAATAACTTGTTTCCTTATATGAATAAATGAATAGCAGCTTATTACTAAAACTTGAAAGTTTAATAAGTTGCAGTTCATACGCATATTTATACATACAGATTAGGTATTTTATATTACAATTTTTCAACTGGATACTAATATTCTTATGGAATTTTTCTAGTTGTTTTCTAGTGATGTTCTCCTGTAGGAAGAATTTGTAAGTCAAGGTACTGGTATAAATTAACGTTACTCATTCAAGATTAAAGCATGCTCCATGTATTTAATAGTCTTTTTGTGTGTAAGAAGAACTTAATATATCCAAGGGCACCATCTGCTGACAGGTTCAGGATGCCAAACAAATGCTTTCATGAATGTTCATATATTGGGAAAAAGTATTGAACATTCAGACCTCACACATATAAGAAAATGGATTAGCTTTGGCTTGATTTTAAGGGGCGTTCAGACTTGATACTGCTATATTCTTTTTTTCAGATTGATTTTTGGAATAGTCAGATTTTGGTCTGATTTTTCTCAATCTGCAAGTATTAGCCTGTATTTCTTTTGCCAGAAACTGTTTCAAACGTGTCCCCAGAGGGACAAGAGAGCACAATGGCTCATTACTTTGAGACGATAATGCAATGTTGAATCAAAGCAAAGTGTAACATTCCTCTATTGTTTTATTCTCATTTTGTTTGAATGCATTCTTATCCTGATATTTAGGAAAAGAGGCAACCAAGTAAAAAAAAAAAAAAGCAGGCAGTATGACCAACAATATGGTGTTAGTCACCATTAGCTCATATTTCTTCTTCTTCAGCCTGATAACTTTAGAAGAAAGTGCATAAATTTGTAGTGAACGTAATTGGAACCAAGTTACTGTCAAAATGTGCACAGAGAGAATCTGCCAGTGTGACTTTAGCCATCAGAAGATTAGCAGGGAGCAGCTAATGCTGTACAGGATATTCTGCTGGGAAGGAGGAATTCATCAGAGCTCAGACAGAAGCTAGCAGCACAAAGCTGTGGGGTTTAGCAGCTACCATTTTATCAGAATTTACAGCTGCACAGGGCCTCAGCGAGTAGTTCCTAGCATCCACTAAATAACTTTTTGCATTGTTACAGTCTTCTTAATTCATGGAAGAGACCGAGAGCTGGATTAAAAACATCAAAGCCTTCAGTTTCTCAACTTTTATTTAGTTGCAGCATATACATTTTCTTGTCTGACAGGAATTTGGAGGATTTTGAATAAGCTTTTATTGAGCACACTGACTGCTGCCTATCTGAGGGGTGCCCCCACAGCAGATGGCATGTCCCTTAATACTTTGTTTTCAACTGCCTTGTGATGAAGAGATGTTCTAATGCAAAGTACTTGCACACCCATGTTACACAAAATAAAGATCAATAACAGAAGAATGATATATACTGCAAAGGAAATAAGTTTCAAGTGCATTTATTTTGAAATAAACAAAGATATTATATGCGTATCTTCATATTCTACATTACATAAATTATTATTAAACACAAGAAAAATACTCTTAAAAACTAATCTGACATTTTCACATTCTATTTTATATTAAGTGCCTACAGTTAGGAAATATATATAGAAAAATGATAAAATTGTCTCTAGCCAGCCTTAAAAGCAAAGTGCACTATTGCCTAGGGTAGTGGAGGAGCCAAATGATGATGGTGCTGCTGCCTTCTCCACGGCGAGGACCACTGTGAGCAGGCAGCAGGGACTGAAGATGAAGGAGGGGAACTCCTTCAATAACTCCCTATCCTTTCTTCCCATTTTTTGTCCTTCATTGCTGAAGTAACAAATTGGGTTTCACATACACTGACAAGAAGCAGTGAGACAGTTCTGCGTACCAAGATGATACATTGAATACCAATGATTCCCTAAATGATCACACGGGGACTGCAGCTTATCCATGTTCTGTTGTGTCAGTTCAAGAACCTCTATACAAATCTTTTTTGATTTTTGTTGTCAGTGGTTTAAGCATGTCAAGTTGGAAATTTGGTAAGTATTTATCATGAATTAAAATAGCATCTTCCAAAAGCTTTCTGAACTGGCTCTTTCTTAGATTAAAACCACACCTAAAGAGACATTCTAATTAGCTTTTTTTTTTTTTTTTTTTTTTTAATCTTCGAAGTGGAATTTCTTAAAAAACAGCCTGCTTTTCATTTTGTTATGATTTTTAAATAGAGATAATTCTTATGATAAATTAAGTATTCATGAACTTAGGTGTTCTTCCACAGATGCTATACATCTTTTCCACTTGCATGCAATGTTAAGATGGTATTCAAACAACATGCACTAAACATAATTTTGAAATGTTTGCTTACAAGTACTCGGAGTAATAGAAGATTTAAAACCATTATTTTGGTTTTGTCTTGTCAACCAAACAAAATACTTGCCTTTCTGGTAACATTAATTTGTTGACATTAGTTTTAAAGTGTGTCTATCCAGATAGAAATCTTTCAAGGCACAGACTGTTCCTAAACATATACAGATTTAGTTAGGATCCAGTGAACCTTTTCAAGTATGATATAAAAATTGTGTTCATGTTTCTTTAGACCTAATTCACACCACATAATAATCATTTTGAAAGGGTGTAAGAAAAAACACTGCTACTGAATTGCAAAGAAAAAAAATAGAGAACAGAAAAAACAAATATAACAATGTCCCTATGACTGTTTCAGTAACACCTAAACATACAGGACATAAAAGGTCATGGTGGCTACTGACTGTCTGTAGTCTCCATCACCTTATTAAAACCCAATTTATGTCTAATATTTGATGCATAATAATCAAATAATATAACTGAGCATTACTCTGAGCTGCTGCATGCATTTGTGTTTTCTTTTGCTTTTTAGTTTGACACAAACACAAGTTATTTAACCATTTTCCAGATGCTGCATTCCAGAGTAGCAAATTAGATGACAACAATTTCTACTCAATACCATGTCTTACTTCATATAAAAGTGCACTATTCACAAGAACACATGAAATTTTACTCTATTATAAGTGAATTTATACATATGGAAATACAGTTTAGAATAAATATTATGAAGTGTTACTTAACATGAATTTGAATATTTTGACTTTCCTTCAGCATATTGCTTCTAAGATATGTTAAAATCAATATAATTTTTTAAAAGATAAATTAATAAAAATAATAGTAAGACTTAGAGAATCTCAACATTATAGTCCATACAGTACCTCTCTCAGGTAAATACCTATCTTTCACATTATGACCATAATATTATTACCATTTTCAAAATAACTGCTTTGTTATAGCTTCTAAGAGTTTAATTTGTACATTCAACTCGTATGTAATTGTTATGCTACATAACACACTCTCATTTCCAATTCAGCGCAAACATTTAGTAGTGTTCTTCTGAAAGCAAATTCACAGTCTAAGTTGATACGGGCAGTTTCTGTTCGTTGCCAAAACGTTTGCTTACCCAGGTGTAATCCTTCTTTTTTGTTTTCCTTTACGTGACAAACATATCTCAAAATAATGACAAATATTCAAAACGTGATCTTTAAAAAAAAAAAAAAAAGACTTCTGCCAATCAGAGGATAGTTTGTCATTTAAATAAATACACACTGAAAACTGGTTGTAAGGGTTCATAACCAGTACTTTTAGTGGAAAAGTTGTCCTCTGTTTTCTAACACAGCTGAAGATTCACAATTCACCCGGGTTAGCTTGTTCTTCATCCAGAATTTATAGGAATAAATATAATTCTAGCCAGTGCACATAATCCTTATTTCTTTCTTTATCTTAGCATATCTCGTCTCCGAAATTGCTTCCATAGATCTCTGAGATGTTCACTGGTTACAGTCATCACGCAAGAATAATATTCCTTCCAACCAGACTTCGGACTCTCCTGTGAAAAGTGAAAACAGAACTGAAAAAAGATGTTTTTTGCTCTGATACTACATTAAATTTTACTCAGACTCATACAAACCAGATATATGATTTAATATTAAAATAATGAAAGATCAAATACTTTTATGGCTCAAAAGTACCTAAAATGAGGGTTATAAACTTTTAGGTAGGGTAAGATTTCAGAAAACATCCTCACCTCACAGCACACAGCATTCAACCAAAGCCTATTTATATTAAAAGCTGTAGTAAAGGACTATTCCTATTCATTCAGATGTGTCTCCTACTCTCTATATAGTTTTGTTTCTTCCTTCTTCATGTTGACACTGCACCAAAAAAGTTCACCTCTAGCATGAACATAGCTATTCATGTTCATGAAACTGAGGGATTAACAAAAGCCAAATACAACAAAAGGTAGATGATATGAAAGCTTCTTTATACTAGGTTACCTTAAACCTAAACTGCATTGTAGCTCAAGTGCCCATTGAATGGAGAGGAATAATGGCCAAAGCCTGTCCTGGGAGACTAAATAGCCTGTATGCTGTTTGCAGGCATCCTTATTTCTTCCACTATACCTAATTTCACAAGCCTGTTTTGATAGTGTGTACACAAAGACAGAGCAGGATAGCAACTGGGGAAAGAAGCTAAGGGAGGAACAACTGTTGATGAGTCAGAAGCATTTTCAAGTAATTTTCAATTGTAATCCCTCAGCATCTACAGGAAAATGGTTACAGAGTCAAGGTGAGAGACTGCTTGTTTTGGTTATCTAACTGAAGTTGTGAAAAATATCATGCCATCGCACAATACCACCCATTACAGAATGAAACCTATATTCCCAAATATCGTTATTACTATTCTTATTACTCGTGGTGTATAATTAAAATCATAAAGTATTATGCAGAAGTTGTAAATACTCAGAAAACAATCCAATCCACAGCAGTATATATCCCAGACTTTAAATGAAATATTAGAAATAATACTTATATTAATATGTAATTTATGGTCAATTTTATTTAAAAATACATTACTTGTACAATGCATTGCATTATTTAACAAAAGCACATTCAGTTGATTAACTGGTGCTTTAAGATATGCATTTACTTTTTATTTTATTAAACAGATTCAGAGAAATGTTCATGAAAATCTGTAAGAGAAATGCTAAACTACACGAACTGTTCACCTACTTCTAAATGTATACATTTTTGTTGTATCTACTCTCAGTGTACTAAACTTACAGAAGAAACATCTTGTCACATTGCTTTCTGATATCTTCCTATTCCAGTGGAATATTTTCCTCCCACTGTATCCAGAGAAGTTTTTAAGGGTCTACTCAGGTCTACTAAGGGTTTTTAGTACCAAGTCTACAAATGTAACTGGCAGTTACAGAAGTCAAAGTGACTAAGGTGTGGCTATCCCACACTTCTTACTTCTGCTTTGGAGATGAGTTTAGCACCAGGCTACTTCTGTTTTTATTTTTTATTTTTAGAAGTTCTCTCTTCTGATAAAGGTATTCAACTATTGTATATTAGTAAAGTATGGAAACTAACAGCTTTTGAAGTATTAACTACATGACAAACCAGAAGACCGAAGATAGTAATTTATTTTTGAAGTATGAATAAAACGGAGGTTCTAAATTCATGCTTAAGTCTTTCACATCTTTCTCAAAATGAAATTTCCTTCCCCAACCATTCCCATTTCTGTTTTACCTACTATTACTTCCTAAAAAAAACCAAAAAAAAACACTTAATTAGAAAATGTAAAACCCCACAAAATTCAGATAATCTAACAAACAGTTTTTGTAATTCAAAAATCTTAAGGTATTGAATAAATCATTGGGATATACATCTCCATTTCTAGTTTTACAATTGTGACAGAGTATTTATGCCAATACTGTAAAAGTCAATACAATCAGAATTAACAGCTTAAATACCTATTACAGTTACTGAATACAGAAACAGTTTATCAAACAGCATGTTTGAATGGATTAGAATTCCTGATGTAGTTGGCCTCTAGCATCCTGCTTCAGAAATGAAAAGAAAGATGGAGAGGGACTCTTTGCCAGGGACTGCAGTGATAGGAGAAAGAATAATGGTTTTAAACTAAAAGAAGATTAGATGTAAGGATGTAAGGAGGAAATTCTTTACTATATGGCAGTGAGGCACTGGCACGAGTTGCCCAGAGGAGCTGTGGATGCCCCATCCCTGGAGGTGCTCCAGGCCAGGCTGGAAGGGGCTGTGGGAGGTGTCCCTGCCCACGGCAGGGGGTTGGAACTGGGTGGGCTTTAAAGTCCCTTCCTATCCAAACCATTCTGTGATGCTGTGATTCTAATTAACTCTGGAAAGGTTTTGTTAAAAATTTAATGGATAGCCTTTTCTTAACACGTTTAAAGTACAGTCCTCCTCTCAACTCTACTCATCCATTCTTTAGTAAAGTTTTTTTTCCTGTTCTCCCTACAGTACATACAAATCAGTACACCTGCTGATGCCAAGCCAGGTTCTGTGCCCTGCAGCAAGAACAATGTAGAAAGACAAGCTCTCCAACAACATTGTCAGCTCTTTAGATCACAGGGAGCTTGTATAATTAATCCCCAAGGACAGGTTTTCATTGTTTATTATAAGGGTATAACATTCTTTACGCTGTGAAGCAAATGGCATTTGTGCAATTTAGAGAGATGCACAGTTCAGCACAATGAACTGTTTATCCCATTTCAGGGTGCCAGTTCAAACTGTGGTATAATCAGTGGTAAGTATGCCAAAAATCTGCATTTTTTTCATCAGAGTTCTAAGTTTACCGCAGAAAGTATATCGAAGCACAATAATCTTTACATTTACATTTGGAACAAAGTAAAATTCAGTGAAACCACACTGTATCTAATCTTGGGATGCGGTTGCAGCAGATTTTTGTACTTCGCATAATTTGTGTTCTGCGTTTTGTTCCATTCTGTACATCAGAAATTGTACATCAGACTGGAATTTAATTAACAATTGAAACTTTACAATTTCAAATCCCCAACGAATCAGTCTTCATTCTCTTTTCCATTTAAAAACAAAATAGAAAATAATTCTTTTTCGTTCACTTTCACCTCACACTGCATAGCAAAGACAAATTTACTTTCTCCCCAGTAGCTAACTCTAAACCACTTCTTAAATATTTTGACTAAAGTTTCCATCACAAAAGTTTGTAACTATCTTTAAGACATACTTATAACATCAAATTATAAGCTATGTAACATTTTACACAAAAGGAGCTCAGAAGAGCTAACAACTAGATGTTAACGTAATCTACCACAAGAGACAAGGAGCAGTTACTCAAGTGATGAGCAGTGGCTGACCAACATGTCTGTAGGGAAGAAGGAATTTTACACGTATGAGGCTTATACCACATTCTTCACTGCACAAGGAATGTGCATCTGATATAGTCCTACACAAGCAAGCTTTTGATACCAGAAGTATTCCATCACTCAGGAGTTCCAGGTGGCAAGAGCAGGCTAAATTAACCAGCATCTCTACACTACTATCATGAGGCTGCCTGTGATCATGGAACTGCACATGGAATGACTTTGTTTTCTCCGTGCTGTCTCCCAGTGTGTACTCTTACTCATTATTCCATTTATTCCATTATTCCATTATTCAACTTCAAAAATTTCCCTTTAGAGTGACTTTATACAGACAAAATACAGATAAAATCTCCCTTTATATATCTCCACCGTGTACGTGTGCAAATATCTGTATATGTTAATATATGTTTTCTTCTTAGAGTTTACTCTATCTTAACACTCAATTTATTGTCTGAATTCAGACTCTGTCAAGATGTCTAGGTATGTAAACTTGATGCATTTATCACAGTCTCTGTTTTTGCCACTAAACTGATTTTATTAGGCATGATGATTAGACATTGGATTCTTTTGTGTCACTTCATTTTGCTCCAGTCAGCCACATAACCACATACTGAAGGTATCAGGAAAGCATCGTGAATGTATAATGTTTTGCCTATGTCCTGTAACAGCAGCTCGCTATCTTGACAAGTTCAGAGTTTAAACAACACTTGTGCAATTACAATGCAGATTGTACCTGGTAATGTAAAATGTAAAAACAAACAAACAAACAAACAAAAAAAACAACAACAAACAACAACAACAACAAAAACAACCTAATCAATGGCAGAATTAGTGGGGACAAAAAGACACAGCATGATATTTAAAGATATGGGAAAATAAGAAAAGAAATTCTGAAAGAGTCAAAGTTTAAAAGAGATTAAGTTACACTCATTTTACCTGAAGCTACAAATTTCCTCTTACGTGATTGTTGAGCTAAACCAACATTTTAGTAATCCAAGTATTTCATTAGCTATTTATAGCTACATAATATAGCTACATTATAGCTATAATAGAGAAACTGGAGAAAACTGACACTTTGTTAAGATCAATTCTCCTTTTTTGTTCCTTACGTACTAGTAAAATGTTTCAATATTTAGGTTATACTAACTATATGTTAACAATTAATCAAAATAATAAAGAAATAATCCTATGGTTATTATTATTCTAATGTAACAGTATCGTGTATGCAGATGAAATGGAACTCATGTTCTTCTGTGAAGACAAATCAGCTGCACAAACCTGGATATGCCCCAAGCTAGCTAGTAATAGTAATACTGCATTTCAAAAAAGCATCCTTCTCAAAAGATGTGACGCTTCATTGGAAAAAGAAAAAAGTACAAAAAGTACTAAAGACGACAGCTTGGGACACATGCCATGGGGATGTGTCAGTAGTTTAAGTATTATTCTCTCTCCCTTCCCTATCTTGCACAGGCATCTACAAAAGAAAAACATCTGAGGGACTGGTGAGCTGGTGGGCTACCAGTACAAGTAAATGGACCACACCTCTCATTCTTAAAGACTTGATTTTCCACTGTGCTGGAAGCCAGCCACCACCTCTGATAAACAGGATCCAAGGAAATCCTAATGAATGAACCTATATTGTTTGCTTTCCTGCCTGTTTAAAAGTTAGGGAAGAAATATTTAAACCTGAGACATCCAGACATGTCTTCTTGATATCTTCAATTGATCTTTAAAGATCAATTAGATGAGAAATCTCAGCTTAATATTATTCCTCAGAATTTAAAACATTGGGGGAGCCATAGTCAAAACATCCGAGTCAAAAGCACGTGAGATGCATTGGCTACTCCACTGGTTCACTCACACACCACTGGCTATGGGGTTTTGTTTGGTACATCTCTTTGTTCCTCCCCATTGCAAAATAATAAATCTGGGACCTATATTAGCTGCTGCTAATGTTCTTCATTAGCAACTGCTGCAAAGCCTATAAACATAAACAGGAAAAAGGTGCTGGCACCAAAACCATCAATTGCAAAGGAGCAAACTCTTGCCTAATGCAAGGGAGTTTAAGATTCAAACAAACATTTCTGCTGTGTCCAGAGTGGTTTTGCAATATGTCTCCAGAATATTTAAACTGCATTTTTTACACTTCACAATACAATTTAATTGTAAGAATGAATATTCATGTGGTGGATACACAGAAACAGCCATGGTGGTCATGTGCGGTCACAGTGCCTATTTTTGAACACTTCTGATGTAGAATAAATTGTGCCCAAACCACATTTTTGTTTTCAAAAGCAACTGTATAAATCAAAGAAGAATCAAGTTACTTATTGGCCCTCAGAGAGAAAAATTTGCTTGGTAAATATTTATTAGCTCTACGTACCTGAGAAATTACTGAAAAGATGATCACAGGACAGACAGAAAACAGTAACAGAAACTAGGAAAGAATGGTTTTCCCTATTCCAAACATAGCACAAAGTTGCAATTGGCTTACAAAACATTGACAGCATGAATTAGTTATTGCCAACTCCAGAATAAAATCCTACCACTTCAGTCAAAAACACAACATGACGTTTGGAGCTACTACATTGCTTACAATCAGATAACTTAACTCCTGAGTTCTGAAATGGGAAACAACGCAGTGACAGTTTAACATTCAGCCATTCCTGCAAGCATGCCAGCACACTCAGACTGGGCAGCTAACACATACCGTAATTTATCTGCTATAGAGTTCCTTCCTCACGCAGGATTTGAAAGTAGTATACCTCTGTATAGGTTTGTAGCCCTGTGGAGCAGAAGATGGAGAAGTGCGCAGATGCAGACAACATGTGAAGGCAGCCAGTTAAGCATAAGACAACAGTATCATGAAAATACAAAAAAAAAATGGCTTTAAGTGACGAATAGCTAGAAGATACAGTATTGTATTTGTTAGGTAAAACCTTTATCATTTAGTCATCAAGGACTGAATCTTTCAGTTTAAAAATTTAATTTATAAAGGAAGGGGAATCTACTTGGATATTTTTAAACAAAAAAAAAAAAAAAAGGAAATAACTTTTAAACCAAACAGCAATCAGAAAAGAAGCTTTTCATTTTAAGTTTATGGCAATACTCTAACTGACCACTTGATGGCAGATTATATACTAGTGTGCTTCAAAATAGTAAAACCATAAAAAGTCTCAGATTATGATACTGTGTTCCAAAAAGAGAGAAATTTCATTTGATAAACTCTTTAAGATTTTGTTTTCTCAAAACCATACTTCAAATACATGTTAAAATGAACATTTATAATGTTTCTATAAGGGGTAGCACCTGACATCAAGTTCAAAAATTTATGGCTCAGTTTTTAAATAGGACAAATAGGACACAGACCTTTCAGAATTCCAGTTTCATCACACTTGAGTAACTCTTTGCTCTTGCTTTAAGTGCCTTTACTTTAGTTGCATTATATAATTACGAATGCCCTTTTTTTTTGTAATACTTGGTTCTAGTAACAAGATTTGTAATATGCTCAAGATTCTTCTGGGCAAACGTTTTCATAAAGCTACTTTAAAAAAAAGTAGAATTACTAAGTAGAAATTGCTAACTGTGAAATCACACTTCACATTATAGGTCTGTTTTAATCTGCTATTTTGAGATGTTTTTAGAATGATAATCAGGAACTACACTGACTTGGGCAGGCATTAATTGTAAGATACTGAATATTAAAATCAGGCATTTACACTTGATAACACAGGTTAAAATTTGACAAGGCAAGGATTTCCACGGAGCTACAAACTACTACATAAGCGGAAGCTATAATGTTCTTTGATCTGTACAATGAACTGACCAAATCTTCATATAGTTTCAAAACATAGTTATTAACAAAGAAAAGATTAGTGACTTGTTAGTTTTGATTTAGCACAAGACAATGTTTGAGCCTACAACAGTGTAGGAGCTAAAAAGTAAATTTTTACTTGGTCTGATCACACTAAATAGTGTACAACTTTAAATGTACAAACAATAGGAAGCACTCCATAACACTTTCCACCAATCGGTTCTGGACAGTAGGTTCTTATGTTTCTTCTTGTTCCCCTTCCAAAACAATACGGGGGAAGGAGATGTTACTAAACTTAAAAGGAGGATTTGTGCAGAGTTTTCACATCGTAGACCACTATCCACACACCCAGAAAAATCAGATTTGTGTGATGCTTACAAAACCTTTCTTGAAGTGGTTAACCAACAAGTTAGGTACTGTAGCTGTCTTGGAGTACTACTGACCAGTGAAAAGAAAGGTTTTTTTCTTTTTCTTTTTTCCCCTGAATAATCTATCAAATCTGCATGTAAGTATATATATATATATATAGTATTTTTGGTCACTGAGCTATAGGACCAAATCATGATCTTCTACACAATCCAGGAGATACCAATATCTAATTAAAACTAGACTCAACATTTATGAATGAAGGTGCTATTTGTCTAAACATCATTGCCTATCCCTCATAGTTTTTATAGTGTCTACTAGAACATTTTCAAGTGGTCTCAGCAAAAGAAAGGCACATGCATAAGTTTAAATAGTGCTGGATGACACTCAAGAATTATATGTGATTTCTGTCATGCATTTTGTGAAATAGAAACATGTAAAACACTTACAAGAATTGCTTAGTAAGCAGACTGTGCTCTGGTTAAATTAACATACACTGCACATTTACATTTAGTAAACAATTAAAACATATAGCTGAACATCTTGAAACGGTTATGAAACAGTCATCATTCCCACACCATAAAGGATTTGAGGACCAACAAGAAAATAAGCTCATCACAAATGTAGTGGTTGTTATCCACACTTTTACATTAGGTCATATTACAAAAATAACAAGTAACCTATTAGACCCAACATCACAGAAAGTTCTAAAATTGCATTTAGAAACCTAATTAAAAATGACTAAAATTACATTACAGAAATAATATACCAAAATGTGAATTTAGAAACCATTATACACTCCTTGCAGAGAGGTTAAAGTTCAGAATTTATGCCTAAGGGATTAGGTTGTAGGTAAAAACAGAATTTTACACTTGGTTGAAAATGTTAACACCTGTTATATGAAGAAAACAATACAACTGTTATTGATCATACTCTAATTTAATTTTTTTCTGCTACTTTACAATTGCTACAGTGTATTATACTACACTGAACCTGAAGAGGGCAGTAAGGCCTATACATTCACCTAAAGGACAAAGTTCTATGTGTGATTTACAAGCTTGTTCCCTAGGAAAATTTTCTGCAAGTAATTTCCTGCCCTCTAGCTTCTTGTAATTTAATATGTTAGCTACAGGTTTAAATTATCAAAAGCAACTTTGAAGCAAAATATAGTGTTTGTTCAGTGTAACTTCACTAATTCTTTATTTGAAAATTTAAACTATCATATGCTGCAACTCTTTCCAACGCTCATTGTCAACACTTGGTATTTTAAATGTTTTAAAACAGCTGATGGACCTTTAACTAAACTGCCCAAGTTAGAGAGACAAACTCTCTTTCCTGAAAAAAACCCAGGTGTAATTAATACCCTTGTTAAAACTCCTGATGCTAATCAATCAGTTGAATGATACAGAAAAAAATACAGTATGCAGTGGATTGATCATCTCCGATCTGATTTGTTTGACTGCTTCAGGATTTCTCTAACATATGTTTAAACATACAAACATTTGGTTTGCAACATATTGATGCTTCAGATCACAAAGTAAGTAAGTAGTGAAGTCAATTAAGGTAATTACAAAAATTAAAATCCTTACCCTAAACCCTCGATTAAGTCTATCTTTCATAATGCCGATAAATTCTTTGTAACTCAATTGGTCATCTCTGTCGACATCAAAAATCTTGAACACTGTGTTCACCAAATGTGGTGAAAGCTTCACACCTGTGGCTACATACACAGCACGCTTGAATTCATCTACATAAAGAAAAGAGCAGAAGAAAAATAAACACAGAAATTTAAACTTGAGAAACTTGGGATTAGGAAAATCAAGTAAACTTTTAAAATAAGCTTTCACACTTAAGCACTCAAGAATAATAAAACATGAAAAGTAGAACTTAATTTCACAGGTCTAAAATAGGTAGTTCTCAAATGGTAATAATACATATGATATCCTTTATTTTGCATGAAATACAACAGCACACATGTAGTATACTATATGTAGCAAAATCAGAAAATTTTATTGTAATTCACCTTACGTTACATTTATACTGGTGATATCTACTTAATTTACAAAAACAGAACTTGGAATATAGAGCACAGAGAAAACCATATATTCCTTTAGTAAGGCCACATAAGGTAGGACTACACTGGTGCTAACGTGTTAGACACACTGAGATGCTACTTGGAGTGAGCACACAAGTTTGACATCTTCACATGACTGTTCATCTTGCACTCACCAAGCATCTCAACTGTCGTGTTAAGCATTTCAGCTGGTATGTGCTCTTTTAGTGCCCACTTACTGATTTGTTCAAAAATATGTCTAATTCCTCTTTGAACCTCCTGATACTGTTTCCTTCTATGAACTTCACAGCAGTGAGTTCACAGACCCACTGTGTAAATAATTGCTTTTGTTTGCTTTAGGCTGATCTCTCACTAGTGTCATCAAGTGCCTCTTAACTCTTGTATTGCAGGATTTGGTGATAAGCTCTTCTGCATTCTGCTTATCTACCACTCACATGATTTTGTAAAGCTTTATCATATCTCTTATGATAATTGAGACTTCCCCTTTCAAAGCTAGATTTCTAGCCTTTTTAGCATTTTACCTTAGATGCTAAAACTAAAAACTAGGACTCATAGAACAATTTCCTCTCTCTTTTTGTCAACAGTTCAGTATCTTTGTCAACAAATGCAATAATTATCTGACTTTTTAATAATACTTACCCTGACCTATGGAACGACTTGCAAAATTATACATTTGCATTGCAATTGTAAAGTCCTCTAGATTGTTCAAGAACTGGAAAAATGATCTAAACTCATCAAATGTGATACCCTAATAAATAAAAGAATATGTGTATTAGTACCATTAGAATTATCAGTAGTGGTGACAAGTGAATAAACAAACCTTGCCATTACATATGTCTACTTCATTTAATAGTAGATACTACATTCATTGAAATAAACAACAGTTTCCACTGAAGTTAGTGAAGCAAAGAATTGTAGCCACCAGAAGAATGTAAGATGTTTTTCCTATTTGCCACTGCAATGGACAGTACTTCACACTCAAAATACAGTCAAAAATGCTGTTCCACAACTTAAGGCACTCTTAAAAATTCCAGGAGGATTTTTATGATATGGCAGCAGATACTGAGAATAGAAGTTCAGGTTTGCATAAGTATCAGAATATGTCTACTACTCAAAATCTGCAAACTACTATTAATTCTATGTGTGTGTGCAAAAATACACTGAATTCATAGTCACGTTATGATCTAATGTAAGCTCTATACTTTAAGTTGAGGGTTTTACATATCCAGATTTAACCATGTAAATCTCTTCAGTTGATACTCTACGTTTTACATTACAGGGCTTGTTCAACTTTAATAAAAACAAACAAACAAACAACAACAACAAAAAACACAAACAACCTTTTAAATTTTGATCAGAATTCAAATTTCTTCTGTGAAGGTGCTAAGTTGTTAAAAGAACATACTTTTTTTTTCTTTTCTTGTGGTATTCTACTTCCCTCTACACATGCAAAGTGCTGATAATTTACCTCTAAATCATTTGTGAAAGAAATCTTAAACAGACACTTTGAATTGAGGCAGGACTGAATTAATGCCTGCCTCTCATTTGCTAGAATAGGAATACCTTTCTATGTAAAATAAATTAAAAAGTTCAGTTTCCTTTGGGCAGATTATATTTTAATACAGCAAATAAAACTGTTATATTAGTGCACAAATTCTGTTAAAATTCATAGACTTTCCTTGGAAGCTGATATTTGTAGTAGTTTCAGTTAAACAAAAAACATCTGGGAACCATGAAAAAAAGAGCTTCATACAATTTTTGTTGCATTGTCTTGGCTTTATATATTAAAAGCTATGCAGACCTTTTACAGAGTACTTAGAACTGAACTCCTCAACAGCTAGACTGGCAACTCAGGAAGGGTCAGTGAATAGAAACTCTGATCCCACCCATACTGCTTCCTCTTACACCTAATCTGGTACAACAGAGACAGCCCTGCCTTCCCTTTCCATTCCCCAGCCATCAAAAAGAACCACACACCCATCAATAATTATATATGTGACCCATTATTAAAATTTTATAGTTTTAATACAGCTAGATTTGAATCCAATGAAAAAGAGAAGTCAGAAAAAAACGTTTTTTAAAATCTCATTGCTAGAAAATTGTTTTTTCAAGTCTTATGTTTTTTGTTGCTTAAGGTGAACTTGAATGTAATATAAAGCTTCAAAAATATTATTAATTAAATCACATAATGAATACAAATAATTTGATGTTATTTACTCTTCTACTTTGTATTGAAGAAGAAATCTGAAAAATGGAAGATGCACAGATTATTATCAGAATAAATTCCTGGTGCAGATGAGATCTGAGACAGCATCTCAAAACTTCAGTCCAGCAAGGGTGTTTTCACCTTGATGACACTAGGACTTGGTGTTGTGGCCCACTGCTGTCCTAGCTAAACAGTTACCTTTTCTTCAGGAATCCTACAGCGCATGTTTTCCAGGTAACTTGATGTATTTTCCACATTTGTATATCTCAAAAGAATATGGGCAAAGTCTTCCTCACTGATGGTGTTCATCCCATTAGAATAGGAAAGGAATTCTATCTCTAGAACTTCAGTTTGTAGGTTGTCCATAAATCTGAAGCATAAATATGAAGCAATATTTATTGCTATAGCACATGGCTTTTTATTATAGAATTATAGCATATCCTGAATTGGAAGGGACCCGCACTGAGACCAACTTCTGGCTCCACACAGGATCAGCCCCAAAATCAAACCATATATCTGTTTTATTTTGTTAATTGTTTTATTTTGCTCTTCGTATGTGTAGTGCTGAGGAAAAATAACATTTGTATCCCATATAATTTATGCATTTATGTATATAATGTATATGTATAGTAATGTAATAAACATTAATTATAACATATAAATATTTCTTTACAAACAAGTCATAAAATAGAGACTCACCTATAAAAATCTTCAAAGTTCAGTTCAGCTTTTCCTTTCTTGCCAAAAAAGTGTACAAGCAGCGTCGTATCTGACAGTGAACTTGTAGTATCATCAGCACGCTTAAATATTAGAATAAAAAAAAATTAAAGGCCATTATTGGATCAGTTACAGAAGTATAATCTGGGAATGACTATCAACACAATAGGCCTTTCTATCAAACAAGTTTGTATGTTTTACGTTCACAGTATTAAAAAGATGTTAGTATTAAAATTAAAGTTAATTTTGTCACACAATTTTCATGCAGATGAACTTTCGGCTGTTAATTGCATTTAGTAGAAAACACTCTGAACAACAATCTAATATAATGGTTGAATACAGTGAACAATCTAATCTAATATGATAAAGGTGGAAAAAAAGAATAAAAAACAGAAGCTCTTGAGAAAAAAATGATCTAGTCAGTTGAGGTAAATCATAAGAATAACACCCTCTGCATACAATTTCCTCTCCTTTCTACTAAGCAACTACAAAGATATTAAAAGTAGTTACTTCATATAATCTTATTTTATATTTCATAATTAATAAGTATGGAACCGTATTCCAGAAACAATCAACAAGGTGTACATTATTTGATTCTGTGTTATAAGTAGCAGATGACAACAGATCACATTTTCTTGTCAAAAGAGATTGAAAACAACAGAATCGTAAAAAACAACAACAACAACAAACAAAACAAAATTCCATGGAGGGATATTATTTTCATTTATTCTCTTAAGAATATTAATCATCTCCAGAGTACGTGGTCCCTGCAAAGACTTTTTCCTTAATAAATAACTATCAACTTCTAAGGCATGAGAAGAGTAGAAACAATTCATTTTGACCATTTGTTACAGGAAGACTTCTAAGTATGTGCAACATTTTTTTTTTTAAACTATATAAATATTCATTACCCATAACTGTTAATGCATGTGCACTGATTTTACCTCTTTTACAAGGAGACTCTTCATATACTGAAGAGCTAGAAAAATGATTCACTAAAATAAGGGTCTTAAATAAGCCATAGTATTCCACCATGGTAATGTCCTTCTGTTCTTATGTACATCTGACAACATTTGAAATTCAAAAACATATGTAGCTTTCTTGTGCACCTGCCTAGGGAGAAACTTCTGTCCAAGCTCCCATTTTCTTACAAAGACAACATCTTATTTAAAAGCAAACGGTGGGAGGCAGTAGTCTCTGCTAATAGTTTGCCTTGGACGGACAATCAGCAACACCATATTTTTATGAAAGTATGCCTACCGTCTCCACTCTTAGAGTACAAAATAGAATATACAGTACAGAAACCTAGCAAGTATTTAGAAGATGACTTATAATATTAGTAATTTGTCACCATGAGAGATTATAAACATATAGGATTTATTTTAAGTACAGAAATCTGGAAAGATCAGCTTATACAAACCTGCAAGCAGCACTCAGAATCCTTTAAATGTGACTTTATTTCCTAACTGAAGAGATCATGTATTTATAATAATGGAGAAACTCTAAATGAGGAAACTATTCTATTCTATTCTATTCTAATCTCTAAATGAGGAAACTAACACTATTCATTAATAGTATTTATGAATCAAAAACTAGGAAAAACATGATGCAATAAAAACACAGAATCTTTCCTTTTAACACCCAAGAGCTAGAGAAGTAAGAGGGAAACATTTCTATAATTGAGTATACTTCAGGATTCTCAAGATTATATTTCATGTGCTCTAGCTTCCTCTTTATTCTCATATTCTTCTCCAGGGAGAAATAAGATGATGTAGCGTATATATATGAGAGAGGTATTTCGTACCCTTCAGTTAAGTCAGTGAGCAAATTAATTCAGAAAAGTAATCACTTTTTGTCTTTTAATATTGTTATCCTCCACTACAGGACACAATATACTGAAACACAGATACCCTGATTTCTTATGTCTTGTAAGCAATTAAATCCCCAAGTACATTCAAACAATTTCCCTCAAGTACACTGAAAAGATATCAAATGCTAAATTACAGCCTTTCATCTTGCAAAAAAATTCAAAACATTAGACTTAGGTTGCATTCACCCATACCTAAAGAACCATTTAAAAAATAAAATCTGTAAGTCTTTTCACAATTCCCATTTGGCTAGCCTCACCAAATGAACAAGCAAACAAAAAAATCAATCCCTAAAAACCTCACCCCAGAAACTCAACCCCGTATGCTTCTCCACAGAATTACAGGCAATGAAAAACTCCTTCTGCATTGGACTATATAAGTTCTCTCTCTTAAGGGTAAAAACATAAGCTTTAGTCACTTAAAATTAGTTTATTATTTGTTTTAAAGTGAATGTTCTATTTTACATCAGAGAAAATTAAATGACCAAACCTATTTCCATATATAATAGATGAAACTTTTTTGATCCATCTGTACTACACTGAAAGATTACTATTACTATATTATTACTATGAATTATTACTATAAATATTGGCCTAAAACTCAGTTTTGTAACACTACATGAAGATTTTTGCAAAAGCAGATCAATTCAAGCTGTTAGAGGTACAAAGAAACTGTATTTGATACCTGGGAAATGCAGATTCTACCTTAAGAGAATAATCAATGACCATGTTTTGTTCAGCCTGCAATAATGAAAACTGAGGGCTATGACTGTTTTTATAGACACAAACATGAGTAAAAGAATAACAAAACGTGAAAAGGCCCTCCTAAAATTAAAGGGCAACAGACTAAAGGAACTATGAGTAAATTTAGCTTGGAAACTGGAAGGAGTCCATCCAACTCCTCAGGTTATAGAATAGCTTCTGAAGAGGAATAGCATGGACAAAATACCAATTACTTTTAATATGGAGCATACATTGTTTATGAAGCAAAGAAAAAGGCTATTTTACTTGGTAGGTCTGTTTCAGTTCTATGTTCTTTCTCATTATGATCCTGCTTACGAAGCATAACATGAGAGAATCAGCAAGGAGTTGCCACAACTCCTAATGCCACAACTCCTAGAAAAGCAATCAATTTCTCTATATGGGGCACAGGAAAGCCTAAATAATGTAGTTTTCTGACCCTCTTAAGCAATCAGTACAAATGTCTTATTCAAGTATTTGAAAGTAGATCATGAAGTAAGAATCTGACTAGAATATAAAGAACTAAGGAAATTTGACAGCTCAGGGATATTGCTAGTCCTCCATAATGATTTTGTAATATTCAGTAAGATTGACAAGTGTTTTCGTTACCTTAAAATATTCCTTTTTCAATCCAATAACTGTGTGATACTGTTTTTGTGAAGATAAGCTTCAATAACATGCATAAAAAGTACATTAAGGACCTAGGGATTAAATCCTTAAGGGGCTTAACTCTCATTTAAGTAGTCACATCACTGGACCAAATCTAAATGACAAAGGTTTCCTGAACCTTCTCTAACTGTGAAATAGTGTCACTGTTAATGTTAGAAAATGCTTCCTACAATAAAGACTGAAGAGGACTTGATTTTCCAACTCTTTCAAAAAGTAACTTTGCTTTTACTTGGAAATGAAAACTTTGAGTTGTTGCACTGCATGGAATCAAATCCATTTCATCTGAGAACATTCAGATTTAAAGAAAGTAAAAGAAGGAAAAGGAACAAAATGCATGAAATATGAGAACAATCATAACAGAAATAGATAAAATAACGATGTGTTTATGGACCAGAGACAGAGGTTGTCTTATACCTCTGCAAGGTCTGAAAAGAGTGCTTGACTTGTGCTACGTCTCAAAGTATCCCAGTAGCTTCTGGGGACAAGGTCCTCTCCTTCTGTTTTAAGAACCTGCAGAAGTTTCAAGAAGCACAATAAAACAACATATTACAGACGTTAAAATCTTTCCTAATTGATCCTCAGAAACAAGGCTTGATTCTTTTGCTTCTACACAGTGAAATCTCTACCCAGTTATATGACACTTTGTAAAACCAATACTGGTCCATTATGGCTATTTGATTTTTACTTACAATGTGGCTGTGCTGAAAGTATCACCAGACTCCATCTACCCTAAGTATGCAAGCTAGGGAAAGCAGAGTGATTTTTTTTTCTAAAAGTACATGTGAAAACGGCCATCTAAACTTTGTATTTTGCTGTAGGTTTTTCCTCACAATCTTGTTTTGCCAAATATATTAATTTTCCGTCTAACAATAAGAAATTTATTTTCTTACTGATCCAAATATAAAAGGCACCATTCAAATCGCTGTATTAATTTCGTCCAATCACAAGGATGACATTCTTGTAGCAATAAGGAAAAGTAAAAATCAAGCCTAACAAACCTAACTTTAACCGACATACATATCAAGAAAACACTAGGCAAATATGAAGAACAAACTTACCTTATATAAATGAAAAACAGGGTGTTTAATTTCTCCAAGGAAAATATGCTTCCCTTTTTGCTCTGAAATGATCTGCATTATTTTTGGTTGCCTGAAAAATCCTCCCTTTTTATAAGCATTCCTTTATCTTGCAATTAGTCTTGAAAGATCTATGCTTTTTTTTTTTTTCTTCCCCCAAAGAATCTAGGGGACATGATCCTGGAGACAGCAGAAGGCTAATCTGAATTTGGTTAGGGTTGTTGTAACTACATGAATTTACCTCTTTTCTCCAACTAATCTTAAGTAGGTCTCCCATTTTCAGGACTCCCTACTCTAATGTCCATATGGGCATGCAAGTCAAAAACACAGAAAGAATTTAATCTTCTAAATAAGATTTTTTTTTCTTTGTATCAGCACATGTTGTTCTACATGTATTAGACAATTTACTGATCAGAATGCTGTGCAATGTGTAACACACCATTACCATGAAGAATACGGTTTATAGTAATAGTTGACTTTCAACAAGTTGAAAGGTTACTGTGTATATGTATTTCACATTATGCCAAAAACAGAAATACTAATATACAAAACTCTTTAGATAGCTGAAATATAGTATGATATCCAATCTTTCCTTTTCCGTTTTCCTTTAACATTCGTCAGTACGTAACAGGTCTTTATTACACTTGTAATATTTCTACCAGTGATACCATTACATGAGTGAAGGTATTATCTAAGAGCTCTTACCAATGCAGTGGAGCTCAGTGCACATGGGACTGTCATATATTAATTTGCCTCAGCTGTATTTCACATATATAAATAAATGAATCTGTCTATGATTTCTGTAATTTACATTTTTTTACAAATAATGCTCTTAATACTACCAAAGCAATATTTCAACACTGAGTCAATATGTAATGTTATAAAAATAGAACCAATAAAAATACATTAAGATATTTAATATACATGTATGGTGTTGGCTGCAGAACATTGCAAAATACTTGCTGGAAGGTACTAAATAATCTAAAATACTTTAACTTGTCTAATGTTTCTAGAACTTCTATTATGTACTTTCTTCTCTATCCAATTCAATTCAGCTCCTGTGAATTGTCGCCAAAGAAATGTGACAAGTTACTAGGAATTACAGACTTATTTAATATATACTACACTTATTTCCTTTTTGAAAAAATCTGGTTTTATCTTTCTCTTATGGTAGAGTAACAGTCCATATGCTGTTCATATCCACATTATTCTCATACATTCTCAGAACTCCTAAATTGCTAAATTTAAAGAAATTGTTTTACTTCAGCGTGTACAGGATTAGGTCCTTATGATGCCATAGAGTTAGAGTTTCCCTCTAACACTTACTTATATCCCTTTGATATTTACTAGGCCATGTGTTAGAACACCTCATTCTTTTATGCATACAATTCTTAATATATCAATATAAAGTACTCACTGAATTTATTCTCTTACTTTAGCTAATGGAATTAGTACTTTCGGGCATGCAGATTTTATTTTCCTTACATGCATCTTATGACAATTATTACATTTCAGTTGGCATTTGGCTAGTAAAAGCACTCATGCAATACATGCTGAGCTAGTCTTAACACACAATTGCAGTATGCACCAGATCATGACTTAAAAGAATTAACCTACAGAAATGAAAATACAAAAATATTTAAACCACTTAAAGCTGCATGGCATGCACCTTATGGCTTATAGACCCTGACACTTCTCAAAAAAAAACACATCTGTTTTTAAGGATGAGGCGAAGAAAAGGGCCCAACACGGTACTTTTGCACTATCTCAGACATTTTAGGGCTGTAGTTCTCAAGTCTCAAGTATCTTCTACTCCCCAGGACATTAAGGGAAAAACTGAAAAGGCCACTACAATCCTGGTGAATACATTCAAAAAACCCGAACATTCTTTTTCTCTCTTGTCAGTTTCATCTCTTACTCTTCTAAAATGATCAAAAGTAAGTTTACAGTCACCTACATAATGAAGGCTTTTCTTTTTCTGCAAGATCCTATTCTAGTTCATCACTAAAAGTTCTTGTTTGTTCTGTATGTGAAGCACAAAGGCTCTTTTTTTTTTATTTCCTCCTTTTTTTTTTTTCTTTTTTTTTTTGACAGCATAGTAGGGGGTAGATGACAAAGGTGAAGGTTTCATATAACTTTTGTTATTACATCACATTATACACAAGGAGGCAAGACAGACTCAGGCTTAATGTGCCTAGGTTAATTAACAAGATGGCTCTACTGTTTTTTAAGATCTATTTTGTCCTTCTAAAAAAAAAATACTAATTCCTTCATTTTACATAAACAGTGAGAACAACTTTTCATTCTGGTAGTCTGGTCTGTTTCTGAATGCTTGCAATGAGCACATGCAACTTTTCATGGAAGTAAGCAACCATCACATTTTTACTGATTAGCAGAAGTAATTGACTTGATGAAAAATATAAATATAAAAAATACTCTTATCGCATATTATTTCACCTTGCTGGTGAAGACTGCATGAATTAAGAATACTTAGAGTACATACACTGTTAGTAGAGGTATGATATCCATAAAGTTGAAGACGCTGACATACAGCAAAAACGGGCCAAGCCAAGTATCACGTCAGAATGAAGACAAAAGAAGGAAAAAAAATAAAGACAACAGAATAGGTTAAGATTTATTTTATATAATATTAGATTTAGTTTTATTTTAAGGTGACAGTGAATAGAAAATGGTTTGCTTTATTTTCATTCATTAAATTTTCTTAAGAGAAGTACAAAGTTGAAGAGATTAATATCAGGAGGAAAGTTCCATTTTGTAGTTTTTTTCAAAAAACTCTTCTTTTGGGTGCAAGTTTCCTTTTTCAGCATAAACAGTGTGTGAGAGATTCAACAATCGACCTACAGTTTTCAAAACTAATAAGGATAGTTCTTCTCAGTGTGGGAAGAAAAGATCCCTTTATATACTCAGATAAGATTTAAAAAGTATTAATTCTTGGAATTCAAATTTTATACAGTTTCAGGGACAAAATCCTGAGATCCTGAATCAATGGTCTGAAAAGGATTCTGGGTACCATGACAAGCTGCATAGATATGTCAAAATGTTTCTTATAATGAAGAATTATTTCCATAAATATGTGCAAATCACAAAAGAACACATTTGTTCTGCCATGGGCTTGACAGACACTTGTACCTGATTTTTACTTGTCCACCAGTAAAATTCCAGTAGTAATTACCAGTATATTACCAGTATAATTATATATACTGTAGTATATTAGTATACTAGTATATTACCAGTAAATTACCAGTATAATTCCTGGTAGTGCTGCCATCCTCCAGACAACCCACACTAGTCTATTTCTGACTTACTTTTCTCATGCATGTAATAAACACAAATTTTACATTAAATTAAGTATTTAATGTTCCACAAAAATCTATTCATATAATATAAACAACTGAAGATGTTTTGCGCTGATCATAAGCAGTATTTAATAAGAAAAGAATATAAAAACTGTTCACTTATCAAATTTCATCAGTTATATTAAAACTGCTACATTAATAACAAGTATTAACATCAGCATGTCTACATTTAACATTTTTTTGTAAGTTATAAGAGCAGGAGTACAGTTTGGTTTTGCTACTGAGATGCCTCACTTTTAAGTGACTGAATGGTACTGCCTCATTACTATTCAGTTTCCTTAAAGATTCCAAGTGGAATCAATGCACGTAATACAATATTTAAATACTATTTTTTCTTTTATATAAACCACTTAAGTGTTTTGTCCAATAACTGCAGTAACTGTTTTTCTTTGTATATACTTAAAATTATACGTAGTCTTTTAACGATAAAAAATTATTGTTTCAAAACAAATTGAAAGTCATTAGCGAACACAATACACATACACACACAACTTTGTTCAATTTTTGAATTGCAATTGCAAAAAAAAAAAAATTTGCAATTCAAAAAAAATTGAATTGCAAATTCAATTTTTGAATTGCATTAAAGAAAATTAATGCTGGACTACCAGCTGCAACTATTCTGATTTTACTTACCAGCATTGCACGTTTTTCTTCGTCTCCCTTTCGTTCTCTCTTCTCATTTTTTTTCCTGAAAATCTCTTGTAGCTACAAAACAAATCATTTTGTTCTTATTTTGCTTTTGGGTCATTTCACATGCATAACAATCCATTCTAACAATAACTGTGAGTAACACTGCATGCACTATTAAAACATAGTTCTTCAGTTCCAATTATGTTTTTTGTTTATATTTGTTCTTCAGTAAAATATCAATGTTCCAATGATGTTTTTTTTGTTTATATTCATGCCTTCATGAACCTTCTGTCACCTTAAGCATAACACAGAAAGGAAGAAGTTGTTTATTTGTTTTCCCACAAAATAAAGCTAGTAACTCTGGGAGCACAATACTCAGAACATCCTATTTAGCTTTATGTTTTAGTCAGCCTAGGTCTGTACTGGCTTACAAGTGGGAGTTTCCAGTCTTTTCCAACTCCTCTAAGCACATCCTTTGTTGTCAGGTACTATTTAGTACAGTTGTATAGCTATGCAGTCAGCTGGATCAATCTTTTTTCATGTTAGGTAGCTAGATCAGTTCTTATTCCTGCTGGCACAAGCATGGGGTGGAAACACCTGGTGGGGGCAAAACATTCTACTACTACTCAAGAGTAATTTATCAAGTATCTTTGTTTTTTCAAGTATGTTCAAAGAATACTTTTGACTTTTGTAAAACACCTCCTTCCCAAATTTATTTATGTTAAGAGCTTTAGACATGACTTCTGAGACAACTTCAAACACAGCATTTAAAACATACAGAGATTCTTACACATTTATTTTTAGAAATCGCAATGTCTTCATGTTATGAAATGGTCTGCAATTCTCTTTGTAAGTATCAATATACTTTAAATAATTTTATTATTGCAATACTTACAATATTCCCAAATAATTAGAAAAAGAAAAATGACATTATTCTTCACAGCAGACAGAGCAGTATTATGATGCTATTGTGATGCCATCTACCAGTGAACTTCAGCTTTTCAAAAATCGATCTGAAAGTATCATACTGCCCCTTGTAGCATATGTTAACTCAAAATGGGCCAAAAATAAAATAAACAACACACACTGTAGCTGACAAATTTGTCCTATCCAGTATATGGTATTTTTAGAACCAAATGTCATGGTATACAAACAGTGGTTCCAAAGACTGGATTTTACCTACCAGAAGTCTGGTAAAAACCCGATACTGATAATGTGTGTGTGACATAGTTTGCACGAAAATTTTCCAAATTTAATCAGAATAACATATTTCGGAGAATAAAAGACAATGGGATCAGCAAACTCTGCTGCTGTGGTATGACAGCAATGAAAAAAATGAATGCAGTGTTAGAGAGCAAACAACCAATGCTTTTTTAAGTAACATTTTATGAATTTCCAAAATTAACTACTGTCTTCTGGAACTGTCTATAGCGCAAATACAGACCAGAATATTGTGTGTCATTGTACCTACTTTTAAGTACAGGATTAATTTACAGATCTAGTTCTATCTTTTCAAATATATTTGTAAATTTACAGGCACAAACTACTGTAACCTATGCTGACAAGGAAAGAGTGATGAGAGGGCATTTAGCTTGATGGCCTAGAGTATTAAGCAGCTTGCAAACCCAGAGTTGTGGAAAGGAGAAAGGTAAATAAAGAGATAGAAGTAGAAAGAAAATGTTTTGTGAAAACTGAAATGACAAGCCATCAAGTAGGAGAGAAGAGTGGCAGTAATTGAACACACACACACACCTGTCCCCTCCTGCCTCCCCCCCAAAAAAAAAAATCTGGGGGAAAAAAAGGTAGTGCATCTTTGGATGTATTTCCCCTTCCACTGAAGCAAAGAGGGTAGGATTCTGTTGCATTCACCATTAAAGCGCTTGCTAAACTTCTGGAAATGGATCTTTTGTTCAGAAAGAGTGCTATAGGATACCAGTGAGTAGAAAAGTGAATGTGAAAGGATCTGGGAGTACCTTCATAGCAACATTGTTCAAAACAGGATAATGAGATTGTTGAAAGGAGCAAAACCAAGATCTCCTGTAACAAGGGAATACAATCCTTCTGTTCTTTGACCTCACCCTTATGATATAACCAGAGGGAAATGCACAAACACCTGATGAATTAGTTGACAAAACCACCAAAGCTGTTATCAGAAGAACTAAGTATTTTGCAACTCTTCACTACATGTACTCTTTTTTTTTGGGAACTGTAACACGTGATCCCTACATCATTCTCTAGAAAGACTGTTTTCTGTAAATCTGAAAAGTATTAACTTTGCTTCCAATTAGCTCTCCATAATCAATGAAAAAAGTATTTTGCAAATGTTGGATGTAGTTCAAATGTCTATGTTTACAGTTTTCTGCTTCCAACAACAGAGGAGATGATCCACACCCATGCAAAGTGAGTACGGATGTCAGATACATAGTCTGCAGCTGTGTCTATCAGAGAATAACTCTGGTATCACTGAATAAACTTTTACTCTCATATTTACTTTTATTTACACAGACACCATTTATCTACCTTCCTGCGTATTTTAGTTTTTCTTACTTTAGATCTAACATTCTGATGTATGGGTTTTGATCTATTTTTTTTTTTTTTTGAAGGGCCACTGACACTAATCCAGAAGAGTTAGGGTCATCTATACAAATTTGTTAAATATGATAGGTGGAGAACAGCGTATCTGATGTTTGAAAAGTCTCATTCCTTCTATCCACTAAGTCTGGTAACAGGAAAAGAGTAAAGAGTAATTTTTAATGGCTATCAGTAACCATGACAGAGAAGAAATAAAAAACAAGATGTGAAAAGGACTATAAAAGCACACTTAGAAAGAAAGATGTAATATCCATCCCTAAGTGTTGCACTTGTTTCCCTCCTTTATGTATGTATTCAATCCTATTTTTACCATAAGTTTCTGAAAGGCAATGTTTCCTGCTACAATTTTATCTCCCATCCTAGCTCTTGTAATGCATGACCTTCTTTTATTATTTTAACAGTCTATTCCACTAGCTGGTCTGGGGAATCATGAAAGACAACCTTCCCTTCTCCCAGAAAATTGCTTCAATGTTTGGAGCATTTTTGTTTTTTATTTTTCCTGGAGGAGATGACTATTGCAATCAGCAAATAGAAGGAAATGTACATTTAATATTATAATAGAAAAAATGTTTAGCATGTCAAAATATGCATGTGACAGCAGCTTCCCAAACAAAAGAAACCTGTTCTGATGGAGGTAGGCCAACAGAAAACGTCCTCTTCATTTCTCACTCTGTGCATCACCTCCTTGAAAAAGGGAATTGAAGGAAGTGCAGTGTGTTGAGGACAGTTTCCTTCAAGTTTCAATTTTCTTTAGGTTAGCATAGGTTATTTGAATTGAGCCTTATAGCTTGAGTTGGAAATAATTCAGAAACAGAACATGGGAAGTATGCCTTTCCTTTTCATTGTGTTTTTAAATATATAATTCTACTGATCACTGACATAGCAATATTACTTCAACAGTCTAATTATAAAGATCCAGAATAGAAACTGGAATTAAGCTTCAAAAACCATTATACACAACATATACATGTACTGTAATAAAAAGCTACTATTTACATTACATTTACTGTTTACATTAAATAAGGCAAATAAACCACTCCAGTCAGTGGAGAATGCCTCACGTTCTCATGACCGCTGACATCGTCTTAAGTCTCAATCTAGACAAAAAGTGAATTTCAAGATTACATAAAAACATTGAAAGATTGAAAATATACATACCACTAAGAATTCCTTTTTGTCCACCATCTCATTGCCATCAGTATCAAACATGTTGAAAGCAATTCTAAAACCCGCATGCGGCTCTGCCAAAAAATTACAACAATCATGTCTTAATTTGCTCAGAAAAAAAAACAAACACAAAATTCTAAGAAATTATTTGGTGTCTTTTATAAAAGCCATATCCTCAGCTAATTTGAATTAGCATATTTGTGAACATAGTAAATGCAAATCATAACATCAATATAATAGTATTGTCCATATTATGAAAACATAAGGTACGCTCACAAATGATTAAGGAAATATACAGTAGAAATAAATCACAAAATACTCAAGAAAAATGCATTTCAGTAGAGGTTGCTTCAGCGGTTAAAATAGTGTTAGTTCATATTAGAGTCCATTTTATTTAATAAAATTGTAGAAAATAAGTTTATGAAAACAGTATTCTCAAGACACTTTAAAAAGCTTTGCAAAAAAAAAAAAAAAAAAAAGTACAGGATGCAACTCCTGGTCAAAATGAATGACATATAGAAAGAGGAAAAATTTTCTTGTTTACATGCTTACAGTCATTGAAATTTGAGATCAGGTTAGAATTTTACATCAGTTCGGAAACACATTGACTTTGAAGGCAACTGTAAGTGAAGTCTTTGGGCAACATTATGGTGATAATTCACTGCCTTGCAATATGAATTATGGCCAGAGGTTAGTCCAGATAAAGAGATGATGGAAGGATATCCACTGATGCAGCATTTAAGTACGGGTTTGGGGTAAAGTTCCCACTCTGTCTGTTTCACAGGAAGTATCCAAATAATATCTGAATAAAAATCTAATGAATCCAATAGAAATGCTTTAATTGTATACAAAGGAAAGACAAAACACGTTGATCCTTCCCAAAAAGCAGCTCTTAAAATATCAGTTGGCATCAGGCTTAGTTTACTCGAGCTATAAGTTCTTCTACTTTGTTTTCACAGGTGGTAGAAGAATAAGTATTTGATTTTGTTAGCGTTTTCTTATATAAATAAACATTTACTTCAGTTTGACAGATTTTCTAAAATGAAGCATGTTACTGATATCAGTATCCCACTGATGTTATCTTTTATGCACTAAGAAGGAAAACAAAACAGTAACAATGTACATAATATATATTCTTCTCCCTATATTCAATGTCCTTTATGACCAGTGAATTCAGTACATTCAGTAAATTCAACTAGAAATTGTATAGGAATTTCAAAGAACAAAGCAAGTTTAAGATCTTTACTGGGCTTTAGCTGAAGTGCCTCAGCGTTTTCAACACCCAGTGAAAGATGTTTCTAGAGAATAAATCACTTAAAGCATAACACAAGATTCTGTAGGACAAGGCAGGTTCAAATGGATATAAAGATGCCTGATACATTTTTTTCAATATTGGGATATGCAGGAGAGGACAAAAAAATCCCAATATATAGCAATATATTTGGAACTTAAGAATTTGTAAAGAAGGATTTTTTCTTTTCCCAAAATACTTACTTGTTAAAATACATAAGAGAAATAAATATTCTGTGTAAGATATCACACCTGAAAACAACAGAAAAAATGATGCCATATTAATTTTACTTTGGATCCAAATCTTAAACTCAAAAACATTAAATCTATGCATAAGGAGGAACATTTTCATACATATGCCTATTCATATTTGTTTGCATGTGACTGTGTTCAAGCTAGCCATTGATTCATTTGACTAAAATATGGATCTATGTTTGTTTGTTTTTTTTTTTTTTTTGCTGTTGACTATTTTAGGAGATAGATAATGCAAATAAATAAATAAATAATGCAAATAAAATAAACAGTAGAGAATAGCTCATTAAACAGAAGCTGGTTAGATTTTTAGAAGCTATTTAGCTCTCTGAAAATCTCACCAATAATACATGACAACAGTCTTTAACAGCAGGAGAACGTTTAATATGAGAACTTTAATAGCGCTTCCTCCTGATAGATAACGTTTGAAAATAGTTCTTGACTTTAACATATGCTAAGTGCATGTCATATGCTAATTGAAAACTTGGCCTTGTATTACTTACAAAAGCATAGTTTGGGATTTCAAATTGTCTTTATATGCACACTTTCATAATAATCACCTGAATTTTATATTAAAACTCTTATTAAATGAATGTGTAGCTTTTTGTTAAATATTTTCAAAGCCTATTAAGGGAACCTGTACTGTCATCTTCTACATTCAAAAGACCTGTAAGGAATACATTTCAAGCTTTTAATCTTTTGTCAGATGTCAAAAGGTAATCACAGCATGATATGGCATTACCTTTCCTCTTCAGAAATAAAGAAGGCAAAATTTAAGTTAGAGCTGAAGTCAATATCCAAATGGTATGTTTGATAAGCTGTACTTCCATTTCTCTATTTCTGGGGTAAAAAGATAACCTTACAGAATGCATACAGCGCAAATGAAGAAGAGCATCCCTCAATGCACTAAGAACTGGCAACAGTAACCTGCAATTCTACCAAAGGACTTTAGCTCTAGTCGTCTTCAAGGTTGAGCTACCAAAACTGGTTCCTGATTTCTAACCAATTGATTCTGTCTGTTTTATAAAACCCAAAATCTTAAGCCAGTCCACAATATTAGACTATTTCAAAAGCTTAACAAACAACAAAAAAAGTATTTAGATGCCTGATAGCAGAGATGTCTAACTGCTGTGATTTTCAAAAGTTACTGTCTGTCTCCTTTATTTCTGTCTAGGTGAAGTTCATAAGCGCTTTTTAAAAAAACAGTCACACCTTTGGACGTTTAAGTATCTTCTAAAGTCTAACTCAACTGAATATATGATGAACTATGTAAACGGTCATGTGATTTTTTTCGCTGAAACACCTATATAATTCAAACTTGAACACTATATTATCCATACAGATTTCACAATTATTGAACAGATTTAACATCAGCACTTCCAGTGCTGCCAAACTAAGAAACTTCAGCATTTTTTATTAATACTTATAGCACAAAAAGTTCCATATTAGTTCTGTCCTGAAATAATATTCATGAAGACTGTCATTTTTCCAGCTTTGCAGTGAAGATTCCCTGCTTTTAAGAACAGTCGTAAAAATCAACTTAGATACTTCTTCAGCTGCATTCTCCAGTAACACAAAGATGTGAATCAACGTGTGGCTTGAATTTATACAGCACCTTGCAGAAATTCTTTTACAAATGCCTACTTGAGTCTGTTTGGACAAGCAGCTATCAAGAAATCAGATACCTCAAAGGTTCTCATTCAGTAATGTAAAACATTCTTTAATAGCCCGTCAATAAATGTAAAAAATGAATTTTTGTTTGTTTGATGACACCTTCTTTGTTGTAGAATGGAGGAAGGAAGTGCAATTGTCAAACAGTCCACCACAGGTATGAAGACAGCAATATAAAAGGCCTTGAAAGCATTCTCTCCTTTTGTTTGTGCTGGTATATTGTAGCTGTAGACAGATAGTTCTGGTTGACTGCTCTGAGCGTTATGGGAGAGAGGCTCTGTAATTTCAATTAATTGAAAGAAAAGCTTATTCCAAGATCAGAAAGAAGAGGTGGAGGTCACTTGAGGGTAAAACACAAAAAACTAAGACCTGAGGATGGCTGGCGTAAATCTGTGTAGTTTAAATTAATCTATGGCAAAATATATTGACATAGGCCTTTGGTACTTCCTTCATACTAAAATGTGCATGTTTTAAAGAATATGAGTAAAATAATCTTGAAGTGTTCATATCATATAAATGAGAATGAAGGAGACTTGAATTCTATTCCCATTCCCTCCATCTAATATTATCTATAAAATGGGGTAGCAGAATTCACTTGTTTTGTAAAGCGTGCCAAAAAGCTATATAAATGCTAAAGTTTATTACCAACGTTACCAGTTTATTACACCAGTTTTGAATCCTCTTACTTCTATCAGATTCTGTAGAATTTCACTAACAGAAGACTGGAGTAAAATATTGTTGAATCAAGACCGCCTGTTTTGGAGACACCTTATTATTATTAGACTTAGTAAGCAATATCTAGATACTTTTTTTTTTTTTTTTTAAACTGATAAGGTACTGATTTAACAGATTATGAAGGTGAATAGTCAGCTGTTCTGACTATACAACTGTCAGCCTAGAACAAGGAAATACAATGCAAAAACGTGCCAGTTTCTGCTTCTCCCTGGAGTACTGACTGCAAGCTCAGGGCAAAAAAATCTAAATGCAGTTTACAATTCAAGATTCAAGAGATTGGAATCTCTAGAACACACTAGAGATTTAAGCTTGTGACACTCCTCTAAAAATAGTGGCTTACTTACTCGTTTAATAAATTTAAGCTGTAGTTAAATTAGACTCATCAAATAAGTGCACATATTTGTTTTGAGTTTTGTTGTTAGCATGATTATTTAAAGATCCAGAAAGTGTCTTTATTTTATAGCAATTGCTTGCGGCTGCTTTTTTTAGAAATATTTTAAAGTTCCATCAGTCCTTTACTATTCTGAAAATAAACAAAAGAATATGGGGGTTATTTACCATAAGTATTTTTTTCATTTTGGTACATGAGTTAACAGTTTCTTTTTTTTCCTCTCTCTCTTTTTTTTTTTTTTTTTTTTTTTCCCCAAGTGATACAGAATATTAAAGAGGAAAAAAAAAAAGGTGGGGGGAGACCTGGACCATGGCTCTTCCTTTACTAATAAAGTTCTAAAGGTTCAAAAAGAGCTTGGTCAGCTCGTTTTAAAGGGATAGACAGCATTTCTGAAACTCTTTCTGTTGTGAAGAAAACATTTATTCAATTATATCAGGGACCATCACTGTCTTCAGTGATGTCTTAAAGACATTTTGCGTATTTTTTTAGAACATTCCATATAAGTTCTATTTTCCGAACTGACAACAGTTCTACAGATGATTGGAAGAAACTGAATGTGAAACAGTCAAACGTCAGTTTACATACTAAAATTACCACCTAATATACTAAATATATACACGTATGTTTATATATATATATGTATATACATATATATATATATGTATATACATATATATTTAGTATATTATAAACATATGTGTAAATATAAATATATAAATATACTAGATTACCCGTTCACTTAAGAATATTAGCTGGAAGATGTCAGAATTAAAACACTGTAGAGACTAAAGGGAACTTCTATATTCTTTAAAATGTAGAAAGCAACAATTTTTATTTATTTATTTTTTTAAACTTGATTACATTTTCTGAAAGATTTAAGTACTAAGTTAAGTAGTAATTTACTTCAGTCACAATAACTTAATACATATGACTATTTGGTTCAGGAAAATGAATTCTTATCCCTCACCTTTCTCATTAAGATTACGGAAAAGTTTGGATGATCCTTTCCAAACTGGTGGCGTCTCCATAAGGATCTGATTCAATTCCTAAAAAATAAGATTTGAAAAATACTGAAGAATATATTTAGATATTTGAATGAAGATGTTCTCTGATTATGAGTAAATGCTAGGAAATCAACATAAAAGACGAGAAAGGAACTCCATGCAAATCTACCACTTACTTTAACTTCAGTTTATCACAATGACTTTGTAATTACTTAAACACATACATAAATTTTGCATACATGATTAATACAAGAATTGCTCATCCAAGAAAAAATCTGCATGAATACTAAGTGTTTGCAGAATTGGAGAGATACATATAACATACATATCGTTGCTGAAATTACTCACTGTTGCACATGTTCACTGAAGTCAAAGATGAGTCCCCCCTGGATTTCAGTGAGGTTTTGATACAAGCTCTAGGCAATTGTTCTTTTAAAATACTCAACCTAAACTAAAGCAAACTTCACCCATGAATACAAATGTACTTTATTCTCAATACACGGACACTGAAACAGCCTTCTTGCAGTTGTACAAATACAAAAAAACTAAAATGTGAGAGGCACTTCAGCAAACGCTAGAGTGGCATGAGTATTTCATGCAGCTGTTACACTCCGACACTAAAACTCAGACATGGGCTGAGGAAGGAACTGACAGAGGTTTGAGAAAGTCACTAAACCAAACGTAACAGGCACAGCTGCTCAAGTATGTTTGAGATTCTGGATTCAAATCAGTCTGAAGTGACAAAAAAGAAGAAATTAAAATTTGTGCATTTTTTTTTTTTATAAGGATGAAAAACCTTTCTTCTGCAACACCAAGTTTACATCATGAAAAAAGGCAGTTGTAGCAAAAGGTATGGTTATAGGAGTTATTCCAGTGTAGGAACTACTACCCACCTGCTTTGACAGGGATCGCCACTTTTTAGCACCTGCAACAAAAGACAAAGTTATGAACGTACCAAATTTAGTTATGTTAATATGGTGTCATTAAAATTATACTACATCCACAATCCCTATTTTCTAGCCAAACAAGAAATATTTTCCCTACTTTATTAATGAGATAAGTCCTCAGCCTGGCTCAAAAAAAATCTCTTTATCTTATTAATAGAAAAAAGTAGTTTAATACATACCTAGACTCCTAACTTAGATTCCTAGATTCTGGCCCCTGCTTCAGTTCACTAGCCACATATTTTAAAGCAAATACATAGAAATAGAAAAAAAAAAAAAAAGTCCTTGAAACAACATCAGAAGCTAGGACTCCTTTTAGCCATTCCAAGGTTCTTCTTTACTTAGGAAGAACTTCTTTACTGAAAGGCTTGATAGGCATTGGAATGGGCTGCCCAGGGAAGTGGTTGAGTCACCATCCCTGGAGGTCTTTAAAAGACATTTAGATGTAGAGCTTAGGGATAGGGTTTAGTAGAGGACTTGTTAGTGTTAGGTCAGAGGTTGGACTAGGTGATCTTGGAGGTCTCTTCCAACCTAGGTGATTCTGTGATCAGATTCATGCTCCCTTTTAGAGCCTCTGTTGAGCTAATTTTTTGTAAGTAATTTTAACAAAGCTGAAGAGTTCAGAACTGAAATTGCTCATTAAACCTGAAAACTCATAATGAATAAGACTGAACAGATGCTTTCTTCCTGAAGCCTTAAAGTGAAAGAATCCAGAAGCAGATGATACTGGCATTTGACAACGGTTGTCTACAACCACCTAAGAATTCAGAACTTGATGTTCATCACCAACCTCTCAAGACAAACCTTTGCACACATTCAGTATTAAGATAAAGTGCTACAAATATCAGAATTTACAAAGGTACAAGAAATCGATTATGTGGTCAAATACTTATCTTCTTGGTTAGTAAAGACTAATTTTTATAAAGCAAAACACCCTCTGGTACTAGAAAACCCCTTCTCATGGTGGTGTCCATGCTTCATTAAATAAAAACCAGGACACAAAAGCTACTATGGTCTCTTACTGGTTTGTGGTGTGACACTGACTGAAATTTTAGTTCTACACCTCAGCAATAGCACTAAACGTGTCTGCAAATCCCACTGCAAACATGGTGGGATTATATCATGCAACATCATAACATGATCCAATTTTTTCATGTACTTTTCAGCTTAATTATTTAATGTCAATTAAAGCTTTGTCTCAAAATACTAAAACAAAACAACCACCTTTACCACATAAATTGCTGTATGTTTATGCCTACCACAAAAAATGGGAAATAATTATATCTAGCTTTCCAGCCAGATAATTTCTCATGTTATATATAGATTTATGCTTCTAGACAAGTTAAGTTTTCTGTCTATATACATACTTCTTACAGCTCAGTATTAAGCTGAAGTTTTTATAGTTATCAAGAGCTTTTTAGCAAAACAAAGTATTTCCTCTTCTTTTCATTGACTTTCTGAACATATAAACACATATGCAGATGGTAAAAATTTATCAAGCATGACTATTAAGATATATTTTCCCAAATGAAAGCCTTCACCTTAAAGGCAGCAGTAGAAAGTTAATTATACCATTTATTTCATATTTGACTCCAGCTGCCTGCAGTCAAAAGTTACATTTTATAAAAGAAAAATATACTCTTACCATATTAGTTAGTGTTTAATCAAAAAAAGGAAGTGAACACCCTCTTGACTTTTGTAGGGTTTACAAGATTTCCAAAGTAAATCAATCACAATAGACGCATTCACTCCATCAAAAAATCTCATTCAGGTCTAGTATCATTAGCTTTTCCATAAAGCAGACACAAAGAGCTACTATTATTACTCTTCAAAGGGCGGTTTTGCTTTCTAACAATATTCAAGACCTTTCTAGTCTTCATCCATAAAAAAAAAAAATTAAGCATATGTTCTTTTATGCAAAATATAGACACTGTGGTATGTTGGCCTGCACGGACCCTGCTATTTATAGTTTCAAACAAAACTAAAATGATCCAAAATTACAAAATACTTCTAGCAGGTATTATTATATTATTCAGAAAAATACTTTATTTACTTCCTTTAGGAGAGCATAAGGAGACAGATAATTAAGATGTGCAAACTGACAAAGCAGTATAAAGTTTGAAACTAAACATTCAGAGATCAGAGGCTGGAAATGGTAGTAAGTACATATCATTTACTTCATTTATTACTTCCTATTTGTCAGCCTTCTGTCCAAGAAGTCAGCCTCGTTCTGCCTAAATATCCTAGATGACTTCCACCATAATGAAGTCATCCACTTCTACTTAGTTGCAGCCTCCTACACCATCCCTTAAAATAATTATCTTAGTCATGTAATCTATAAAACTAGCGTATAAAACTTAAAGGCATGAAGGTTAGTTTTGCCTTTAGTCTCTGAGATCAACTGGATACATGGGAAGGATTTTGACACAAGCAAGATTTTTTTTTACACTCAACCCAGAAGGGTTCTTCATTGTTTGAGTTCCTGATCTCTTCTCTTTTGACGTGAGATGAACAGAATATCCTTGTAAGCTTAACACTTTTATTTTTTAAACATCTGAATGCTTGCAGTGAGGGAGGAAGAAACCTAAATTTAATTAACATGGAAAAGTCTTACAGGTGTACCACATATGCAGTGTAGGCAGACTAGTCAAAACATTGTAAAATGAATTTAAAACAAAGTGTATTATTTAACTGATGCCCCGCAAATGACACAAATACTCCATAGACATACATGGCTATGCTATGGGATACACTGCCCTGGGAAAAGCTATTGAAACCCACTCCCCGAGTGACAAAAAAAAAAAAAAAAAAAAAAAGGACCTGGAGATCTGGGTAAAGAAAGTAGATCCAACGTGCTGATGTGTAATTATATATATATATATTTTTTTTTTGCGATAAGGAATCTGTTTTCTCTGTTTCAAATGGAGAGCAAAAAAGGGAATGAAGATTTGCTTCCTGCTAAGTGCTTCAAAGTTTTGCAAGTTTTCACTACTTCTGTCTTCACTGTTATGAGATTACAGTTTTGATCATGGATGTGCCATTGCTGGATTCCTTCCTCTTGGTTTCATTACAGTTAACATAACAATGGGGAAAAATCTGCAGAGAGCTTTAAGCAGTCCTCGACTGTTTCACCTGCTTTTGACTCTCTCTGTGTTAGCTCTGTGGTATAGATCTTTCTTCCTGAAGTCTATGGTAAGATATTATACATGTTACATCTGAGCAGAGATATTCTCATTTCTCAGTTGTGTGCTGCTACCAATGCCCTGCAAACGTGAGGGCCAGGAAGTCATATTGGAGCGGCAATGGATTGTAACATTCACTTACTGTTTGGTCACTCTTTGATAATTAAAGCAAAAAAAAATAGAAAAAGTGAAATTAAGTTGTTACTTTATTTTTCATCAATTTAATTAACACGCAGTGCTAGAAAGTGTAGAAAGTAGATTCCCCGAAGGACTGAAATTCCTGCTCAAAGTATGTTATTTAGAAAACCATGACATGCTTATAGAATCTCTGTAGAGCAAAACGAACCAAACAACAAAAATCAACCCCTCTCCCCAACAAAAATGATACCAGATGACAACTTAAGATTGCAGAGATTGCAAACCAATGCTATCCTAAATTATTTAGAATACTGGATTCTTGCCTGACTATTTACACAGAAAGTACACAGAGAAGGAGGTAAGAGTCTTCCAGCAGTACTGGTCTGCTTGGAAAGAAACCAGAACTGTAACTGTGTCAATGCAAAAGGTAAACGTGAATTTATCTTTCATGCCCATTAAGCTGTGTGTGACCTGTAGGGTAAGAATGTTTATCTAATGTTTTCTACAGGAATCAAAAAAAATGTATACAGATGTTTACAATCTAGTAGAAATCAGGACGCTGTCTGCATGCATTTGGATACCATTAAAAATAAAATTCTGGAAGGTTCAGCATCGTTTCACCACAATCAGAAACAAAAGTAGTAACCAAAACTAAAAGGAAAAATAACATAAACCACCATCATTTCTCAAGTAATTTTATCAGCATAAAAATCCCGCTTACATTTGGGTTCATCGTTTGTGACAGCCTGAATGAAGTCATAGGGAGTCATATACAGCTGTCCTTCAAATTCTAAACTGGCAAACCTACGAAACCGTTGCTCCCGAGGTGTTGCATAAAGGTGTAAATCTTCAAGGTCTGATCTGCTTTCTGTAACCTTCAAAGACAAAAGGAAATAATTTTAACGTACAAAAAGTATTGTTTTACAATTGCCACTGCCATTCGCTACAAAGAAACTGTAAATGTAAAAGTGATAATTCATAAAGTCAAATCCAACCAAATATTTCTGTACAGTTAGAGTTGAAATTAAGATTTTTACTGCTGTAATTTTCAGTCTTCTACAGTTTTAGCAATAAATCTTCATGCACTGAAATTGCTGACACTACTCACGCTTGGGGTGGGGGAGAGAGGACATAGGTTCATGCATCAGAGAAAGGAGGGCAATTTTAAATAAAGAAGTCAGTGTAACTTGAGCAGTCAGACTTTAAATGACTCTGTTAAAATTATTTCAGTTTTCTGGCATTTCCAGAAGAAAATTGAATACTTCTTTTTTTTAATTGCTTCTTCATGTAGAATGCAGCTGTTGACAGTAATAGGCAAAACACCTCCATAACACCATTTACAAAAAGTAAACGTGTAAACCTTCTAAAATGTGTAAACCTTCTATGATTATTGCTATTTCAAGTATCTACTGCAATCAAAGCTACCATACTCAGGGAACAGAATAAGAGCAGAATTACTTCTCCAGAGCTACAGAAGTATTATATGGCATGGAGTTCATACAAACCCATGAGAGGTTTATAGATATTGGCCAATTCTGTTATGTTCACCATCCCACTGTTTTTAAACTTAGTAGTACAAAGCTGTAAATATTCTAAATTGTTGTATCTTTATTTTATACTGTCAAAGCTTCAAACAGAAAATATACTACTACTAACTGAAAACTTTTTTTAATCTCAAAGCCAGGCAAACTCCTCCATGGAATCAATAGCTTGAAGAAACTGCATGTTTCTTGAACATGTTTTCAGAGATGAAAAAGATAAAATCCAAACTGCTTCATAAAAGGAAAAGAAAGGATACACCTAAATCCATTTCACATATATAAGTCTTAGTACTTGGATATTTCACCTTGGACATTTTAACCTGCCTTCTAGAAGGAAAAAGACCACTGAGTACACAGTTCTCTTTCTGGACTGTCTCTAGTCGCTCTGAAATTATTGCATCTATGGGGGGAAAAGGAAAAGGGAATCAAATTTAGTTTCAATGGCAAAAAAAACTGTCACAGAAATTAATTGTAATAGAAATGCTTATACATTCATTTAATTGTTAGTAGACTGCTCTACATACAAGTATTCTATACTTCTGATTGAGAATCAGTCTTCCACGTTTTATCTTTTTCAAATGATTACTCAGTTAAATGTGACCAATAAAAAATATTCTGACAACTAGACCTACAAACTCTCTTTAGAATGACACACTCATATAATCACAGGATTGGTTTGGAAGGGACCTTAAAGACCATCCAGTTTCACCCCCCTGCCATGGGCAGGGATACCTCCCACCACACCAGGCTGCCCAAAGCCCCATCCAGCCTGGCCTTGAGCACTTCCACGGATGGGGCTTCCACAGCTTCTCCGGGCAACCTGTGCCAGTGCCTCACCACCCTCTGGGTAAAAAAATTACACATTTTAGAAGGTTTACCCTCTGGATAAAGAATTTCTTCCTTTTATCTAATCCAAATCTCTTTTAGTTTAAAGCTGTTACCCTTTGCCCTATCACTACACCCCCTGACAAGGAGTCCCTTCCCAGCTTTCTTGTAGGCCCCTTCTAGGTACTGGAAAGCCTCTAAGGTCTCCCTGGAGGAGTGGAAAAAAAAGAAAAAAAAGAATTCTCTTCTGACAAATCCATATTCAAGCAAAAATATTTATGTGCTATTGCTGTTTGAATATAGTCTTAGTGATCCTTCTACAGTCCAGTGGCATTCAAGCTATGCCTTCATGTGGGATTTACACAACACAATTGTTTTGGTAGAGCTTGTAGTGACATAACTGATTGTCTTTGTATTTGAAGTTTAATAATCTATCTTTTTTTTTGATACATCTGTTATTTTATCACTATTACAAACATGCTTTTGAATAAACACAGGTTGTAAGCATGAGTAATATAGCAGTACCTCTGCAAAGTCAACTTTCAGGAAAGAAACTGTTTCAAGGCCATATTACATGCGCAGTATGTGTAATCAATTGTAATCAATCATAATCGATCATGCATAATCAGAAGAATCTGTAGGTAATACATCATTCAAGAAATACCATCGCACCTTGACTGTTCAGATTTGGAGAGCATGTTGAGTTTCTTTGTTCTCAGGAAACTCACACCATCTCAGGTACTGCTGCTTAGTATTTCCCTCAAGACACTTAAAAAAGCATTTGCAAAAATCTCAGGCATATCTTAGCATTACCTTAAGTACCCTACACTAATATAAAACAACATACTGCAAACATGGAATTTTTAAGACTCGCTTAGACTTAATTCATGCCAGTACTCTGGTCTCCAAAATCTTAGTTTCCGCTTCACTTTCACCAATCTACATTTTCCCTCTGGCTAAATAGCAATGCCAGTATTTTACAGTCTGGCTAAAAGTCATTGTAATCCAATAGAAATACTGCTGGCCACCATTAAGAGCCATACCTCTCAATACCCTGCATACCCTTGGTCTGGCACTTAAATGCTCTATTTGCTAAGTGTCAAACTGGATAAGGGCACTGATCTGAATTTTTTTTTGTTTTCATGGTGTTATTTCTTAGCCAGACAAAATCCTGGATCTATCCCCAAAGCACAGTATTTGTTCCAAAACCTAGGCTACAGGAATCTGTAGCTTATGGAAAAGACAGTTTCACCCCTTCCTGCAGAAACCTGCACCTACTTCAGGTTAGCATGGTGGGGAAATTACAGGTTTAAGCAGAATTTTAGTCTAAGGAATATAAATACCACTTTATTATGAACTTTGTGGTTTCACCTGAAAGAATCAGAACAAGCTGTTTATGCTATTGATTTAACATGAACTCAAACAAAGCCCTGTATACAGGGTTTAACTTACTGTGTCAGATCACGGGACTCACCTATCAAGTGTCCAAGTGTCTAGGCAGGGTTTGGCTGCAGAAGACTCTAGGCACAAGCATTAGTAAACTGCCAAGTAAAACCATCCATGGGAATAATATTTTTTTTTCCCTGATTTCCTGTTGAAAGCTTTCCTTCTTCTATTACTGCTTATTAATTCATGAAACTTACTTGCATAGAATCTGTAATTGTTAGAAACTACTTAATACGTTAATTAAAAAGTCAAGACATCCTAAAACGTTATCTCAACCCATACCTTTACAGGCATTCACTTAAGGAATTCTCAACCTGTAATCACAATGCCTCCTCAATATATTCTCCCCAACTTTAGCAGATTATAATCCAGTAGGGCAAGTATGAGAATTTTCGTGACACCATGATTTGCTCTCAATTGATTTATTTTTTATTTTCACCCAGGTTAGGCAATCTTGTCGTAATAGCACTAGTATCAAATCCTGTGGACACAGGAATGAGACAGAGTAGATACTGAATACCTCAGGAAAGGTACTGTTAGTGAGGGAGTGAACAGCATTCGGTAAGATCCCAATTTCTATTTGAAGTTTCATGAGCTTATCCAGACTAAATCTCTCTGTAATTACGAACAATCTTCAAAAAAAAAAAAACCTTTCATGAAAGTACATCCCTTTGACAAACGAAAGAGGGGAGATTTTTTTTATGCTTCTGTTTACTAATCCTCTGGGCAATCCTACCTACAAACTACAATGATCTTGCATCGTGTTATGGTTCTTTTGAAAACTGGACATGGTAATTCCCTTCGAGCAGAATGTCATGAACCTCCTGGCAGCAGTATTATCTTAATTTTAAGTGTAGCAGGTAAGTTCCTGTTTATCTTTACATGTATACCAATCTACTTCACTGAACTTGCTGGATAAAAGGTGGCTGACACCAAGAACCCAGGTGATGGCCATAACCTTCCATCTCACAACTGATCAAGTAGACGTAAAGGGGGGAGACTGAGGCTCAGCAGCTCTCACAAACCATGTCTTATCTTCTCCCTGTTCCCACAGGAACCTAAGCACCAAGAGTTGTAAATAGTTTGTGCCTCTCATCCTTTTGCCCTTCCCCTTTCTAACTCCAGTGCATCTTCGTTAAGGTCGCTCAGCACTTTTAAGTCAATCAGCTCTGAATACATTTCATGCAGCATCTCTTTTAGAGTGATACCACTCTGTATTTTCTCCCTTAAATCACAGCAAAAACTTAACTGGAGGAAATCTAGGCTTTCTATCAAGCAAAATTACTGTCCCAAATTCACTCCCATTTTGTATTCATAGCTCACATACTGTGTCTGCCAGAACAGCCAAGCCAAACAGCCTCAGATGTCCAGTGCTCTCACCAAAGATTTCCACATATTACTCCAACTGCCTTAAGGCATGTTTCATTACCATTTCTAGTCCCATATATTTTGTCTTACTGGCTCTCTTACCTCACTGATATGATGTCTGAATTTGGTATAATGTGAATTAACCTCGATGGTTATAGTGAAATCCATGCAGTAACTCTACACTGCCATAAAATGGCCTGACGCAGGACACAAACTCACACAGTGACATCAAGGTAATTAAAACATTGCAATAGTTCTGACCTCAAATTATGTGAAAATATCAATAAATGGTAATGATCAGGGTCAGTGGAAGTAAGGTGCAGAGGATAAAGCATGAAGTCACTACCCTTCCTCTTATAAAACAGAGAAGAAATGTCCTTTGCCAAGTGTTAGTCACAGAACGTTAAGTCAGTAATTACGAAGTTTTATTCTCTGGCCAAAGATCTATTTTTTCCCATAGAGACGAGCTTAAATGCCAGAGACAGGATTTTTATTTGAAAATTAGAAAACTTGGTGCCTACAAGTAAACGTAATCCAAAAGAATCTATTATCAAAACCCATAGCAACACTTCAACTTTCAGATCCTAAGAATATCTAAGCTAATGCAAAGTATTTTACAAAACACGAAAAAACATACCCGCTGTGTGTACATGTATACGAAGTGAATGGCTCCAACGGTATCATAAAAGACACACGTTTGTTGTGTTCCAAGTCAAATCAGTGTTCTTTTGCTTTTCCCAACTGACACAAAGGTGATACTATTTTAACTAAAGAAGCCAACATTTGCTACTAAAAGTACCTTTCGCTTGCAGTCAAAAATACGTTATGTTACAGTAGTTTAATCTTTAATTTATTTCAAGTGAGTGAGTTTCTTTGAATTTTTGCTTGCAAAGTAATCTGTCTTCCATCAATGAGAATCTGTGCAAATTATTAAAATAAAAAGGTTTTCAAAGCAATGCTGCTCCTTACTTCCTTCACTTATATTTGACTTCAGGCTTATTTAATATGCTCCCATGTAGATAAAAGTAGCACAATTTTGTTTTCATGCTGGGTGGCCAAAAGGTTAAACGTCAAGTTCCCAGTGTGGGGAAAATCCCAAAGTAGACAAAATTGTTTTGATGCTTAGTGAAGTTATATTTCTAGCAGCTACTTAGATGTAGAACAGCCAACAATTTTGTTAGTTGATCCCTTTTCTCTGAGATAAGGACATTATTATATTAAAATATTTACAAGCATAGGAAGCTGGAATGTGTTTAAAATGCTGTAAAAAGGGTCCTGTTCAAATATAATTCTGTTACAGGAAATTCTTGGGGTAGCAATGTTTATCTATAAGCACAGCTACTCCAGAAATCCTCCAAAATAAATATTACACTGACATATTCTCCAACAGTCCGTCTTACATAAGTTTGACAGGCAGATTACTTGAACTCTAGCAGTTCTTCCAGAAGATTCAGTCTGCATGTATACCCTGCTATACATGTCCATATGCTTTGCCGCATGCGAGACTGAAACATGCTGGATCTGTCTATCCCAAGCATGTGTCATCCCTTTTTAACATCCTGAGGAACACAGAAGTAATGCTGAGAGGAAAATGTTCCTTTTCCTTCAACAAGGCTCTGCTACAGCTGGCAGGCAAGCGCTATCCCTCACAGGGTGATTACACGGTGAAGAGCATCAGATGCTATCAGCCAACGAACAAACCACTTTCCTACATTTGGCAACTGACCCACGTGAAATGCACAAGGCATATGGAAAAAGGTTAACTACAAGTGATCCTTGTGAAAACGATCCTTTATGCATCTCTTCAAGCAGCATCCTTTCTGAGCAGGCAGAAGAGCCTACTCTCTAGGGGCATTTGCCTTACTTTTTGGAGTTAAACTCTTCTTCATTTCACAGAGTTGGAAATATATGATGTAATCCACTCAGAAATGTGCTGCTACAAATAAACTTGACCTTTTGAGTATTTTCACAAGGAGAAAGAGAGAGTTTCATGGTACTGCTGAGGTAGAAGGAAAAAAAAACGCTAGAAACATCCCAAGCATGCAGCTTCCTTTTCCTGGAAAGGAGCATGCCTTCAAGAAACACGATAAGTAAATGCTCTGTGTCTGTCTCCCCTCAACTTCTCTTTTAATTCCCAAGTCACCTCTGAAGGAAGTGATTCTCAGCAGCTCTTCATAAAAACATCTGAACATAAGGACCTGGAGTTCACTACCTTTACACAATGACAATGCAATTACAGAAGAGATCTCTTTGGGGTGCTAAATATGTCATCATTCGTATTTCCAAGAAAAATTTAATAAGCTGAAGAAATGACACTGGAAGTAATGAATATGGAAGCAAGGAACTGGAAGACTAGCACTGCTATACTGTGCTGAAAAAGCATGATATGCGGCTGTCCTGACAAGGTAAATACTTCATGAACAGAACGTTGTTTGAAATCTCAGGATCAGGGCTCTTTTGGGGTTAGTACCATTCTCAGTTGTCAGTACAGAGAATCTATACCAAAAAAACTGTTGTCTCAAGGAGTTTCCTGTTCTGCATAAGCATCTCCTAGACCCGCAAAGGAGCTCTCCCAGTCCTTACCAAAGCCTTCAGGCATGATACCAGCAGGCCTGGGTGCAGAATTTTACTTGATTCTGAAACACTACATGGAAGTGACCTGGAAATTAAGTGGAAGGCTTTGCTAACAAATTCAACAGCAAAACAGTTTGCCACATAATTTGCCCCATGTTGGTGACACGTATCAGAATTAATCTGACTTCTAGCAAAGAGCAACTTCTTATGTGGCTGTACATAAATTCACAAATCTGTTTCTCACCAGGTTTCATTCTGTAAGCATTTCATAGCACAGAAAGATCTGCAGCCCATTCTGACACTCTCTTTCTCCAGGAACCTCAGATTTTTTTCAGTTACTCTCAAATGATGCACCTCATTTCTGAACCAGCCAGGAATGGGGAAGTACCCCCATCAACATCCACATAATCATCAGTGTTAGGCCGGCAATCCCAAAACTCTCTTAAGACTGGTTCCATACCAGTGAATACTAGACACCAGGAGCAGGACAAAGCAACTAATTACCAAGGTGGATATGATACTATCATATTCCTAAATGTTCCTCTACTACTCCCAAGCATTATTTGCACTCAGCGGTAGAACCTGAAGAAAAACAACCTGTGGCGATACTACCAGGACCAAGCAAAACTCTCACAGGCCATGTGAATGTTACCTGGAAGCAGTTGGCCTGCAAATTGTTCTTGGAAAGTCACAATAAAGTAGGTCTTAAAAAAAAACACAACAAAACACAGACATCTTCTTCAGTATCTAGCGGGACCAGAAACCTATTCTGCCGCCTACTGGAGCTGCCTAGATGAAACAAGGCTGTTCTGCCCATTACACCTCCACAAAAAGCCACCTCAGGAAATAAAACGTGGGAATTAAGGACGAGCTATGACTGCCTCATCCATACCTATCTTGAATTCTCTTGACCATTTTTAATATTTAAGTACTTTAATATTTGAAAACATTGTGATACTGTCTTCAGTTACAAGTTGATAGCGCATTAACTGCTAACTATTTTTTCTATTGTCAATTAATATTTCAGGTATTTGTTGAATGGAACCAATACATGGGAAGAGATGGACTTTGTGTTGCATACACTAGAATGTTTGAAATTTGTTAGGAATCTCCATCAATTCCACGTTTTGAGGACAGGATTACAGGTTTTGCAAGCGGTGACCACTTTGATGTCAGGACTGTTCTTTTGAAGGGTTGTTCTAATAAGTAAGTTGTGAGCGTACAAAAACCTTCATCCAAAAATACTCATTTTGTTGGATGGAATACTCATTTCCATCTGCTACGTGAAGCCCCAGAGATAAGGCAAAAATCATGCAGTGCAATTCCTTCTAGCAGCTACTGTAGCTCACTATAGCACCAGGAAGCAAGAGCAGAGACACCAGCTGCCTCCCACTTCAAACGATCCAAGTAAGAAGCATCTGGGAAGGGAATCCTGCTGGAAGGAAGCTTATCAACAACACACTACCATCGCACAATACGAGGAACAACATTCACGGTATTTTATTCACAGAGGTATTTTAGAAACCTGTAATGAAAGAGCAGGCACAACTCTTGAGGGCAATCATAAATGGCGCACAGATCACTGACAGAGCTCACGGTCAAACTAGTCTTGGTAGCTGAGCAGCTAGACCCAGTATCAAACTATGGCATTCCTGTGCTGCCACACAAACCCTTCTGCAGGGCAACAGCCAATGATAGATAAAGCATAAGAATACATTAATTCAAATCAAAACTTTCACACCTATTTGATCCTCATTTTGAGAGGATGGGTAAGGGGGGCAGAATTGAAAGGATGTTTTGTCCCCCGAATGCTGACCACTAAGATCTGCTACTTGAAATCAACGAGAACTCTCATTCAAAATAAAAGATGGAACACAAAGCCAACATATCAGTCACTGAGCATTTAGTCTGGCTACACAAGCTGAGTGGACACATTCCAACTTACTCCTTCAGATTTTGTTGTTAACCCAATTGAAACCCAAAATAATTGCAACCTCTTTTCACACAGGCACACAAAAATAAGCACGTTCATTTTTTTTTTTTTCTTTTTTTTTTTTTCCCTCCCTGGTGTTCGACCCTACAGCATTCAAAAATATTCTGCGTATAGAAAGCAGACACATTTTATTTCACATGTTATCTTATATTGGTTCAAATCTAACCGGATTTCTGACATCTAAGCTCTACACTTTGCAACCTCAACACTTTGGAAGTTATGCATGTAAAAAATTCATCATTTTAAGTCACCCTAAATGTACTGATTTTTCAAGGTTGCAGCAGTCATATTTCCTTCAAAAGAAGTCACAGAATTAAGAGTGGATGGGTCAAATGATGTAAAGGTCTGTCCAATCAAAATGGCATAGAAGGCTGAAAGAGTTTCTTAGGTCCTCTGTGCCCTGGTACCACACTCAAGATAATGAGTAGATGAGGAATCAACAGCATCTGACTCCCTTTCCCTTCATACATGACGTTGCCTATAGAGACTGCTTTTTAGCTAATAACGAAGGCAAAACTGCTACCAGTGTTCATAACTGAGCCTAAGGCCTCCACTGCAAAAAGGCAGAACCCATGCCCGCACATATTATAAGTTAAACTCGATGTAAAGAAAGCGGACCACTTGCACCGCTGATTTTCAGCCTCAGAAGCCATCAGCCTGCCAAACCACCTAACCACAGCTCTTGCCATTTTAACAAGCCTGTAACTTTGAACGAAAAAAACAGACAGCCAGACATCACCACCATATGCTAAGCACAGCACCCCGCAGGATTTTCTCCCTATGGGGGGGAAACTTCAGTTTCCAAGGGGATGCCAACTCCTCCTTGCCACCCGTGGCCGGCCAGCCACCGCACCTGCGGCAAGCACCGAAGTTCTGCGCAAACCTCTCGCGGAGGACAAATCGCAGCTTTTGAGCTACCAGCAGCGGTTCCCCTTACAGAACAATGTCTTATAAAAGGAAAAAATTAGAAGGTGATTAAGAGCTCCGAAGACCGTTTAAAGCGGGAGTCTCCAGGCGCTGGCTGTGCCCAGCGGGCACCCCCGGGGGAGGCAGGGCAGGGCAGGGCAGGGCAGGGCAGCCCCCCGCCCTATCCATCCCCCTCTCCTCCATCCCCTTCGCCCCGGGACGGGCTCCTGCAGCGGCCCGGCTCCCAACCTACCGTCTCCTTGGCGGCGGCCGCCACCGGGATGGGGAGCAGCGCCCGGGCTCCGCCCGCCTCGGCGGCTGCCGGCTCCCGGGGGGGCTCCCGCCGCCGCTCGGACAGCCGGTGCCCCGCGTAGCCGGCGACAGCCGCTCCAGCCGCCGCTGCCGCCGCCGCCCAGCCCAGCTCCCGCCGCCCCCGCCTCGTCCCGGCCCCGCCGCCTGCCCACAACCGCCGGCCGGGCTGGGCGCCGGGCGCGGGGCACAAGCGGCGGCGCCACCGCAGGAGGGTGCGCAGGGCTGCCATGGCCGCGGCTCCGCCCCGCTGACGGGCGCACGGAGCCCCCGAGGGGGAGAAGGAGAAGGGGAAAGCTCGCGAGAAGCGGGGAAGGGGTGGGGAAGCGGCACGACACCGCCCCGCCGCCCCCCCCGCCGGTACCGGGCGCCCCTGGCAGTCCGAGCGCTGTGCTCATAGCGAGGGGTGCCGAGGGGCGGCCCCGGGCAGCCGCAGGGGTTTGTGCCCGTGGTGGGCTGCGAGCACAGAGCCGGGCTGCTTAGGGCGAAGCGGCAGGGTGGCGTGGAAACCGCCCTGAGTAGGGACTGAGCTTATTCGTGGGCGTTGTGGTGTAGAGTCATGGAATCACAGAATATCTCCTGCTGGAAGGGACTCACGAGAACCCAAAAGTCAGACCGTGTGTCTGACAGCAGTGTCGAAATGCTTCTTGAACTCCAGCACCAGAGTGCTGTGACCACTGCCCTGGGCAGCCTGTCCCAGCGCCCATCCACCCTCTGGGTGCAGAACCTTTCCCTAACCCCCATCCTGACCCTCCCCTGTCCCAGCTCCATGCCGTTCCCTCGGGTCCTGTCGCTGTCCCCAGAGAGCAGAGCTCAGCGCCTGCCCCTCCGCTCCCCTCGTGAGGGAGCAGCAGGCCGCCACGAGGCCTCCCCTCAGCCGGCTCTGCTTGGGGCTGAACAAACCGAAGGACCTCAGCCGTTCCTCATATGTCTTGTCCTCTAGACCCTTCACCATCTTCGTAGCCTTCCTTTGGACACTCTAATAATTTAATGTCCTTTGTGTTTATACAAATCTGTAATAGTTTAATGTGCATTGTGGTGCCCAAAACTACACAGTGCTCAAGGTGAGACTGCACAAGAGCAGAGCAGGACAATCCCTTTTCTTGACCGGGTAGCAATGCTCCACAGCCTACTTTTTTTTTTTTTTTTTGGCATTATGCTTCTGAGGTCTTCCTTCATGACCTAGCAATATGTATTTGCAGAAACCTGGAAGCACTAGCTTCAGAGAAGAAAAAGCTTCCAACTATACCTCATTTGTGTCATAAGCATGAAGTTGTCTAGAGGTGACGAGCATCAAAATTGTTCACTTTTACTGCTGAGTCAAAAATATGCACTGACCTTAGTTATCCTTACTAAAATAAAGACTGCTGTGAGTCCATCAGTCCCTTAAAACCTACCAATGTCCAGATACATTTAAAACATTGGAAACTCTTGGGGGTGTACCAGCTACACAAAAATCTGCAGCCTGCTGAAACTAAAAATGTGAAGCTTGTTTCAGAAAAACTGGAATTAAACAGTGTTGCCTGTGATGTACTTAGTGTATCAAGTCATTGTTTTTCAAATTTATTGGAAGCTGGCATTCCATAATTTTTTGAAACTGTGCTGTAAAGTGTCCATAGGAGGCACTTGGTTACAAGAGGAACAGTTTCTGCAAGTGAAATGTGAAGCAGGGAGCTAAGCAACTAACCATCAAAGAGCAGTGCTGTCATTTAACATTGACTGAACCATGTAATGTTCCTTTTCTTTGAGTGTTTACTATGTTGTTTAGTTGGGACCCAATTTAATTACTTAATTCCCTAAATACCAGTAGGCTAGAAATTTCTGCCCTCCCCATGTCTATCTGACCTCTTCCTCCAATAACTCTCTCTATACCTCAGGTTCTCTTCAGAAAAGTGAGATTCTCCCACAACCTTTCAAGCATTTATACTGATCCTCTCAAAGTGACCTCAGACTTGAGTTTCTCCTACCCTTTGTAACTTCGTGTTTTGAGGCCTCCTCATCAGCCCCCAAAGGAAACCACAAACACTTGCCATATCTGCAGCCATGTCAGCCCCCAGCATAACCGAGTATTAAAGAACAGTTCTTAATAATAAGAACGTGCTTTTGTCCCTACTTGGATTTGATGGGCCATGACCTTGTAAAGCATTTCATGATGCATCATTCTCCATGGTACAGCCTGAATTGCCTCCTGCACTGCATTGAAATTTCCATAAGCTGTATACATAGAATCATAGAATCATTAAGATTGGAAAAGACCTCCAAGATCATCTGGTCTGACCATCCATTTCAAGTCACAGCACACCTTATGGCATTCTTTGCAATGGTCAAGTGTAGCCTCAATTTTTTTGTCCTTTAATTGTTATAAGTATGCTCTTCCCAAGTTTCAGTTTTTATTTATATTTTTTTTTTTCTAAATTTTTGCTGGGTTTGTATTTTACTATGAACAAGATGTGAATCTGTTACGTAATTGTAATTCAGAAAATGCATAAATAAACACTTTAGTATGTTTAAGGCATTTATGCATTTTCAATTTCTAAGAAAATGTTCAGTGGTTACCATATTCCATCAAGGGAGAATTATGTCTCTATTTGACAACAGGCAACCTGACAGTTTGTACAAATGTATGTATGTCCAACGTTGATTTACCACCAAGAGAGGTCTGGAAAAGCTGGTATCTGGGGTGAATGATAGTCACTGCATTTCTTTTGATATTTTAGAATACTGTAAGCCAATTCATTAGCCAGTTTACATTACTTTCATGTATTAAAAAGTAAATATTTTTTTAATGTCTACTGCTTTGTTTGTAAGTATATGTATGTTTACAGAGTGAAAGGCTTGTCTCCAAATCTGAGCTACATTTCTGTACTAAATGATACAAGGACAGTATTCAGGTGTCAAGGCAATATAGTTGTCTACCAAGTTGTCTACTCAAGTATTTTTTCAGCAGTTGCATGACTAAGCATTCAATTTGGAAAGTTTTGTAGAATGTGGCTCTTGGATCTCTTCAGTTCTAGGTGCCTTATTAGGAGACATCATTCAGCAATGGAATTACCTTTTAGAAATAGTCTTGCTTTTTCCATTTTACTGAAAAAGAAATCTTTTGGTCAGTGTAGTGTCCCAAAGTAGACCTGTTTGCTGAATGCCTGATCAGTTGCTTAAAACTGTAGACAAGAACCATGAGTTATCCCCCTGATCACATTGTTTCCCTGAAATTGATTAGCCACAATTTAATGACTTTTCAATAACACCTTTAGGCTAATCTTTGTTATTATTATTATTTTTATTTATTTATTTATTTATTTATTTTTTCACTTCAGAAAAAACAATACACATCTGTAACTACTTATGTCTGGGTATGTTAGAACTTCCCTGGTGAAGTGTTTGCTTAAGAACAAGAGCACAATTTATTTGTGCAGTAAGTCAAAAACTGTAACCTGTCTGTGCACATAATCCTATGTGCGCAGGTTCAGAAACCATCTAAATCTATGTGCTTTTTATTTAGTGATCCGCTTAGAGAGCTAATATGAAAGTTGTCAAGCAAGATATTTGGACGCTGATATATATGGAAAAGGTCCGTTCTCTGTGGATGTAACTGGATGTAAAGGTTCCTCGCTACCTAGGTAGCTCACTGTGTGACTTCTCTATCCCACTCCACTTATATGAGAGTTTACCTACAAACACATGGGCAATAAAATCATGAATCTTAAAAAGCTCTGAGAATTTCTGTTTTCACTCAAGAAACAAACAAACAGAAAAATGAAGGTGCCAGAAAGGTAAAACTTAATTTCTATAGGAAAATTATTTTTTTCAGCATTACTTTTACCTCCTCTGATTTTTTTCATTATACATAAATATACTTACACATATATATATATATGTATGTATACATGTATACATACCTGTAACTTCAGCAATTCAGAAGAAAAGGTTCTGGATGTATTTTAAGTCCATGCATATTGCATTTTAAAGGTTTTACATCATCAGATTATGACCCTATTTATACATGCAGCCTTGAAAGTTATCTTGTTTTTTTTTTTTTTTTTTTTTTTTTTTTTTTTTTTTTTTTTCCTAGTAAATCCTGTATAAGAATACACCTTACTTCACTCAGACTTGCAGTACTCCATAAGGCTCTCACTGTAGCTTCATCCTGTTCTGCTCTTCTTGTTGAAATCAGCCAACCATATTTTCTGGTCCCAGACTAGGAATAATCTGGAAATGACCATGATACACAAGTGTCTCCAGATGGACAAATTTCTTCATGTTCTACTCAGTGTTTTTTGTTCCACCTAGTGTTTGATTTCTTGTGTACTCATGACCCACCTGCCCCCTTTGTTCTGTTAAGTGTTATTTTATAATATGATTACAATTTTATGGCTGGCATGGCACTTCTGTAATGGAGTTCTAAAATTAATAATGGCACAATACATTGCAGGACAAAGTTTTACAAGGTTTTCTGACCAACCTGATAGATACATAGAACTCTCTCTCTCTATGCATATGTATGCATATCAAAAATTTTGGTGTGTTGTTTTCTCCTTGATAGCCACTAGGTTTTTCCTGTGACAATATGCTATTCTTAGGCAATGTACAGTAATTATATTGTCTATAGAAGCCCCAGCTACTCGCTATGGAAATAAAAACTTGACCACTTATGTATTTGTTCAACGACGCTGAAAGTGCAGTCTTTAGGAAGTATACGTAACGTTGATTAGATTGCACTGTATACTTTAAGTTCAATAATGCACTCTTGTAAAAACACTCTTCAAAATTATTTAACTTCCCATGGTATAGTCTCAGAAGGTGCATAAAAAAATCTACAGTGTTATCTTTTCCTGTCACATGACTAGTGCAAACAACAAAAAAAAATCTTATCTTTTTGTTTCTTTTCTCGTACTTTATAAAACAGTGTAGCCGGTTCAGTGCCCAGACATTAAAGACTCCACTCGGAACAGATTGGCATTATATATTCCACTCTACAGAAAATTTTTCCACTATATAACAGGAAAGATTTAGCCATAAGGGTCTTCCAGTGGATGACGGCAGAGGATATTGTTTTCAGAAAAACCCTCCTCCATTGGGTGCCATCTAAGCAGAAGAGCCCTCTGCTTGGTAGGACTTGGGGAGTACTGCTGGGACCCGGGAACGCTTTCTGTAACGGGGCATCTTTTGGCTCAGAATACACCTCCTATATATTTAGCTGTACCATCCGAGTGCATGTCCTGCAACTTAGCAGCTGTGATGAACTAATTACAGTTTGATCTTGACCTACCCGTCGTGTCAATAAAAATGCTTGATGCGTGTTTCAAACGTTTCAGGTATATTTGAGAAATCAGCATACAGGCTACTTGAGAAATAGGTGCCATATAGATTATTCATCTTTGATCTATTTCTTTGATTTAGCACTGCAATTAAGTAGATTTGGTTCAAAGAGAAAGCTCATTGGTTGATGTTTTACACTGATGTGATAATGTTTACACAGATGTGCTTTGAAATCTCGATTATGGTGGATTTTTGGGTCCCACCACATGACAGGCTCCTGTTATCTGAAAGGTAAAATAATATAACATCTATCTGTAACTGCCTTCAGAGCAGGTCTGCCCGTGCTCTCTTCTGAGGTGATTTATCTGATCATTGTATTTAGCGTTAGTTTTTTCAGTTTTAAATCCCTCCACAGTAAATCACTTGCTTTAAAGCAGCCTTTTTATAATTCAGGTGCACACAGGGGCAGTACTTAGGACTGCAATGATGAAAAGGTGTAGCATTACCTGCTTTAAAGCACCTGCCAATTAATTAGCCCTATACTCTCCACAGCAAATAAAGCTAAGCAGTCAAATCCATTTGATCTCCCAGATTTAGACGGTGACTGAAAAGACCATGGAGCAAGACTGGAGAACTAATCTTTCATGATTCTCTACAACTTTTTTGTTTAAATGAAACCTTAGACTGCCAAGCAATTCTCTCAAACTTCTGAGAGAGTTAACTGCAAAAGATCTTTGAGTTTCATACTTTAAAACTTTGTTTTAACATTGGCAAGGAATTGCATTGTGCATCTTGAACACTAAGATGAGCCATGCAGTTTGAGCCCTAAAATTCATTAGATATGATAGAAAATAACAGCACAGAAGGCAGAAGTTGAGTTCTTAGTTTTAATACACCATTGCTTTATCATTGCTAGTAATTAATGTGTTACACAAATAAATTTGCCTGTGTGAATCATTTTGCTTTTGTGTTGAAAAATGCATATGCTCAGCTGCAACAGGACAACAAGGTCCCACATTTTTTAATACATCGTAGAAAAGATAACAGGGAGCTTTTGGGATATGACATGATCATTAATTTGTGGCACTCACAGACTTTGGTAACGGTCCCGTTGCAAAACCCCAAGGAAGATGGGCTAGATGGGCTATCTCTTGCTCTGTTTCTTCATGGGTGCAAGCTTTGAAAATATTTATTACAAACCACGTGCCTGCTCATTTATGTTTTTAAGACTGATATACAAACGCCATAGATCAGTTTCATGTCATGTTAATGATAAATTAAATTGAGGGAGAATTTGCAGAGGGGAAAACACCTCCCTGACTATGCCAATTTCTTTAAAAATTCCCCTCCTTGTAACTGAAGTGATAAAAGGAAAGGGTAATGCATGTACATTTTATTAGCGTTTCAGAAACAGGGAGCAAAGCTGTCAGATCTTTGTGTTTTTTTTCTTTCATGTGTGTCTGGGCAGGTCTAACCCTCAGGTAACGCCCTTTCTCCTTCTTCCCTCCTGCCTCTCCTTGCACCTGTCCACGTAATGCTCCAGCAGCTCCCACACGGGCCACGCTGTGGACCCGGACCTGGTTCTGGTCCTGATCCTGGTTTGGATCCTGGTCCCGGTTCTGGTCCTGATCCTGGTCCTGATCCTGATTCTGGTCCTAATCCCGGTTCTGGTTCCAGTTGTGGTCCTGGTCCTGATCCTGGTTCTGGTCCTAATCCCGGTTCTGGTTCCAGTTGTGGTCCTGGTCCTGATCCTGGTTCTGGTCCTGGTCCTGATCCTGATCCTGGTCCAGGCCCTAGTTCTGGTCCTGGTTTTGGTCCTGATCCTGATCCTGGTCCTGGTCCTGGTCCTGGTCCTGGTCCCAGTCCTGGTCCTGGTCCTAGTCCTGGTCCTTGTCCCGGTCCTGGTCCCGGTCCTGGTCCTGATTCCGGTCCTAGTCTTGATTCCGGTCCCAGTCTTCTTCCTGATCCCGGTCCCAGTCCTGGTCCTGATTATGGTCCTGGTCCAGGTCCTGAGTCTGAGTTCTAGCCCTGATTCCTGGTCCTTGCCCAGGTCCTGGCCTTGGGCTGGGCACTGTCCACCAGCAGCAAAGGCACCTGTGCATGAGTATATCTGTGCGCATGTACATGTGTATGTATGTACATAGGTGTGTGCATATGTGTGTATATGTGTATATAAGTGTATATGTGTGTATATGTATGTGTATATATGTATATAAGTGTATATGTGTATATAAGTGTGTATATGTATATGTACATGTATATGTGCATGCATGTTTGATGTGTCTGTATGTATGTGCGCACACATGTGTGTGTGCATATGTATATATGTATGTACATATGTATATGTGGATACACGCGTGTGTGTGCGGCTCTATCTGTGCGTGCCCGCCCGGGGGCCGCCCCTGCCCTGCCCTGCCCTGCCCTACCGGTGCCCTACCCGTGCCCGTGCCGCCGCTCCCCGCTCCCCGCCGGCCGTGCCGTGCCGTGCCGTGCCGTGCTGGAGGTGCGATGCGCGGGGCTCGGGGTTTACAATTTCAAACGCGGCCTCCCCGCCGCGGCCGCCATTAGCATATGTCAGGGGGCCCGCGGGCTATATATACCGGCGCGGGGCCGCGCCGCCGCCACCCCGCCGCCTGGCTCGCAGCGGCTCGGCCCGGCCCGGCCCCGCCGCGCTCCCCCACATGCCCGGCAGCCGCCGCCCGCTCCTCCGCCGGCCCGCGACCCTCTGGCCCCGCTGCCCCATGGCTCCGCTGGCCGACGTGGGGCCCTTCCTGGGCGGCCTGGACGGCTTGGGGCAGCCGGTGGGCGCCCACTTCTTGCTGCCGCCCGCCGGGGAGCGCCCGGCGCTGCTGGGAGAGCGGCGGGCGGCGGCGGCGGAGCGGGCGGGCGGCGGCGGGGCGGCAGCGGCAGCGGCGGCAGCGGCGGCGGCCGCGGACCTGGCGCACTTGCAGGGCATCCTGAGGAGGCGGCAGCTCTACTGCCGCACCGGCTTCCACCTGCAGATCCTGCCCGACGGCAGCGTGCGCGGCACCCGCCAGGACCACAGCCTCTTCGGTAGGAGCCGGGGAGAGGCAGCGGGGGGTCGGGGCAGGTGCCTGAGACGGGCACCGGGGGCAGGGAGCGCGGAGCATCCCCTGAGAGGGGCGGGTGGCAAGCGGGGGGCTCAGCCGCCGTGGGGTGCTTTGTTTTGAAACGGGACAAAAAGTTGGAGCGGAGGGACCCATCGATAGCCCGAAAGGAGGGGAAGGCAGCCCCAAAGTGTGCACGCTTCACCCAACAGCAGGGTGAATGAATCCTAAGCGGCAGCAGTAGGAGCTGCGCCTCCGAGCGAACCTGCCGCTGTCAGCTCCGTGCGAGTTGCGGTGGGTATTGATTTAGCAGTCGTAAAAAGGTGATTAAAGTGCTTCCTATCGCCCTCCCCACAGCCAAAACAGCCCGCTGGAAGGGCTCGTAATTGCCTTTATAGCACGGGGATGTTTTCAGAAGTAGGAGAGCGGTAGTCAGCAGAGTTCTCAGAAGGGAGATTTCCTACAGCGTGTAAACACGAAATAAATCTTCGCTTAAAAAGAAGAAAAAAAGTTAGCCCCAGATCAAACATTCTCTGGGCTTTTTAGAAATGTTCTTCCTTTATTCTACCACCGCTCTCTGCAGGTCTGTCTGATGTGGTTGCTTTGTGGGTTGAATCACCTGCTTATTATAGGCTTGAAAAGAGCGGCTTTGAAAATGATACCAGAAAGACAAAATGCCTCCACCTCTTTTTCTGGGACTTTGTGCTTTAGGAACTGGAAGGCTAGCTTGATTTACATGCAATAGAGTTTTTAATGATCGCTCTTTGTAAAGGATTTATACTCTTTGCTGCTTGGTGAGATAACTAAGAAACCTGCCAAAGCTCAATTAAAAATCAAAACACTTGAAATTGTTGGATAGTCCAAACAATCTGTCTGCCTTGCAGTGAAAGCTGGTCCTGAATGAAAAAGAGAAACCATAAATACAGCAAATAGACAAAAGGACACTGTAAAAACCAAACATGCTATTTAAAACCACTTTCCTTAGATTGAGTTTCTTTTACTGTTTTGTGGTTTTGCTGTTGTGCAGCAAAATCCTGGGTATGATTCTAGACCAGCTTCTTTTGAAGCTCTGTTTACATTGTTAACAACTACCAAAAAGCCGCTTCACACATTCCCTTTCTTTCATGTTTTATATGTACTATAACCTGTGCATATCAATTGGTTAACCCAGCTGGCATATGCTTGCCAAATTGCAGGCTTCAAATAGAGCATCGTCTCCCGAATACTTTAAATTATTAACATGGATCCCATTTTGGGCAAATGTAAGATAAATAATTCTATAATCCAAGCATTAGCAAATAATCGGCATATTTCGTGCACATAAAAAGCCTGCACTGAAGATTACAAGTTGTGTCAAGAGGTGCGGGCCAATGGGCTAGATAAGATGTCTGGCAAATACTTTTTTTTTTTTTTTTCCTGTGGGTAGATTCTGTTATATAAAATTCCCATCAGTACTTTGATTTCTATTCAAACGATCTAATAATGAAAGTGTTTTTTTAAGATAATACTATAGTGAAAGTAAAGTATATTTTCAGGTAATCCAAATCTATCTTCCAATGTTTGAGCAGGCAGCTTGGCAAATAGCGTCTAATCATTACAGATTGCAACTGCATAGTACTGAAGGTTTTAGCCTGAGTGATGAATAAAAACCTTTAATCATCAAAGCAATTATATATATATAAAAAGCTTTCTTTAAATAAAGTAGGACTCTTATACCTAGATGAGCTTCTCAGGCTGCTTTCCTGTGAAAATGTTGTATATGTTTCGATACAGTATTTGAAATTTCAGAAAAAGTAGGCCATATTTTTATATCTACTGTTTCTACTTGCTTTCAACTACATTTTGGATGTTTTTATTGATTTTTATCACACAAGTTGATTTAAAACAACCTCTTATTGTCTTTTTTTTTTTTTTTCCCTTTGGATATCAGGTATCCTTGAATTCATCAGTGTGGCAGTGGGACTCGTCAGTATCAGAGGTGTGGACAGTGGCCTTTACCTTGGAATGAACGAGAAGGGAGAACTCTATGGCTCTGTAAGTACTACTTTCACATCAGCTTGTACATGTTGATGTTTTGATTCACTTATTAGCACTGTGCAAACACCTCTAGTGTCTAACTGAGGCAGTCTTAACTTTTAAAACACTGACATCTTTTCCTGTTGGAATAAACAATAAATTCTTAGAGTGTATGATGTGTGGCCTTGGATACTAAAGATTTGATGGCAAAAGTTTCTCTATCCTAGATGCAGAGAACTGAAGAGAAACATTCCTCTTAAAGACAAAAATAGCTAATTAAACTAGCCATTCAAAAAGCATTTAGGTTGCCTAGAATCTAATTTGCTTTTCATGAATACTGCAAATGCATCATAGTGTATATCATCAAAAACATGTAATGCAAGGAGAAAAAACTTGAAAGGATAGCTATGGAACAGGTAAACAACTATTAATATAGTATCCTGAATTATTTTATGTAGATAATACTCCTTTACAGATCAGCAGAGGGTGCTTCCAGGTACCAGTTTTTAATGTAAAAGCATACTTTCAAGAGCTGGGAAAAAAGGATAATACCATGTGTCACAGTTAGGTACCACTCTTATTTGAAAAATCGTAATGGTGCAAAAGTATTGGCAGTACCTGGAGATCCCAGTTCTGGAATGCTTGTGCTTAAGAATGAAATTAAGCTTGTACTCATTACAGTTGATTTGTATATGTTGAATAACTTCAACATATGGCTGCAAAATACAAGCTTTAATTTTTCCAGTACCATTAGGGTCTCAGACTCTTCTCCTTCAAAATCTTAAAACATTTAGAGAGAAATTATTGGGTCTCTCCAGTTAATGCCTCTTCATTTTGTTGTTCATCACTTCTGTTTCTAATGCTTCTGGGACTGACTGATTTATTGCTTACCTGTAAGTGATTAATACCTTCTCTAAAAAAGCAGAAAAGTGCATGTTATAATTTGTGACTTTCTTCATTAATCATCTGAATCCATAATGGGTTTTGGCCTAGAAGTATTGTGAAGGCTTTAAATGGGGTGACAATCAGTGCTTTGAACAAATATGAAATGGTGACCTGCTGGCTTACTGCTGGCACTTAAACTATACTATTGATGACTTCGTAGAGAGGGAGTTATCTAAGGCATGTTTAAATCCAAAATTTTGTATGTACATGTCCAGGTTTTAGATGAAAAAGGGATAAATTAGCCTGCCAAACTCCATGTTGGGTCTATATATTCTTCTTGGGTTTGATTTGTTAAAAATCAAATGAACCATAAGGCAGCACAAAGCCTATGGCATTTTGTTTATTTTTATCATTTTTTCAAGTGTGTTCAGATATCTAGCAACAGCTTGACTTATTTTTCTTTGTTTCTTTCTGTAGGAGAAACTAACTCCTGAGTGCATCTTCAGGGAACAGTTTGAGGAAAACTGGTACAACACTTACTCGTCCAATGTGTACAAACATGGAGATTCGGGGCGGCGGTACTTTGTAGCACTTAACAAAGACGGTACTCCTAGAGATGGGGCAAGGTCCAAGAGACACCAGAAATTCACACATTTCCTGCCCCGACCTGTGGATCCCGAAAGAGTTCCAGAACTGTACAAAGATGTGCTGGGTTACAGCTGAGGAAGGAGGGAATCTTGGAAGGAAAACCACACCAGATCTGTTTGATCTTGCCCTTTTATTCATGGCGATACCAGCATGAGGAACATGGGTACTGGATTTGAAGAAGCTACTTTGTGATGGCCAAACCTCTAATTTCCAGTGTTTGGATTTAGGAGACAAAGCCTTAAAGCTGAGAGTGGACCAGCCTCCTTCAAACTTGCTGACTCTGTGGTAGCCAGTAACAAAAGGGAAGTTGGAGTGTGACTTTCTTAAAAATAACAAACTTGGCAATTTCATCTGGATTACTTAGGGTCCATAAGTTACCAAAAAAGTACCTACATCATATGGATCCAATAACAGCTGGGAGAAATAGAAAGAAATAAACTGTAAAATAGTTTTTTAAAAAAGAAAAAATCCTGAGAACTGTGTATGAAGTGTTAGTGTCTTCACTTCAGTGATGGACCTTAGATGTCAATGCATCATAGTTGGAGCTGGAACTTTTATTCAGGATGGACCTATTTATACATCTCCAGATAGCATATATTTATTTTATATATTTATTTATTAAAGAGTTTATTTTTTACTGGGATATGAAGAGAATACAAGCCCCTAAACCCAATGAGAGAGCATTTACAGTGCCAATATTTGCTTCGAGTAGTGTCATGATACAGCAATGACATTACATTGCAGTGCATCCAAAACCTGGATATTCAGATTTCATTGTCAATCAGTTACAGAAAAAGCTTATATTGTGTGCACATACCATTGCCTCATCCTTATATTGGAAAGAATGTTTTGGTTTCTTGACCTATGAGAGTGCCTTACAGAACTGTATTGAATTCAAATGCACATTTAAAAAGGGAATTAAAAATGATTTTACTTTATTGGGTTTACTGTCATTTTTAAAGTGTCTCTTTGCACATTATATGTAACATTGCAAACATGAAACAATTACAAAAAGTGTATTATAGTTACCTTGAAAGGACAAGTAGTATTAGCTCTTGCAGTCTTGATTCAGATCGCATCATGCTGGATTTTTTTTTTTTAAGTGACTTGTACTGGCTTTACTAAAACACAAATAACTAAATGACTAGAATTCTCTGCATTACATCAAATTTTTCACATAGGATTATCATCACTGTATAAGATGTTTTAACTATGTATCAGTATGTTTAAGGGAAACAGTATTGGAGTAAGGAGTTTCTGATATTGGTGAATGAAAAGCTTCAAGTGAGTAAAGGCTGTTTCTCCACTGAGTACAGAGGAGCCTAAGGAAATGACTTTTTAATCTTAACTTCTCCTTTAGGAGAAATTTTTATGCAGCAGTTTTTGTGTGAATACTGTCAGCACAAAGATGAGCTAGGGCTCTATGCTAGTTACAGCTATATGACAGGTAGATCACATCAATTTGGTTTACACTGATTTAACTCAGGACTGTCAGTTACAAAGCACAGATTCCTCTGAATATTGACTGACTCCATTCTCCATAAAAATACCAAGGGTTAACAACAGGCCCTGTGTGGTTTAGCCCTAGCCCTGCTGAAGCTTGTTGTTGGATAATGCCACCACCTCAAGAAAAAGGTCTGGGAAAAGGACAGGAGGGAGGAAAGGTGGACCAGGAGAGGGCAGCAGTTTGTATGCGCTGCTGGAGGTGCTCTCACCTTTCTGCTGCCAGCTCTCCTGGTGGGCTCCAGGTCAAGATAACTCATTTGTGTTCAGTTTTGTGAAAGCATATATGGTTAAGTACTGCACCTGCATCATTTATATCAAATCAAGTTATTAACAAAAAGCATTTTCCAGAATATAACACACGTGCTTACACCATTGCTGTACCAGGACTTCCAGTCCATAACGAGAAGTGGATGAGCATAGATTACTGAGGGACTCTGGACAAAATCATTTTACTTTCTGCCAAATAGAAGTTGACTGCAGACACACAAAAAAATGATGTTTCAGCACTTTGTGACTAGCAATATGTAGCTTACTAAAGTTAAAGGCTTTGTTAAAATTTTCAGAGCAACAGGCAATGGAAGATCTGCTGTGCACTTAATACAATTTACTAGAGTAATGTTGTAACGCATTTCAATTTACCATAAAATAATGATTTTATGGGTGACAACAAGTCCCATAATAGCAGTAATAGATCAGTAAGTAAAGACATAAGCATACGCTTTAAATAGCTATTTTTTTTCCTCTGTAGGTTAAAAAATAATTTATTCTATGTAAATTGTAAGAAACCAGTGGCTGCTGCACAGGACACAGTCCCATGCATTTCTGGCAAACATACTCAGTGTTTCACTCAAACCAGTAAAAGAATTATTTTTCTTTGGATTAGCAGTTTACTGTTAATCAAGCCACCTGCTGGATCCAACCACCTAGACAGTACATGGATGATGAAGAAGAAAAGTAAAATATGCTTGTCATCTGCTTGCCCCACTCCAGTATGAGATATATGCCAATAATCCTTGAACAAAGCATAACACAGCAGACACTGTGGTGACAAATGACAGTACAAAACCTTTAGAGCACTGGAAAGCTGTCGCAACTTCCCTTTGCTGTTCTGGTGTATTTCCACTGAAGAAAACTAGTGCATTTTCCATTTCATTTTGCTCATAGTATTTCTTTGCTTTTTGTTTTGAATTTTGTTTTTGAATTGAGAATTTTTAACAGTCATTAAAGCTTTTGTGGTAGTCTTCTAGCTAGGATATAGGAGAACCCAAGTGCCTCTGGAAATGGGTGTTTTTTATTAGATGAGCTGCTATAACTAGAAAAAGTGGACAGCTGGTCTAAAAGACACATGGTCCTCTCATTGGTCTGAACCATTCGTCTGTGCATGGAGAAGTTTGGACAAGTCTGTATCGTCATGTTTTCTGCCATAAGCTTACTGGTGCTACCTTTCATGCTCAGGTGTGACAGCCAGCTTCACTGACTGTCTGAAAGTTCAAATCATTGCTATGGCCATTCACCCTGATAGCACTCTGGGTTCTTGCAGAATTTACTTTCTGATATGAGGGAGTCATTTAGCAAATGTATTTTCAATATAGCTTTTGTTGCTAGCTATTTCCTTTTCTTAATGTGCTTTGTTAACTCATTTTTCATAGCTAACTCTTCCTTGAGTAACTTTGTAAAGTTTTACCTAAACATAGGTCTTTAACTGCAGCTATGGGTGTGATTTTATTTATTTATTTATTTATTCTTTTTTTTTTTTTTTTGAGCTTATATAATCATACCTACTGCGGTTTTAGTTATACCACTACAAGCCATCACATTTTCCTTACTCCTTTTTCTGTACAGTGATGAACTAAACTGAGGTTAAGACACTGGACCAAGCCTGTGTCTTAAATACTGAGATTATGCTTAAGTTTTGCTCATCTTGGTCCATACTGCAGAGAGAAGCTAGCAGTAAGAGGGCCTTTTAGAAATCTTCGTTTCAGTTGCTTTTATTTATTTATTTATTTTTGCTTTTCATGTGAGGAAATCTATTAACTTCACTGATGTAATTAATTGTATGCTTTTATTTTATTTTATTTTATTTTATTTTATTTTATTTTATTTTATTTTATTTTATTGTGCAGACATTTGAAGACTCAGGTTATATGAACATAAGAATGGCTGTACAAGATCAGACAGTACTACATCTCCACTGCATGGGGAAGAGAGTAAGAATTAGAGAAGTGTTTATTCTCAGTATTCACTGCAGAACCCCAGCTAGGATTAGGACCTGAAGTCACTTCTTCCCCAGGTCCTTACCTTGGATGAGGTAGAAAAGTGAAGGGAACATTTCATGAAATTGAGGGTGGTGGAATTTCAGCCTTCCTGAATGTCTGTATTGACCTGCATTTTATCAGACATTGCTCTTAAAACAATTTCCTTTGCAGTAGTATATTCAACTGTTGTGATGAAGCTGTAGTTGTTGGGGTACATCTGGATGTATATGTACCTCTCCCAGTACAAGGCATTATATTGCTAGAGAGAACACATTCTGAAATTGTTATATGCCATCAAGTTGTTAATTAGGAAAGTTTGGATTATGACATTAGTTTTAATTAAGTTTTGATAGCACTTTTTTTTTTCTATTTTTTTTTTCCTCAACGCTTTTTTTGTTATGCTGTATGGATTCTTATCAGTCAGAGATTCACAGACAGAGAACAGAAAGGTGTAAAAACTTCTTGGGTGGAATGAATTCGACCATGACATTGTTTTGGTGAGTTGTGCACAAATAAGAAAAAAAAAAAGAAATAATAATAATAAAGAGAAAATAATAAAAAAGAAGAAATAATATTAAAAAGATTTTTTTTAAAGAAATTAAAAAAAAAAAAGAAGAGAAGAGGTCAAACAGTTACTTCTATTGCCATTTGGAGAGAGATTAAGTTTCAAACAGAAATTGGTTGGCAGCTTGCCATAATACCTATTTCATCTCTAACGTGATCAGATACTAGAATCATTCTGGAAGTTCAGGGGAAAGACAAAATACAGAATTAAAACAGTGGAGACAGTTGCTCTCTGTATTTTGACCATATCCAAAATGCAATTGGTACTGCTCTCTTTTTATAGTAAATCTTCAGTAAATACAATTCATATGGAAAAGAGTGAGAGTATTAGAAGGTCAGTCTTTTGAAAATGAGGTTAATGAAAAGCTTCTCTGTTGTTAAGTCTTTGTTTACATTTTTTGTGTAATTATAGGAAAAATGAATCACGATTTCTTCACACTTAAAATATCACAGACCACATAATACTACTTTCATGAATTACTTTCAAGTCATGAATTTTACGAATTTTACTTAGTGTATGAATAGACACCAAGTTAACTTGCATTTCCCTCCCAAATGCCATTTCTGTATACAGAGATCTATATTAGCATATGTTTGCAAAACATGCTTTTCAAATTACTTATGGGTGTTTCTTCTATTTCTGGAAATAACAATTTCAGCAATTGAGTCCTTCAGGTAACAGGTTCATGTTTTTATTATTCACAAGAGATCTTCCAGCCATCTTTAATTCAAGTTCCTAAATGGTACCATTGACATGACCAAGGATTTCCAGGTGGGTGGACGTGCCATAAAGTAGTTTCATCTGTACATGGCTGAGATATCAGAAGCGATAGGAAACTGCCTACTTCTAAGATTTTAACAGTTGACCCCCCTGATTGTGTTGAAGCTTCTGGGTAGGATGATGAAATAATATTAGTTATTGAGTTATCAATATCCCAATAATGTTAATTCTGTCTTCTATTTTGCTGGAGCAGGAAAATATAATTTCTTTTCTGGAAGAAATATGGATGAAAGACAGTTGGCTGGAGCTTGGCATGAACAAAATGGAGGTGAAATTGATAATAAGGGGATTATTTGTAGGACTTTTGCACACTCTGAGATGATTTTCACAATTTGTGAATTTCACAACACTAAAATATGGGTGTGTGCTTGTGGACTGCTATATTCCAGATATGATTTAGAGCTGGTTTTCGTTTTTAAAATGTCAGATTATAGCTCTTCCTATTCAAGAAACTCACTGATGTGGTTCTACAGAGTTAGGCTGTGTTGCTGGCCCTCTTGTCAAAATTTCAGAACTGCAGTTCTTAACAGACAGATCTGTAGCTTCTTCTTTTGAAAACTGCTTCAGCTGCCCTATATGATTTGGTGTAGGGACATCTGTTTTTCCAAGAATTTCTATTATGGAAGAATTTCATAGCACAAGAATTCCTATTTTTGCTACAGTCTAATACTTCTTTGATTAAGAAGCTAGTAAGGCTGCTTTGTCCAAACTGTTCATGGTGAGCTAGAATCCAGTACTTAACAGTCACAAAATGGTCAGCAGATGCTCTTAATTCTTTGCAATTACCTTCATAGTTAAACTAGGAATTGCCAAACACTAAACCACAAACCCTGTGTGGTATAGTAGTTTCTCACACTTTCTCTTTTAGGTCACGGTGCCATGTGTATATATTTCATAATAATAAAGTTTCCTGAAGTGAGTTTTTTGCTTTGTGAATGCTGAACACTGTAAGGTGCAATGGAAGTGTCTGTCTCTAAATATGTCTCATGGCTGTATTCAAATACCACTGGAAGCACCACACTGCATTTGATTTCTTACTAGAAACTGAGTCCAAGATACCTGACTTTGTGTAATGGTTGTGGTTTTGTGGCTTATAACCTCATTTAACTCCTGAAGTTTACCACAATGAGGAGGTAAATTCCTTTATCTAGGAATGTGTCTTCTAATCTTAACTATGTAGAGTGTTCTCAGCTGTTCTGACGATGGTGCTAAGCAAACAAGAATAACAGAATATATACATATTTCTTTATGGTTTATTCATGACTTATAGACCTTGACAAGTTCAATTCTTCTAATTATAGGTTATTAGCAGAGTTCACCTTAGCCATTCTATCTACTTTACTCGCAAGATTTCATATAGTGAGTCTGTCTTTTCTTAAATCTCTTACCTCCTCTCACCTTCTTTTGGCCACTCTTACTGATGCATTTTCTATCCTTGAGCATCTCTGACAGGTGATCCTTTGCAGCTCATCGATACTCCTTAAAAGCCTGTTGCAAGAGAGCACAGTAAGTTATATCTCATAACCAGGTATTGCTGATTATTTATTTATTTATTTGTTTGTTTGTTTAGACTTTGTTACTTTGGGAAATTAAACACTACATTCAGGTTCAAAAATGAAACCAACGTTGGCCTTGCAGTATACTAGCCCCTGCTATCTTTGTATTTTTGAGCAGCTCCTTGACAGTATTTTAAATGAAAAGGTGACAGATGATGAATGACATATAGCACTCTCACATGTTTTCATACTAAAAAAGAGGTACTATTGTTTCAAAACAGCAAAGCTCTTTTATCTCATGAAGAAACTTCAATAGTCCTATGAAAGATTTGGTTGCTTAAAAAGTTGGTGAGTGTGCCCATATGTTTTCATATGATTCTTTTATGATGCTGGCCAGCAATGATGAAATTAGCATGTTTTGATCTATTTACAAGTTGTTCATAAAGAACTTGAAAGGAGTAGTTAGGAAAATCCAAGTGCTGAAACATTTAAGATATACTTTCTGGTCTCACTTTTGTGTGATTGTCAGCCAGGGACTATCATGATCAAGGTAGCTTGCCAATTGCCTGCCGCAGATATAATATTTATGGCTGCAGTGGGGATTTCCTATCAGAGATCTGAAGACAGGCTTTTGTACATTGTTTCTCCTAGGTAACCTATACAAATCAGCAGAAGAGATCTGATTGTAATGAAAATGTAATCAAAAGATAGATATTTTTGATCTTTGGGTTTATTTGAACTTTTTTTTTTTTTTCTTTCCCACCAAGTTTTCCTGCACATACTTTAAAAAGAGAGGGAAATTGGCTGGTGTTCTTTTCTATATAAAATCCATAACTGTGTAATATTATTAAAAATGAGTGTCTTTTGTTACAGACTTACAAGGGATAAGATTTATTTTTCATGCTACTGTGCAGAAGTAGATATATGCAGCTTACAGGGAAACTCATTTCTTTCATGTTTGTTGGAAATATATAGGAATACTTAGCTAATCAGTTATGCAATTGGCTAACATTTCTGCTTCTCTCTTCCTGAGACAGAGTTAAGCAGTGGTCCAGAGCACTGAGAATAACAGGATGGTTTTTACATATTCTGACCAATTCCCAGCCCCAAGTCCCCTGACTATTTGGCTCCATCTCCATTTTTCCTTTGCACAAACTATGCTTTTTTTTTGCTGATGGTTTTGCTACAGATGCTTATATTCTGTAGTGCTTCGTGTTAGAGGCACCTCTGGATTTTGAGCAGCTGTCCCTGCTTTTGCAAAGAGGCATCTCTTGCTGCTCCCAAGGAAACCATTGCCTTGCCTCCATGGGACATTTCAGCCCCCTTGCCCGAAGTGGCTCTCTTAGCCTGCAGCACTACCACTGGTGCAATCCTGTGCAAAGAGATGAGGCTGGTGCAGGAGAGAGGGCACGCAATGCAGACAGTGCACTGCTCTGCATGGAGCAAAGGTGTGTGTGTGCGTGCAGCTGGGGGCGGCAGCAGCAGCCCAAGATCAAACTGCTTGACTAGCATTTAGCCCTCGGTTATATTGCTGGGAAGCAGGATCAGAAACTGTCTGCTCTGAAGCAAATCTCATTGGCTGTCTGTCCTTAAAAGGCAGATGAGTTTTTTTTTTTTTTTTTTTTCTTTCAAAAACGTTCAGTAAAATTACACACCACTTTCCATTTTCTCTGAACTACAGCACCCAAGGCCTTTTGTGGTACAGGTTTTCATACCCCTGAGGGTTCTCTATTTTACTTGCCAGCTAAATAGTCAAATGAGGGTGATTACTGGCAAACATACTGGTGTTTTTCTCATCCTCTACAAACTGTATGGGGAGCATGAATTTATTTCATAGGGGATACTGATCAAACTTTTGATAGTTTGATAGTAACTTTTTTTTTGTCACCAATGACTGATGATACAAAAATCTAAATACTTTGTACTATCTCTTCTGTCCCGTTCTGTGATATTTACTCATAGATAAAATGTAATATTAGCTATGTACTTAGATCTCAGATTTACCTCTGTAGTTTTTAATGTTTACAGTTTACACTTCTAAAATTTCCTAAATCTCTTTGTTGTCTCTAGCACATGAATGTTTTTCTAGTACTTTCAGAAATGATTCTGTTCAAAGATTCTTTTTTTTTTTTCTCTTTATAATTTGAAACATTGATGTATTAGTAAACGTGGATGTGATAATGTTATGTTTCAAATCTGAGTTAATATCTGACTGTGCCCAACGAGAAGACAAATTTTGCCTGAAGGTACTTCGGCATAAAGGCATGATAGGACACATACCGCAAAGCCATTAGTGCTTCAGGTGCACTGGGAACTCCAGCCACCTATGATGCATCTTAAAAACTCATAAAACATGATCTGTAATATCTTACTGTTAGTACAATAATAATAATCCCAAATTTCATTTTAAAAGACCTCATTATAAAGTTACATTTCTGCTTGCTATATTAAAGCTATCATGAGAAAAACAAAACAAACCAGAACAGTTTTGTGCTATGTAGATGGAAAAACACAGGAAAAAGTTGGAAAATTGTATTTTTTTTTTTTTTTACATGTATTATAATTGCCAAGGTAACTATTTTCTTGTTTTGCCTGTGTTCTTTCCTTTTATTTATTGTAGACTTATGTCACACCATCACATTATGTGCAGACTTCCTGTTCCCAAGAGCCCAATGATAATGTTGGTTTGCAGGTTTCCAATTTCCTGGAACCGAGTAATTTGCAGATAAGGTGAAGCAGAAAATTAAATTAAGAGAATCCTATATTCTTAATGAAGTTTAAAAGGAAAAAAATAGGGAGGCGAATAATCATGCTATTTTCAATACAGCAAAAACCAAGACAGGGAACCAATAAGACATTTCTATCAAAAGACACAAACTTGGGGTAAAATCTGTGCTATGCTTATACCAGTGTATAACACTGGGGATTAAAAAAGAGGAAAACATGCTAATTTGACACTGATGGGAAAGTCCAGTCAGCTCTGATATTGTGCAAAAATAACCACTAGCCTGAAGTAGGGTTTTGCGAAACATCCACTGTAGCCTTAGAAAGCCACCCTTCATAGAGATGCTTTCCAAGCCTTTAGGGTAAATGCCAGTAAAGGACATGGTATTTTGATAACATGCCTTTCCAGAAGAATAGATGGAATTTTAAAGAACCCAAGCTTCTTAAAATGCTTGTCACATCAGGCACCATTTGAAAGATAGAAATCCCTCAAGGAATATTGGGAGATGAAAGCAGTCCACTTTAACACATTGTCTGAGACTTCTGTTCACTGAAGGACAGTACAATATTAAAGAGGGTGCTGGCTCTTATCAGGCACCTGCAGTATTAGTTCTGTAACCTTGAAAAGCATAATAAAAACAAAACAATACTTCAGTAACAGTGAAGACAGTGAGAGATGTAGAATATTTTTTTATTTGGGAATGATTTTTTTCCCAATACATATTCTGTTGTTATCAGAACAGCTGACCCCAAAGGGGAACTAGTGTGGTCCCTTACTATCAGTTTCCTCTAGCAATACTGAAACTCTACTGGTTCATTAAATAGTATAGTATTAGTGTGAGAACAACCACTGAATTACAAGATTATTCTTCAGAACCAGCAGATTACCATCGGCCAGTCTTAAAAATCCATTCCAGGAATGGCTACATTGATAAACTCAAAATTGTCAACAGAGCAGACTATGAAGCTTAAATAGAAATTTATTAATGTATTTGATTTACTTCACTACTAGGCATAACAACTGTTTACTGTTACCTTTCTTAGTTTTAGTGTCCCTTAATGCAGACATGTTTTTCTATTTTAATGCTCCATCTTCCTCTTTAATAGATAGAGAGTTATAGAAAAAAAAAAAAAAACAAAAAAAAACAAACATGTAAAGGAATTAGTTAAGAAAAAAAATCTGCAGATATGCTACCAGTTCTAGAAAAAGAACATCATCTGAAAAGTAAGACAGCAAGTCTGCACTATGGAGCAGTACAAACCAGATTTTAGTGTAGGAAATAGCACTGTAAAGCAGGCATAAACACCTCGGTTTAACACTCAAATCTACAATATATGAAACATGATCCTCTAATGATCTCCAGCATTGCAAGTGTTCTTGCTGCTGGGGGCAACACGCTAAACTAGTTCCAAACTTTTATCTGGAGCTGAATTGATTCACAGCTGGTCTAAGGATCAAAAGACCATAAAAATTATTTAAATTCTGTTTTGAATGTTACACTGCCATCTAATGAGATAACTGTAAATTACATGAAAACCTTTCACTGTTTTGTCATGTTTTTGGAAGCAGATGGTACAATACAGGATACAACTTCAGTATTAATGACATTTATAATAATAGGAAAATAGCATTATAGAATGAATAGAATTATACTAATAATTAACAGATTATATATTAAGTGACTGGAAAAAAAGCTCATCTCTTACAGGTGCTATTTAAATAAAACAGTGAGCTAAAAAAATGCAGTTAATAAAGTTTCCTCCAAAGACAAGAAGAATAAAATAAATTAAATTTCATTTCACATGTCATAACAGATTTATTTTTTCCTGGATGTCAGATAGTCCTAGACAGTGTTTACAATGCCAGATGCTGTTTTCATAATGTAGTGCACGTAAGGAGTTTTGGGGATGAAGGCATAGGGAGTAGAGGCACCTGGTGTCTATTTGTAGCTATGCAGTGTAGTTCTTGAATGAACTTGATAAGTCACTAAGGGAAAATCCTACCCTACATCTGCATGAAAGTACTCAGACACTGCAGCTCTGCTGTGTGGATGCTGAGACAGGATTAGTGGATCCCCCCAGGGCTCACAGTACTTCATTTTCTGGGACTGTTGCAGGTCAGCTGGGATTCAGCCCTGTTTGGATTTCCCCCGTACTGGTGAGTCTGGGAGTCTTACAGAGCTCCAAAGTAGCTTGGTGGCAGTGCCAGGTGCAGGACTGAGAGTCCCACCCACAAAAGATCTCTACTGCACTGGGGACTGTTCCTGTGGATGTGCACTTGGTGAGGAGCCTGTGCTCCTTTTCAGGTGTATCACGAGTAGGTGGAGGTCTGAGCTCTGGTATCTTGTGTAGCTGAACAAGCAGCAAGTGGACTTTCAGTCTTGACAGCAAAGCCAAAAACCTGCTATTATTTCTAAACATCTACTTGCATTAAAAAAACACCCTACTCTTAGCCTGCTTCCTACTACAGCAATACTAATCTGAAGTAACCCTATTAGTCATCTTGTTTGTTCAACAAACTCCATCATGAAGAATGCCTACAGATGTTAAAACACCTGACTAAAGGCAAACAAATAGCATTACTGATATTTCTTCTAATTCACTACAGTGTATTTTTACTTCAGAGTGTAGCCATTAATATTTACATGTATTTTCCAGTCTCGGTACTAAGCTAACATGGCCAAAATGTTAGTTGCTTGTGTTGTAATAACAAACACTTTGATATTCAGTGTTGTTGGGGTCACTGAAACTTGACATAAACAAAGGGGGAAAAGGCACATATGCTAACAAGTATTCGAGTCTCACCAATCAACAAGTCCGAGATCTGGCTTTTCAGTGAATGAGAGCATCTTGTTGATTTTATGGAACATGAGGATCTTTGCAGAGGGAAGATCAAAGGGCTGCGTTATGTTTCAATGCATAACTTTATGGGACAGATGGAATCCACTCAGAGAGACCCATGACACCCAGGGCCAGATTATCAAAAGTATCAGACACTAAAACCTATTAGTGTGGTCAAACCTTTATTCCAATGCTGTCAGCCCTTTTTAGCTCTGTTTAAAGAGTCAATCTCCATTTTAACTACTGCAAAAGTTCAAATGGAGGTTAGAAGGATGGGCTATAGGAGGTGGCAAGCCAAAAGAAATATTGTTTGCCATTTCTTTGTTTCCACACGGATGTTGTTGAATGTTTGCAGATACAATTATATAAATTTGGGCAGGTAACAAACATTAAAATTGTGCATGTCCTTGCCTCTGCGATCATTAAGCATGAAAAACATTTTTTGATTTGTCCACCTTGAAAACATTTCAGAAGTTTCTACCAAGTAACTCAAATACACTCTGGAAGAAAGGAGGGGTGAAACCACTGTCTTACAAGCATCTCTCCAGATTTCTTAAACTCCCACCTTTGCCTATGTTTTGCTTGAAAATAGGTTGGCTGCTAAAGCCCTCATAAACTCCTTCTTTTTGAGGGGACTCCAAGCAGCGTTCCTGGTTTGAGTCCTGATGTGCTAGGCTGCCTGTCTGCTCTAGAGTTATCCTTGAGGGAGTTTTAACTATGAACATTTAGTTCCTTGACTGCACTGCCTTGTCTTGTAAATACATGGTTTCTGTCTGCTACCCTTTCAAAGGTTCTTGCATCGTAGCTCCATCAGCTAATGTAGCCTCAGGAGGCACTTTCCCAGACCCCAGCATTATGAACACTGATGGAGGGGAAACATAAAGTTGGCTAAAAATGGTTTTGCAAAATATCTAAAAGTTCTTCTAGTGTTATTGTAACTAGTACAAGAATATACAAATCTAAGTCGTATAACAACAACCATAGCCTCCGAGCTGTGGAGTCCAGCCTGCATTTCCTATCACTTTTGAACACTCTTAAAGAGATCCTAATGAAACCCATGATCCTCTTCATCTATATCACTTCTTTTCTGAACAGTCAGCCTTTCTCAAATTGCTCTTAAGAAACACTCTGTATTTAGGGCTTTCTCTGAGTTGCTTCCTGTGCCATATCAAGTGATGACAACTGATCATTGGGCTATTCATTGCTTAATTTATTCCCCTCTGGGGTCCAGGCTTTAAAAATAGATTACCTTAAATTATAGCCAGCTCTTCAGCTAACTGAAGCGTCATATGAATGGAGTTTAAGAACTCCCGCTGAGTAGTTCTGTAGATTTTTTTTTAATATGTTGGCAAAGATGAAAAAAATGCAAATAAGCCTCACATTCAAATCAAGTTCCTGGTATTAGGTATTAAATGGGATCACCTATTTTTAAAACTGAACAATTTCTGTTAATCATCGTGCTGACAAAGTCACAGCTCCTGCTGCTGCTTTATTGATGTGATCATACCCTGGTGTAGCTGAGATGTGGGTAAAATGCACAGTTTACACAGCCATAGCTGTACTGAGTTGTGTCCACAATCTCCACCTCGACCCCACTTTCTGCTGTACAAAGCACAAATCTTCCAGGTATGCATTATCTCATTTTACTCTAGTACATAAATTTATTGGTTTTGAATTTATTTAGAACTTTCCAAGCAATAATGGAAGACACTAGAATATGGTTTCTACATGGAATGGTGGAAGAAGCAGAAGGGAACATTAACTTAAAATTACATGTAAACTCAGTTGCATTGGTTTTCAGCCAGACAGCCAAGCTGCTTTTAACTACAGTGGCAATTAACTTGTGTGGATTATGTTAATAGTGGTTGAAGACCTAATAACGTCACTTTAATTTCTAGCATTGATTATGTCAGAAAGAAAAATTCAAATATTCTGCTTTTTGAAAGACTGAAGAATAATGGTATGGAAGCACTGCTACAATGTGGGCCCCTGTTCATGCTTTTGTGACACATAGACCCCATGCACTTCAGAGTGAAGACTCAGTGATCATGGACTGCAAAAACATTCCTAGCACATACCTTGGATCAGCTGTGGCTAGATGTCCTTTAACCATGTCACAGCAGCCCTCTGAAAAGCAGGGAGAAAGATTAGACCGCTCATTTTTTTTAGCAGCAAATGTCTGGTCAGATATAATAACATGTTAACACAAGCATTTTGACAGGCATAGAAAATAGTTCCACACAACTCATATGATTTATTTCCATAATTTTGTAGCTGTGATTAATCCTTTCTGGTATCACTAAAAGTCTATCAGATTAAATAGCCTTTTAATATAATAAAATATTCATGTGCTAGATCTGGACAAGAAGGAAGGATGTAGTTTCTACTTTAAAACTGGGCTTTAACATCTTGTTTGATTGCATCATTCTGTTAGAATCTTCTCCTATTTTAAGTGAGGCATTTAAGAAGGAAGAAGAAAGGGTTAAAAACTACACTCTCAAGCAGGTGTGTTGGTTAGCAAACCCTTTAGCTTACTTCTTGGCCCTCACACAGTGCAGGTGTTGAACATCAGCATTTTCATCCTGTTTGATATCTAGGCTTTGTGTTTGTCATCTGGGGACTTTTACATTAAATCTGCAGGAAAACCCCCCTTGCTTTGTTGTTTTGGCTGAATAGGATAAAACAGAATTTATTCCTTGCTGGTCTTAAGTTTTAAAAGGCTAGCACAGCTATGCCTGTCAATCTAAGAGGTGGAGGTTTTTTTTAACTTGATAGTTTATATTAATGTAGTACTTCCCTTATACTAAGAGGTAAAGAACAGCATGCAAAATATGCAATTGCTGATAAATAATGAGAAAAAATATGTAACAGCCAAAGTATAGACATTTAATGCATACAGTACATTTCTGAATTGATAAAAAATATGTCTAAAATTGGCTGAAAGTCTGATAGAAGTGCTGGCAAAATAGAGAATACTTCTGCTTTGAGAAATAATTTTAATTGAATTAAATATGTTATTAAAGAACAAACATTGAAAGATACAAACAGCTCATCTAACTTTAAAATCCTTCCCATACACATACAAAAAAATTATAAAAACATGTAAACCTTGTTCCCTTAGACCTGCAGAGGTTGTATGCCTTCAGTGCCAACACAACCTGCACAGTAATTTCTTTTTCCCACCTAAGCAACTTCTAAGACATGCAGAAGCCTATCACTGCCTCCTTCTGCTCTATTTGTTGTGAAGAAGAAAGTACAGAGAGTACAAGTAATAAGAATTGTCAAAGCAAACAAAGAAATCAAAACCCAAACTCTAACATTTGCAGCCAACTGAAAACTGATTTCTTTTTTTTTTTTTTCCTTCCTTTCTTTCTTTTTTTTTTTTTTTCTTACTTGCAATTATCAGCTTGTTGGTGGAAAAGGGTTTTCAGGAGAGCAATCTGGTGTGCCTGGGTAACATAGCAATAAGAAAAGCAAACAACTGATTCACTTTCTGTCCCAGACATTTGGAGGTAAGTTGTCATTCTATCTCTATGATGACTAGGGAATCCTATTTTTTCTTACTTAATTCCAGATAGCTGGTTTACTTTGACATTAGGCATACACCAACAACTTTGCAAAGTGTTACGCAGTAACTACACTTTCCTATATTTTATCAGCAAGAAGATATTTTGCTACCAGGTATTCTGTTCTTAAGCACCCCGGTACATTCCCCTGCTTGAATATTCATGTCATGCTTGTAACAATATAACAACATATGGTTTTGGAGCTCTTCCACACAAACTAGTTTTGCCTTCTTTTTAACTTGTCAAATGCTGTTTTAAATGTATTCAAAGACAACATTCCAAAAATACTGCCATGTTTGGCAATAATAGGCCAGAAATTTGTGGCATAAGCGTGTTTTTAAGCTGTTACTGCAAAATACAGTAACATTCCTATATAAGTTCATTTCTCTATTTCCCTCTCTGTGCTGCTAAACTGAGCAGAAAAACATGTCATGTACTTTACTGGAAATCTATAATGTGATTAATTTGTTACTTGAAACCAATTTTATAGTCTTGACAAATCATCACACCAAGATACTGTGTATATAGAAGATTTTTTTAGCTGTGTCATAAACACTGAGAGGGGTTCAACTTGACTTTCTGTCATTTTCTTGTGATGCTTACTGCATTATCTCATCATCCAAATACTAGGCTTGGACATGGAAAGAGCATAAATTTTATTTATGATTCATTTCCCTGTTTAAATCTTTTTAATTGGTTCTGTAATCTGTAATTTTCATAACTATACTTCACACTTTAAGTGAAGATGCATTTTATCATCAGGTCAATACCATTGAAAGGATCTCTCTTTAAAACAGAGAAATTATCTTGATACATCAGAGCCTGCCTAGAACCTGCCCAGATGTCACTGGTACTTCATTACTCATTTTGGTAATGCTAACCAGCTGCCAACTTAATGTCTGCTCTTGGAGTCCATTTGGGAGTCCTCCCTCTCCTCAGATAATCAGGCAAGTTTAACAATTGTTCTCTATTAGCAAACTGTTTTATTGCCCTGTGAAACCTAAACTAAAAGTTGCAAATGTTGTGCTTTGAATCACTTTCATGTCTCAACATGACTGACACGGAACGACTTCATTAACTTTCAGTAAAGTGCATTAGAAAAATTTTGAGCTTGAACTCAGGTGCCAAAAGGGGAGTATTGTTTTACCTTATTGCTAGAGTAGCCCCGATCTGGGTGTTGATAGCAATCACTATTTTAATTTCTATTATACTACTAATCTATACTACTTTTAAAAAGATTCTTTTGTTCAAAAAAAGATCTAAAAATATTTTGTTAAACTTATCTGATCGAATATATTTAGGATTGTTTTCTGAAGTGCTGAAGCTGAGAAACAAGTAAGATGAAGCGCATACCAAGTTTAAAGAATGGAGAAAATTCTGCACTTGAAAATAATGGGAAATTCAGTACTGGAAAATAAAAGGAAATAAGGGCATAACTTTTGCAGACCCTGAAGTGATCTAAGAGGTACTAATGCAACACGCAGCTTATCCGTGTAGGAAAACAGTAAGTAAATGTATTAAAGTATAATAATAATAAAAATAATGCATTTTTAAAGTATAATAAATCTAATTTATTCAAGAAAATATTGGAAAATGCATAGATTTAATAAATAGCAAATTTAAAAGAATGGTGAATGTTCACACTTATGAAGACTCTTAGAGGTATTAAAATGTATGTTTATCATCCCCTAACTCTCAGACTATTTTTTTTTTCCTACCACTTACCTCGGTGACATTCTGAAATAAGTCATAAACTCTACAAGAAGTTTATTCACCCTGCATGCAAATTTCATGTCATTAGTGATGCAAAAAAAAAAAAAAATCACACCAAAAAACAAAACAGATAAAGGCTTTCAGTTACTGTGCTTAAAAAATGAAGCGGGTTGCTACAGTTTGTTCTCGGGACGTCAGCAAAGCATATATCTTTCAAACACAGTGAATGTAATTCTTCTTGTACAAGTACTCAATACAAAGCATAAACTAACTGAATATTTCCACATGAGACCCCCTCGCCCTTTATCCATCCCTCCTGCTCTAAAAATCTTTGATTATAAATTTTGAACATCCCCATATTTTTGAAATCTTCTGTGATCTGGTAGATAGTAATCTGGAAATATATATATATATTTAATATGAAATCTGAGCTGGATTCATCTATTTTTGGTCATTTTGAATTTAAGTTAATAAGGGGACACTCAATGTGGTCAAGTGTTTTTCTATTATGGTATAGATTGCCTAGAAGCAAGATCAGTAAAGAATGTGAAATTCAAGCAAGAGCAATTTCTGTTAAACAGGGCTGATAATAAGAACATACTATAAGAAGTGTGTTTCTTCATATGTGTGTAGCTTTGCTTCAGACTACATTTCTCTAAATGAGAAATCTCACTTTTCTGGCTTTACAAAAGACAGCCACAATTCTTCATCTATAGCCATGATGCTTAGATATTATAATTTATTGCTATAGGTCATACAGAAGGAATTAATAAAAAGAGTGAAAGAGGTGGAGAAATAGGAAAAAACCACTACATGATACCTGAAGGATTAATGAAAAGAAAGCAGCAGAAAGGATTTGTTTCAAATTCCCCCCCCCCCCGAAATTATTTTGAACCAGCTTACAAGAAGAATGGAACCATAAGAATCCAAAGCCTCAGATGAGCTACTATGACAGTCAATGAATTTTCTGTCTTCCTGACAAAGTACTGGCTTCATGGTCGTTGATATCAAATCCATACCCTACAAAACTATTGTATTAAAGCAAGTTTTACTTGGTTCAGATGTAGAAACATCATTCAATTCCGTCAAATTAGCTACAGCATACAGCTGGCTGTACGTAATTAACACTGCTTGCAGGAACATAGCAAATGTCCAGTTCGGCTTACAGTCAGAAGCACAGACATATGTTACACCTGGTTCATAAAGTCTTTCAAGAGAAGTATATCCATTCACACTTACAAAGGAATAAACCTGAGAGAATGAAGTTGAATGCTCCAGCCTTCTGTGTCACAAGGAAGTCCTAAAACTGCACTCATATTCTCATTGAGTTATAACAGCAGTTGGGTTGTCTGAACCAGTAGGTGCCTCACAAGAAAGAAAGCTACCTGGCTTGTTTCTAGGATGGTGAGTTTGTCTCTTATGCACAGAAGTAGTATGCCTTATGCTACTGAAACAAGAAAGCTAGTAAAGGTGATGAGAATTACAGCCAGTTCTGGATTTGGTTAGAGAACACAAATTCTCCTTTTTCTTATTTTCAACATGAATAAAGCTTAACTTTGCTTGTATATATTTTGAAAGAATATACTTTTGGTTAATTATGAAGAATGTCATGAAGTACTGTTTAATTAATTTTTTTCATTTTTTTTTTTTTAAATTAAGTTTTTGCACACAGGTGCAGCATGCATTTTTTCTTGACATCAGTCAAATAACTGTGTTATTTGGAAGAAAACATACAGTTTTTCTTCCATGAGACCTCTGGCTTACAGGGTGAATAATAGCTATCCAAAATTTCTTTTTATCCTGTTCACTATGTTCTTTTCCTACACTGCTGTTCCTGAGCATGTTCCCTGTCATTTTCTGGCTCTGTACTGCTTACTTTTTTTTTTTTTCTTTTTTTGTCCCTTTCCCTGTTTTTATAATAAAAATATATGTTTATAAAAAAATACCTATTTTTTTTGTTTTCTTGCTTTTTCCCCATGCCTGTCTTTTATTAACCATCTAGGTGCCCTGTCTACTTCATGAGTTTTCCCCCATGTTCCTCCTCCATATGTGTCATTCCCAGCCTACTGGCTCCTCTGAATCTTCTCTGAACTCCAGACCTTACTGTTTTCCTTACTTCTATGGCCCCTGTATATCCCTGTCTCTGGAACCCATTCCTCAATTTTCTCTTTCTGCAAATGCTCTCAAACTTGCAACCTGTCTTTCCATACTCGTCACTCTTCTGCACTCAAGATAGGTAGTTTCCTCTTTTTTTTTTTTTTTTTTTTTTTTTTTTTTTTTTTTTTTCCACTGTATGGGAGCCAGCTGGAAGACACTTGAGGATAGGAGAAATCAATATTTTTTCTTTCAGCTCCAGGGTCTTGTGTCACATAATTGAGCAATTAGCTAGAGTAATCATAAAGAAGTCCTATTCTCTCCTTGTGTCTTTGGGCACCAGTGTGCTCACAACAGGTGGCATCATGGAAATCTTGACTGAGCACATGCAGACGGAAGTCTTTGAAAATCACTTGCAATAAGGTGAATTTTTCAGACACAGAGAATGGTGCATGTCACATCAGGGCTACTGCCTAAACCATTTTTCAGTTTCTGCTCTGGAAAACACAAATATGGTGCTTCTCAGTGGAAGAATTTTTAAGACTGGTAAATCCCAGAATCTCAATCTCAGAAAAGGCTGCGCTGTTTTGGCTGAAATCTTCTACAAGCAGTTGATCCTTGGAAAGACAAATGGACGTCTGTAAAATGTATAAAGTAGCTTTAAATCTAAACCTATCAGCTGAAAATGCAGCAAAATATAGAATCTGGGAAAGAAATCTACAACAATGTGATAAAAAATCCCTTATTTTATGATAGATTTTGTTATATTACAAAGGAAAAATAAGACCAAGTTGCATTAGATACAAAAAAAATAACAAATTAACAGACATTGAGGCCTTTTGGTATCATTATTAAACTTTTGACATGGACGGAGAAGAATTCATAGAAGAGGGTGGAAGTAACACTTCCAAACAAGTAGAGGCACAAAGGAATTTGAGATGATATCCCTAATGAAACCCAGAGCTTCAGCACTGTGAGAAAATTAAAGCTTGGGCCAAGAATCAAAGAGAAGCTCAAAATGCTTCAGAAGGCTTTTTATAGTCTAGGATCAAGGAGGTTTCAGCTTTTAGTGTGCAAAGGGCTAATAATGATCTGCTAATCTATGTGCAGCATTTATATTGTTTTCCTTGTCATTTCTAACAGTCTATCAAAGCCTCCAAGTAAGGGTCTGCATGCTGGAAATCAGATGTGGCTATGGGTCTAGTGTGTGTAACACCGCATTGGCTTATGTGATGTTCAGGAGGATGTGGAATGCTTTTAGGACTATCTAAAGGTTAAAGACTTTAAATGCTGCTACTCACTTCAGTCACATTCTGGGAACAGAGAGTAGACAGAGAGCAGAACAGAAGCACCTGGAGCATATTTGCCCTACAATAAGACTTCAGCAAGCAGCTAAAAAGACCCTAGAGCTACAGAATTTGTTTCTGCCTTTATCCTAGACTTTTAAATAAACTTCCAAAATAATCAATATGGCAGAAAACAGGGAACTTTGAAGTGTAGTTTGAAAAGCAATATTTTGTTTGTGCACACCTGAGTGATGTGTTGTAATAACAGTTTCTGGTTCTTATATCTTTTAAATCTTTTAATATATTTCAGTCCAATAGATACTATTTATGTCCTTAAATATGGACATTTATCTCAAGTAGGATGAAATTTTGACCCAAATGAAACGGATACTTTTCCATTTACTTCAGTGGTACAGGACCCTGCTTCCAGTTTTATGTTTTTATAGTAATACCCAATGCAAGGCAAATAACTTTCAATCAATACTCAGTTCCTGTTTATAAATTTCCTACAGCTAGATACTAAATATATTCAATGTGCTTGCAATTATAAAACACATTATGACCTCTTTATCAAATACTGTGAAATTATATAACATTTAATTTTCCCAGTTAATATTTTCTTCTCACTGTAACACACACACGTGCTCACTCACACATACTATATCTGTTAGTTATCTAATATGTATGTATGAAAACTTATACGTGTAACTGCAATTTATGCTTCTAAGAGTAGAAACCATCTATCTGTATTGTATTTCATCCTTGAAAAAAACTGAAATTGTGTATTTAACTTTTAATTTTAACATTTGCTCTGTATGCACAGCTAAAAACATCTGGTCAAAGAACACTGAAAACTCATAAATTACTATGGACACAGAATCAATTGTGAATTTCAAAGCTCATAATCATACTTTCAAACTTTTTTCCAAGGATGAACTCTTGAGTTGTTCTGAATTCATATGATGCAAAGTGCCTAAATATCACCTTATGGTACTGTTATCACCTAAAGTTATGTCTGCTCTGTTATGAAAGTCAGTGGTGAATTTGGTGAATTTTCTGAAGAATCTCTGCTGGTAGAGTACAATCACTCAAACATCTGAAGGAAAAAAATAAAAAACGGGGGAACAGTCATTGGGATTAAGAATGTGTATGATACATGCAGAAGCCACTACAATAAGTTTACAGTGTTAATTTTTCAGACTTCATAGAATAAGCATCTGTGTTCTTGTATTGTCAGTTCCAAAGACAGAGGCATAAGTTATTTAACTTTACTTTGTTAATATCTGACTAGTGGTTTTTGTGGTTGACCACTTCAGATTATTCTTGGCAGTTGTTTTGTTATACATGAAAAACACCCCACCCAATAAAACCTTGGGATTTCTTTGTGGCATTTCAATGAGATTTACATATCCACATAAAACGATAACATCAACAAATATCATCCAATTTGTTCTTCCACCTGCTTTGCTAAGGAAGTGACAGCAAACACAACACAGGTATGCATTATGTGGGCAAATATGATTGAGAGCATTGGAAGACCTTAGTATGTTTCAAACAGAAAAAAAACAATTTGCAGAGTAAATTTAACACTAGGATAGAGGTGTAAAAGATCTATGAAATTTCATGAAGATAGTATACCAGACAGAAGAGAGAGAGGTTACATTAATTCTTCTCCTAAAGAAAAAAAAATCTATATTCTTCATAGATATTAGACATGTCATACTGAAAGGAGAAAGAAGGGACAGAGCTGGGGAGAGGGAGAAAGAGGTAAGAAAGAAGTGAAGAGGAGGTGAGAGAGATGCTACATACATACTGATTTTTTTTTTTTTTTTATTTAAGTTTATAAGTTATGGTGTTTAATAAGCGATTGCTTATTAAACATTAGAAAATCTGCATGGGAGGGGATAACCTTGACTGAGGATAGGATTATCTAGTTTAAAAGGTATGCGTATTTTTTTTTGTGATATAAGCTCTCTCCCCATGTCTAGTCTGTTTTCTTGTAATGGTTAAGCTCACATTTATTTTATTTCAGTTTAAATATTAACCAATCATCAAACAGAAATCCTCTGAGATATATGAATATCTGATGATTTTCACAGTTGTCAAGTCCTTCTGTCTTAACCTGACTTTTCAATTATTTACTTTTAGATTTTACAATGATATTTAGGAAGGGATGTCCCTGCCCATGGCAGGGGACAGGGAATTAGATGATGTTGAGGTCCCTTCCAACACAAATCATTCTATAATTCTATGATTTAGAGACAGATTGTAGAACTCATTGAAGATGAAATGTGGCCTTTGCTTAGGTCTATTGGAAATTACTACGGACTTCAAAGCAGAAATTTACTCATATTGTTCACATTTGCATTCTGGAATGTCACATTCACTGGATGAAATACCACTTGTTCTCTTGACGTTCTATTCAAATCAGAAATGGCATGGCATGTTGTGTTATCTGAAGAATTCTTATCCAAGTAAGAGCAGGTAGCAAGCTGCTACTGAACTCTTAGGAGAAGAGAAATCAAAACCAATAATTTTATATTATAAAAATTAAACTATATATGATAGTATTTTTTGTCCAAAAGATTGAAGAAAAACCCAACAAAGTAATAACTTGTTTTATTGGGCAAGCTGCTTTGTAAATTTTGTTTCACTAAATAACATATGTACCACTGCATCTACATAATTTCACATGCTTTGTGATGCACCAGGTTGGTATGATGAAAATTCCTGTCTTCAATTCATTAATTAAATTTATATGTAAGATTTTTATGAAGATTAATGTGATTTGGGCAGTGTGATTCAGAGATTTTGTAGTGTGGTAACAAAGCAGAACTAGTTTCTCGTTAGCTTGACAGAGCAATGTACTAGTTGTAGAGAACCACTTATAAAACAGAACAGGTTAAAGCATGGACTATGCTCAGGTCTGAAGTGCAAAAAGGACCAGAAGTATAGATACAAGGGAATAAAGTTTCCAAAAAGTCTCTGGAGAGAGAAAAATAGCAAGCTGTAGTTGCTGACTTGATAACAAAGATAAATGAATTTAGATCTCTCAAAGTATCTGAAAATGCCTAGGCCCTCGCACTTCCTAGTGACTACAGAGATTTGGGGAAAACCAGACAGATTTAAAGATTTTATTATCCTTTTTTTTTTCTTTTTTTTTTTTTTTTTCTTCTACTAAATGCTTTACAAAGATTGTCAATTAAAATTATTGCCAAAAGCACTGAAAAAAATTGAAAGCCACGAAGTGGGAAATATGGGGAAATATTAATTATATTAATAATGAGTCAGGGTAATGGCAAGAAAGACGGAAGTCATGGTCACTTCACTGATGGTCTACTTTTGAAGTAATAAAAAAGGTCTCCTAAGTCCCTCTGAATCCTGAGTAAAGGAGAAAAACAGAATCTCAGACTTGATTTAAAGCTAAAAATGAAACCTACTGTATTAATGTAAAAAACATCTCCTGAATTAATTGATTATCCTAATGACCACAGTGCCAAACAGATCTAAAGAACAGAGTGGTCCTATGTCATATTCTATTAATACATGTAAAAGCAAGGATATTTTGCTCACCTTGTTATAGAAAAGAGAAACCATTTATTTGGCACAGGTTAATGAATGTGCTAGTTCTTTATTCCTGGGGTAAAAAAGTGGTCAATTAATTGTCCTACATTTTGTCAACCAGCATGTTTTTAGTGCAGAAGAGATTCACTTCCTTTAGAAGTATGTATGTGTACTAACTGTGGAAGTACCTTACCTCCAGTTAACTGCTCCTTCCTTCCCATTGCCCGAATGAATAATGCCAAGAAACAAAAACCACAGAGCAATCATGCTTTGACAAGATACTATCATAACAATTATTAAGTAAATATTAATGAGCTTTATTTTTAATAACTAGTTATTTTTCAATAATCCCAAGAGCAAGCATATTTACCCAGCAAAATATGGGATGAATATATTACTTTATTGCTTGTAAATCACATTATTTTCTAAAAATATTGTATTGTTAGCTGTCATGAGATGTAATAACAGATTTACTGGTATTGTTTCTTATGATCTTTTTAAATATGTATTTTACAAGATGCTACTTAAATGAGTAAGAAATGATTTACTAAAGGTATATTTTGTGCTGACAAAATATGATAATAATATGTTTATTATACTGCAGTAGACCTCAGTTTCATCTTGGGTTATACTATGCTCTGCTCTCTAGTGTATTCCAATATAAAAATTGAGAACTGTCTAACAGTGGAACAAATTTTCTTATTACAGTTTCGCAGATAATCTACAGTTTTGAAAAGAGACTATTCAGCAATATAGAAATAGCATATTGTATGGTATGCTCTGAAAAGGTACTACTATCTTAAATGTGTTTGTCTTTTGTCCGAGGCCCCTTTGAGCCTCAGAAGCCAAACTCTTATGGGCCAGGTGCACTGTGCTCTCAAATCTGACTTTGTGCTTTCAAATCTGACTTTGAAAACAGTCCCTTTGCAGTTCTTGCCCTGCTACAATCAATCCAGTCACAGCAAGAGCATGTAAGTGTATTTGTTTTAGGGCAGACTTTGCCATCTTGCTGAAGAAGGAATGATGCCAGATCCACAAAAGTACTTAGGAATATAACCGCTTTTGGAAATAGGCTGTAAATGCTATGATAACTTTACAGTAGCTTTTGTACCTGTTTAGCTCTTAATATCATTATTGGTCTTGACTGGCTATGAATTTGTTTTGATTAAAAAGACACTGTTGAAAATGGGAAGAGCAGTAAGGAATCCTCTGTCTTTTGTAAAAAGATGTTTATACAGCTTTTAATAATATAGTGACAATGAATGTTGCAATGCTGCAAATAGCAGTGCAAATGGTAGTATGCAAGATTTCCAGAGCTGCTGAAGCAGTTGGCCTCTGTGGGCAAGAATAGCAAACATCTCAGTTGAAGTAATCCCTACTTCTGGCAACTGGAAAAATAAATTTTCAAGTTAGATGGCTTGAATTATTACTTTTTTTTTTTTTTTTTTTTTTCCTAAGGGAAAGGTAACCTAGATTGTTTCTAGTTGCAGAACTAAATCTTCAGGGAAACACAGCTTGTAAAAACACAGGCTAGGCTTAGAAATATTTTCTACCTACAACTTTTCCATTGGAGCAGATGGATTGAAATAACTTCTTGCCCTCTAGAGAGAGGGTGATTCCTTCAGGTCAAAACAGGGGTTACTGGCAGGTCAGCTGAGATAGCCATTACTGCAGCTATCTGCACAGTGTTCAGGCTTTAAGTAAACCAGAGATGTTATAATGTGGAACTGCTGGTTCTTGGTAGAGTTTCCAGAGGTCATTAAGAAAAAGACAGCTTATTAAGCCTGAAATAATTGAAGAAAAACACTAGACCCTGTCTCTAAACAGAGGTTGTATCAACTTAAGTAAAATTGGTTTAGATGCCTTTCTAGAGTGGAATACACCTGTTTAGACACCAGTGCCACTCAGAGATAGTATTTAACTGCTTGCTTGACTCAGTCAAGCAAGACAAGAGTTTTATACCTATCTATCTCTTCTGTACATCTATCATATTTCACTTGGTATCATCATTAGTATACTATATTCATGCTCTTCAGGTATGAAATTCATTCATTAAAAGCACGAATATTATATATATAATGAGAATAAAAGGTCATTAAAATCAATGTATATGACTTCTATGCATGGTACAGAGTCTAATGTAAATGCTCTCAAAAAATAAAGTTAACTTTTTCTTTCTATGCTTTTCTAAAACCAACTGAAAGTGTACTCATTGAATTAATATTTTTGGCATGTCCTCCTTCTGTAGAAAATATATGCATATAGTTATATAAAAGGAATTGAAAATTGGAGAAAAATGCGGATTTTTGTTTTGTTTTGTTTTGTTTTCAGGCTTAGATGTGAGCAACAGGCAATACAATTACCCATTATACGTCAGAGCAACAGATATGATTTCTCTTCTACTAGAAATTCATCTGGTGTAAGTTCTGAGTACATTGTTTTCTGCGTTTATCATTGTTTTAAGTGGTCACACTAACTTCAGATGAGATATACTACCTGCTTTCTGAATTTCATGAAAGAAAACATAGGTATTGTCCCAGACAGGAGCTGCAAAATAGTCTTAACAGCACCTGACCTGGACATTTGGGCAATCACAGTTCCAGGATGAATGGCAGCCCCAGCATGTACATAAAGATTCAACCTGGATGAAGAATGTAGATCTGTACGTTTATGCTGAAGTTTAGATCACTTTTAGCACAATACTTTCCCAACCGAGACAGATCTACATGTATGCTCTAGTTATGTTTTGGCAAACAAAGACAATAGACAAGTTGCTTTATCTATTTTGATGTTATCAGTACTCATTTTTATACAGCTACTGTTGGCTCCAGTTGGTTCAAGCTGATTGCTTGTTTATACAGTGTAGGAATATCTGTAAAAAATGCAAAGCAGCAACCATCAGGAATCAATAATAGTATCAGGGCCCTTGAAACACTCCCTTTGGTTCTTGGCTGTTGTAAGGTAAGCTGCAGAGCTGCCTGTATCTTCCTCAGGGAACCTGTGGTTCCTTGATGGGGAATGGCTGCCTGACTCTTAACTGCCCTCTCTATCCTTTATCAGATAAACAGGTCTCAAATACAGGCCCTTTCTTTTCCCAGACAGCTCCACTTTCCACTTGCAAGAGTTTCTGCACAGCACAAGGCCATTCTTCATGCTAGAAGAATAGAAACGTTTGCTGGTTTGTTTTCATTTACACGCCACTACAGAACAGACCCAAGGGGAAAGAAGGTAAAACATCTACAAAATTAATACACCAAATTCAAACCCCAAAAATTCTAATTTAAGAGTTTCTCAAGCTTCTTGGATTTCACTCCACCTAAAAAAAAAAAAAAAAAAAAAAAAAAAAGACCAAAACAAAATTACCCAAAGCATAAAACTTTCTTTACTGTTTGTTTATACAAAGTAATTTACCAGCTCTGACTGGACTTTCCCAGAACAATATCTGATTTTGTGCTACAGTATTGCAGATGTAATATTACAATGGAAAAGTCATAAAATTGCTCCATTATAGTTTTGTAAATTTCTCATACATTAAATTATGATTGTTCTTTGGTGTGATCAGCCAAGTATGTGTGGGAGGATGAATATCTATGCAGTGTGAGCTCTGATTAGTCTCCTTTATGAGAATCAGAATGTTATTTACAGAGAATTTCACCAAGGACTTTTCTTCAATTTGGTTATTACCCAGCTTTGTTCCATTTGTAGCAGTGGTGATATTAGGTCTGTATTATGATTATCAGTCCTTTCTGATATTCATGAACAAGTATAAGAACCACATGACACTTCTTGGAATAAAAGGATCATTATGACTGTACCAATAGTGAATATTAGTTTAACTGGAGACAGGATTCAAACTCAAGAGGGTAACTGGGAAATGCAAATGTTAGTATGTGGTCATACTAGATTTTCTACCTAGAGATTCACATCTTCAGTAGAAAAAAGAGGTTTACACTTCTCCCCCCTCAAGAACTAACTAGAAAAAAATCATGTTTAAAGATGTATGTCTAATATGTCTGTATGTCTGATTTAGCAAAGTGCTCCCTGCATATGCATAAAATTAGAGAAACAGAACAGTATGCAGGGTTCTCATTTAGGTATCCAAACTTCCAGTTACATGACACTAGAGGACACCTGAGAAATATATGTTCCTCAACCTATATGATTCATTTCCTCTCTCTGTAATACAAGGTTATTCTGATCACCCTAACATATTGTGAGATGATGATTGTCAAAATCAGGATGAATTTTGAGGTTCTCTGATACGATATTCTTTACATTTTTAAACTAGTATTAAATATATTATTAGGAAAGCCACTACATTATTACTTTAAAAAAGTTAGAATGAGCAATACATTCAGAAGAGTAATGTAAATTCTGTTAATGTATTCTGATGAGGTTGCTTTGATAAATCATTTTTTTCTGAAGTTAAAAAAGATACCATGCATTTTTTTTTTTTTTTTCTCCTAGGATTTTACTCTAAAATTAGTGGTTTATTTATAGATATAGAGACAGGTACCATATTGATACAAACCCTCCACACATCTTTTGAAGTCACTGGGACTGTTTGGATGCAAGTTAGCCTCGTTCTTTTAACTGTAGTGTGCATAGGGTTTCAGTAGTCAGTCAGATACAGCTTATGAACTGTGAAAAGGCTACACCTGGAGGACTTAAAGAGAACTGCAGCACGTTTTAAAAAGACGTAACTGATGGCTCGTGAAAAATCTCTACGCTTCTAGGCCTTCTGTTAATAATATCTTTGCAGAAACTGAGCTCTTTATTTCCCCAACAGAATAACAGGCATAGAAAGATGCAATGACACCATGCCACACTGATAAATTAGAAAAATAATTAATGTCTGTATAAATATTCATAACAGTATAAATGAAGCATTAAGTTTGTTCTCTCACCAGAATGAAAATTTCTTGAAAGCTGCTTTCATGTCAGGTCTGGGCAGTGTGGTTTAAGATTGATCACTAAGGCAGATGCTTAGAAATACATGTGATTAACAGCATAAAAAGTCCTTATTAATTGAAAAAAAAATAAAATATATATATATCACATATAACCCAGAGCCCTGCCTCGTTTGTCCCAGCCTGGCCTGGTTGGGGTGCTGGGATGGGCCTAGGCTGTGAGGCCCTACCATGGTGGCCTGGCCCCATGATGGGCCCAGCTCCCCAGCCCTGGGGCAGCAGCTGTGCTGTGCTGTGCCCCTGGCAGGGCTTGTGATAACACCATTCTGCCACCTCCTCAGGTACCTGGGAGAAGAGAAACTGTGCACACACACACATTTATGAAGACATACATTTGTATGAAGCTCGGTGACCTTTCTACTGCATTACGGGCTATGTGTGGTCTGGAGAGGCCTCCATGCTCTTTTGGAGTCAGTAAACAAGAAATTTCTTTCAGTGATATAGTTAGCCACCTGGTGCTGTGGTGGCTAGTCAGATCAAGTGACATCAACCACGCCACGTAACAATATTCTAGTCTTCTTCCTGCTGTAAAACCCATATGGCTGTGCTTGCTTGCTGGGGAAACACAAATGGGGCTTTATGGCAGCCAAGAGACCCACCAGGGGCCATTTTCTTTACTGTAAGGTGAAAAAAAAGTGTTAGCATTGATGATGAAAGCTGCTCTCTGTCTGATGGTCATGGTGAAGGGCATGGATAGGAATTCCCTGCATCTCCACTATGTCGCGTTGCTGGAGGTGTCCCAAGGGAACGGGCAGTTTGACAGCTCAGGACTGGGAGAAGCAAAGGCACTAAGATGCCATTGCCTCTACTTTCCTGGGGTGCGTCCTCACAGCTGAAAAGCAGGATGTTCATGGTCTGTTTTTTTTACTCGCCTAGGACAGACCACTATGGGTAGATGCTACAATTCTCAGCATTTTTTGTCCTGCTGTGCTTTATGTCTGTAGAGACAAATAAAGACATACACATGCTTACATTCAACAGTTAAAACCTTAGTTTGCAAAACATTTTCTGATTTGTAACTATTATAGAGACTACGTTCATTTAAGTGTTTGAAAATTTGATGTAAATATCAATAAAATATCACAGTTGGATGAATAATTTTACTCAGGAAGGAAATTAAAGTAAACCTGACTTAAATCACAACATGCAAATGGTATTCCTTTTGATCTGGAATAACACAGGTATCACTTGTCTTTTGTTAGGTTCTATAAGCCCTAGTTGTTTCCTAGTGAAGTGAAAGATCAGCTCATGAAATGCATACATCTCCATTCACCTTCACCTTTTTCTGGGAAAGCTCCCATCGATTTTTACTGAAATGGAACACGATGCCAGATCTCCAGGTAAGCAGAAATATATTCCAAAAAAACAACTAGAAATACTTATCCATGTGGCAATAATATATATAAACAAACCATAAAAAAACAGAGAGAATTAGGTGACCCTGTATAACTTGAGGGGAAAGTTAGTGTCTGATGGCAATAATACAGTGCATTGTATACCATAATTTTAAAACTAATACATTAACTTTTAATGCTGTCTTGCATCTGCAAACTTACTGCACAAAAAATGGAGTTGGAGATTTATGTTGACAATTCCCAAACTGTTATAATGAGTTACTCTGTTGGTTCCTCTGGAGACTTTCCTGAGCTTAGAGAACTGAAGCAAAATTTACTTCTTTATATTACTGGAGTAATAAAAGTGATACAACTTTTAAAGTGTTTGTGAGTGAAGGCTATTTTTACATCTTTGTATTTTGCAAAAAGTCTAAACATTTTGTCTGTGGCAAGCGTTAAATTACACAGTAGAAGTATTCTATATGTTCAGCTACCTTTTACCTACACCCGTTTGACCTTTAACTCTCCAGGTATTTCTCTGAAAACAATAAAATGCAGGGGATGGGTGTACACAGTTACTGGGGTTATTACTGTGAAGCCAAACTGAGCCCAAAGAAATTCAAGGATTTAACAGAAGTTCTACCTGACAGAGCCTCACAGAGATCAAAGAAGGATGGTTAGCACTTAGAAAATACAGAAGCTTAAGCTAAAGCCCTAGCATGCAAACTGTTGAGATGCACAAAATTTACCTGCCAACATTTGGAATGGAGGCAAAATACAAGCTGATAGGGTTACAGAAAAACTTGTTAACCTCAAAACTCTTCCACTGACAATTGTAAATCTTCAGTAGATTTACATATATTTCTCTTCAAAGGAACAGAGCCTGCAAGGTGGTCTGAAATACTAAAGCTTAGCCAGATGATAGGTTTTTCAGCAGCATTTCCCTTTCTTGTAAGCTGCTTCTCATAGACAAGTGATTGCTTATGCAAGTTGAAGAATCAAATAAGGTAAATGATTAAGCCAGGAGATTTAGTGAAAGGAGTAGAAGAGACAAAGTGGTCAGAATACCTTGTGTCCCCGCAGTACTGAATGTGGGAAGGGAACTTTTCATACATGTATGAAGGCTTTCTCTTATAGAACAGAGATTGATGCGTATAACTGAATGTTCCTGAACCTTTTAGCATATAGGCCAAATAGCGTCATTTGCAGATTGCAAAATACAAGCTAATGTTCATGTGGTTGTGCCAGAAATGAGTGGAACATGCTTCTGCCCAGTGTTCTAAACAGAAATATGCTCAAACAACAGATTTAGCACAAATGATCCGGGATAACAGTGGAAAATGTAGTCAGGATACAAATAGCCTGAAATCCTTTCATTTTTATATCTTTTGTTGGCTGAAATGTGACAATTTTATTCTATAAACCAAGATTAAACTAATATTTAACTTTCCAGATCTCTTTATAATTGAAAGCTTCTAAGGATGTGGGAGTAATCTAATGGAAGTGGCATTCCCAAAGAGCATACACAGTCATGTTCAAATGTGTCTGTTTTCCCTGTTTTTAACTTTATAGGCAAAAATAACAAATAATGCAGGCTGAAGTTGTCACTTTCTTTCCATGTTATTTGTAAAATTATATATATATACCTACTATGACAGATGTTCTAACATTTATAGATACTTAGTTTTATAGTTCTAAATGCGTATAAATAAGTATCTTTAAAACAACTTTCCTCAGTAGAGAAAAACAATAATCGAAAAAATGTATTTGCATAATAAAATATGCATATTTGCCAGTGGAAATTAATATTCTTAAGTAATTAATCTCGACCATCAGTTGTTTTGTAACCATCTTGTCACATTTCATTGAGTGACACATTAAGCTATAAGGATGAATCACAAAAGGATGTTACTGGAAGAAGTACTCCACCAAGCACAAAAGATGTAAGCTAAAAATTGTGGAGCAAAGAGGTAGCAGTAAGGTTATTAAAAATTTGAAAGTACAAATACTATATTGCAGTGTCTGGTAATGTAAGCACAGAGTACTTAAAATCTCCATCATATAAAATTGAGTTTTAGTGTGAGGGGTGAAAAAAAAGTCACAGGCCATAATGGAAATGTGTTTAGGTGGTGTGTGTAATGGACCAAATTTTATGGCTGACTTGCTGCCCAATTCCCTTCATATTGTACCTCATAAAGAGAATCCATTGAATCTGTTTGCAGTGCATGTTATTTATTTGCTTTTTAAAATAAATATATACCTGTGTCTCACAGTTGCCTAGACTGTCACAGGAGTAGCTTTTTCAGTGTATTTGGCCACTGCAGATAAATAGCTAAATAGCTGAATGTTTGCACAGATATTAGTGTCCTTTAATTGTTAATGAATACTGTGTGTGTGTGTGACTTGCAGCGGTTACTGTACAAGAATACATTTCTGTGTGAAATCTATGTGCTTAAAAAGTAAGTTGCTAAAATCAGAAATTCAGTGTGGTGCATGCCCCAGTTCTGATTCTTTTGCTTGAGAATGTTCTTAAAGAGTACTAATTATCCTTGGAAAATTTGGAAAACTTGGAAAACAGTGATTTAGAAGCAAATATATGTGGATGCTTGCAAAAGAACTAAGCCAGGTATAGATTTGGTATGTGCAATGTATTTTTTGTCTCATTCCTGTTATACCTGATTTCATACTGAAAGCTTGCATTTGTGTCTACCTGAACAAAGTTAGTCATGTGTAATTCAAACCTTTGCAGAACAACAGTGAAACAATTTAAATAACAGAACTATGCATGCAAACCTCAGTTTCTTTGACTATGAGTTAAATTTAAGGCAATGTCTCAACACTCTCCCTAAAATATTAATGAAAATAATGAATAAATAATGTACAGCACTGAAAATTATTTTCAACTTGTCAAGAGATAAAAAGCAAGCTAAGAAATTTGTTTGGAAACATGTCTCTAGTGTACAAATGCAAATTTTGAACCCATATTTTGAACATTCAATTGTTGAAAGACTAGAGTAATACAAAATTTTAAGGAAAAATACAGAGATACCCACTCTCAGTCTTGTAACAATAAACTGTGGTGTTTTTCAATTAACTGTGAACTTTACATAAACTACTTTTCTGTGTGTATTGAGCACTCATTAAATTTATTGGAAAATTAATGGATTTGATGAACAGTTTTCTTTCAAACATTGCAGTCAACAGTGCCTTACTTCAGAAAAGATATTACAAGCAACATAGCAAAGAACAAAAGCAAATCTTGCATTCATCACTAGTTGAAGTAAAGACAGTTTCAAAAACATTTTGTTATATTTCTTCACTATTTATTCTGAAATTCAGTAGTCCACAACTTTAAAATTTGCAATCCGTTAATACCAAAAAAAATTATTGGAGTCATATGTTCGTAGACGAATTTGTTTAGTTTGCTGATCTGACAGCAAACCAAACTTTTTTATTTTTTTTAAATTATTATTATTATATGTATATATTTTTTTTCAGTAGGGTAGTTTTCTGTCAGATCAGTTGGCTGTACAGAGCCAGCCACACAGTCATTAATGCAAAGAAATGGGCCAGAGCACACAAGTGGAGGCAGAAATAAGGAGTAAAGATGCCCCTTCTGGTGGCCATTATATTGGATTACACATAGCCTGAAACTGCACACAGTGGCAGCCAGAACTGCAAGAAAAAAGATTACTTCTTTCATACCTAACATCACAGACTTGATTTATTTAGTCCTTAGAGCATACATGTTAGTCTGCTGATTCTCATCAGTGAAAGACAAATTCGTTTTTCTACATTGTATTCACTAGACTTATAGAGAATAAACTGCACTGAACTGAAGAACCAGTCTGCTTTTCACTTTGCAGATATGTAACAGATTAATACAGTCAGGAAAGACATTTCTCTTATTAGCAGCTGATCATCCATTCATATGGTGGTTAACAAAAGAAACGCTATCAGGTAGGATTACAAAAAAGCCTATGCTTACTGGAAGCTTTCTCCTAAAATCTATTAGCAGATGACTGATATTTTGTGAAGCTGGCAGAGAATTTTTTCCCCATCGACCCATCTGATGCATGATTCTGGCCAGGTCTATATTTCCAGTATTTTAATAAGCCTCACTAAATTCACAATCTAAATTGTGTAATGTGGAAATTAATTACGTGTGTTAGTTAGTACTGTGTATGTTAAAGTATAAATCCAATAATTTGTGTAGCAAACCTTTTGACTACCTGCATGTCAGACATCAAAAGTGAGGAAACCTAACAATTTTGCAAGCCAGGGCAAAGCCACGGTGTCCAAGCAGGAAAAATGTGCTGTGGTTTGCATGGGTAGGTAATCAGTTTTTGAGAAAAGGACAGTAAGAGGATGGAGAAGATATTCTGCAATCAAAAAGCTTATACCTGTAAGTACAAGATAACAGTAGGGTAACATTAGGTTCTTCACTGATACTGTATGTTATTGAAATGTACTACAGAGGATTCCTGAGCATGGTTTTGAATAACTACAGAGTTTCTAAGCTTTTTAAATTAATATAGCAGATATGAAAAACATTTCTCACTTCACAGAATTGTGGAGGTTTTACAAGTTTTATCTATATTTTGCAGTAAATATATTATTGTACATTCAGAATTCATCTTTCATTGGTGCATTCATGGTAACCACATTTTACAGCCACTCTAACTTGTCAGAATGAACTTATATCAAATATTAAATACTGTTAGCAGTAAACTCTGGGCTTAAATATCTGATGACCTTTTCATACACCATTCATTGTACCATCTTCAGGTACAAAATGTGCAAAGCAGTGATGAAGAGACCTTGTGTTCAATCTGCAGCTAAGAAATGCATGTAATAGCCTTTAAGAACACTTCACCATATCCTCCTGATAAAGAAAGAGCTTAATATTTTATTCAGAATATAATTTTTAAACATCATTTATTTAACCCTACTTCATATTTAGGACCCCAACTAGTAGGTTATATTTAACCAGAACTTATAGCATAAGTGCTTTTGCATGCTATCCTTTAATTCAGAGCATATTGTATAAGTGGAACTCAGTAGTGTGGAAATGAGATAAAGAGCTCTAAGCCACTTTTGAACCATAAGCTGTTCCTCTCTTATGTTGCTTCTGGCAAAATGTAGGCAGCATCAGCCTGAGTACTTCAAAACACCAAAGCATCAGTCTGAGTACTTCATACCTTGCTTTATGGGTGGAGCTCTCATTTGCTCACCGTGTTCCTTCAGCCTTCATTCCTGCAGCACAGAATCTATCCCTAGACTTTAGAGAGCTGTGTTTCAGGTCAGCACAGCCATCCCATAACAATCCTTGTATGATCAGACCCCAGGTGAGGCAGGGCTTTGAGGTGTTTGTGCCTAGACCTTTGCTTTGTAGTTAGCCCCTGAGCTTTCTTTAGAAGAGCCACTTTTAATTACAATTGGAGTGTATCTTTGACAGGTTTTTGCTTCCAGGATTGGCTTTAGCCAGTTCAACAACCTTTTGAGATTAACCAAATGCTGTACAACACCCTCTGCTGCCCTACGAGTACCCATGGCCTACTAAGGCCTGTTTGTTCTGACACTATGTCTGTATTGACAAGAAGTGATGCATAGTAAGAAGAGATGTGGAAATTTCTTTCAGACCAATTTATTCTGAGGATTTATAATCCACACTATACATGTTTTGGAGATTTTATTTTCAGACTAGCTCTAGTCTGGCCCCTATTCTGCTTTACATCTCCTGCTTTAGTTTCATCTAGAGGGATCCATTTTGTGTGGTCTGAGGCAACTCTGTGGTACAAACCAAAGCATGTAAATTGAGGAGGTTTAGGAGATTTGCACTGAAAGTACGTTCCTGATCTAAACAGAAATGCTAATGCAGGATCACTGTCAGTTTTTGCATCAGTTAACAGGTTCTCACTGCCTTGATATAGCTCATTTATTTGTCTACTACACCCGTGCTTTGAAATGTTCTCACCCTTGAGAATGAAGAATGTTGGTCCTCAGGGAAGAGAATTCTCTCCCTCTCACTAGAGGGTTCTTCTGCACAAAATCTTGAAGAGAGCTGAATACATACCTGAGAATAAAAAAAAAAACCAGACAGTGCATTTCACAGAGAATTTCTTCCACAGCTAATCACTTGGTCTTTGTAATTCTTTTTGTATCATGAACTTAATGGGACTTAGAGGTGGTGAGAAAACCCCTTTCTGTTACTAGGTATATTAAAAAGTATGTAAAATAGGCAAAAATAACTTTGAAGAATATACCCCTAGCAATTCAGGGGGAATAAACCAAGAAAATCTCACGGGGTCAGGATTTCAGGTTAGCAACCATAATAAATTGCTAATGCAACTAATGCAGATGAATAGCATCTTGGAAATGTCTAGACATAAGCTGTTTATTGTTGAAATAAACAAAGTGTGGGGAAAACTCAAGCAAAATAAAAACATTTAATTTACTGTTATAACCATGTCTGTAAAATATGATTTTTGGATTAAAGAGTAATTGCCATTTCAACATATTTTGAAGTCTTTATAATGTATCACAAGATTATAAATATAACAGAAGTGGAGATTTTTCTTAGCCTGAACAAGGAAAGTTTCATTCAGTGAAAAATCTTCCATAAAGAAAAAAGCTTTAAGCTAGTCTGGAGAGAAGCTCATTGTATTGCCTTATACTTTTTGTTCTGGGCACCTGAGCAGGGAACAGTGCACCACTTTTCAGCAGAACAAAAGATTCCTTCATTGCCCAAACTCTGGGAAAGATGACAGCTGCAAAATCAGAGCCTCGGAGGACGGGTAGCTTGCATGAGTCTTAATAGGAAATGGACTATTCATGCAGACTTTAATGTCTAGCCCTATCTACTTCAAACTGAAGTAAGATTACCCTCCTTTAAAAACATGTGCATGTTTAATAGTAATCCTAGATGATTATGGTTGTGAGAGATCAGATGTGAGAGTAATGAAAACAAAGTGTAATACATTGGGGTATATTAGAAATCTTTTCAAGTTTTAATATGCTAAAAATATATATTCCTCTTTGTATGTGAATTTGCACTCTTTCATCTCCAGCTACCTCAAGCAAGTTAGTTTCTGTTAAACAGCAGACATTAACAGCATATTAGCACATTTGCATTACTTAGTTCTAGGCATTATGTAATTAAAAAAAAGGAAAAATGTTAATTGAATTAAGTTTATGTTATGTTAACTCTCATGTTAAATGGAAGCCCAGTATTCTGGGGGGACAGAAATATATTATTAGCTCATAAATCTATTTTGAGCTTCCTGCCAGTTATAGTGGAAGGTGACATAAAGTGATTGTGAATGACCACTATGCACTACATAACAGTAAAAGCACTAAATTGAAATAATAGGAGAGTTCAAGGGAGGGCACCTGATTTTTACCTCTGCCATTCACCACAGAGCTAGGAAAGTTTGCCATTGTTTTTCTCTCTTTGTCTATGAATCAGCCAAACTTTATGGTAACCATAATGCTTATGTTAAAAATACTGAGGGCTATTCCTATTCAGTTATCTAGTTATTGTTATTGTTATTATTATTAATTTCCCCAGGAGTTTTCACTTTTAATTTGAAACTGAAGTTAAAGCTGTAGTGAATTTTTCAGAAAAATATTCAAATCGTGACAAAACATTAATTGATTATGACAAATATTCTTTAAATTAACAATTTCTGTTCTGTTTTATGCTAGATTTAACAGAGTTCTATAACAGAGGACATTACGTTATTGACATTATCCACTCTAAGCATTTATAAAAACGAAGAAGTTGAGATGAACTGTAACACTTCTTGTTTCCTGCCTGTCTGTCGGTGTGGACACATGGCCCAGTGCCCATGGGACTGGGCAGCCCTTGGGTATGCAGCCCCTGAGCTACAGCAGCCAAACCTCCCCGGAGAGGAGGAGCACTCAGGGCCCTGACAGATAAAATGTATACTACGTGCTACCATGTATTGGTTGTGAAACAAGCACCTTAAAATACTTCTGACCATTTAATGATTCATTTTTGAGACTACTCTTTAGAGTTTCTGCTTGCTCACTGTTTGGTCACATATGAGCTAAACTGGTAATTTTGTAATACTTGAAGATAAAGCTCGTTACTAACTGTAAGCCCATAATGCCTTATTCTTCATTATGACTTTTCCAGCATTATTTTTATACTTCTTCTGGCAGGCACCTGCCAAAAGTAAAACGAGGAATGGCAATCTCAATTTGAAGGAAGTTGTAATCTTAATTAAGATTTACTCATTTTGAGACAGGTAGAAAGAGTGCTAATGAATGAACAGAAGGAAAAGTATGATGGTAGGAAACAGCTTGGAGTAAATTTGTTTTTTGTAGGAAGTAAATAAAGTTGTAATGAAGTAAAATAAATGGAAACAACTGAATATGCAATGAAGGGAAATAGTTGTAGTAGAGTAAGAGAAGATGAAAAGGTGTGGAGTGAAGCTGAAAAGAAGACTTGGAGATACCAAATAGTCAGTCAATGCAGGGAGTAAAAGTTCACTCCAAACTTCAGAGCATCCTCTGAGTATTATGCAGCCCCAGTTATGCTGTTTCTGTTCCTGCTGTTACTTTTTTGAACAACCTGAGTCCCAATGGTCTGACTCGCTTTCTTATTTTTACTGTGCTGTTTCCTCAGTTATGAGTGACAGAGGGGTTTTATCTGCAGACACTTCAGCTTAAAAGGGATGGGGTGTTGACAGGCTGCTCTTTGTGCGGTCCTCTACTCTGGCATTCAGTTGGCTATTTGATCTGGCAGGGCACGATGTCTGCTTTCTAGGCTTTCAAGGAGGGTGGGGTGTTCCCAGTAGTGGTAGATCTGGACCTTAAGGGAGGTTACTGCTAAAGGCTGCCTTTTATTGGTAGGCCTGTACAAAGAATGGGGGAATGGCCAGATGGCTTGCCATGGTCATTTGGTTAATACCTTTAAAAAGTTCTTGAAAGTTGTGTCTCTGGTTTTTGTTCCATAAATTTATCAAAACATATTCACATATTCTATAACAATGGGGGAAGGAGTGAAAGCTAACAGAAATACCATGAGACTTTTTTTTTTTTTTTTTTTTTTTTCTTTTCTTATAAATGTGTTCCCATAGTGACTTTCCTTGGCAGTACAGTGGTTCTTCAGAGTTTAACCTTTCTTTGTTAATTCACAAACTGTCTCATTAGAAGTTGTGAATCTTGTCCTGAGCATAAAATTATCAGTCTTCTGCCTGTAGACCTGTGCAGGAAAGACAGTTGTGGTCTACTAAGAGAAAGAGAAATGTAGTTCCATAAAAGTTAATGTTTTATAAAACAGTAACTGGTAACTTTTTTTTTTTTTTTTTTTGTATGTGTGAAACCAGTACCTTCTTTAGGAAAACTGATTACATAAGAAATACCTATGAAGAAAGTGTAATATTTGATGGAAGAAAGAGTGAAAAAAATAAGTCAATTTTAGCTAGTTTTAGCAGTTTCCTAGTTCTGCTATTTATTAATACAGCTTTAACTCTTATACCACTGCTTACCATGCCGTTTCATGTGCAGGGACAAAAAGGACATGAAACTTGTCAGTATTTAGCAGCATAAACATGTCTCTTGGCAAGGTGTTAAAAGGTTTACCTCCATCTCCTTTTAATAGTAAGTGCATAGCATGAAAAGACATCTTCTTAGGTAAATGGTGTGGGTGGTGGACTTTTCATGACAAAAATGAAAGACCATTTGTGGTCTCTGTCTGCATTTAATGTAGTAATAAGCTTTTGGCAGAAGGATGGTTAATATGAAAGGCTAAGGCATCCATCTTGTAGATGAAAAGTGTTTGTTTATCCATGCTCTGTGTGCTCTAGGATATTGGGTCAATATTTATGTGAATCAATGATTACAAATTTTAAGTCAAAATGGTTATCAGATGGTGTTAAATCTCTATCATTAAAAACAAACCAAACCAACCAAGCAAGCAAGCAATCAACCAACAACAAAACAAACAAACAAAACAAACAACAACAAAAATAAAATAAAATAAAATAAAAATAAAATAAAATAAAATAAAATAAATACAAAAAACCACAATCAAGCAAAGCAACAAACACCTTAGAATTAGTTTATTTCCAATATTTTATATTGATATAGCCTGTTTTACCAAGGATCCCCAAAGTCTTACCAATACAGAGACCTTGAAATGGTCCTGTTCAATATCAGCATTTCTCTGAAACATCCACCCGTCAGACTGGAGTCCTAAATAATTAGGGTTGTTTGCATATGAATTTGGACACATTAGTCCTCTAAATTGCTGGAAATTTCTGGACTGGTTTTAATGGCTCAGAAAAAGATTCCCAAAGAGATGGCTCAGAGAGCTGTCGTGACTCCTGTGAAATCAATATAGGCTCTTTCCATGCAGCTCACTGCTATCAAAATTAATATTGTAGGACTCTAAATCTGGTAATGAGACAGGCTTTAAGTGGGGTACTTTCTTTTCACTCATTTTTGCTTGCTTTTTTATTTGTAAAATGTACTATGCGTATTATAGGAAATCTATTATCTCTGGGAAATTATTATTTACTCTGGAGACTGCTGTTTGCCTTGAGAATACAAGGGAAGGCTTCCTGTGAGTCAGTGGTAACCAGTCCGTTATCACCATCATTAGAAGCACTTAGCTGGGGCAAGGTTGTGCCTTGGTGTCTTGGGAGGAGGCTGTCTCATCCTCAAAGGATCCTTGGGGGATGAACGCAGGAGTGCCTGTCAGAGCCAGTTGTCAAAAAAACATGATCATACTTTCAGACCTGAATGGTGTTGCTTCTGTGGATAACGTTGTATCTGTCATGATAAATGTATTTCACATAATCTAATATTTTTTTGCAGCAAAAGTCCATCAATTATTTCAAAGTTACAAGCTTTTAAAAAAATTAGTTCTTTACCTTAGCCCTTTCAAAACAGGAATAAATGGTCTACTGAGAAAGAATGGCTTTATTGTTGCCTCTCTCAGGTGGTAACCTCTCTAAGACTATCTTTTTAGTCTTAGATTCTTATACATTTCCATAACATGTAATTATATTATGGTGAAAAGAATGTGGAGCACTGGTCCTGCATTATGTCTAATTTCACACTTAGGTATGTGGGTATCATCACATAGAGCTTTTCTATTGCAGCTTATACAATCAGGAACGTAAGGATTACACAGAGTATATCATGTAAATTGTACTACTTCCTGACGGTCTAAAATATCCCAGAAGACAATAGCAGCGCCTCTCTCCAAAATGACTGCTGACTTTCTTTTGTCAAACCTATGAAGATAAATCACATAAGCTTCTTAAAGCTGGAATAATAATCTTTGCTGATTAAAACAGCTGATGAAAGCTTTAGAAGTTGTTTTTTTGCCAGATGCTGATTTCCTGTCATGTCAGATAATTTTGTTTGGCCAATTACTGGCAAAGTGTCCTTCTCAGAACCTTGCTTTTGTTGATTCTTTGAAATAACAATTTTCAACACTTCAGACTTAATGAACCTATTAGGTATGCTCAGTCCCTATTTAGCTGTTTATAATTCCCTTCAATGTTAAGTTTACTGTGCTGAAATGAACAAAATGCCAATTTATTGCAACCTCCTTGAAGATAAAATAATTCTCTCCAAGATTTAAAGCCAGAACTTTATAGGAATCCTGCATTTCTTACATCAGTATTCACTGGCTATGATGAAGCTTTATAATGAATGGCATTATAAATCTTGCTCTTATTTATACAGCATTATTTTAAGACATATCTTAAAGGGCAAAAACCATATTAATGTTCTAGAGTTAACGCTGCTGAATGGTAAGAAAAAGCATACATATTTTTTCTGGATAGATTTAGTTCTAAGCTTAAGCCCATGGATGTAACCGTACTATAGCATATCTGGGCATTTTACATCAATTTTACAAAAACAGGGGAAAATGGAGATTTAAAAATGAAATATAAAAAACAACATCTTTAGAGTAGTGTTTGTACTATTTAGCTTGATTTCTGCTTGTTTTACCTTGTTCCCTCATTATAAGTTGTAAAGATTTATCTGACAAGAATTTTGTTATAATAGTTATAAGACTTTGAAAGCTTGGAAAAAAAACACCAACACATGGAAGATATCTATCTAGCATTTAGGATGTAAAAATGAGTTAATCAAACCTAGAATTCTGTTCAAATAATACTGACAATATTTTTCTTTTATATATATATATATTTATATATATAAAATATTTTTCTTTGATATATATATGTATATAAATATGTATATATATACACACACATATATATAACCTATATATATAGGCTGCTTTTTCTTTTGCAAGGAGAGTTTTGTAAATGATATTGAGCTTTATATAAGGTTTCAGGATGGTAGCTTTAGATGATTACTGATAGGTTTATCATATTAGATGAATGAGGCAATTCACACCTTTCCATTTTTTTTTCATACTATTTGCTTTCACTCCAGTGAATGTGCAGCTGTCTTCACCATGCTTATGTTTATTGTATTATCTTCTATCCAAGGCAGATTTTGTAGATGCAGAATTGCAAAATGTTTGCTTTATGGGCCTCCTAATATGACTTATTTTCTGATGCTAGATACATTTTTTGTCATGCTTTCTATTAGTTTATGTCCAGATTCATCTTTTCTATTTTTTTTTTTTTTGATGTACGTGTGTGCCAGAATGCCCCATTATACTTTATTATATTATAAAGATATATTATTGCAGTCTTTTTTTTTTTTTTTTTTTCCATTTTTTTCTAAACCTTTAAAATCACATATCCTTTTGGAAGTCACCAAAACTCAGTACATTCCCTGTTCAGTGGATTTTCTGTGCTTTGATTTCTCTCTCTGAATATATTTAAAGTTCATGAAAGTTTCATTTCCATTACTTCTGTAATAGCATTTCTTGTTATTGTACAACTTATTCAATAATTAGCCAATAATATAATATAAAATATTTAAAAGTCATACTTTTTTCCTTATCAGATATACTTGTATGCATATGAACACAAGAATGCCAGAAAATTATAAATGGGGAAAAGAATGATAAGCAGGTTTAGTAGTAAATGTCTTTCATAAAGACTTGATCTTTTTTGCAGTGATTTCTTGGGGTAGTATTCAGTAAACCAGTGCCAAAAGATTTTACTACTTATATACAGGAATTATTAGGAAGGTCCAAATAAAAACTTGTTCCTTCAATCCAGTATATAGTCATCCATTTTCAGGCTTCCCTATCAAGACAGTGAAATTAATAAATAAATTACAGATAGATTTGTTTCTCTTTTTCAGAGCTAATACAAATCAGCAGAGTGAGAAAAAGGTGATATTAATGTAGGTATGGCAATATAAGTCACTGAAAGGACCTGTGTTCTTCAATGCTTGTATTTTGGTTCTAAGATGTAAGAGGTTCATTTTGCAGATTTGGAGCTAGAGTTAAATTAATGTAACTTCAGAGAGAGGGAAATCAGTAGTCAATATAACATACCCTGTCATATAGTGCAGTACTCCTAATAGTGCCTTCTAGCACATTTCCAAAACCAGATCTGCTTCTTATTTTTCTTCAGAAGCACAGCTTGAATTTTAAAACAGACCAACTTTCCAGGTTATATTTGGAATTCTTCTGAGATAACAATATTTATTCAATCAATCAGTAAATTTATATTGTTCCTCAATTGTAGCTCAACTTCCTATTAAGCATGCAAGCCAAGGGAAGAGGTTAGTAGATGATCTACCCATTCCACAGATGTAAGTCAACAGCACTTACAGTGTGCATTGAAGACAGGTGAATAAGGTCAGCTGTCAGGAAATAAGACACTTAGAATAAAAAAAAAATTGATTTGTATGGCCATATAGCTGACATCCAGACAAATCTGGGATGATGTATACTAATGAACTCAACTGGATTTTTTCTTTAGGAATCTCTGCATGCCCAATTGATTTCCTGATTTGTTTGTAGTTCAAATATAAACACAACATTTTTGAAACGTCTTTTTAAACATACGATTCAAATTTCACCTTTAAGAGAAATCATTTTTAAACTTTTGATAGTTATGATCTAAAGAAGATTTTCATTGGGGTTATTAAATGGGTTTCACGAAGCAATAGTTCAGGAGTGTAAAAACATGAGACATAATTTTAGAGGTCAGCACTTATGTTTGATTTATCTTGGTGTAAAACTTATATCTGCACCTTGAGATACATCTTCAGCTGGAAAATTTCAGGCTGCCGTTGAAATGAATAGTCCTGCTCTTCTCCCTGCTTTAAGCTGTTCATGCCTGTCACCTCCCACTTGCAGTTAAATGGTGTTTGAAACCTTTTTTTTGGATAAATCAGTGAGATGATGTAAGGTATTGCCTGATTGGTATGTACAGTCATGAGGACAGCAGCAAGAATACGCATCTATGGGCACTTCAGAGAGCAGCCTCCAGCTTCTGGTGAAGGACTGAAAGGAGACTGGTAAAAGCTGAAAAGGAAGTAACAGCAAAAGTTTTTTAATAACTTTGTTTGATAAATACACTAATCTGTTTTAAGTAAATTCTTATTCAGTAAACTTCAGGTTTCAAATAAGGAATATCCATTATAATAAAGGTGCTTTAGTTTTTGGACATGTAGAGTCAGCTTAACAGCAACTCCTGAGCTGGACCATACCAGTTGAAGCAAGAGGTTGGAGGCCAGGTGCTTATTTTTAAATTAGAGCTACTAATTGAACAAGTCCATGAATGTTTAAATTCACATTCAGTGCTTTGGGCATGTAAGTAGTAGCAGATCTGACATTTAGCTGCAAATTCTAATGGCAGTGCCAGCAATGCTAATTTGAGTCTGAAAAGGTTTAACAGGGCCTTGTTTAATTGATCTGACTGCCCTGAGTTGCCCCTGTTGAAGTTATTTACCATACACGCCACTGCCACTTATTGTAACTTTGTGCCAGCCAGGCCCATCTGTTCCATGGCAAACCCTTTAAAATATATCACTTACCAGAAGCAAATCTATCTTACAGCACTCATCTTTCAAATAACTTAGAAAAAGACTACAGGCTGCAATTACTTAACTTTATTGTGTTACCAACTTCAGTATTTTAGCTTTAATGGCCTGCCTGACTACACAAATAGTGTTTTGGCATGACTAGGAAAAAAACGAATACACTGAGAATTGAAAAACTGATTCCCTCTGGCCACAGCAAATAGTCTGCTTAATTTCTTTTTGTCTGTACTGGCAGTTATGATTAGGCATTTCAGCCTTCTTCAGCACCTGCTCATGTTAACATAGGGATTCAGCATGTTCTTCCTTATCAAATGAATTGTTAACACCTAAGGGAAGCAATGGCTTACTTATTTTGTCATGCTGATGCTGTTAATAACAAGCAGTGAAGTTCAGCCCAGACAAGTAAAGCAAACAGACACAAATTTTGTAAAATTGACAATATATGGTATAGAAGGAGGAATGGGGAGTAGACCTGTATACAGTAATGAAGTAAAGAAAAAGAAGTTGAATTTATTGCCAGATAAGTTTGAACTGAATTGAAAGACAGAAGTGAAAGAACAGGACTCTTAGTGACTTCTACTAAAATGATCTCCACTAAAATGTTAGCTGCAAAAACAATGCAAAAATTGGAGAAATGTAAGTCTGCTCAAGGTGACTGCTAACATAAATATTTTCAATGTGTGTGCAGCGTTAAAAGATGGACTGAATATTTATATTTGAGAAAATTATTAGGGTTTCATAGTATTTATTCTATAAATAAATTGCCATTTATTCATAGTAATCTCCAAGGATAGATAACGTCTAATTTAAGTATTTTATTCTGCACAAATTATTTATGGATTTAGAGCAGTTACAGCTGTCTGGAATAGATCCACAATGAATAAGATCTATTGTAATGGTGTTAGGTTAAGACAGAAATGACAGGGAAGGTCCTTCATTAATTGTTTTTTATTCCATATCTGATCTCTCTAGAGACACATTTAAATTTAAAACTTACTATTTTAATACATAAAAAATTAAGACCACTTACTGTAGAGGAACACTGGAATTGGCTCTGCTCTGTTATAGTATAAGTTGCTATATGGCTGTATAAGGCTATATTTTTCTGTATCTTGCTTTCTAAGTAGATTTAATGATACGTGGCTTGACAGGCACCAGTGAACCTATTGTGTTGCCAGTTTAATAAATCAAAAAACCTCCACAATTCATAGCATAGGTAAAAAGCTTTATTTTTTAGACCAGATGGTAAACAACTCCTAAGACAATGTTTAGCTTCAATTTTAGGCTTCTTATGAAAGTCTTAGGTGTATGCCCTAACATGCCAGAGCATGCAGATACAGTGTTTTGCCTGTATTCTCTTTCAGCCTTTGAGCCTGACTTATGGTGTTTATTTGCTTTTATTCTTGCTATTTACCCTAATCTGATTCTTCAAGTGATAAAGATCTCTTCCTTCCCAGGACAATGAAGTTCTCTAGTCTGGAATTTTACCCATCTGCTGTCAGCCATTGTCCCTACTCTGCTATAGAGACTTCTGCATTTGTATCGTTGTTGGGCAAAGGTTTCTTGGAGATCACAGGGGTAATGGTAATTAGAAATAAATAAGAACACATTGCATATACACCATATTGATGAAGTATCAGTGGCAAGCCATGTATATGTTTAATTACCCACACATATTTGAAAAAAAAATTTGACGTATGATTAATGCTCTCCTTTAGAATAGACCTGATCACAATCTCAGAATGTTTGCCATGTCAGGTGTTGGCATCATGAAGAAATGAAAAATACAGGTTGCTTTCTTCATTTTATCAAAGTGTATGAGTCTGGCTCTTAGATGTCGACTGTGTAAGAGGCCTCCATGAACTACTAAAGATTTTTTTTTATCCCATTTCCTTTTAAGTTTCTGTCTGTCATTGGTGGCTTACAGTATCTGTTCACATGCTCTGGATCTTGTTTGCTATCACACCATGATGCTGAGTACAATGCACCTGTCCTTTCAGCTTCAGAAGCAACATTAAAAAAGGGAGATTGATGATGAGTCGTCACAACGACTTACTAGCATTTGTATCTGAATCATAACAAATCATGGTTGATGTATTTTTTTTGGAAAGTTCTTATTCTCCAAGTGACACAGAGGAAGTCAAAATGTACCTACAGTTACCTGCCCGAGATTTGACCTTTCAGTAGTGGAAAATATTAATTGGCTTCTTGTGCTTTGTAGACCTCAATCTACAAAGTATAAGGTACCGAGGCAGATAATGTGAGGGTCCAGGCTTGGTACCATCCCTTATCCCTACCCCTTGTGACACATGATGTATTATAATCGAAACTTTAAAATGCAAAGCACAGGCTAGTAATGTAGTTTAATAGGGGCAGCCGTCCGTTGGATAGAGAAGGGCCGAAGTAGTTAAAAAACTGTCTTCCAGAGGATGATACTTTGAATAAGTAACTACTTTGACTTCTAAGTCAGATTTCATGCTACATTGTCCTAGATAGGACATTGGTTATATTTAAAAAGTATTTGAAGAACTCGTGCTTTCTTCTGTGTTTGGTGGATGGATCAAAGTAGGGATTGCTCAGCAACTTCTTGCTGGGCCTTACGGCAGTAAGGAGATTTGAGAATTTTTAATGCTAGCACAGCAAATTCAGCATGTTAGTTGCATATGGGTTTGAAATTACAGCCTTTCCACTTAGAGAGGAAATCTTTTAGTGTACAGAACCGGCTGAAGAAGTGGGGATGAAATGGAATCTTTCCTGTTGCACAGTTCCTTCAGCAAGAAATAGTTAAATGTTTCTGCCCACAGCCTCTGAGGCTCCTGAAAGAGGGCATCTTGCAGTGTTTCTATCTGTATCCAACATGGGGAACTGAGGCCAGCTGTCCAATCTTTCCATCATCACTACTGTCATTCACATTCTGAGATGAAACAAAACTAGAACAACGAAGAAAAAATATAAAAGACTTGAACTGCATTTGCAACTTATGTCAAAAATGTTTCAGTCCTCGGGTAATTTTCCCAGTTCTGGCTCCTTTTGTATTTACTTCAAAGCTTCTGTGAGAATGAAATGAAAGGAAAGAAAATGGTATTTAGGTTTGCAGATAGCTGTAGTCACATTCTTGTGACTCAATCTTGCCTTGTTGAATGGTGTCTTTCCCTTAAAAGTCAGGAGTTGTCTACACATCTTGAGGAAATATCTTACATCAGGGCTAGTAAAGGATACAACACACCTAATAAATCAAGGGATTTATGTCTGTTTTCCTATCATATAGTACACTACAAATTAATATAAATCAATAAATTAAATTGATTTACCTAAAGGTAGCATCTAGCTCATATTAGAAAATACTTTATTTGATCAAATGAAAAGTTCATGCATGAACTTAAAATCAACAAAAGATGGATATAATCCACAGGATGCATAAAATAAACTTTCATGTTTGCTATCTGTATCAGTAATGCATAGGCAATCTTTATCTAATTTACTCTAACCCTGTAGTTAATTTTAAAAAGAGTAATTGAGTTTTAATATTCTGACATTAGATTACAAATGTAAAACAAAGAAAAAGACAACCACAACCACCACCACCACCACAACAACAACAACAAAAACACAACAAAATCTGCATCTCTTGCATCTCCACTTTGTACACTGGACATCTCTGTTTCACTTCCTCAGTCTCATTTTTTATTTCTCTTCATTTCATAGACAGGAAGAATAGAAAAGTTAGCTGATTTAGTGCTACTTTGGTGTATGTAAGCTGACCGATTTAGCTCTTTTGCATAACTTTCTGGTACTGCCTGAAGTGGTTTATTGCTAACTAGCTTGTGCTGTGGACAACTAAAATGATTTCCCTTGTCTTGCAGAGTGTGGGTGAATTTTCAACGAAATGACCAGGGATATCTGCATGACATGAGGGGTCTTCCATACAAGTTTGTAGTGTTTGTTTCAAAGTAGAAGAATGGCAGAATATCTGAACAAATGTCACATATATTTAATCTTGGAGACATACATTTAAATGTATATATATGTGCACATACGTAGAGAGAGAGACAGAGTGATAGAGAAAGAAAGCATTGTCGTATTAACGTTGTTGAATGGTTTTAACTGATGTAACTTAAGTATTATGAAAATACTCATCCTGAGGCACATAGGAACATTTCCTCAAATGTTCTAAGTTTAGTAAAATTGGACTTAAAGGGCAAATTTCATTCAATCTTCACTATATGTCACTGTTATAAATATATTTATTTATTTATTTATTTATTTATTTATTTATTTATTATTTTTTTTTGAGAATATCCAAAGCACCAAATTCTGGCTAGGCTAAGTATTGAGCGTAAAATGCAAAGACACTTTTTAAAATCCCAGTTTAGCTTAAAAGCTCAATTCATGCTGAAGAATGGATGCCCACACCTTACAGGTTGGTTTTAAAGGGCAAAAGGAAAAGTTGAACCTTTGTATAAGACATCAGAAGTATGTCACTTGACTTATCAAATCAATAATAGTTAGCAACCTTACCTTAATTGGTACCTTAAATGTGTAAGGTGAGGCACAAGGACTATCTCTAGAATACAATTTGCATAGTACTTTGTATCAGTGGTATTTGGTGGCTGTTTGGCCTCTGTGAATTTTGACATTTACCATTACTATTAAATATTGAGCTTGTTTGTCGTGTGATCAATACTGCTCACAGTTAGAAGTACAGAATGGCTAGAAAACACTTGCTCAAGGAGTGCACAGTCATGATGTTGACTGTGAGACAAAGTTCCAAAATATACTTGCTCCATATTTGCTTGTTTCAGGTCTCTGACTCTTTTGCAATTTGCTTGGATTGCTAGTTCACAGTCAAAAGGTTACACACCTCTCCAATTAATAATGTTGTTCATGGCTTTTACTAGGATAGGTAGGGATGGAGGTGGAAGTTTCTTTTCCTTCCTTCCTTCCTTCCTTCCTTCCTTCCTTCCTTCCTTCCTTCCTTCCTTCCTTCCTTCCTTCCTTCCTTCCTTCCTTCCTTCCTTCCTTTCTCTCCCTTTCTTTCTCTCTCTCTTTCTCTCTCTCTTTCTTTCCTTTTCTTTCATTTTATTTCTTTCCCTGTTATCTGACATAGATTTTTGAAGGGACTTTCAAATTTATTTTCCAGTCCTGGCAATACCAATTTCAGGGATGAATCGTCCCACATCCTGTGAACTGTATCCAAAAGCATATCTCTTTTTGACTCTTCTGGTAGTGTTAAACTAAAAAAGTATTTTTTTTTGGGGAAAAAATATATATTTTTTGATGTATGCTTGCATCAGGTGGTAGATGGTGTACATGCTTTGTGAGTAATGTAATTTCTGTGCTTCATTACAGCACAGAGGTCAATTACTCCATGGAATCTCTGAATTCCAGCATTTAGTTGCTTGACAAAATAATGTGACAATAGCAAAGTCTGTGTTCCCATTTTTGGGCAGAGTCTTCAGAAACAAGGTTGTACGACGTGACATAACGCTTTTATTGAACCAAACTAAGGTCTGGGACAGAATGTCTGCTGCTTGTGGGGAAAGTCATGATGGTGATATTGTTTGCTCCAAAGTTTGCCATTCTAGACACACATCTCTAGAGTCAGTGACTTGTATTAGATGCAGTTAAAATGTACCTTTTTGCTGTTGGAATGGACAAAATCTGAGTATTGATTTTAGTCTGTCTACAGCTGTAGCTACTGGAGCTTTTTGGTATAATTTATTTTCTATATCCTGTGGCTCTTGACCTTTACTTATTCTACATCAGTGTAGGCACTTAACTAAGGCTTAGAATCCTGGCTGTCCTGAGCTCCTTTCTGCTATTCTGTCATTAGAGAGAGATGCTGAACTGCCTTCCCTCCCCCTGAAACATTCGTGTAAGTCCAATTTTAATCAATTGGAGATCTCATATGGGATTCAGTGGAAACAGCATTAGGACCCTCATATACACTGGTTAACTCTCTTAGGAAAGCAGGAATTGCCAGTGCATTTTACATTTCACAGTGAAAAATCATTTACAGAGACATAATTTATGCAAATATCTAGTCTCTCCTTAATATGGGAGTATACATGTGCATATAAATGCAGATTTTTCCCCATTAGGATTCAACAATTCTTGCTAACTTTGCTGCAATGACGTCTTATGTAAGAAACAATCTAAATTCCCCTTCTCATTGAGATAAATAATTGAGTGATGTGTGCAGCGGGGGCTGCTTTTCCAGGGAATCATTCAGTTAGCATTTGTACAACAACCTGCATCCTTTGTATCCAGCACTTTGAACTGAAGGCAAAATGAAACTGTCTCACCCTTAGACCAAGGTAGACATTTTTTTCTCTTTTACTATCCCTAAGACAAATTAGGAATGTAGGAAACCTTTCACTCTGAACAAAACGATGATTATAGCAGGTAACAGGACCTCACATTAATCAGTGCTTTCAAAGAAAAGGCCTCGACCTGTGCCCTTTGTCTAGCCTACTGGTAGGTACACTTTTTTTTTTTCTCTCTCTCCCCTGCTCCCCCCTTTTATTTTCTTTCAGTGTCAGGGCATTCTCTTTCTGTGTAATACATTCTCTTGGAAAATGTTTCTCTTTTCAGGCAGACCTTCTGCATTGATCAAAACCCCTCCAGAAAGCCACTGTAGAAATCTGAACTTATAATGATGTTCTTTTATATTTTCTTACAATGAACAATGGTTCTCTCAATACTAATGGCAACGGTACATAGATAGAGGCAACAGTGCAGAGAGTTGGGGGGAAATTGCCATTATTTGCAAGACTTGCTGTTTCATGTCCTGAAAAAAAATAATCCTGTCTTCTGTAGCCAAATCTTTACTACCTCTTGTTGAAAACATTCAAGGCCTTTGCAAACCAATGCTGAGATGAGGAAAGATAAGGGTGGATTAACATTTTTCTTTTTGGAAGAAAACATTACTGACAATTAGATGGCAAAAGATCTTAGTTCTCCATCCTCCCTGAATAAAAAGAAAGAGAAAACATTCTGCTTGATATCCTTTTTATGGTGTGCCGGCCTTGACCTTTGAATCAATTATCCCTCAAACATCAAGCTTGGAGGTAAATGAATGGAACTGAACGTGGCTGCACTGAATAGAAGACTCCCTCTACTGCCCGAAATACAGACTACCAGATGAAACAAAATGCTTGTTTAGTTTATAAAGGGGGCATACAACACAGAGCGTCACTGCTTTGTCAGTCTGGTCAGATATTCTTATTTTTAAAGTACTTTTTTTTTTTTTTAATTTATTATTATTATTTTTTTTAATTGCATTTAAAGCTTGAGCAATGCAGAGAAAATGTTAGGCAAATGAAGTAATGACATCTTACTAAACATCTAGAAACAAGACTGCTAACAAACTCACTCTTTTTACCTAGTGTTCATGAGTGGTAGACCAGCTGATGCTTAGCTCCAGCTGAGTTCAGTTTATACGGACTCAGCAAGGAAGAGATACCAGTTTCATAGAGAAAAGAACATTTTTCTCTGAAGACAAAGAAGCATTAAAAGTCATTTCTTTGGGGAATAAAAGAGGTGCAATGGCTTAGAAAGTACAACCAGAAAATAGACTGCTGCAAGAAAGTATGGAAAGCTTTGAGTTCCAGAGAGGAACTTTAAATCTGCCCCTGGAGTGAGACACCCAAACCTACTTCACTGGCTTTACATTTAAATTCTGTCATATCCAGGGCTTAAGTACTTTTACTGCACTGGAAGGTATGACAGATATGCTTAGAAGTGGGAGTTGGTAGAAAGAGATGATTATTTTCAGGTGAGTATTACTTCAGTTGGTAGATATATCATTGTTGCAATTTAAATTGTAAGCTTGCTTGTGGAATAACAAACATGACAAATCAACTCTGCCTTCATACCAAGATGAATATTAAAATGTATATTCAGCTATAATATTTTTGCTGCCTTGGTATTTTTCCTTTTGAGAGCTACAAAATCAGTTCTTGGAATGCATACACAATTTTAGGCAAATTTAATAAAGATGTAGAGAGTAGAGAAAAGAAGGTATATAATAAATAATTGTTCATTAGCTGAGTAAAACCTAATGGGCTGGTTGCTGACGTTTATATACTAATAATGTACTCCGGAGTGTAAGTAAAGGCAATGGTGGAACCAATCATATTGGCAATTTAAACCTTCCAAAGCTGTCCATTAGGTTCAAGTGCCACTGGGAATGTGATGCCAAAGTGAGCAGGAGGGGAAACATACGGCAGGCCTGTGCAAATGGAAAAACACAGATGGAATAGCTCAAGAAAGTCAGCTGATGCAGCTATTCTGGCAGAAAGGTCTACTTTAGAAAGAGGGAGCCAGCTAAGCTATCAGAATTTCTCACTATTTCTGACATTTTGCCTCTCCTCAACAGATTGAGTGTTGCCACAAAAAAATGCTTGACTCCTTGTTGCAGGAAAAACTGTCTTGACTCAGGGAATTTCATTTAATTTATTTATTGCCAGTTAAGGTAAACTTCTAATTACTGAGTCAAGTTCTGAAGAAAAAAGTAGACATGAACAATTAAAAGGAAACTTAAGGAAACACCTTTCCTCCACCTTCCCAGGACTCAACTTCAGTCAAACACCTCTTCTTTGCCTTTACAGTCCCTCAGCTCCCCTTCTTTTCACAACAGGTAACAGTCAGTCTGTCCCAATGTCTTTGGTTAGGTACTGGGCAGTGCAGGAGACTGGGGCCAGTGCATAATGATTTCTTTCTACTGTTTCTTGCTTCTTGTTTTCATCTACTTCTCCTTTCTCCAGACACTTCTCTTCACATAGCAATTTACACATTCTCCCTTTCTCCTCTCACCTGTTTCCCGTCACCCTTTCTTAAATCCATTTGAGCAGCACCACATGCTCCCCAACTAGTGGAAGTTTGGCATGCAACGGGGTCTTCCCATCTGTTCCAGAGCTGTGTGGAAATGTTGGGACCAGCAGTGGGTAGGGCATGGCCTCCTCTCACACACAGCACCCTGCAGCCCCCAGCTGTCTAAGCCCTGCCAGATACACCCACCACATTCCTTGGCAGGTTTTTTTCTTGGTGGGCACATTATTTTCAGAGTGGCAAACAAAGAAAAAGATTTAATGTACTACTAATAAAACAGACCATAATAGTTTATAGAGAACTAACCGCCTTCAGATCTGGCAGCTCATATCACAATGTGGTGTGTTAAATCATCTTAAGAAATGGCCTGTTGCAACAACCTAGTTATTGTTAATAATTACAGTATCCAAGCATATTTTGACTACTTTGAACTGTAAAGTTTGCACCTTTGGAGTCCATATCCTGCAAGCAAAATAAATGCAGACACGCTGGAAAGATAAGATTCTGAAGTAATTGTGGATACAGCATCAGCATAAAATAATTCTAATTATGGAAGCAGAGTTGTGAAATATGGTGATAACCAGCATCATTTAAAACATTTCTTGCCTCCTGACTTCACTCCCATGTATTCTCTGTCATTGCTTTAAATAATCTACCAGACAAAACAGTTCTGTACTATTTAAATTTAAGACTCTCAGTTTTTTCTTCCTTCCATTTTTTTTCCCCCTTCAAAAAGACTTTAGAAAACGACTTGCTGGTTATTTACAGGATAAACCTTGAATTAATATGTTGGCCTCAATATTTGCCACATATACTCCTAAGTGGCCTTTTGGGAAACTTATCCATGCATACTCACTCTTCTCTTCTCCCAGAACTCCCAGTCCCTTCCCATCCCCTTTGCTTCTCCTGCTCTGTTACTTGTAGCTAGTCTTCCTGCAGATATTGCTGCCAATGGTCCTGCTCTTCCTGCTGGATGCCCTTTTTTTTTTTTTTTTTTTCTGTTCATATTCAGAAGAATTAAAATGACTGCATATACATTTATTACGTGCTCTTGTCTATAATCCTGATCTAAGAGTTACAGACATTTCGTCCCCATCAATGCAAAACTTGTGGATCAATGCTAAGAGAAAGTAACTCTTAAGCTGAGATGGGCCAATAACTGAACTGCCAACTTAGCACAGATATATTTAGCATTTCTAGTGGCAAGACAGAGACTAGCTGAGCTGCTAAATCATCACTTTGGTTGCTGCCTTATAGTTATATGGGTTTAACATAAGCATATTTAGTGAATTGCTGATTTAACATTTAGCAGGCCATAGGGTAAATAATGTAACATTGAAGTTCAGACAGCTGCAGAGCAAGGACAAAATGAGCAGTTATCTCTGAGTAGACTCACCAGGAAAACTGAATGGTCTGCCTGGATAGAATGAGAGAGTACAAAAGGCCACAGGTCACGGTGATTTGAAAGGATAAAAAGGCACCTCAAAGACTAAGAGATGGGATCAGCAAAATAGGACCAGCACTGAAGACCTCAAAGTTCAATGATCAGGTGCTACAGGGGCAAATGTCACTTTCCTGGCCACCTCAACACATCAGGTGGGATGTCTCTACAGCCTCCAGCTGTATGAGTCCAGCAGTATGGACTTCAGAGGCCAATATAGGGGTCTTGTCTCTTAGTTTTGCCTCAAATTAAATTAGTTGATTTCAGGTAAAATTCATTTTACAGGGCAAATAGATCAACTTTTGCCTTGAATCATGCAATCAGATAATAATCTCTAAGCATAATACTGGATGATGAATTCATGCTTCTAGAGAAACCTTACTTTCTGACGTTCTACTGTTTCAGTCTTTTTAATCTGCAAAATAACAAGGCTAAATTAGAATATAAATGTGAATATTATGATCATTTGTAAACTATCACATTTATTAGGAACATTTTTTTTTGATGTCAGAGGAAAACAGCATAGCATAATTGCTCCGATTTCCCTCTGATTTTTCCTGGTTCTTTAATATTGTTTGTCTTTTCATAGACATTTAGAATGATTTCTTCTTTATGTTTCTGATGTTATTTTGTCAGTATTGATTTAAGAAAAATCTTAATGACTGTGTACCCATGGAAGAATTATAATCTGACAAAGGCAGCTTATTTTTTTCTTCCTCCATTTACCCCACTATTGAGAAGTCCTATGAATGACAGAAATCGGATTCTGATGATTTTATAGGGTCCCCACTTAAGTTTCTCAGGTTCTTCCTTTCAGCAATGAGAAGAACCTGCAGAAAATGTTCCTTTGATAAATATCCATGAAGAAAATACTATCATATATTGGCCCGTGCAGTGAATCTGAATCAGGATCCAAACATAAATATTCTTAGGATTAAGAGGTGTGCTTGAATTAAAGATTTTAAAATCAACCTATCTCATACTAAATTGTAATTTCCCTGGAGATATATCTAAACATTTCTGAATACCCGCCTGCAGTCATTGTTTGAATTTTGCATGTGAAATGTAAATGTGCACAGGCCACCACACTGTGCCACTAGCCGTGATTTGTCTGTGTGGCCATTACTGCACCTTCATCTGTTTGGCTTCGCAGTTTACATCAATCCCTGTAACTGATCTAGGAAGAAGCAAAGCCAAAGTATAATTTTCTTCAGAAGCAGTTAATAAGGAACTGTTAGGGGATTCAACAGCTGTTAGGGGATTCAACATGTTCTTTACTCCAAAGCAATCAGTGGCTTGGCTATGACTTTTTAATTTTTATTAGGACAAAAGTTAAAAACAAACAAACAAACAGCTACATGTAAACAGAATATGAAACAAATGCACAAAAAAAATTTTTTTTTCTCCATTTGATAAGATTTACAACTTAAACTCTGGGCATCCTGTCTGGATTCTGTTTATTTAGATCTGTTGTTTGGGATGAACAGAAGACTGGTAGCAATCTGACACAACTGCAGAGCTGAACATGCTGCAGATGTGGGCTTGCCCTCACCTTATTCCATGCAGGGTTAGGACATTTTAAGACGTATTAAGTGGAATTGTACCAAGTTCTCCACTGACTTTAGTAATACATACTATAAGCTGGGAGAGAAGGCCTTTTGCCACAGTCAATTCTTTATTTAGACATCATATATTTTCTTCTTTTGTCTCCTTTTATTTTTATTTTTTCCTCTGAGTGTGTCATCTAGAACATTCCACTTTTTTTCCTCCCCTACTTCTCATGTATTCTGTAGTCAATTCCCTTTTATTTTAGTAACTCCTATTTCCAGAAGCCCTTAACAAGGGCTGTTACCCAGTAAGACTAAAACTACTCCTTATGCACCAAAAAGAACACCAAAATTCCCTGTCGTCATACTGACTTGTATTTTAAGCCAAAAGAGTCTATGGAAAGTTAGCGGTTTGTCCATTAGGGGGAATCCTTGCTCTATCTTCTCCAGCAGGTTTTCATTTCTCCCAAAGCATTTAAGCTCTTTTTCTCCTTAAGAAATGCTGAAGTCTGTAGTTCTGTTTCTGAAATTTCTGTTCAAAGTAGTGGTCAGATCACTGGTGCTTTGAGTTTAACAAGTCAGTGTGTGCAAGAGGAAGACTGATGTCTGTTCATCTGTGCAGAACATCTAGCTCTTTTTCCTCTTCTGTACATAATTAGCTGTTGCACGAAAAACATAGTCCTTGCATAGAAATGTCAAACAGTTTAAAGACTAAATCAATAGTCTCCTTTCAGAGTCTTTTGCTATTTGAGAGAGCTGATATAGTGAAGAGTTCACTGGCAGCTACCATAACTGTTCTTTCTTCCATAGGTTTTCATTTTTAGCCAAATTTCATCCTGTCTCTTGAGCTACTTTGCCTACTATTCTGTAGGCAAAGCAATATTTACATGGAGCTGATTTGCTTAGCCTGTTTGACAAAGATCAAAATCTATGAGAAGCCCATTCAAAAGCAGTGTGATGTGGTGAGTCTTAAGAAGGATACCAAAATTTAGGCTTGACTAAAGGTTTTCACATTCTAAAAATATGAAATTGTAAAAAAGACTTGGGGCATATCCATTACTTTTGGATAACTAAGGTTTTCATTTTTGTTCCAAACAACAGAAGGAACTAGGTAGTGAAGACCTTTTGCTGGTTCATGCTGTATTGTAAATAAGATCTGTGAGTGCTGTGTTATGGGAACTGGGACAGCTTTGCAAAGCATGTAGCATTATTTCTGGTGAGTTTGGGGAGGTATCTGAGAGTTAAATATGTTTGTGGGGAGCGAACTTGATATAAGGAGCGAGTGAGCAAAAAAGACTAGAGAACAGCAGTAGTGGAGATGATGGTTACATCTGTGACAGGGAAGTGCTGATGGTTTGGGAGGAGAGTCTTTCATCTTCTTCAAATACCAAGCAAAACAAAGCTACTTCCTTGCTTCTCTTAAGACAGAGAGAGTAAAAGAGAGAGAAAGAGGGAGAGAGAGAAAAGAAGGAGAATAGAAATAAAATATAGTTATTTCTCAGGTGAAGGGAAACAGAATAGTAGTTCTTCTGGTGGCAGAACGTGGTCAGAACAAATTCCTGGTGACAATAATGGTTACCATAGCACTGTCAGACAAACAACAAAGTAATAGCAATGCCTCTTTGTAATGGCCACTGCCAGTGTCTGCAAACAGTCACAGTGCCTGTACTTGGGGCTGAAAGGACCAGAGAGAATGCAAAATCAAACAAACCAACAAAATAACTCCTAAGCTCCTAAACATACAATCTCCTTTAATCAAAACACTGAACAGGAGTCTTAATGCTGAATTTGGCAGTATCCTGACAAAAAAATGCCAAGGTACTGCCCTTCAGCATCCCCTTCAGGCCTAACCTAAGCTATGCAATTTTCAGTTTGGGAGCATCCACGTGCTTGTGATGATACTCATCACAAGCTCATTCAAGGGCAAAATGTTACCATTTGCAGTGTTTCATTTCAGCTGAAATTAAAATAGTTGCAGGAGCTGTTGAGGAAATCTGCCCCTGGAATCTGAAAGGCTAAAGTGACCCAGTGATGCCAAGGAAGTTTTCAGAACCTTCTGAATAGATAAGAAAGGGATACAAAGCACCAGTGATGTCATGTAAAAAGTAATCTTCAGTTAAAAGCTGAATTTTAAAAATTGCATTAAGAACAAACTTGCAGTAATTCAAACTGAGCAGAAGAATTCAGCAAGCACAACAACATAGCATTAAGAATAGATAGGTAGAGCCTCAGAGCAGCTCTGTCAAGCTGATCATTAAAGGTAGTGTAAAGATAGCAACAGTAACACTCAGGGCCCCATAGCTTTTTTTGGTCAGGAAAAAAAGCATCTGTTTTTGAAACTACAAAAGACAAACAAAATCAAAGTCTCCTGTTCTGCCTGCTGAGTACAAGTACTTTCAGACAAAATATAACTGACCTGACCCCTTTACAGAAGCCAAGTTATCCTCAAAGAACAACAGGTAATGGCAATGTTGTACCAGACAACGATTTATCAAGCTGACTTCATCTTATGTAGAAAACTGGGCACTGTGTGGCAACAAAGTTTGAAATAAATTCTTTAGTAGTTTCACTTTTGTAGCTCCTTAGATGCTGTGTGCTTGTGAAGTTTGCAGGCCTTCTATAGTGTAAGTGCAAAAACAAATCTACTTTTTGGGCTGTTATTTTATTCTAATGTTGTGATGACTGCATTTATTTTAGCTCATACATTATGTGGTGGTAGCTTAAAATAGCAGAGTAAAGAAAACACATTACAAATCAAATAATAGCAATGGATTTCACATTTTCCATTGTTCAGGGTATAAAATCAGAGGAATAAATATTTCCTTTACGTGTAAGGTGCATGGGATAATTTCCAACCAGGATACTTTTTGGAATTATATGGTCATTTAAATGATAGAAGTCGTTTTTATACTCAAACCAACCTAGCAATATAAGCTTATTATGTGATTAGGAAATAACTCATGGATATATAATGTGCTTAAAAGAAGTGATGGGAAATGTGCATGGAAATCATCAGGAGAGGATGACATTCAGATCTCACATGGAAGACTTGCAGGGTACTGAGAAGGTGTCTGCATTTGGTTGGATTTTACCTTTACAAGAAATTGTAGGAATTTATGAGTATCTACATCTTTACAAGAACTTATTCCAATACTTTCACTTCTATGCTATGCCATGGAATATTTTTTGAAAACAGTTTACAGGACACTACTATAACTAAGGCAAAAATGATCCAAAAATGGACTTGACAGTCTGGTGCTAATGTTTTTAATAAAAACAGTGTTTTACTGTAAGGGATGCAGGCTATAGACTAAGGATCTAGAAATGTAATTCATAAAGCTAAAATAATTCCCAGATAAATACAAGACAACCTTTTCATAGAGTTCTTTTGGTTGCTGTGCTGGTAAGGACTGAGGACTTGTGGTTGCTGGGGAAGGACCCAATTAAAGCATTAGAGAAACAATTCTTGCCTGACCCTGCTTCCAGCTATCGGATACTTCTCTTTCATCTTTCACTCTCAGCATGACTTCTGCCATTGTTTAAATGATTTTTTAATAAGGAAAGTATAAAAAGGGGCAGGAAGAATCTGATCATACCAGAAGCTGTGTCTAGAGGCAGGAAGGAACTGTGAAGGAAGCTACAGCATCTTCAAGTTAAGAGGGTCTGGCAGCAGATAAAAGGCAATCATAAAGATTGAAGTTCAGTGCAGAGGTGAACAGATACGAGTTTACTGGAAATGTAGGAGTACTTAACAGAACAACTGAGCTCTCTTTTGGTCCAAGAAAATTCATTAGAGGTTATGGCAGAAAATGAAACTGAGGAAAGAGCCAAGTACCCTGTGCAAGAAAAAAAGCCAAAGACTATTCATTTTTTTCCAGATAGTCAGGTAAACTCTTTTCTTTGGAAACAGAAACAGGAAGACACATGTAAAGAGAACAGTACTATTGTGAAGTCTAAGAGCTCTAAAGGAAAGAGCATGAACTCTTTCGGTTTCAGCTATAGGACTTATGAGAATTGTCTTCAGACAAGAGGTCGTGGCCTCTGAGAAAACAGCAATACCACTAGGTATAAAGTAACAACAAAATTATTTGAATACAGGTATGATTTAAAATAAAACCACAAAACTTCAATGACTACATGGTGGCACAGTGATGCTTTGAGAATTATAAGCTAATTTTTTTCTTCATTATAAGCTGTGTGACAACAGAGTATTTAGGCTTCTATAACAGAGTTTATATTAATTTTTTAAAACGCTATACAGAAAATAATACAAGGAGTAAAAGTTTCTAGAAGACAAATATGCAAGTTATAGGAATGTCTTTGTGTCAAATTGTTGCACAAATCATTGTAATGGCACTACCATATGATATGGATGTGGTCGTAAGATACTAGTTCTGATGGTAGAAAAAAATCACACTTTTTTCCAATTTCAATCAAATCAAATAGCAATTTGTCAGACATATTTAAATTCATTTTTTTTTTTAAATTTATTATTATTTTTTAAATTTAGTAATTTCTGAGGAATGAATTACCAACTGCACGAACAGCCTTTCTCTTCTTTTGGTACCAGCAGTTCTTTCCATCAGTTATTAGACTTTCCCAAATAAATGCATCTTTGATGACTTGTGTACGGGAATGTCTCCGAGTCACGATTGAACCAGTCTCCCTGTGTGTTGGCATGGTGCCTGAATCTGGTAATGACATAGGGCACATGTCAGTACGTAATTAATAAAAACTAATGGTGTACAGAGGCAATGTGCTGATGCTGGCACTGTGTGTAGCTCTGATGAGGTGTATAAAATTGAGAACTTGCATTCTCCTTCTCATTCAAATTCCAATAGCATTTGTTTCCAAATGTAATAATGATGTCAACTGCTTGCCACATTCAGCTTAAGCATTTTCTTTTTCCTGTCCAGCTTCAGTTTGACAGATTGTTGTAATTCCAAACTAAAATGTAGGAAGTAACATATTCTCCCTCTGATTTCAGGGAAATCTGCCATTTTTCTGTGCCTTTCCAATTCCCAGAACTGAAAGAAGTCTGGATATAAAGACTTTTGAACCATCAAATCCCATTTTCATTTTATACTTCTCTAGTTATGTTTAAAATGGGGATGAAGAGCGTTTAGCCAGTGCTAAGATAAAACTTCATTTTTTTTCTTTTTTTTTTTTCTTTTTTCTGTTTTTCTCACTGTGCATTTCATCAAGTCTTAAGAAGACATATTGAAGTGATTACTGAAGTGATTACTGAAATTTATTTTAATAGTCATTTAATGGACTCTAGTTTCAGCTAGACATTCCCCATTATCTTCTTTTCCAGTTTCTGAATCTCCTTTTAGAAACTGAAGTTTACCATCGTGTTTACCGTTGTGCTGTAAAGCACAATGTAAGCACATATGTACTTTAACTTATTCTACAGTCAGAAAACTTTTCTGAGTACTTGTTTACCACCTAGTTGACCTGCCAACATGAGCGCACTCCCTGCTGGCAGACTGGTGGCAATCTAGAAAGGGATATCAGGTCTGAGCTCCGCTGTCAGTATTCAAGGCTCTGCAGAAAGTGCAACATTGCTTAGAGAACTTTTTATTGTTATTTTATTTTTATATATATTTTTAGAACTATTTAATCCAATAGTTAAAGTGACAACAAATGTTCTTGCTTTTTACATCCAATGACAAACTGGATAATTGTTTTAGCATTATGGAAACAAGCAGCTGCCAGACAGGATATGCAGCTGTTGCTTCAACTGGTACATAGCAATTCTATTGAATAGCATTTGAAGAGTGAGGGCTAGGTCAGTGGCAATACTACAGGGTGTTTTCTGGAGTTAAAGAAGGCTGAGCTTCAGTATGGGCCATCCCCTCAGCAGTCAAACAAAACATCAATGACAATACAGTGACTCAAAATCAAAAGCTCATAAAAAAATATGGTATTTGGAATCAGGAGTATATGTATATAAGGAGAGGGAAAAGACACTTCCTTTGAGACTTATGTACTTTTTGATGGCCTAAGTATAAAACCCAGGAAAGGTCTTCCTGAAGTTGTTAATGAATCAATTTACTTGTAATATGGGAAGAAGCTTAGTCTGCTGCTTGCATTTAAATTGGAAGACTTTCTTTCCATTGCTGTGAGTAATTGATTGGTAGCAGTGAGATGGAAAACTCACAAACGTTGTACAACAGAAGACAGCTTGATTAGTGTGCCTGTGTGACCCTCTACATAAACAGAGTAGATGTTTTCATGGATAGTACGCAGGCATAACCTGCCTTTCAATTTTGATGTCGCTTTTTGCAGCATGCATGTACTGATTTTATGAAATATGAGCCCAAGAAAATGGGAAGGTTAATGATAAGGAGAAAGGTACTTGTTTATATTTTCATATCACAGGCAGAATACTGATTTCCTGTGTTATTTTCTAAATTATTTTTTTTTCTATCAATTCTACAGCTTTTAATTATCTGTGTCATTACTTAGAAGTGAGTTGCTAACATCAGAGTATTGTACTATTCATCAGAGGGACAAATCCTTCTTACCTGGTGGCATATTTGCCCTTGACTTGCATAGAGCTATACTAACAATTCTGTTACTCATATGGTCACTGCATCCACCTGTAAGTGTGCTGTGTTCATATCTAACGCTAGCTACATATATTTGAATGCAAAGTGTCTGCAGGTCATAAATGATGTGGATAAACATTTACATGTATTTTATTAGTCTTCTATTACAACTTTTATTTGTAGTATTTCAGTTAGCCTAATGGGTAATTATCAGTTTATATTTATTGATTATGGGTCTAATCAAATGTACTTGCATATAGAAAACAGATATTGCAGTTAAAAATCTCCATCTTAGAATTTATAATACCTTAAGAAAATTCTAATTCCCTAATACTAACAATATTTCTTGTAAACAGTGGCAGATATTGACATACCATTCTATTTTTCTTACTCTTTCCCAAGCCATGATTAAACAATGGACTACCATGCAAAATCTAGATTGACTGGCATTTCTTGTTTGCCAAATGCACTGAAATAACTAGGTATGCCACACATACTGTGAGTAAACCAGAACTGTCAATTTTTTCATACTGAGGAAAAGAAGTACTGAATTTAATTTTCATTTTCTTCACTTTAACGAACCCAGCTAAAAGACCTTGATGATCAAACATGCTTCCAAACCTAAATTTCATTAGATTTTTATGTCTTTGTTCTACACTGTTCTGAAGTAAGGTATTGTGATCACATACAGAAATAGTGATACTGAAGTAATAAAAAAGTGATACTGAAAAGCATTTGGTCGCCATAAATGCTTAGATGTATAGCTATTCAGACTATAAAGTAGGTGGTCATAATACCTTCACAAAGTTTAGATGATAATTGTGAAGAATTTTCTTTCTCATGTGGTGAGTATGGATGTACAGAAGGTGCATGGCTGTAAAAGATGCAGACTCAACGCTTTTAAGAGATTGTGAACATTGATGATTCCTGACATTGTTGTCTTCTGTGTGGCATTTCTGGTATTATTTTGTTTTGCTTTGCTCTAGCTTTGGTTTGACAGGTTGAGTTATGGTGAAGAAAAGACTCTTGTCCCTTTTATCAGCACGGTTTCTTAGCACAACCACCAACACTTGAATTCCCTTGAAACCCTCTCCTGCCACAGACCTGGTCTAAGTCACACATGATACAAAATATTTTGTATTTTAATAAAAAATATATGGGAAGAGATTAGTTTCTACATTTCAACCCTTGATGAAAAATAAATATTAAAATATAAATGCAAAATTTTGAATGAAATCTCAATAAATTCCTTTAACATGGCACCAGATGCAGCTTATGTACATGTTGATAGCATCCTAGTATTTAGCAGTAATTAAGATTATATTCAATGAGGCATAAATGTGACTTTGACTCAAAGAGCTGGGATATCATGTTAATAAGCAAAATTATGGGTGGTGTATATGCAATACTGATAAAGTGAACAGAGAAGGTTGAATATTATCTGGTACCTGAACCAGTAGCAGCATTAAGAAGAGAAAAGAGAGTAACAGTGTTTTCTTGGCAAATATTGCCTCAATTTTTTGACTATAAAAATAAATATGTGGCTTATGGTTTAAAGTATTCTCCTGCTTTCTTCTGTGTTTTATTTAATTTTACTCTTTTTTTTTTTTTTTATTTTACTCTTTTTTTTTTTTTTTTTGGTCACAGTGTATCTGCAGATATATAGATATATATTTGATTCCTGTTTGCATTGCGCATCTTGATATCTATACTTCTGTTTCTGTCTCAGAACTGTCCTGTTGCTGTATTCAGTGATGCTTGCGTAAGGAGGGCAAACAGTGATGTACTTTTTATGTTTATCTGTAGCTCCCTGTATTCCAAAATAATATGACTTTTTTAAAAATTATTATTATTTATTTTTTTTTACTGTGATAATTCAGTTTTATACAGTGAGGTGATTACGAACAAGAAATCATCTTTCAAATAAACAATAATTTGTCACTTTATTTGGAACCCTGCAGAGAAACACTTCTTTAATCCTAGCTACAAGAAAAGAAGCCATTCTTTCTGTTTAATAACCCCTTCACCTCAAAGGATGTAGAATCACTTTTTAAGATTTTGTTCCTAACTCAAGTGAACTCAAGAGGAGATGTCTGTCAGGTTTTGGTATTGGCTTGACTTCCACCTCAGAAATAGCACAGGAAATATACTATACAAATATTTGTTTTATGATACTTCCAAGGGAAGTTTCCAGCTTTTGCACAAAGTGATATTGATGCTGGGGTTCAATTAAGAGGTTAACTTAGATGGGTCTGGTATATGGGAATTTAAATTTTCATTAATGTGACTTTTCTGGAAAGGTAATCAATATTTATACCGTTAATCTAGACGGTGACAAAATATACTAGATACTCAGATAAAATCAGATAGTACTCATCATGAAAAATAATTCAGCCTAAACTCAAACTGAAAATTACCACAGGTTTGCTTTCTAAATTGAGAATCGAGTTTCTCAATTTTTACTTAATTTGTTCAGTTTGGATTATCTGTTTTTTAAAGATCTTTAGATTTTATCCACATTACCCTTATTTAGATTTATCCAAAGCTTGTTGAAATCGATGGAAGTCTGTCTTAATTTTTCCTAATGTATCTTTTCAATTTAGGCTTACTCTGATGGAAAGTTCTGCAGGATTGTTGATTCCTACTGTTTTGATTTTTGCTTGAAGTGGATTTTTTTTTTTTTTTTTTGTGGTATATCTTCAGGTCCCATAAAGCTGGGAAGATTTTTAAAACGTATGGAGTTGGACTCTTGTTCTGCTCAAAATCCTACCTGAAAGAGAAAGAGAGAGAGAGAATTAATGGATTATTGTGGTGTTGTGTACAAATCTTCACCTGGAACATATTTGCTGTTGACAAGGTTAAAAACTGCCGAAGGAGAATTGCTCCCTATCCCTCTTTCCTTTGTTCCTTATCCTGTCCCATAAAGCAATCAAATCCTGCTTTCTAAGCCTATCTTGACATGCCAAATGTGGCACCTCATGTCTTGCCATATCTTCTGTTGCTACCTCTGTGACATAATCTTCACACTCTATCACTTGAATGTAATGTAAAGTAAAGACTGAGAGAGGCTGAAAAACTTTGTTCTGTTCTGCCTAAGAAATGATAAAAGGCTTTGTACTGACTTTTCTCTGAGTCTGCTTGGTTCTAAAATGGAAGTGTGTTGTTTTTCCTCCAAAGGGGGGTGGATATGTGCTGTAATTCTGTGCAAAGAGGGAGTTAAAAAATGTAAAATGTTTGGACGTTTTTGACTCTTCTAGCCCAAGGTTAAAAACAGTCAAACAGCAATAATCCACCTGTTAAGTACACATGGGTATTTTAAATATTAATGTTTTTGAGAAGCTCAAAAATATTTAGAGAAATAAAGATGATAATTCTAGGGAAAAAAAAAAAAAAGGAAAATGAAAATGAATTACCCTGATTTCAGAGCAGTAGATGCATAGAACAATGTGCTGAACTCACAGGCATAAAGAAAAATAATAACTAGCTGCTGATTTTGCTTATGTATTCAGTGAGGTGGGACAATATGTGATCGTGTAAGTGACGTACCATAATTCCTATGTCTGTACCATGAGTGTGAGAGGGAGGAGAATATTTAGGTGTTGTACTCCAATCTTTGCAGTGTCCCTTTCAGTATAACCTTTCTGTATAACCTACTAAATGGTAAATTACTGCTGAATTACTAGCATTTAAGACTGGTCCTCAGATCTAGGTTGTCATTTACTACAAAATTGTGCACTGGGTTGCTGAGAAATGTTCTGAGAAATGTGCTATATCCACAAAGGAATGGTGAAGTTCAGGGATTTGAGGTTCTTTCCAAACCTGACAATAGAATGAAATCTGGAGAGGATGGGCTATGCATTTGTTTCTATCCATAAGGCTCAGAGTAGTTTAGTATTTTCTTCCAGTCTAAATCCTATTGCTTTCATGCTCCAGGCTTCCTGAGTACAAAACTGCTCAGCAAGTTTAATCTGAATTTGATCCTGCTCTCCCACATCTTTAACTTCATCCCTTCTCCCACCAGATGTCCTTAATTCCTTCCACAGTTAGTCTTGTTTAGCTGACCCAGTGCTTTGCGTACAGCCTTGCTTTTCGGTCTGTATTTTTCAACAGCAGTCTGAGTCCAGTTATCCTGGTAGGGTGTTATCAGCCTGCCTTTCCTAGCTTTCTGTAATTTAATCTTTGCTCAGTCTCTTTTCTCAGTCAGTCACACTTACCCTGTTGCCATAGCCGTGCCGGGGATCTCTGCTTTCCCAATCCTCTTGGTTTGCAAGTAATAGAAGAATCTCCCAAACCTCCAGCTGGTTTTCTGTTCATTAATATACAGGGAAGATTCACACCCAGTCAAATCCTAGAGCCCCATTTACTCCAGTTAGCTCATTAGGACCAAAGAGAGTCATGTGAGGAAGCTCTGATGCACTGGGACGGGTTTATTCTGTGACTTGTTTGACTCGCCTGATTTTAAAGAGCTGCAAATACAAAACTTACACTAGCAGTGATTTATCCTGGCACATTTCTTTGCAGATATATTTATTACTTATAATAAAGCACTTTCCCGGCTTCATTGTAAGCTCAAAGCCAGATAATTTCTTGTTTTCAAGTATGTTGGTATGCTCATGTGCACTAGTTTCCATGGTGCCTACTATATTCCTTGAGGTTTTCCTCCCTCATACGGCCAAGGCCCATGTGAGTTCTTTGAAATATGTAAAGCAGACATTACAGGCCTTCGTAAAATGTTAATTGCATGTTTTCTTATATTTGCAAGAGTCTTACCTCAATGTCCCAATCATTAGCTTCAATTTTTAATTTTTATATATTTTAAATTAAAATCCACGGAGACACATTCATTTTTTCTATTACAGTTGACAGTAATAAACATGGAAATACGCAGTTTCCTCTGATGTAGAGTCTCTGTTGGACTCTTAGCCAATCTTGAATTTTCTATATTTTTCCAGCGTTCCATCTGATGCCAAATTAAATGGAACATAGCCCTGTTTGCAGGTTTCACACAACAGTAAGGAGCTCTCTTAAGAATACTAAAATGTTTATCGATAAACTATGATTAATTTCCACTCTATTCGTATTGACTCTTTTTTTAAGAACCAGTGCAGAATTCAATATCATAGACTACAAATTTTCACAGGATTGATTCATGAGCTGGAGTTGCATCTCTTATACTAACTTGGCTAGGCTCTAATGAACGAACTCATTTTCTTTGAATCATTTTTGTTTATAATCTGTGAACACTTCTGCTCTTAAAACCACTACTTGGTTCATTTTTTATTTTTATTTTTTTTTTTTCCAGAAAGATAAGGGTTTTTATATCATACTGAATAATTAGTACTTATGATGTACTTATGATGTATATCCTATCTTAAACATGCCTTCCAAATGTTAACCAAGGATTATATTAATAATGCACAGCTCTATATTTTAATAGCTGCTAATTCCCTTAAATGCTTTTTCAGGAGGAAGGTCAACAAATACAGAGAGTCTCAGATGCTGTTCATTTGTTTTTATTTCCTTCAGGAGATTGCATTTTTCCTGAATGGTGTTTGATTTTCTTCCTGCCATCCAGTACTTTTTCTTCAAAAGTTATCCTCATATACGTGGATATTTTTCAACACACTTTCCAAAACAATCTGGTATTCTACTTGCAGACTTGCAAATAGTTTGCTCCTCCCCGCCCCCCCCCCCCCCCCCCACCCCGTCTTTGTGAAGAGAATGCTCACCATGATTTTGCCTTATCTTTTCCTTTATATTAAATAAAATATGGATAGGATGCTTACACATGATTATTAAATATTAGCAGACAATGTCTACAGTATTAAACCCAACTGATTAAAGACTTCAGGGAGAGAATAATTGCTGTAAATTTGGGAATGCAGAATTGGCTCTGAAGATAAATCATTTTTGAAATTTATAAAATAAGCCATATTTTATGTTTATGATAATATTAAGTTTAGTTCTTAAGGAATATCATTGCAGTAAAGATAACGTAAAATTTTAGGTTATGTCCATTTGGGCCTGACTTTTTTTTTTTAAAAAAAGACAATTAAAAGAAACCAATCTACCTAAAACGGTATTTATTTTGACATCCTAAGAATGAATCTTCAAAATTGTCAGAGTATTTGAGATATAACAAAACATACAGTGAATACTATTGCATTTTTTAGTGATCCATGAAGACAATGAAGTGACTATAAATCATGTAGGAAGGAAAAAAAACATGTTTCTCTTATGGATGGAAACAACAAAGGTGTAAATCCAGCTACATGGTGCCTTCAGATTACCCTTCATTTTTCCAAAAAGATAAGCTGCATTTTCTGATTCCTTCTGGTAGAAAGCTGCTTGTGTTGGTTTGAAAACTCTAGCTCCATTGAAGTTCTAAAAAATAAAAACAGAATTGCAGTTTGCTGACTTACTGTTATTTCCTAGAAGGCTTGTTAAAATACTTGAGGTATAAAAATGTCCTTTCATAAGGAAAGGAAAATGAATAATTTGCACTGAAAACTTTTGAGAATTTTGTATTAGCCTTTGTGTTCATTTTGAACACCGAACTAAGCCTCAAAAACAGGCTAAATTTCAAACCACTGTAACTTTTGTGGACTCTGACTCAGGAAGTCACTTGCTCATCATTTTTTACATAAAGTTTGCCTTTCCTCTGTCTGTCTGTCTGCAGGTAAGTCTGCTTTCTGCAGTTTTACAGCTGCTGTGCTACTTGAGCTTACTGGGAGCTACCCGGTATAACAGTTCTCTATGTCTCTTTTATGGTTTTGATTCTAACATATGAATAAAGAGAAAAAATATTTCACAGCCAATTTCTTAGCTTTACTAGGTCCTTAAATTTATTCCATATGAGCTATGAATGACTGATGGATTTTGGCAGATGAAAAATAAAAACCTTACCCATGTTGATGTAAAAATATTTTACAACATTTATAAAATTTATTTTTCTCATTGCCTTTTGGACACAGGACCAAGATCTCATATACGTTTATTTCTATGTAAAGTTTCCTTGTTGAATTTCACTGGGAGGCTACCTTGCTAGAATAAGAGTCAGCCTGACCAGAGCACAGCAAATAGTTTTAAAGTGCTCCATTCTACTAACGCCTGCCAACACATACCTACTCTACATTTTCTGTAGTCAGTACAGATGAAAAATAGCTAATAAAGTGTTGACAAGAACTACTTTCACATAGTTCTGGGGCAGGTTCAAAACTTTTAAAGACCTCTTTGGCTGTTTGGACATACCTTTAAATTATGGCATATGATTCTGTGATCAGGCTCAGGCAGGATCTGCACTTAAATTTTTTATCTTATTATTTGATAGCTCATTCTCATGAGAAGTAATATCCTACCACTAATAATTTCTTCTGTTTTCTCTGCTGTAAATTGATGATAAATTTTCCCCCACAGTCTTTCAAAAAGGTATTAGTTATGTACGTATTTATAAGTAACAAGCCCATTAAAAGTAAACTGAAACTGGTGTGAAGTTGTGTTGCTTGAAATTCATTTAACGGCCTGTATCTGGAGAACCAGCTGGGAAAAATGATCTGGAGAACAGAATTTATAAGAATTGTAAATCACTGTTTGTGTAGGTCCATGCAGCAGAAGGTTGGGGAAGGTGGGACTGTGGGGCCAGGGGGCTTGCCGTTTGCAAACAGTTTGTCGTCTGTCTGTGAGAAACAGCAGGACAGCAGCTATTTCCCTGAGTGATTTTTACATGAGCAAAGCATGATTAGCACTTGAGTACTTGCTGGTTTTCACATCTGCACAAAACAATCTGAAATGATGACTTTTTTCTTAGGACTTGGCCTGATTTTTCTAAGGAACAAGAACTTAATATTGATTTCTGGGTTTGCATGAGTCAGAGTGGGTTTTGTGTGGTCGTGGCATTGTCTAACATATTTATTTATTTTTTTTTAATCAGAGAGCATGTTACACTATCACAGAGACATAGCCTAACTTGGCTAGTGAAAAAATGTCTGTCACAGGTGAAAGGGCTTAAGCTGCAGTTATTCACTCAGGGACAATCTGCACACTATTTGTCAGGCAGGTGATGTACTGACACTAATGACAAAAGCAATCTCTAACTCGAAGCATAGCGTTATCCTGGAATAGTCCTCAAAAGGAAAGAAAGATGGTGGAGATAAAAATGTATGCATTGTGTACAGGCTATGATAACAAATATGAACTATCAAATATTACTGAATAACATGCAATTTATTTCTCTATTTGGAAATTCAGTTTATACTGGAAGCCAGTGCTGGCTTGCAAAGTGCCTGGAGTGCTGGGAGCTGTGCTGCTACTTGCCTTACAGATCCTGATAATAAATTACCAGAGAAGGTACAGCTATTGCTAACCATAACAGCTTCTGGCACTTACTGATAGTCACACTCACTTTTCATCTCCATTTTCTCTGCCTCCTACAAGCAGTAGTGTTTCTGAAGAAAGCAACTTACTACCATTATATTTCACCAAAATAAGTAAACAGTATAAATAAGATGAAGTCACTGAAAGTAAATAGAAACATATCCGTGTGAATTTATTGGGTAAGACAAGGTTCAGAGATACTGTGAGAAAAAGTCTAGAGAGAAGGTGGGTGGAAGACTGGAACTTAGGTGGAAAGACAGTGCCAGAACACCTGGATGGGGGGGACGGGAGACACTGGTGGCTGAAAGTTAGACTGGGTAAACGAGAGGCCTCTTGTATGAAAGAACCATAGTACGTAGGAAGAAAACAAAGATACTTTTCCATTAAGGGCTTAGCCTGAAGGTGGCTGCTTTGTGCTAGCTGCTTTCACGCAGCAAATGAGCAAACCCATCTAATGATACCACACAAGATGGGATTATTCAGGTATATCATAATAATTTTTCTATTTCTTGCTTCATCTGCTGCTCAAGGTTGCCCATTTATTTTAAACTCTGAATATCTTAGCTAGGGTTATTACAAACTTTCAAGCTTAACTGGGACCCTAATTTGCCCTGATGATGTGTAATGATGATGTGTAAGAGTGAAAGAGCCCAGTGTGAAACAGCATGCATTTGATATGAACAGTAGTTGAAAAACTTGGCTCCTAACCCATTTTATCAAGCCATCCTAAACAAAACTTAGTAGAACTGCTGAAGTTAACTTCAACTTTTACATGAATTTTTAGTTTTATAAGAAATTTTGTAGTGGACTTTATAATTCAACGTGTATGTTCATCTTGAGGGTCAATGGAACTGAAGAGTTGTCCTTCAGTTATATCAACAGATATATACGTGTTTATATATATAACAGATATATGTCCTTCTAAAAATGCACTTTAAAGTCCATTCCTTTTTTTTTTTTTTTTTTTTTTTTTTTTTTTTTGGTTAGAATGGAAAAATGGCATTTTATTTTATTTTTAAATGGATATTATATATATTGTTGTGGTAATTACCTTATAGTAATTTGACAATTTGCCTGATGGAAATGTTGGTCAGCACGACCAACATTTATAAAAAAATAACTTATTGTAAGTAAAATATGAATGGTTTGTTCTAATTTGGAGAAAATTAACAGATAATCAAATGTGGCTTTTGGCTGTATAATAATTTGAAAAGAACCTTTTCTGAGTGAGATCTGGGAATCAGTGTGTATATTTTCAGTGATTTCTATTTCATGGTAGTAAAGTTAAATAAAAAAATCATTACAATAAAACAAATTAAATGCATAGTAGGTGACCCTTGAGTGTCTATTTAACCTTAAGAGAGACCTGGTAGAACTATAATGTTATTTGATAATGTGAAGTTCTTTGGCTTTGTAAATGCTGAGTTTGCTAAATGAGAGTTGGAATGATGATACATTAAGGAAGCGTTCATTTTCCAGCGCTGTGCATGCACAAATAGCATTCTAATAGCTCATTCTGCAGCTGTAATTTAATATATTTTAATGAGTCTTTGATCTTTGACATCAGGGGACTCCATGTATTAGAAATGGTTTATAAGCACTTTTTTTATGTGAATGAAAGCCAAAAATTTCTGCAGTATATTTATAAGACCAGAAACCACGATGTTTTAATCACTTCTGCATCATCATCTTCAAGTTGCATTGTTATCTGTGAGTTGCATTCAGTAGAAAACCTTCTGATAAACACACAATTCATATCAAAATAAACAGAAAAGCTCAGGTTTGGGAAAAGAAGGGATAAGTTTGTTACAGTCTATTATCTCTCTAAGATAAGAGATAAAGAAGGCCACTTAGACCATCTAATATTCTTCCTGAGGTGGTTGTCTTATTTTATTATTAATGTGGAGTAGTTAGCATTTTGAAGTCCTAAAAATGTTGTACAAATGGTCAGTAATTCTTTCAGGGTCTTGCTCTGTTGAATGTTAAATGCTTTCCTCCTTCATTCCTTGCCAGACTTATGCTGGGTAACCTAAATTTTCTTGAAGGTTTATTGCCTTTTATTCGGTTTTAGCATTGTTAATTTTAAGCCCTATTTTCTTTCCACCTTCCTCAGATTTCCAACCACCCTTGTTATCATTCTCCTACAATGATCAAATCACCCAAATTTGTGGCTCAACTAATTTTAATGCCTTCTATTCTGTAATGTGATTATAATTATTTCTTTGTACTTCCATAGCTTCTTTAAACAACAAAAGCTTTAATCTTAGTTTATGTGAAATGGGGCAGGGCTTTCACTCCCTAAATGTAAATGTAAGTTATGGGTGTGACATATTACTAATGTAAATTGAGGATGTTCATTTAAATTTAGAATGCTGGATTATTTTATAGACATCCAAACAACTCTTGATAAACTATTCTGTGCTTTCTTAAAGGTTATGCATTCTTTATGAGCGTTATGATTACATTCTGATTATGATGTTTAGTACTGCTGAGTCTCACATTTCATAGCTGTAGTATTTCTAGTTGTATGCATATGCTTCTGTTGCCTTCATCTTCCTAGTCTTGAAGACCTCATAGATAGCAAAGTCAGCACATTTGTTGGAATCACATGAGCTTTCTTTACCATTCTGTCACATCTGTACCTAAATGTACATGTAGTCTTGCCTCTGGTAAACTTACATGTCCTGATTGTCACTGATAAAAAATTGCAGTTTATAAATTTATTCATCCACCTTTGATTTAGAAATATGTTAATTTACCTGTGGTAGAATATGAATAAAAACAGGATATTCCAGCTTTTAATGACTGTCCTACGTACTTTGGAATGAACAAACATGATTGTACAGAAGAGGTGCCAGTACCAATTTTTCAAGAGTTTGCTCCCCACTTTAGTGTTCCATGAAAATCTTTTGTTTCAGCTAGTGAATGAAGCTATCCAAACACAAAACTTTGCACTTTCACTTTTTTCCATTTTTTTTTTCATGTGTTTATTTTATTTGTCAGTCTCACCTTATACGTACAGACTGGGCGACAAGACGCTGGAGAGCAGCCCCGCAGAGAGGTCATCTGTGGGTTGTGGTTGACAGCAAGTTGAGTATGAGCCAGCAGTGTGCCCTGGCAGCCAGCAGGGCCAACTTTACCATGGGGTGCATCAAGCACAGCATTTCTAGTCAATCGAGGGAAGGGTTCTACCCTGCCCTGGTGCGGCCTCACCTTGAGTACTGTGTGCAGTTCTGGGCACCACAGTACAAAAAGGATGTAAAGCTGTTGGAGTGTTTCCGGAGGAGGGCAATGAAGATGGTGGGAAGACATATGAGGAGCAGCTGAGGTCACTGTGCCTGTTCAACCTGGAGAAGAGGAGGCTGAGGGGAGACCTCATCACAGTCTACAACTGTGAGGGGGAGTGAAGGAGCAGGCACTGACCTATTCCCCATTATCACCAGTGATAGGACCCACGGGAACGGTGTTAAGCTGAGGCAGGGGAGGTTTAGGCTGGACATCAGGAAGAGGTTCTTCACCGAGAGGGTGGTCGCACACTGGAACAGGCTCCCCAGTGAAGCAGTCACTTCTCCAAGCCTGTCTGAATTTAAGAAGTGATTGGACTGTGCACTTAGTCACTTGTTCTGAAATTTTGGGTAGACCTGTGTGGTGCCAGGAGTTGGACTTGATTATCCTTATGGGTCCTTTCCAACTTGGGATAATCTATGATTCTATGATCTTCCAGGTTCTTTGCCAAAGGCCAGAAATATGTGATGCTGTTCTGTGACAATCTCTATCATTCTTGAACATCCTTGTGAGAAAGTATACATAAAAGATTTTATTATTACTTTTAGCCACTAATGAAATTACATTTCTAGTGAATTAGGTAGATGCACGTGGGGGTGTCTGGTAGCTGTCTAGCAGGGAAATGAGTCATTAAAAATGTCATGCAATTGAGACAAAAATATATCTGCTATTTTTAAAATAATCACGTAAAAATACACCCTATTCTACATTAATCAGGGCAGAGTATTTTTTATGCTGCTCCATAAAATGAGAGATTAAAAAAAAAAAGTTATTTCATACTAAGTAAATGTTATGAATATGATATCCCCTTGACTACAATAAATATTTAATGTGGGTTGGGATAAGAAATATGAGTTACTGTCCATATGTCTGAGTCCTTGCTTTAATTCAGCTTTGAGTACTTTTCATACAACAGAGAAGCTATTCCACTGCATAGTTAATTCCATATTTCACAGAAAATTTCAAAATACTTGTGCTCATCTTAATGGATCAGCCTATCTTTAACTCCTGATTACATTTAAAATCCTGTTTCCATTTACTCCTGTCCCAAGGACTGTGCTTAACAGTGTTCCATACTCAATGTTTTCTCTTCCCCCGACTCCTTCATATAATAAAATTGATTGTAAGCTCCTTTCATGCCATTGCTAGGCTTAGAAGCGATACCGTCTCCTTTTCTGAAATCAAGTGGTCATATTAGAATGGATTTTAAATAAAAACATCTCCACTGGTTGCTATTTATACCTGAAATTCAATTTGTATTAAAAAAAAATAGAAAAGATAATTCAATTAAAAGTGACTCAGTTAAGGAAAACTCTCCCTCTCTTTCTCTCTCTCTCTCTCTCTCTCTCTCTTTTTTTTTTTTTTTTTAAAGTATTTTCTTTTCAATTTAATTTGTAATCTCGTTGGCTGCAGAGAAATTATCTGAATTCAACCTATGTGTCAAACACTATGTGTTCTGATGTGTCTGTGCATGCCTGGTTAAAGAAGTTCAATCTATTTCATTTAAGAGAGATGTTTCAAAATGTCTGATTAGCATCTGAAAGTACTTTCATAGTAACCAGATTTCTGATAGTGGAGAGCTATATATCAGATACAGGCATAGCATTATCTAATGACTTGTAGTGAAATCTATGCAAATTCAGGTTAACTTGTCTTTTTCTCTAGGAAGACTTATGAACTGTTGGAATAATTTGTACAAGCTGTGGTGGATTCTTTATCTCTTTGTTTGGAAATCTTTCTGAAAGGTGCCTTGAGCTATTTAAAGCTTATTCTTGCATGAAGAATGATGGTCTGTATCATCCACTGGGTGAACCTTTATATTTATGAATCTGACAAATAGTTCTGTAAAAAGAAGCAGATGACCAGTCTAGGAAGTCTTATAAAATGCTTAATAGTGAAGTTATGTTGGGACACAGCATGGCTGGGCACATGTAAAGCACCCATGTTCTCTCCAGTCATCAGCAAGTGTTTAATCACCTGGGGGATGTATGATGTCACTGTCCTCTATTTTCTGCTGCTGCCACAGCAACAATGCAGACAAAATAAGTGTAAGACTGGTTGCTTTTATAGAAAAGTCATGATTCAGACTCTCCTGTTTTCAGCTTGGATCTGTTACATTTTGTAGCCTGACAAAGGGGAACTTTGTCCCCTTCTCTCTCAAAATCTATCACCTGGATTGACTCCAAGGCCAAAAGGTCAGGGAGCAGTTACTAGAAGTGTTCTTGACAGCTTTTCTGTCCCAGATTAATATGTATTGACCAGCTATTATACAACTTACAGGGTTCTCAGCATATGTACAAACTAAATGGAAGTCAGAGTCTGCTGAAAAGCTTTGGTCAGTAGTCAAATTCATGTCAGAGTAGGAAGCAAAATAAATTATTCTGAGTTGCAGCAATAGTTTTAGCAGATTAGAAATGAGAACGTTTTTCATAGTGCAAAGATTCAGTTAGTTACTTAATTTTGTTAACATTTTAATTTAAAGTTTAAAATAACCCTTTGGGCTGGGACTAAGTATGAGAAATTTCAGCCCAACAGGGATCTTTTCAAAGCTAAAAGGTAGTGAAAATAGTGCTAACGATGGAATTACTGCCATAGAACATTAACCGTGACTCTGTACTGTAATTACTTTTCTTGGATGACACTAAAGCATTTCTGTTTTGGAAATATCTTTATACTTTGAAGTTAACTCTCAACAATGTTGAATTCTCTGCTGCTTCACTGGTTGTCTCTGGCTGCACAAAAAAAAAGAGGGGAATGGTGTGCCTTGATTTTTAGAATGAAGGCTAAAAAAATTGATGAGACAGGCATTATTTTCAGGTGAAAAACTTTGAAAGGTTCACATTTGGTCTTAACCATATACTTTTTATTCCTGACTTTATGATCTGGTATTTGGCACTGCTGATTTTTCATATTTTACTGTATTCTGCTAGCCAAGTAATCTAGATAGCTCTGTAAAAGTTTCATGTCATTCTTGTTATTTATCACCCTTTTAATTCTTACCAATTTCATAGTAACTACATGGAAAAGCTAAGGAACTTCTGAAGTGTGAATATAAAGGTTCATCTAGCAACATATTTGTAATTAAAATATTAGTCACATGTATTAGTCAATTTTCTAAAACCAAATATGAAAGAAGTAGTTAATGTGATAATATTTTCATTTTAGTATATCAATTATTCTTAAAATAGGCGAAGTAAAATGAAGCTGAATTTTCATGAATACTTGAATATACTTGAATACTTTCTAACAGGGTGAATAAATCATACAGACACGCAACATGGCAATGAAAACAGAACAAACTCTGAAGATTAAATATCAGAATAATGTATGCTGACCATTTAATTGTTTTGTTGAGGTATTTAATCAGATTCAGTTTAAAATTGAAAATTAGGAAGGAACATCTGTTCTTATCATGCCAAACTGAAAAAGCAGAGACAGTGGCATCTTAAACATTCAAATAAACTGAGAGAACCCCAACATTGAATTAATAAATTCAATGAAGCTTTAACTCACTTTTCACTTTTTAAAGAGAGAGAGGACATGAGAAAGAAATGATCTTGTTTGAAAATGTCGTCTTCTAGTCTGCCATTGTAACATGCTATACTCCCTGCAAGAGAAGGGGTTGAGTTTTGTAATAATGTGCATACATTTTATACAATGTCTGCAACTGACAGCTCACACATTCTAAACAAATGCATACAAAGTCTGTAAACATTTTTTTTTTTTCTGGTCTTGAAGAGATCTACATCACATAATGAGGCAACTCTTTGCACACAGGTGTCTCGTCTAAGGAAACTTACATATTAGTTTTAACAATGGGTGATAAATGTTTTTTGTAAGTTCCCAGTCATTGTCTCAATAGCACTTATGCAGAATCACAAATAGCTCTTTGCTTCAATATTTCTTTCTCTGTCATTGACTTTGTGATCATACACAGCTCTAAAAACAATCTGTACATTGTATACAGGAGTAATAATTTATTTTCAGATTTTCTTGCTTGAGAGCTGCCCTGGATACTAGCATTGGGAAAAATACATAGAGAATGTTTTTACAGATTTCTTGAGCTTTCATTAGGCTGGAATTATCTCTATAGGTAGAGAAGCAGGTTGTATTTATTCATGCTCAATACACTCCTTATTACACTAGGTATGTTTTACTAATTTAACATTCTAAGTATTTAATTGTCTTTATAATGGTTCAATCAGCCAGATGCCTCAGAGGTTATACTGAGAACTTGTTTGATCCCCAGCCAATGTTTACTTTCAGATTATAATGAGCAGTTAGTGAAGTACTCACCATCTGTTCAGGAGAAAAGAAAAATCTTCTTTGTCTGAGTGGACAAGTGGGAAAAGCATTCAGAGAACTGATTATTAGTTCAAGTAAGTAGATAATGGCCCAAATTTTGTTGAGAAAGAACTGAGAGAAAGTAAAAATCTTACTGCTGGGACAGACTGACCCTGTGTATCTGTACAGGTACAACCTCTACAACCAACTGACTGGAAAGTAAGTTGGCAGAAAAGAATCTGAGACTCCTTCTGGATGGGAAGACTGAATAACTGCTGGAATACTAATTGTGATTAGATACATGGAATTTTTTTTTTGATCATCCTCATGAGGACATGAGGATGATCAAAAATTGGAATATGTTGTTCAAGGCTGTGAAGCTTCCAGCCTTGGATAGTCAAAACTTGGCTTGACATGGCCCTGAACAACTTGATCTAACTTGGTCTTGCTTTGAAAGGAAGCAGGACCAAAGCCCCTGTTCAACCTAAATTATTCTCTGATTCTATGATTTGGTTATGTGTTATCATCTCTCTAAGTTATGTCTGTGGATATTACTGAACCAATGGAATGGTTATTTTATTCTGAGATGAAGGAAACTAAATACATTATTCTTTTATTTCTGCTCTAGTCTTCATTATTCCTTGAAACTGAAGTATATTGACAAAAGGAATATGAAATTATATGATAAAAAATGACAGTCTAATATCATTTTGGAAGTAGGAGAATGAGTTATTTGTCTTAGCTGATGTTAGCTTTGAAAGTTTAGGTCTTAAGTTAGAACTCCTGTCTCTGCAGGACACTTGTATTGCCTATGAACAAGAGAATGAATTTTGAAGAACGTAAGTAAAAACTCTTGCTCCAAATCATCTTTTAGAAGAACTTCTTTCTCTTTGACAACATACTGAGCTTAATGATACTATATAACTTATACACTTATATAACTACATTTATGTGATATGAATAGCTGCCCTCTATGATTCTTAACATGCTTTATGTAGTAAGGAAAGTAACACAGTGGTGGTTTTGGACAGTACTGAACTACTTACAATTGGTCTTAAATAAAAAATATAAAAGATTGTAGTATTAAATGCCATACAGTTATCAGACACCTTATTTACTCATTGGACCAGATGACCTCCAGAGGTCCCTTCCAACCTCAATCATTCTGTGACTCTGTGATCTCTAGAAATAAATTGAATTCAAATTCAGAAGCTAAGTTTTCAGATTTCTTGTATTTTGTGAGCTTGTAAGCAGCATAACATCTGTGTTTTCTGTATAATTCTTCAAATGATAATTTTGTGATTTCATTAATATGTAATATAATTTTTGAGTTTGTTAAAAAAGAAATGTTTTAAAGATGATGTTTAATAAACATCTTTAATAAACCATCATTGAAGTGCTTGTATATTTGTTTTGGTATTCACAAAATGTGATTTGTAAAGTGTATACAAGAACTGCAGAAGTATGTGTGTCATTAGAGATTTTCTAATTGCCTAGTTTTCTAATTGCTTCAACGGTTCTCTGACACTTTCTATTGAGACAATAAAACACCTTCTAGTAAGGTTCCAGTGCTGCTTGTTTTGGAGTTAAGTACTGCTGAAAATGTGCTCTGCAACACATGGATATTGTGTTGTATCTGGGTATCACATGAACGATCTAGGGGCAGCCATAAAAGCACAGGAAAATCAAAGAAATTCTCTTGCAAGAGCAGAGCAATATGTCTTTTTCTTCTGCTCAGAAAGGTTTAGTGTCCAGTCTCTTGACTTACATTTCTGTGTTTTAGTTTCTGGAAATGTAACTTGCCCTATGGAAAAGGATATTGTGAACTGTACTGAAGTTATCTATCTTTCTTATCCTGAACAGTAAATCTATTTGCTTGCTTACACCGTGTTTAGGAAAATAGTCAATGACAGAAGTATTTGCTCCAAAGTGCTCTGTTTAAGGGCTTGTGGAATGGGAATAGCACACTGCATATGATCTCCTTCTACCTTAGGGATAGTCAAAAGCCTACAGACATATTACGAATCTGTTTGCAGAGCCTAAGGAATGCAATGAGAAGTATTTCAGACTAAACTATTCCTCTGCATTATATACATGGTACACGTGAGCTAGCTCCAAAAGATAAATCTCTGTAACCTGCCAGAGAGAAGTGATGAATACAATGGTGGCGGGGAAGACTTGGCTTTGAGCCAGGTTTGTAAGATTTGTAAATATGTTTTGTGGTGGCTTCTGGTAATTTTGAGTGATATCATTCTTGTGTTCATGTGTTTTTCAGCCACTAGACTATAGAAAATTGTGCTTTTCACAATCTCTTGTCTGTCATATTGGTTGCATAATCCATTATTTTAAGTTTTGTACCAGTCTTTCATTATCATTTCCTACTTTTAACTTTCCCTGTATTTGATCTCTCAGTATTTCTATTTTGTAAACTATATTTTTGTGCAGTATATGGTTCTGAGAGTAAAATAGGGCCAGAAACACTGGAACCACAGTTCTTATAGTCACAGCAAGTGTCTACTTTATAAGACACAATAAAGAACTTCCTTTGCCCAGAAGTGATTTTGAACATTGAGGTGAATAGCCATCTCAGTTCATGATTTTCTTGTCATATTGGGAAGGACACCCAATCAGTTTGTGGGCATCTTGAACCAAACATTGATACAGAGGAAGGAAACTACTTCAGTTGCACATCAGGATTTCTATGAATCTATACTGCCTTGGATTAGGTTTTATTACCATAAATCCAGGCAAATCTGTTTCAGGAAATGGGGGAGACATGGCAGAACAAAAGACTTGAAACAAGTGTTTCATTGAGATATATATTTCTTCATAGGTTTGAAACGTTTTGCAGTGCAGTATTTTAAATGGCAAAACACTTGCAGACTTTTGTGTCAAACCTTTGTCTTGACTGGTATTTGTCAGCCATAAGTAGAAATGATATGTTAATGGCAGGTAAATTGAGCCTGGAGGATCAAGGAAAGAACAAAGCAGGAGGGCTTGGCTGCAGTATGTATGTTAAAAAGGATGAAAGAAAAGGCAGGAATTGCTCAACTCAGTTTTGATCTCTTAATACTAGGAGAGGATAATCTATAACAGGCTGAAGTTCATCTCCAATAACTCCTCACAAACTGCATTTTCTTGTTAAATAGAATTCTTGCTGGGCTTTGATATTACAGGTTTATTGTGGTAGAGCTACAAGCACTAAAGCTTTTATGAGTTCAGGAGAAAGAGTAACGTTCCAGTGCAGTCACCAGCTCCTCTGGTTTCTGCAGCTTCTCCTCTGACCTAAGTAGTCCCACTGGACCCTCTGTCCAACAACGCGCACTACCCTGTGCTCTGGGCTGGCACTGCCCTCTAAGACTCCTGCATTGCCAGTCCTGAAGTCAGCTTGGGCACTTGTCAGGAGCATGCTAGTCTCTGGGTACCTAGGGAATAATACTGTGCTGATGAGTTCTTTACTGACACAATGCTTTGCTGGCTGTCAGATCACTCAGAAACTAGCTTTATCACAAGAGAAGTGTTAAGGAGTGCATTTTATTTATTTATCTTTTTTAAAAAATGGATTTGAAACATCAAACAATGTTATACAAAGAGATAAAATAACAAAAAGCAGGCTGCTCACTCTGAAACAATGAACTCTATTTTACCATCTCAGGTAGTTTTTATTATAAGCTAATAATTAGCATCTACAAGAGCTCCTGTAGCACCACGTGGCTGGAACTGGGAAAACTGCTTTCTTGCTCGGTCACCTGCTCTTAACCTGTCTTGTCTTTTGTGTGGCTGCACCCCGAGACCCCCCAGGGCAATGTGAAGATTAGGTCATTTGTTTCCTTCCTCCTCATTAAGGCCTCTTGATTAACATTTTTATTCCATACCTGAATTATTATGCGTTGTTCTTCAGGGTAGTTTCTGCTGTAACAGCCTGCTAAATGTGCATTAGTAAAATTACATACATTATGAGAAACATTAAATACATTTTTATTATGCTAGATTCATGGTTATTCCTTTTGCTTATTGTATAAATAGTAATTCTGATAAAACTGAATAATGTTAGCTATGGATGCTGTGATTGTTTCCTTTTATACACTGTTTCAGATTCCTTTCTGGGATAATGTCAGTGTGCATAAATACTAAAAAGCACCGTTTCTGGTCTCACTAAACAAGCCTACCAAACTCTGCCATTGTATTTTATGATAATGTAGCCATTTCTATGCCTAAGCTTCTGAATAGAAGTGGGGCCATCTTTGAGTGTAATTGTGAGAGATACTATCACATGACTATATCATTCTGTATATAACGACTTCTTGTAACTATACTGCCTGGGAAGATAATTCAGGCCATTCTTAGCATATTCTTGGACATTCTGCTGGGAATAGAAGGGGAATGAGTCTACCTCAGACATCCAGGAGACATCAGAAAAAAGTGAAAGACATTAGAACTAATTGTGTATTTTATAACCGTGTTTAGTTTTCAAGATTATTTATATATTGTCAACTAGGCTTTTAAAAAGAGGTAATCAATTTTGACCAAAAAAAAAAAAAAAAAAAAAAAAATCTCCCAATATGAGAAAAATTTCTGTCTCAAAAATAAGCTATGGAAAAAAAAAGATACACCCTGAAATAATCAAATTTTACAGTGTTCATCTTTTTGAAGGAAGAACTAAATCAAATGCCTGATCAGTATTGCTCAGCGTGGGGACCTTTCCGGAGTCTGAAGTCCTTCCTGGAATATGGTCCAACCATCAGTTATTGGCTACTTCTGGTGACTGTTTGTTGCCTGTTTTTGACAGGAGAGGACGTGTCAGATCTGCTATGCTTTATATAAAAAAAATCTATATCAACCAGAAAAATGTTACTGACTGTCTTGGGCATGTGAAAGTATGAAAAGGTTTGTTTGAGGGTGTCCAAATAAAGAATGAGAGTGTTTTTTAAATCTCATCTCAAAAAACTTCATGCAGCTTAACTTTGGAGGGAAAAGAATAAAAGACTATCTGGGAAACAGAGCGAGCTGGGAGCTGGGATCATCTGCTTTTTAAATATTTGCATGTGGATGTTACTTGTGAAGGGATTTGTTACTGAGCACATTGTGCTGATTTCTACTGAGGTGTTGAACTAGGCAGAGGATTTACTCCTAAATAAGGTAAGATTTGTGAATTATGATTTATATTGGCGTATTTTAACCTTTTTGATTTAGAACACAGGAACTATATGTTGTTTTATTATAAATCTTGAAATATTGTTTAGTTTGTACTACTGTCAGCTTAAAAAGTGGTAATGGTTGAATGTATAGCGTTATGCAATTAGTTTACACTTTAAGTCACAGCACAATACAATAATCATGCATCTAGCATTTCTTCTTTCAAGAAATAATGTTTCAGCTTTGTGCATCTGAAAAGAAAATGATCCAGCTTAAACCAATTAAGGTTTATCTTTTTTGATTTCCTTAAAATCCAATTTTATAGATCTAATTTAAACAAAATCCAATTTAGGACATTGGTTGGCTTGCAAGCTTCTGACAAAAGAATGTGGATTGGGTTAGCAAATAGACTTTCTAATTTTCATATTGATTCTTAGCTATTGAAAATCTAATTTGAAAACCCAGGGTCTTTTTCATACCTCATACAGCCCTTGTGTGGGAGATACAGACTGAGAATTAACTTTGAGAGGATGTGATGCTATACAGGACAATTTCCTAATAAGATGAAAATTTATACTGATATTTCGTAAAGTGCCAAATAAAAAAGGCTGTTTATGCTATTTCTCCTTATTAGGATTACAGTAATAGCTCTGCAATTTTCAAAATGTAGTCCACCAATTGCTAATTAGGATGTATTCTCTATGTGTAACTCATGAACCATATTCTGACTTTCATTTTTTGTTGATAACATTGCTTATTTCTAACAGGAAATTGTGGTTCAGTAAGATTCTTTATTTCACTGTAAGCTACTTTCTTTAAAGCTTTTTTTTTTTTTTTTTTTCCTGTGTGATTTTGGAAATGATGTGTACAAGACTTATAGCGACATATTGTGGTTAGCTGAAGGGCTGAAAAAAGAATCTTAGGAAAGTTTGCAGCAAAAACCAGGACAAAATTTCCCAAAGTCACTGAGAGAGAGGCAGCTCTGATGGCCATGAGAAGCATCCAAAAAGAAGCATCTCCCTTCCGTTGGGCCATACCCATGCACCAAATGCATTGTAAGTTTGGGTCTCTAGTGCAGCTAGGAGGATGCCAGCAGTTCTGGCTGCTATTATGTGAAGCATCTTCCTGTTTTTGAAGATTTCAGAGGGAATGATTGAATTATAGAACCATAGAATCATTTAGGTTGGAAAAGATCTCTAAGATTATCTAGTCCAATCTTTGACCTAGTATTGACAAGTCAACCATTAAAGCATGTCACTAAAAAGTATATCAGGAAGGCACTAGTGAGAATTTGCACAGGGAGGATAGAAGTCCTCCCAGGTCCTTGTGATAAATCTAAGCATATAACTATCTCAACACCTCTGCAGTTTCTTCCATAAAAATCGTATTCCTCTGTGTTGTTGTATTACATTGTGAGACTATCTTTCTCATTTTGATGTAGTAGGAGAGGCCAAACTATCATCAAAATAACCATAAATATATGACTCAAAGGCATGACTGAATATCAGCATGCACACAATCATTGTTTGCAATCTTTTTCCACATTTTATATAAAAAAAAAATTATTTTTATACTTCCCTTTCTCTTTCATTATTTAAAGAGTAGAAACTTAGAATATTTTTGGTTCTGGTTTGTGTAAATAATGAGCTCTGGTCTGTCACCAACATAGAAGATTGCATATTCTATTTCTTCAGCTACAAGTTAGGTAGCTGCTCCAAACTTGATCTTTGCTAATTGGAGTTACTGAGTACATACTTGAATTGAAGCCTGTGATTTACACCTACTAATTGTCTAATCAATGTATGTTTGATGTTGTACTAGGAAGGTTCATATAACCTGTGATGCACCATTTGACATAAGTAATCAAACCATGAAAACGTTACACTGTTGATCTCATTCTTATTAGCATAATTCTTCCAGCCCAGCTGTTTAAATTGTTTCTTATTCTGCTAAGTTATTCACAGGGAATATTTCAGTATTTTTGAGGGAAATATATTTTTCATATTGTTTTATAGGAGAATCCAGTCATCCCAATTACTGCTGAAAAAAAAAAAAAAAAAAAGATCAGGCTAATGGAATATAGAAATACAAAGAAGATACAAAGTTCTTAAAAAAAGAATGAAAAAATAGCCTTATAATGCCATCTGTAATATTTAACTTGGTTTGCTTTTGAAAAATGTGGAAATAACCTCAAAGAAATGCTATAATTGAAGCAAAGGTCATTTATTGAAAGATACGATGATTATGTGCTGCTATCGCAGGGTTATTAAAACAAAATCTGAGACTGTGTTATTGTACATGAAAACGACATGATTAATATCTAACCACATATATCTGTTTTAAGACAACGCTTTGTTTTCTTTAAATGATCTCAGCATTGTCATATTGCTGGAGAGTCACTGTGGTTTATAGTACTTAAAATTTGCATCACCTGTGATTGAGAGGAGAATTTTATACCACCTCTGGCAAAATACACATTTTATAAAAGTGTTTTTCTCATAGAACATGCCCATCTGTGAACTGTATAATGCAAACATATTTAAAAAAACTGCAAAATCCTAAGAAGAGATTTCTTCTTATAGACAAAAAAGGCATTTCTCCTGGTATTTACTGGAATGTTCCATTTTATGTGGAATCACTGGGACAGACATTGGGGATTTGGTGTTATATTGTAACTCAGATGCAAAATTCTGGGGTGATTTTGTGTTTGTTTCCCACCTGGAAAACTATGACAATACTTATATTCTGTCATCTTTAATCGAATTATCTCTATGCATTAGAAGTTTTTCAAGACTACCCCTTATTTTATTTTTATAAAATTCAGGAGTACAAGTGAACCCTGATCGTGTTTGGAACCTCTAGCTGTAAATCCTTTTTTTTCTCTGTTACTCCTTGTATTGGGTTTGCTTGGCAAGGGCTTGGTAGCAGGAAGCTGCAGGGGTGGCCTCTGTGAGCAGAGCCCAGCAGCTGCCCCATGTCAGATCAGAGCCAGCTCCAAACCCTGCTGCTGGCCAGAGCTGAGCCAGGGAGTGATGCTGGGAGCCCATGCTGGAGCAGGGGAAGAGAACAAAGATGAAGGAGCGGTGGAGAGAGAGTAATGGACTGACCACAGCCCCCATTCCCTGTTCCCCTGTGCTGCTCAGGGGAAGGATTTAGAAAAGGATGGATGGGGGGGGGGGGGGGGGGGGGGGGGGGGGGAGGTCTTTTCAGTTTGCTTTTAGTTTCTTGTTTTTCCAGTCTACTAGTGAGAGGCAATAAATTATATTACTCTCCCTGTGCTGAGTCGGCTTTGCCCATGACAATAATTGACAAGTGATCTCTCTGTCCTATCTCCCCCTTTTCCTTTGAGGTGGGGGAGTGAGAGAGCAGTTGTGGTGCAGTTCAGCTGCCCAGCAGGATAAAACCATGACACTCCTTACTGTGTTCCCTCTCTAATGCCTTTGTATGTACATGTATTTTCTTTTCCTCATCAAAATTCTACTAAAAAGGATAAAGAAAAATGAATACGATAACAAACGAGTAACAAATTCTTTATAGAGGAATGTGGAAGAATAATTTGCTGTATTTTATATTCACAGTTTGAGCAGGAGTAAGATTAAAGAGACTGTAGCTTAAAAGATTTTTAAGCATATGTTTTGATTCCATTTTGCCTGAAGTAGCTGTATGCTTGTAGTGGATGAAGATGTTTTACATTCCTTTGGCATATTTTAATTCAAGAATGTTCTCACTATATAATTCTATGCCCCTTGGCACCAACCCAATAGCAGGTATATAGAAATATTAATGCTTTTTTTACAGTGAAACTTCTTGTTGCAAAGGAGCAGCAAATTCACTCCACTTTGGAGATAATGACATGGTTTGACACTGAGTGAGCTATTGCTGGCAGTCACTGGGTTTTTACGAGAGCCCTGGTACCAAGTGGATACAGCAGTTTGTTATGTCTGCTAGTTATTGCAAAAAAGTCTTTGTCCCTGCTTGTCCACTCATGTACCACGGAGCCCTCAATAATGCTTTTATCTATCTATCTATCTATCTATCTATCTATCTATCTATCTATTTATTTATTTTACATTTTTGAGGCTACTTCAGCATTTGGAATGACTTTTGGTAAGTTTTTTCATAGACCCCCTTATGTCCTGAGTCATGGTTCAGAGAAAGCTTATCAATTTTGTATTACTCCACATTTTGTCATGAAAAACTATTTTTTTTTTTCTACTTTGAATAATTACTAAAGGTGGAAAGCACAAAGTGTCCCCTTGTGCCTGGGGATCCTCCTGTGCTGCCTGCTTTAGGAGAGCTGGGGCTAACTGCCCACACAAGGGAAGGAGGCAGAGCTGCGCTTACCTGTGTACATGGCAAACTTGCACCTTCCTATATACATAACTGCCCTGATCTTGGCATTTATGTTTGCTTTCTAAAGAAATCACTTGAGCTAAGTGAAGTTCCAGAACTGGCAATTCAACATATAATTTGAACCTACTTTATATAATGTATAGAATACAGTGTATAAAACCAGAGAAATTTGATTGTTTAACTTGCTCTGGTAGCTTAGGATCTGTAACAGTTCACAAGCATAATATTTCTTTTTGAACTTCCCGTATATAGAGTTATTTATTTATTTATTTATTTATTTTTGGTAGAAAGAAGTTTTAACTGAAACAAAGAGTGCTATAAGGAACTTTGTCAATGTTAATATTCTCAATAGATCTCTATGTAAATATATCATAATCCGTATCATATCCATACATCATTTAGTATACCATTTAGCTTTAATAATAAAACCAAATGTTACTTAAACATGTAAGAATCTCTGTTCTGGGGATTTATCTTTGTGGCAACACTGAATTCCCTTTCATAAAAACTTGAATGAAATTATTTTGAGAAGACCAGAAGGTACTTTTACAGAATGTATTTTGCTATTATGAAAGATATCTCAAAATATATGAATAAATGTCAGATAAATAAGTATTATAACAGGTTTTTAATCTTCTCTTATAATTTCTACATTTTTCTGGCCACCTTGGAATGAAAGAAATTTAGAATTTTCCACTTTTTTCCATCCAATTCTAAATAGACTCACAAGTTACTGTAAAGAAATCTATATATTTATTTATTTGGCTTCCAGAAACAAAGACAAAAACAACAATGAAAACCACCACCACCAACAAAAAAACACAACAGTTCCTTTATAAATACCAGTGTTAGCTGAAAGCTTCAGAAAATAAGGCTATTTGAAACAATTAAAATTTTTTACCATTTAAAAATTAATTTAATCTGGATTGATAAAACTCGCTTGTAATTTGACAGTTCCCAACTCTCATGCAGTTAGTGTTCTCAGTAATGGATAAAAATAAGTTTTCATATGTGCACATATGTACACACAGATAGCAATGCAGATAATACATAACTAAGAGAAATTCCTCTTGTATATGAGATTTGCCAAGATCCTGCACAGTGGCAGCTGCTTTTTTTCTTTATGAAATCAGATTTGAGATGCTATTTTCACAATTTTTTGCATCAGAGGAAATTATGAGCCTCCAGATACTCATTGTGATTTTTGCATAAAAATGAAGTATATTAAGGTTTATCTACTTGACGTAAAGATGCATTCATTAGTTTGTGTTTAACATAATGCTTTTTTAAAGTGGCATCTAATTACTGCCTTTGCACAGCAGAAATACCTCTGAGGAAATGTGTGTCAGCTGTTTAAGAAATATATCTGCCCATTCTTCTTTAAGAACACGCTAATTGTTCTTTAGGGCTTTACTATAAAATTATTTCTAACTTTTAACTTAAATTTTAAAGGCAATCTTTTCTTAAAAATAGAATAAATTATTCTGACTGCTGTGCTGGTGGTCATTTAAAAATGCTTCTGCTTATGAAAAATGCATAACATTGGGGAGCAAGTGGCATCCCAGTAAGGTTGCACTCAGTAAGTATAAGTTTCATCCACCTCTCCAGATGTGCATGAAGAGATCCCAGCACATGCCAGCATGTTAAAGTCTGTAGTGGGCTATGTCTTTTTTCTTTAGCTATGAAGTACAGTTGGAGATTAGATGGAAAAAAAATATAAAATTTTTAGAGGTGCTGTAAGACCAGTCTATGTAGAAGACAAGTTTATATTCTTTAGTGTCCATTAAGTATAAAAATACATATTACTGAGGAAAGCACAGGGGAACAGTGTCTACATGTTGGGTCATACGGTTACAGCCATGTACCCATGCAGAATATCACATTCTGATTCAAGGCATGACACTAATCCCAAGTAACAAAAAAGGTGACTTTAACATCTAAATAAAGAGTGACTTGTCCTGCAGAAATAAATTTGTGTCCTTCATGCCAAAGTTTTTGCACCAACGGACTCCAACTGATGTGACTGACTCCAGCAGACCTCAAGTACCTCCAGGGTTTCGTAGTGCGCACTGATTTTGCTCAGTTTGATTCATTGTTCTCTTCAGTACCCATTCTGGTTTTGGGTCTCAAAAAGACATCTCTCTTTTCCTTCCTGTTCTGTCAGAAAGTGGATCATACTTCTTTTACTTTTGTCTTTTCTTCAGTAACAACTTCAATGAAGAGAACACACCTACCCTGAAATCAATTTGTGTTGCACTCACATACATTCAAATGATGCCTGTAAGTGAAAAAGCTTCTAACTGTTGATTATTTATTTTGGTACGTTTTGTATTTTCTCTCTCTGGTGTTTGTCTGAATCCATAGTACCCTTCATTATAACACATGTGCTTTCATTATTAGATTCATCTTCAAAAATTTCGCAATGCAATATTTCATCAAGTGACAATTCCAGTTCCCAGGGAGCTGCCCCATAATTTACCAATGCATGGGAAATATGGTCTCAACTCTTCAGGTTTCCTAAGCATCTTTTATTAGTTCATACTTTTTGCCACAAGACCACTCAGTAGTGCATACTCTGCACTTGCTGAGGGGTGGTAAAGCCTTTCTCTCTTGAAAAATATTTAAGTAAATAACTGTCAGCTGTGGTCTGTAATCTAGCATAATTCATCTGGTATGCTGCATTAGTCATAAGAATTTTATGAAGGATGTGAAATGTTTGACAGTGGTATCTAATAATATTAGTTCATGAACAATAGCACTAATGATTTAGAACTTATTTCTTTTCCGGTTCTTTCAAGAGACAAATTTAATTCTATTTTGGATAAATTTTAATTTTCTATCCATATTTACATATGTTATAGGTTCTGAAGTTATTATTATTTTTTTTTTTGCTAAGAATCTTTTTGAAGAAATATCTTCTATTATGTAAAAATCACAAGTTCTGTCTAGAAGGAAATAATTCAATAAAACTGATAAATGACACTCTTATGAAACTATAAATTATTAAATAGAGCCAGAAACATAAAATCTAAAGAAATAGCTAATTCCTGTTTCTCCTTCTTTCCTGTAGCTCAGCCTTCTCAGTAAGGTGATATATTTTTTATCTGAATTTGTTTTATTTGTCTGATAGATTTCTGGGAAGTATGACCTCTACTGGTGTCTGTGGATTGGGAATGTTTTGTAATGTTCACTTCCTTTTCTTGCTATTATGTCATGTATTTCTTTGTCTACTTTTGAAACCATTTAGATGCCAAGATGATTAAAGAGGCCCAATTCAGAGCATTTAAATAAGATAAGAGTTTAACATAGTGAAAGATAATTAGGAATAGAATTAGGATAGAATAGTCTTCTAGCTCCATTGACAACACCAGCAACTTGTTTAACTTCGATGTCTTTTTTGTTCAGCTCCAGTTATCTCTTTGCTTCTCCCTGCTTGGTTTTCTACATACAGTTTCAGACGTTTCTAATTCATTCTGTTTATGAGTTTTATTTCTTAATCCCTTTAGGGTTAAGATCCTATCCCATTTTCTCCCTTACTAGCACTTTGCAGTTTTCTCTCAGTTACCCTTGTAATCTTAATTAATATTATTGTATTTGCCATTATGTCATTTCTTTTTTCTGTGGAAGCCACAAAAAGAACTACTGGTATAAGGAGACTGAAAAAAACATGAGCAGAAAATGTTTGCAGTTTTCATGTTTGTCTTTGTTTCTGTATTTTTATTTTTATTTTTATTTTTATTTTTTTTACATTCAGAAGGAACAGTAGTGTAACTTATACATATGATTGCATACAAGGCTGAGTGTATAAGCCTTCATTCTGTCCTTATGAGCCAGAAATATTTACTTATACAACTTAAAATAAACATACTGTTAGCCATTAGGATTTTTAGAATCCCTGTGGCTATCCCGAATTGCTTCAAACCAGCTGTTCTTGTTAAACAATGTGGGGCTGAATCTGAGCCCCTTGACATCATTGGGAAACTGCAGATTCCAGTACATGCTTGTACCAAATTTAACATCCTCTGCTACTTTGTGAAGAAGTAAACAAGTGATAATTGGCTTGGACAGTTTACAGGTCTTCTGAATTTTCCAGAGGAGCTTCCAATGACTTTATTTACAGATGCTTTTCCTTTGCACAGTTTATGACCATGAAGTCTATTCAGGCAAAAAGATCTGCTTACACAGAAATTAGCTTTTAATAAGATACTTTGCAGGAGAGTCCACTGTACAGATCCTATTACAAGATAGGAACAGTAGCTGTTTTTGCAAATTCAAATTCTGCAAACCAGCAAATGAGCAGATAACCAGCTTAAAGCGATTTCAGCATGTGTACAAAGCTAGTAAACTGCTTGCTACCAAATTTCACAAACTACTGTACACTCCTTACCTCCTTTTCACAGCAAGCAAAAGAAAAGCTAATTTTTGACTGTGACCCTAAAGAAAGAAAGAAAAAAATGTGAAGGATGGGCTTAATTGGATTGCACCTTCATGCATTTAATTAACCTGCCTGACTTGATCACGCCACCCTGAATAGAGCAGAGCTTTGTTTCCTCTTCGGTTCTTTCACCTGATGAAAGCTACCCTTGCCCTCGCTCTTCCTGGTTTTAACCTGTTGCTGCAACTGTACTTTCTTTCTAGAAGGTTAAGAAGCCTGTAGTTAGAAGACAGCTTTTGTGTCTTTCCAGTTGCCCTAAATATCTCTCAGTTACTTTGAAGAACAGTTTCTTTATAAGGAGCTGTTTCCTGGTCTATGCAGCAGGAAAGTAAGATCCTTTCATTGCAACAGCTTGAACTTTGCTTTCTTTTTCTTCCTATCAGGTCACGGGCTGAAACTTTAAAAGGAATCTGTTGGAAGGTTTGTGCTAGCTGAGAGCCTAAAGGGCCTTTCTTTATTCAGTGACAGCTAATATAGTAAGAAAGGGATGACTTTTTCATCATCATCATCATGACAGAAACAGCTGAACAGAGGTTCCCTTCATGGGAGCATAGGTAATGTGTTGTTACTCAAAAGTAGTTAATAGAGGGCTTAAAACCTGTGCTGTAGAAATCTTCTGAAGAGTAAAAGCTTGTGTGCACAAGTTATGCTTCATGCAATATGAGAGTAAGCATGACTACAGCTAGGTGCCTGCCTCTAAGGTTCTTCCTGGATTTTTCTTCTAATAAATATTAATGAGTACTTAGAGAACTTATCTGTACAATCATGTGAAAAGACTGTAAAATTTGGGAACTAGTCCAGGAACAAGGTTCCCTTTTAGGGTTTGACAACTGATGATGGATAAGATAGAGTATTTTGGACAGTTTCAGCCTTGCTTGTGGTACTTTTTTTGATACTACTTTTTTCTGCAGAGAAAGATCCTGAACTGAAGAAGGATCTTACCTACCAACTTCAGACTGTTATCTTGATAAGCTCTGTCTCTCAGGGTCTCTGCTGGCTGTGCTATATATTAGTTTCTTTGCCTTAGGGAAGTAAAGACATGCATAGTTTTTTTTTTTTTTTTTTTTTTTCTTCCCAGTTTGAGTACACTGAACCCAGAGAGTTAATGTATGTTGCATAATAGAGCATGATGAATATGTGTAGTGTATGTTTTTTTGCTGTTGTTGTTTCGACTTGAGAGGGAGACTCCATTTTTGTTGCAATAATAATTCCCATGTTTATTTACTTGATTTAGGACATGAGCAAGTGGGATAAGAAGAGAGACCTGTGTAGAACATAGGAAGCACGTATTGTTTGCTGTCAAGTGCCAAGACTTCCAAATGAAGATTCAGGCTTGAATTATGTCTCCTTGAAATATTTGAAGATATTTTCCTACCTGCCTGAGAGTTCCCCTCAGTCCTGGGTGTTCTCTTCTGTGCCCTCACAGGCTTTCAGACATGCTGGGAGTAGTAACCTTCTAAATGACTGTGCAAAGTCAGTGTGTAGTGCCTCTGATTAGATTTGACAGAAAAGGAGGATGGTAGTTGTGGGAAAGACCTAGTAAGAGAATGTGAAAAAGAAAGGTTTAATTATTTATTTTTATTATTATTATTATTATTATTTTTCTCCAGAGCCGTACATGCTTATACATGTAGAGCTTTGGTGAATTTAGCAGCTGGTATTCTTCAGTCCTTGGCTGTCTCTTACTCTTTCCACATTTGACTGTCTAAGCAGATTATCGGTCCCACTCTCTTCATGTAAAATTGAATTTAATTTGATCTAATGATTCAATGGACCTTTTTATCTATAACATAGAAATCTCCTGGCAGAACAATTTCTTTATAAAGCAAGAAATGATAAAACATTTAAAAAAGAAAGGCTCCTCAGTGCTCTGTAACTTTTTTTTTTTATAGAGGTCTTACTCATACTTTTCTATTTCAGTGATCTGTTACTGTTCCTCATATTATTGTGAGCTATATTTTAAAACAAATAATGAGATAACATACTATGAAAAATACTAATTACTCATGAATTTCTCTTGCTGGACAAGAGCCCTTGAAAACTGATGCTTCAGTAATAAAAAATAGTGTTTGCTTAAAAAACTACATGCATAAAACAAACAAATAAAAAAAAAACAAAACAGTTTCAATGGATAGTTCTGAATTTCATGCCATGAAACTGTAAAAACCTATCTTGTTTAGAACTTGAAAGGAAGTTGTAAGCAAGAGACAAATAAAACTTCAGGAGTAAGTGAAACTCTAAATGCTGTCAATAAAACTAAATAACCTGGTGAAGAACTTTAAATGCTACAAAGCACTGACACGATGAAGAACATCTGATTATAAGGTAAGTCAGAGAGTTTTGGTGTGCAGCATCATGAGATGTCCTGCTCACACATCATTCACCATTGTAAAATTAATTCATTGTCATATTGGGTATGTAAGATTTCTAAATCTCTTGGCTTGGGACAATCTAAAGAAGGGAAGGATATTTGTCCACCTTCTCTAAATCTTGAGATTTTTTTGAATGTTTTGAAATTTTATTTGGATTTTTTTTTAGAAGTAAACTGTAAGTTTGAAATATTTGAAGAATTTAATAACATTTATATTTGTCTCTTATTAGTAGAAATAAAACATTGCTCTGTAATTTCTCATTCTCCTGTGAGAACGTGGAAATAATATGGATATGTTAAACGAGGAACAAAAGTGCTCCCTTACATACATTCAATAAATTGGGTCGTTCTAGGTGACTGAAACTGAAAGCTAACAGTAAAGACTGAACAAGAATTTGCTAAAATAGTATCAAAAATATGCATTTTTTTCCTATAGTAAACAAAATTTGTTTGGTAATTTTTTATTTTTATTTTTAAATAAACATTAATGCTGAGTACTGTAATACTAATTTTTCTATTTTCATGTTGTGTGTCTTTATTTTTCTTCCTGAAGTAGAATTTAATCCCGTAAGAAAATGTCCCGGCAAGCATGAATTCTTATAGCTTTGGATAAAAAAAAATCAATAATGAAGTTGATTTCTGATTTCCTAGAAGGCTGCTACATAGTGTCATTTAGATTGTGCTTTGGTTGGAGGAATATTTGTCACTATTGCAGAACTTGTTTTAAGAACAGAACTTGCAGTTCAAGAGAACTACTTACTAAAGTTGTTGACTTTTAAGAAAAACTCCCTCCAATCTTAACTACTTAATATAACTTTGTAAAGAAAATATTTGGATTCATATAAATGCTCTTTATGGAGTCAGTGATTCTATCTCCCTCTTTTATTTTAAAACAGGTAACTAAATTTCTAAATAATAGTAGATAAGCCTGCAAGCCCTCAGTGATTTGTTAGAAAAGAACTACTGCTTAGTGATTTTAGACTTTGACTTCTGGACCAAGCTAATGTTTCCTGTTAGTTTGGGCCTCTAATTTTTTATTTATTTATTTATTTATTTATTTATTTATTTATTTATTTATTTATTTATTTATTTTATCATAAAGTCAGATGTGATGATTAGCATCGAAGTTGGATCATCTTGGTTAGCCCAATTCAGAGATGAGCCATCACAATGGAAAACTGCATGCATTCTTGCATCAGTATGGATCATGAAGTTGCATGGTAGTGCTTTTCTTTCTCCTGGATTGTACGGATAAATTTTCCAGCAACCAAGCAACACACAGAGTGACATCTCATTCTGCACTTCCATTTTGGCTTAATACATGTATGTGAAGTGTTTGCATTGGTGTTTCTGTTTGTAGCTTGAAACGCAAAAACTTAAATATATGTAAACAGTAAATTATTTGTTAGTATTAGTCTTAAAAATTGCAATTCCTCTGAATAGCAAAACTTCTGTCATTCCAAATTCATTTAATAAAACATTGAGGCTAAATGTGGACAATCTGTGCCACTGCCATTCTATAAATTGAAACTTTGGTCTTTATTAGCTCTGGCCAGATATGTGGTCAACAGACAAGAAATAATAATAATAATGCACTACTCTAAATTGTCCCCTTGATTTATTTATTTATTTTTATTATGTGTTATAGTCTCCTGGAAAGATCTTGTGTACTTTCTTCTGTCTTTGGGAAACTATAGTAGATAAAATTATTTCAGGACTGTTTTCATGATTAATGTGTAAAGTGCTAACTTTGAGAACCCAAAAAAACCCAACCTTTTGGTATCCCAAAATGATTTTTCTGTGTGCACACATGAATGCATTCTTTCATACAAGCTAGCATTTGGAGGAAGTCTGGAAGCTTGTATTATTTCTTTTGTTTCTGTAATAAAGGGCTGTGACATTTAAATATACAGATTGCTTGTTTAGTAACCTAAAATAGTGATAGTCTTAAGCCTGGGTTTAATGGATAATCAGGCTTAATTAAGCCTGGACATCAAAAGAAAGATGCTGTATTCAAAATAGTAGATAAACCACCCATATGCACAAAGTAGTGGTAAGTTCTGGAGCTACTCAGTGGATGTTGCTTAGTAATTTTAGAGGAAACATTTTGCTCACTTTTTGGAATAAGTCAGTTAAAGAACTGTAATGGTGTTAAGACTATGACAAATTTAGGGTTGTCTTTGAGGTATGTAAAAGCTGCTTGTGATGCAGCTGGATAGGTTTATGAGGATCTTGGAGATTAATTCAAATAAAAGAAAGATTGTACAACATTCTCGTGGCCCTAAGTAATGGATTATGTGTAGAAAATGTAATGGTGCTGCAACAACAAATAGATCAACTGAGAGAACACCCTTTGCCTGAAGTGTCTTTAAAACTGTGAGTGTGAAGTTGGATGATGAATTGAATAATCTACTTCAAAGGACAGATATATAGTATCTGAATATGAAAAAGCATAAGTGCATGAGAGCATGTCACAGCCATATGTAGTGCTGGCTGCTCACAGTGATAAACAGTTTACTATTGTCTTTGCCACCAACAGACTATGTCAATTTAAAGTCTGATGATTCTTCTGTCTTATTTATTGGAGTCCGTATACAGTATAACATTTTGCAATGCCAATTGCTTAAGAATAACCCCCCAGAATTCATCTTTGGCTTTATTAAAAAATAAATCTATTGCCTTCAGTTCCTTCAGAAGCAGCTGCAGTCTTTATTTTAGATGCTTGCATGTTTTTGTTGTTTCTGATATGTATAAAATATATGAGTTATTCCAACTTTAATTTCCTTGTGTTTGGAGGACTGAACAGTTTCATTAACATGACAATTTAATGTTCTTCAGAAAATAACAGAATTATGTTTGCATAAGGTGCAAATGGAAGCAAAGGTTTATTAAGTCTCTGGCTCCTATTTTTTGTGGATAGAGTCTGAGTGGATTTTTGTGTATGTGCTTTCTGATCAGGACAGGAAATAAAATCAAGCTTCTAATGCTAGATAATTGAAGCCCTTCTAAATTATCAGTTTATACAATGCCAGAACCAGGTTCTTTATATGAGTAGAAGAAAGAATGATTTTAAACACAGAGTGGACTTTGACCTTGTATCAATCATCATTCTCCTGGTAAAGCTCAACATTTCCTCACAGCATCTCAATATAACTTTCTGCTCTGCATGGTTTATTTATTTTTTTTTTTTAATTATTCTTCAAGTAATCTATCTTTGTCTTGATTTTTTTTTCTTTTGTCTTGGGAGATAAGAGTGTGTGGATTTTGAAACACTCCTTGTTATCTTCAGTTTGCATGCTTCTCTGCCGTGTCCTGCCACACTTGTTTCTTGGTTTTATCAGGTGTGGTTCATGCTGTGAATTATCTAAGAGCATCAAGATGCAACCTGTATGTGCTGCACAGTAATTCCATTTCAGTCAGCCTAAGCTAAAACCAGATGATGACTCAGGCAAATTATTTGTTGAGAAACCATCTTAAACTTATACTGAAAGACTAAGGGGAGAAAAAATATTTTTTTGATCTTGGATTTTTTTATTTTTATTTTTAGCTGCTTTACTTCACAGGCCTTATTCTCTAAGTTTGAATGCTCTTAATGCCCTTTAAAAGACAAACTTGCCATAGATAGTGATTTTTTTTTTCATTCTTATTTCTAACAGTTCAGTGGTCAGGATATTTGCTTTGGGGTAAAAGCAGACATTCAAATCCCTCCTCTAAGTTACACAGTATTTTTATGGAACTTTTCTAAATTACTATGCATTTATATCCACTATAATCCTTATAACTTTTGTGATTGCTCTGGGAATGCTTAGATTCCGATGTGCTGCCAAAGGAAGTCTAAGATGCTTTATCCATCATTTTGCTTAATGGTCTTTTTGTTTACTGTAACATAGGTGCTCTGTGATGCAGTTGTAGTAATGCAGGCAAAAGTATTTCAGGGTATTGTTCCTTTCCAGACATACCCCAAATCAATACCAGCATTCCAGTCTTACTGACTGATCTGAACATGTTGCCTGACCATCGGTGTTTCATTTTTAAGTATTCAAATACATGTAAAAAGTATTGTAATTGTTCTTTATGTCAAATATTTCTTTCATGAGAATGTAAGAATTCATTAGATGTTGGCTGAGTGAATTGCTGTAAAATGTAAATGATTGGTTTTGATCAAAGTAAATATGTTACACCTACCTATTCCTTTGGTGTTTTGAGCTAAACCTTTTATAGGGCAGAGGTGATTCATCATCTTTAATATGTCTCTAAGAGAACTGGGAGCACCACTGAGATCTAGGTTTTTGAGAACTCCAGGCTTTACCAGATCAATGGACTCTTAGGCAAGGTATGTGAATTCCTTATACCAAATGGTAAACAGAACATTCTGTTCTAAATGTCAAATATATTTTCAGGTTGCAAGCAGTAATCTTTGTGTGTGAAGAAAATAATTTTTAAATCTGGAACAATGGGATGTGGACCAATGAATCACTTATTTTTTTTTCTTATTTTTCTTATTTTTTTTTTTTTAAATCAGGAATGAGAGGTAGTAAAGAGAAAGGTGGTGAAACTTCTCTAAATTGTTGGAAAGAAAGGCTCTTAACCTAGGTGCCATAAACTGAGTAAGACTTAAAAAGCTCGTTTTGAAACCCCTGCAAAAAAAAAAAAAAAAAAAGACAAGTTTCTGAATTATTACTGTCCCTAGTCAAAGTAATATAAGATTTATGTAACCATTCCAAAATGCAAGATGACAACATTTGCATGAAATGTGAAAGACCAGTCAAGTAGGCTCTCGTAAACATTAGACACAGTAATTAAAGGCTTTTCAGACAGTGTTTCTTTGTATTAAGGAGTATAGCCTTAAGACTGTGTTTGTAGATGATATTATTTCTGTTGATAATAATTATCAATATTATGCTTAACAAATGTCTGTAAATGTACCAACCAAATAGCTTTGGTGCATAGTGTTCTCTGTGTGGATCACATTCATTTGTCTGCTGGTCTGAAACCTTGGTAAATAAACAGATACACCATCTTTGACTAACAGGGGTAGAAGAAAAATTAAACATTTTTTATTTCCCTGGGATCGGAATAAACAGGCTTATGGATCAAGAAGAGAAGTGATGAATAACCTCAAGAACTCCTGAGACTTTAGAGGAACAGGTCTCTCACAGGTTTCTCTACCCAAAAGCTTCCTTCAAGTTTTAAGCCTTCTTTCTTCATTAGATATCTGATGTCTTCCATCAATAAGATCAGCTTTTTATTCTTGGAGACTCATGAACTCTTGTAGATAAGACAGAATAGAGAATTAAAGTTGTTATTTTTTTTGTATCTTTGACTGGAAATAGTGGTCTTTTGCTGTTACCTCATTCATGTATATATAAAGCAAATACTATTTAAATAAGAATAAATGAATTATTGTCAGTTGGAAAACTGGTATACTTTACTGGTCTACTTGTAAGACTTTATTAATATTTTATCAAATTAGTTTTATTTTGTAATTATGTAAATCACAGTGCCATGGTTCTACAGTGACATCAACACAGTAACAGAAAATTCTGTTTATTATAATTTTTTATTTTTTTTTAAAGTTGTTCTGTTAACATTTCTGGAAAAGGCTTTGCAATGATTAACACATTTCTATGCAGAGGGAAGGAACAATGTTTCTTCATTTATTGTGTGACAGTAAGGTCAGATAATAACTGCCAAAATAATATCTTCCATGATTACAACAAAGCTCTGTTTCCTGTGAAAGGTGTGCTATTTCTACAGAAAGAAAATCCAACAAAGAATTATTCTCTTACTATTGGAAGCATTGAAGTACATGCCTAATTTACAAGAGCTTTTGAAAATCTTTGGCTTTAATAGCAGAACTTGCTTAATTCAGCAGGGATCAAAACTCACAAAGACAGCTTGGTATGTCTTACTAATGTATAAAAATAATTATCTTGAACCAAAGACTCCTATTGCCAAGTATGTTTTTATCATCCTCTTAAAGAAAGAAAAATCTTGCATGGGGAGATGCAGATTTTGGTTGGAAAGTTAGCACACACTTTTCAATAGCCTAGTCTAATTTGCTTGGATTGCTTTTTCTTCTGTCTCTTTCCTCTTTTCTTTATCTCTTCAAGTAATCTACTTCTGTTTTCTTATTTATTAATATTCCACTGTTTATATTTGGAAGAAAGTCTGACAAGTTGTCCAACAATATGCTTCAGGCAACATTCAGACTACATACTAATGAACTTTGTTTCCTAGAGTTTAAAATTCCTTCAGTTGGTGCCAGGAAATCTTTCTTCCAAAGTATTACAAATTCAGTAACATTTTGACTTTCTCCCTTTTTGCTTTCCAGTGGTCCATGACCAGTGTTGGAAGCTTTTGTTTACAATCTTTGAGTAGGATTCTGCTCTGTGTTTTGTGGGAAAGCTCCATCTGTTTTCAGTACTAGACTTCAGATTCTTACTGTTTCTTGCTGCTCATAGGCCTACTACTTTCTCTTTCTGGTTTGCTTCATTGACAAATTTTGAGGAGGATTTCTTCATTCTCTCTCTCTCTTTAGGGAAAGCAGATAGGACACAAGCTTTTTACAATTTTTTTTACAATTGATTTTTAATTTAGTGGATTGTAAGCTTTGAACTCTCCTAACTGTCCTAAGATGTGAACCAAATCCTGTGATGTAGTGAGAAGTTGTGTAGATGCTTTATATAGTGTTGACCTTTTTCTGCCTCGATCCTGCTGGGAGAAAAGGAACCAAAAATTACTACATCATGCTGGAAAAATGCCTACTTACTGTCATTTGTCTAGTGCTGTTTATCTTCCCAATTTACCTTTTTCATAGATAAGAAACTGTAGTTGTGTATTCCTAGAATTGCTGTTAAAGTAAACAAACTTGTTCTGTGTGCTTCTTATCCGAGATGATTGCTAGCTCCAACTGTTAAACTTGTTGAAATTCTAGTGGCAATGGGTGTTGTAAATACTAGCTTTCTAACTAGCTTTCTACAGGGTATGAACGGCAGACTGCTTTTTTTTTTTTTTTTTTTGAACACGATGTACTGTTTTTAGGATTTAATATTAAATCATTGAGTTACTGATTATACTCAGTATATAGAATTTTTTAGCTTGATGTAAAACAGATATCAGGAAACATTTCAGAGTAAAACAGAAGACTGGCAATCTGTTTCTGATTACAAATGATATATAGACTAAGCAAAAAATTATTTTTATAGTTACTAATGCTGCAGATTTTTTATATATTCAAAGTATAAAATATAGCAAGAAGGATAAAATAGGATCTATTCTTTGAATTAATAATACAGTGAATTATAGAAACAACAGAAAAAGAGATTCAATTTCCTTGATCACATCAGGCCAGGTTATGGAGTACTGGAACTAAATAAATCATTGCATCACTGCATCATTGTCAGTATGACCAGAACTGAATATGGTATGTGATCACCTTGTTGCTGATCAATCATTTTTTATTTACCCAAGCATGATATTTCATGTATCTGATTTTGTGAGAGTTTACCAAAACAACGTATCTTGATAAAAAAAAATAGTCTTTGGTCTGATCAGTTGCGGTTATAGGATTAATAGTGAAATGGGAAAAGCCAAACACAGAGTGTTTTTTTTATTCAGTTGCAGCGTGAAGTTCAGTGAAGACTGAACGTAAATGATTTTTGGGTCTTGCTTCGTCCCCCTGCCTCTCATCTGTGGTACAACCAAAGCAATATTTAATTACAAATCTTAAGTAGTTTTGTAATCAGATCATGTTCTTCCACTGAGAATTGTCATAATCTGAAGCCTTCTATGCTGATGTCATGTACATATGTACAGTTAGTGTCTGCATTAAGCGCCCATGTGTGTTTTTAATAGCAATGGTGTTTCTTATTAGTGCCACTTTCTGTGAACAAATGCAAAGGTTAAATAAGCAATAAACATTGAATTCTAGAGTGCCTTCCTTCTTTGAAAGCATAGGGCTTTATTTCCTTCACAAATGAACATCATCAGCTGCTTAGCACCACATAGCTATGCTGGGTGGCAGCTCTGGACAGTAAGTCAAGAGAAAAAGGGAACTAAATATATTTTGGTAACTGAAGTTACGAAGAATGTAACTAACTTGAGTAAGTCAGGTTTTATTTGGAGGTTTCTCTTTTGTTGGGACCAATGTCTTGGTTGTATTCTAGTGAAAGGAGAAATTCTGGCATGCTGGAGCAACCTATGCACATAGGTCTTCCATTGGTTCTTGGGGTTCCAGATATTTCTCATGTCATCTGGATAAGTGTGAAGTAGTCCCAGTTGTTCAACTCACATTTTGTAGTAGTGCTTAACTGAACATGCAATTTTGCCTTTTTGAAGGTGAATGTTTTTTTCAAATCTTTGAATGGCACTTTCAAATGTAAGAAATGCTTGCCGTGAGTTGATTTATACTTAGATGCTTACAATTTAATGTGATTTAGCAACAGAAAAGGAATGTATTTTTCTTCAGTCGGGCTCTGCATCCTGTGTTGTCATAGCAACAAGCGTGATGCTGTTTAGTTTCATTTCTGAACCATGTCGAAATACATATTAGTAGAAAGATTAATACTAAAGACTCCCACTCCTTTGTCTCCAAGAGGACACATGAATTTTCTGTTGCAGATCTCTCTGTGAATAACGTCTAATTTTGAAGAGAAAAATAAAACATGAAAATACATATTACTGAAAGTTTTCCCATAATACAATCATCTCTCTTTTCTTTATTTGTAGGCTAATCTTTCCTCAGGACAAATAGCTCTAAGAGGCCACAATAACACTTCTGCATATTAAAATAACATGTTGAACATGCAGGATTACTTTTCTATTAAGAAAAAAAAAAAAGTTTATTTCTCTTTAATAAAGTTTACTGCATTAAAAAGAAAGAGCATTTTAAGGAGATAAGGGTTTAAAAAAAAAACAAAAACAAAAACAAAAAAACAGGTTCTTAGAAAATGTTTTGATCTTAATAGCTGTTTGTCCTGCTTTAACAGAAAGGCTTAATACCTCAATTTCATTAAAAGAAAAACTGTGTGTGCTAGAGACAACTCATTATTTTTCTGAAAGTCATTAAAATGTGAAATCACAGTCTCTTTTCTCATTCACTTTAGGGGGAAAATACAACCCAAAGTATTTTCACACGTTAAATAATCCCTAGTTTCTTCTTAAAATAAAATGAAACATTTAGGGGCACCATGCTGCATTCAAATTCACTATATTTCATAGAACTCTAGAATGGTTTGGGTTGGAAATCCAACCTTAAAAACCATCTAGTTCCAAACCCCTGCAAGGAGGCAGGGACACCTGCCACTAGATCAGGTTGGATGGTTGTCCTATCCAGCCTGCCCTTGAACACTGCCAGGGACAGGACATCCACAGCTTCAACAGTTTCAGTGTTTCACCAGATTTCAGCGAGTTCATAGGAACAGGATCCTTTGTTTTTGTAGTGCAGATATTAGCTCTGGTAGTCTTATCTACTGGTGTGAGTATGCTTATTTCTTATACTGGTTCCTGTCTCGTTACTGTTGCTAAGATGAGAAATGATAGAGCAGGCCATTTCAAGAAAACTGTTTACATCAAGGAAAAACAGCTTTTAACCTTGTACAGGGCTGACACTTGCACAACTTTCATGTTGATTATTATTATATTTATGTATTTTTATGGTCATGCTTATAAGATTTGGCTGCCTGTGATTTCCCTCATAAGCGTGTAGTCATTGTCTCCCTCTTGACTATGAAGCTGATAATCTAATAGTACAAATAATCTCTTTGTGTGTGTCTGTATAGGACTGTGTCAGGCCCTAATGCTTAGGGAAATTGTAAAGAAAAATGGTATTTTTGGAATTATCCCTCTGTGAGCGTATCCTTGCTGCTATTGTCAATTAATGAACTGGGGATTTCCTGAGTTCCGTGGTGGAAGTCAACTCTAGTACATAATAACATCCTATGGATTTGTATCCATAAAAATGTGGACCTTTCAGACCTCTTTTATATTTTTGACATGCAGACCGTCCTGTGGTTGTGTTTTGTAAATTAGTTAGGTATTGCATGGGAAAAAGTACTGCTTCCTTCTGGTTTGAACCTAAGACTGATTTCTATTTCCATACTTTCTGGGTGACCTTGGCAAATCACTGTGGACTAGATACAAAATGGGACTCAGATGCCTCTGTTATAGATGCCATAATATTTGCTCTGACTCAAAGAAGCCAGAAAGTCAATCTGTTTAAAGTGCTTGCACTTCCAGGATATGGCCATTCTTCAAATAAGTGAAACAAACAAACAAAAATCAAGTAAGAGATGAGGTGTCTCCAGCTGTCTAGAGGAGAATTTTTCATTTAGAAAGGCTAATGTGCTGGCAGAATATTGCCAGTTTCCAGGCTCAAGTGTCTGACAAATCCAGTTCTGCTAATATGTTTTACATTCTTGGATTTTCTCCTGTATTTTGAATTCCAAATCCTAAAAACTTGAGTGGACCTCAGAAATCTGGTTTCTGATCACAAGTGTACTACAAATCATTGAAGCACACGGTGTCCCTTACTGTGCAGGTGTAGCATTTGTGTAGAGCACCTAAGGCAGATGTGTTGGGGCAGTTGGGGCATTCTAAAGAATTCCATAGCACACAAAAACATTTATTTTCACTTCTCTTAGTACAATTGGAAACAGTCTTACAAGTTTAAATTGTAAGATCATTGGTCTGTGGAATAAATCTGGTGTACATATATACACACATACTTTTTATTGGAAAAGGGTGGGGGTCCTATTCCTCAGAATCTCTCAGTTACTTTGCTCAGCAATCCCCCAGTTTATCGAGTTCAGTAAATTCTGTGCACAGCGAGACTTGTTCTTCTGCCCTTTTTCTGGTTACATTGAAATTATCTTCACCTGTTTGTCTTTGCTCCAGTATTTGCACCTAACAAAGCCTCTTTATCGATGTGGTTCTGCTTGGACCCACCACTCAGTGTATAGCGTTGGGTACTCTCTGTTTTTCTGTAGCTACACTGATTACCAAGAAGTCCAGTCATTCACTCTCTTGGGTCTGAAAGGGCATTTTAATTAGGTCTTGAGATATTGTTTACATCCAGTGTTGGTTTGCTGGCAGTCAGTTGTACTTTGCAACATAGCAATAAATCATATCAAGAAACCAAAGAGGTTGTGAGGCCTGGACAGCAATTTTCTTAGGTCTGGACAAGCTTTCATAGAGCAGGGCAGGTCTGTGTAAATGTCAGGCTGTAGCTACTGCCAGACGTTTGTTTCCTAATAATTTACCATGTCTAACAGGGAGTAAAACAATTAGGAAAGAGGCTTTCATGGTCAAACATCACTCTACAGAAAGCAGATTGCTGTTACTTATGAAAGAGATTATTATTATTTTTTTTTTCTTCTCACTGCCTAGAGCTGATGGGAATGCCACCACCAAAACTATGAGTAAAGAAGAGTGAGAAGGAAGGAAATATTCCTTTGAAGAAGATAGATGTGACGATTTCAGCCCTCTTATGAGTAGAGAGATGGTGAAATGATTTATTTTTTATTGTCAGTAAAGTGTTCTGAGCTTTTGCACAGAATCAAGGTTGTTATATTCTGTTTTTTTTTTTTTTTTTTTTTTTTTTTTTTTTTTTTTTCCTTCAGTTATTATGATATAATAGTTGGCTTTTGATTCAGGGTCTTGTTCTTACTAAATGATTTCAATGCATTTGATCAAAACATAGGGCAGAGAGGTGGTATGTGGAAACCTTTCTGTGGCAGGAAGGATTTGCAGGAGTTGCGCAGCTCCAGGATTCTGGTAGGAAAACGTGGCGAGTAAAAATAGACAGAAACCTCTAGTTATGTTTTGATACAATTCATTTGTAATAGTAAACTCCACATCCTTAGCTCATTTGTTGTTGTTTTTCATAGCTGTTGCATGAAGAAAAACAAAACCAAACCAAACTTTTGCAAAATCAATTTCTGTCTGATAGTATTGCTCACATTAAACTTTTCTGGAATAAGTGTCAGTAGTTAGCTTGGTAAACTTTGCTGCTAAGGTAATGGCCTCTTAATTTAAGCTAGTGTGAGCACACTGTCCAGATAGGGAGTCAATGCTGAATTGTTCCAAGGGAGCTGGAGGAGTCATCATATGCCTGAGAACCAATTTAACTCATGTCTAACATCAGTGGACTGTATTTATTAAAAAAAAATATATACTTGAATATTTATACATAAATATATATTATATATTATGATATATAAAATATATATGATATATATTATATATATATAAATATATAAATATATATATATTGGCTTGGTCACTGGCCAAATTTCAATATGAATAATGTAACTTCCTATGTTTCTGTTATTTATTTAAATCTCTGTACTATTTTTCTCTTCCTCTTTGATCTGAATTTTACAGAGGAAGATGACAAAACTCTGAAAGCACTTGTAGAGGTCATAATTTCCTTTTAGACAGCATCCACCAGGCTATACTTCATAATTACACTGTCTTACAGGTCTAACCCTGTAAGATATCATCTGAACAATTAATATCCTTAACGACTTTTGAGCTACAAGAATGTCATGTCTCTTCATGTGTGGCTGTGTTTGTGATGAAAGGGGCAATGTGCTATCAGTTCCTGAGGGTCCTGATGCAGATGTCATTATGACACAGCTCTTTAACATTGCTTATTTGTGACAGATGTCTGACTTCACCTTGCAATGAAATTGCAAGCTGACAGAATAAGTCACTTTTTTGAAGTAGGCCACTTCCATTTTGTTTCAAGGCTAATAAGATATACCCTGCTGTAATTAGGAATTATCCATATTTAAATAAGAAAAGTCAAGAACTGCATCAACAATTTGTTGAACTGGATATTATTTCTTGTTAAAATGACTGTGCTTGGAACAAACTTCCAAACACTGTTTTAGTTTTCACTTTTCTTAGTAAAGCTACGTCCCACATCACAAACATGAAAATGTGGAAGACAGCAGATAGGAGGCTCAGTTTTTATTTTATTTTTCTTTTCCCAAAAGGAATTTAATTGGGAGGGTATGCTGATTATAAAGTAGTACAGTTCATTTTAGATGTGTTTGTAAGAGGCATGATGAAAGAGGGACAAGATTTTATTTTCAGACGTTACTCAGATTTTTCAGAAGTGTGGAGCTCTACAGATGTTGTTAAGAAATGTGTTGGAGTTAGTGTCCCTTGCTATTTACGGTGTTTCCAAAAGTCAGACCCACTGAGTTCATGAGCTTTGAATCCCATGCAACACATTTGAACACTATCTTTTCAGAAAGCAGCTTTGTATTCTGTTTAAAATTTTGTTAATAACGGATGTATGGAGAAGAATTCAGTCACATGATGCCTTACTTAACTAGTTGTGTTTGGTGAAAACCATAGACAATTTAGTAGTATTTGAGGATACTTACCCCAAGATACAACAAACCTGTTTTTCTGCCATTTTCATTGAGCATGTAGGGAATGTTGTGGACTGTAAATGCTTTAGGAAAATTGTTTTACTGAACTCTAATGAATAATAGAGGATAACTGGAGTTCAGCTGTTTTAAATCCATGGATTATTAGCTGTAATTAGGTCTAGTGAATAAACTGGACGTTTTCTATCTCTCTCCATATACAAGCATTCCTGCTGCAGTTCTGTTTTGAGCTTTTTGCTATATGTGTTTATCAGACACCTCAAACATGTTCAAGCAACATTGGCAAGCTCTGTGTGTAGACCAAAGCAATGAAGTGATTTCACTGATGTGTTTATATCTGCACATTGACAATCTTCAAGCCTGTGGAACAAGATTATTTTTCTTACTTCAGCAGATTTCTGGGAACAACAAAATGCTGCAGTAAAACAGTTTCCATTCCTCAGCTTTCCTCTCCTACTTTTTTTTTTTTTTTTTTTTTTTTAGGCCATTTATTATTGATGTACTTTACAACACCAGCTCCCATTGCTAAACTGCTTTTGAAACAAATTACTTTGTGTTCATGTACAGGAAACCATGATATGAAGCTGTGAAGAAGAGGAGAGTAGGGTCTCAAAATTTACTTCTTGCTCTCACCTTCTTTCTTCTCCCCTTCCTGAAGAATATAATAATAGTAATGCCAGTGTGCATCAATGGGTCGAACAAAATATGTTTCAAGTTTCTTCAGTTAATTTTTACTTTTGTTTGGTATTTTTTTACTAGTGTATTTGCAAATATTGCTGCTCAGGTCTGGGTTGGCTGATGAGACATCTTCAGTCTTGCACATGCTTGTAGTGAGTGGATTACCTGTAATAATGATTTACAACATTTGTATTTGGTTAGAAAAATCCTTCAGCTTTAAATTCTCTGCTTTCCTGCTGGCTGAAATATTAGTCTTTTCTCAGGCCGATACATCAGTTAAATTATTTATATTAAACCAGCTTTTTTTTTTTTTTTTTTTTTTTTTTTTTGTTTAGTTATGAAATGAAACTCAAGACAAATCAGGAGAGAAAAGAACTTTCAAGACACCCTATTATTCTTGGGAAGAATGTGTTTTCTGTTTGTTTTGTTCAATTGCCATTCTGTGAAATTTCCTTGTTTAACTTTCAGAGGCATAATAGAAACTAGCTCTCCATTGCTGAAATTTAAGTTTTCCTTGGCACTTATTCCAAAGCTAAAATCTCTATTCTTCCAAGTAATTTCTAAGGACCTAACACCTTTGCCTTTTGGTATCTCTCCATCTGTGCTAATCATCCTATAGTCTTGAAGTGCCCCAGATAAGTGGATCTGGATTTAAGTGAAAAGCTGGAGTTGATGTGGTATCATAGGACTCTTAAGGTTTTTATCTACTGAGAAAGTAATTTGGATCTCTGTCTGTTTGTCCCTGAGCAGTTACATTATCAGGAAATTACTTAAATTAACAATTTATAGTAACCGAAAGCCATAGATAGCAATAGTGCCTTTTCAGTGGTTTAGGGATAAAGATTTCACCTAGATAAAATAGCCTTAAAGAAGTCACAGTCAGATTGTGTTTCTGTTGGAAAACATTCACATGGGAAAATGATTATTTCATTCCTGAGAGAGGAAGGCAAAGAAAAGACTATGATCTAGGTTGCTAATGGGGAAAGATGAATTTACAATGAAAATAATGGAAGTTTTCTTATTGTTGTTGTTTTGTCACTTTGAAAGTCTTTTGGTGTACAGAAATATGTATTTTAAATTATTACGTAGCAGTCCTCTAATTTTGCTGCTTAGGAACTGCATTTTCTTGCTGTTCTTCAACTTGTATCTTCTGCTAATGTTTTCACTATTCCTCTCTGATACTGCTTATCTAGCAGATACAAGTTGTGGAAAAAAAAAACCACCTGTTTGTTTGACAGAGGATAGTACAAACAGTATTTAGGGACTGGTACCTATTTCTAGAACAATTCATAAAAAAAAAAAATAAAAAATCACATTGCTTTTCACTGTAAGCTTTGAACCATTATGTTTTTGTTTGACTTTCCTACAGGAAAGTCCTTTAGGATTTCCATCAGAAAAAAAGGTTTCCAGGAATTACATTTCCATTTACAATATTTTCAGAAGTAGTTTTAGGGAAAAGACAAATCTTTCATTGAAATAAACTGCCTTATCTGACCAATAACGTGATGAAAGAGAATGCTTTACAATTAGTGGCATTAATAAACACAACAATTCTAGTCCAGTAGAGGGAGTTAGAATGCTATTACACTTTCTCTGTACTCAAGATAGAAGTTGTTTTTCTAATCTATCTAACTATATTTAATTTCAGTATGATTTTTATCTTTTGAACTTCAAATTATTTACATAAGAACCTTATTTTAGAACAGCTAGACAAGAAGAGTTACTTTTACCTATTCTCTATCTTTTAGTGTTAATTTTCCTATGTAAATTGTTCTTTATATCTCTTCACAAGGGTTACAAAATGTCAGCTATAAGGATTATTAGCTTACAAAACTGATCCCTGATCCTTTACTTTAGTTCTTGAGTACATGTGTACAGTATACCTGTAGAAGAAAATACAAAATGTAGGACAGCTCTGAAATACTATAGGGACAGTGATAGAAATGACACACCTATTTTTACTATTGTATCACATATTTGAGACAGTTACATGTATGTGATTTTTATTATGTTCAAATGTTGCGGTTTATTGGTATTTCTGTTTTATTTGCTTTTCTGTCTTGTAAAATTATAAAATAGGTACACTGTTTGGAAAATCATTTACTTAAAGTGTTTAAATCTCGTCTCTAGCACTGTTTAAACTGAAGACTGGAATTTTTAATCCTTTTACATGTACTTAATGATTTTTTCCCCCAGATTATTTGTACAGGTCGTTTTTTTTTTTTTGCACTTTAGAATGGGGAGTAGAAAATCCATACCTTTCTTAAAGTTGCAAACCCCTTTTGGATAAAATCTTAATAATTGAAATTATAATTGAAACATTTGCATTTTTACTATCAAGTGTTGCAGAGAGTTCTAATCACAGAATGGTTGAGGTTGGAAAGGACTTCTGGAGGTCATCTTCTCAAGCAGGGCCATCCGCACCATGCTGCCCAGGACCACATCCAGACACTTCTGAAGATCTCCAAGGAAGGAGACTCCATAGCCTCTCTGGCAGCCTGTGCCTTTGATCAGTCCACTGCACATTAGAGAAGTGCTTCCTGATGTTCATGGGGCACCTCCCGTGTTTTAGTTAGTGTACATTGCCTCTTGGCTTGGCTTCATGGTGGTAGGAAGTGAAGTAAACTTTAAATGAAGGTTTAGCTAGTTTTGAGCAACACATACATTGTGCTATGTAAATTGTTTTCTGTTTTGTCAACATTTTATCAAAATTAGGGTCAAAGTTTGGGGATAATGGTGGTGTCAAGTGCACATGGTAAATAGAGTCTTTTGAGAGCTTGGAGGTTTTCTAAAGTTTTTATTTGCATTCAGGTTCACATGCTGCCTTAAGTCTTATATCCTAGTAAGGATATAAACTCTTCAGGAAACCAGTGGGATGTGCATCAATGTATGGATGTGCAAATTAAGTGGGATTTTACCCCATACACTGTTATTTTGGGGGTTTGTTTATGTATATCTATATATTTGACATGTATATGCAGATTATTTTTTTATTATTATTATTATTTTAGTGAAAGCTGTATAAGTTAAGGCTTGATAAATTAGGACTTTAAGTGCAAGTGAGATCAAGAGGAGACATGATGGAAACTAAAACAGAAAAAAGAATGGGAGGGAAAGGGCAGAGGGAATAAATTTTTCATCTTAGCTAGAACTGACCACAGGAAAAAAAAAAAAAAAGATTAATTTCTGTAGCCAAGGAGTATGAAAAACCCTCAAGCTAAAGATGAGATCTGGTCTTTCTAGAAACCAGGTGACAAATTAAGTACATCTACTTATATTTGTAATAATGCAGCTTTATATTACTGATTAGATAATAAGGAAAGAATTTTCCCTGAAGCACCGCTCTTCTTGCATTAAATTATATTCTTCTGAGGTTATTACCTGCATATGAAATTAGATCACCATTTTCTCAAAATATAACCTCTAAAATTTTAAAGTGAGGCTGGCCAGCAATTATTTTCTTAAAAACTTAAAATATTTTTTGTCTTACATATTTTATTAATATATATTAATAATGAAATATTAATATATTAAGTATTTTTTTCTTTCTGCTATGTTTCAAAAATTTTGTGGCTGATTCATATAATATTGCAAATATCTTTAAAGATATAAAATATCTTTAAAAATCTATAATATGGCTTTTTTGGGTTTTGGTTTTCTGAAGTCTCTTGACTCTCAGGACATGTCAAAGGGGCAATGCTGCAGATGCTGAGAGAGAGAAGGCTGACTCAGATATGCAGGACTCAGGAGTGTGAGGGGAAAACATTGAGGTAGAAAAAGGTTTTAAGGTATGTGTGAAGTAATAAATTTGCTTCTACCATTTTTCAGAAAGCTCACAATCCATGAACACTCAAGATTTTAAGCAAGGAACTTTTTTCTTATCTTAAAGTAGTGATAGGCTGATGCTCAGTTTTCTTTCTTCTTCACACCAATTCCTTCCTTCATTCTTTGAGCTGATAGTTCTCTAAAAGATAATCACCTTCATAATCAGGATTAATCACATTTCAAAACTAGAGTCCTTTTCCTCTTGAAGGAGCTTGTACACTGGCAAGAGGACTGCTTGCTTTTACAAGTGCAAACCTCCCCATCATTTAAGGGTTGTTCTTTTGGCAACAATGACTTTAGAACTTTAATGCTTTAGAACTTTAAAAATGGCAATAGCAGATTAATACGACACTGATCTGCCAAGCTCAGTTCTTAAGATGTGAGAAGTGATCTGTCTCCTCATGTTTTGCTGTGATATTATTGTGGTGGTAGGTATTTTACCATGGAAACTTTGATATTGAGGGTCTTACAGGTGGGCATGAAAGTAGTCTTTTGATTTGCTGTTTTTCAAAGCACCCTTGTTATCTGGGAAATTGGCAACGATGTTGAGGTAAAACCTTAAAAGTCAGGGTTATCTTTTACTTCACTACCTCCATTTCAGGGCTATTAGTGCAGATAAAATGAGGTTAACTTGCAATATATACAGACATCATTCTACTGACTCATTTCTACTGGGGATCTAACCTGTAAGGCATGTTGTACCTATTCTCTCTGTTCAGAAGCGTGATGCTGGAGCTGAAAGTAGGCTGAGTTTGTCATTAGTTCTTCCAATATGTACAGAGAAATTGACTTGAGTTGAAACTACACAATAGAAGGTGACAAGTATAGGCACCATCCTGTGACTTTGTGAAAGACCTATCAAGTTTTATTTTTTATTTTTCACCACGTCACCACTTTTTTTTTTTTTTTTTTTTTTTTTTTTTGTGTGTGTATGTGTATGTGGGGGAGGTGAAGATGGGGGGACTTTAACCCTGCTGTAATGTTTCTGCATACGTCCATCTATAGTGTCATTTGGAGATTTTCTGCAGAATCTGCTCTGGTTCTAAACAAAGTACCCAGAATTGGGAACTCTGTACTCTGCTCAAAGTTCATGTATAGCCTCTCCCTCCTATTTCATAAAAGCAATAAAAATATGCAGAGATTATACAGTACATTAAAGAGACAATGAAATAAAGCAATGCAACATTGTTTTGAGGAACTGGACTGAGTACAAAAAATATTGGGTAATGTATTCATTGAAACTGTGGGTTATTGACAAATGAATCCTAAGCCACTAGAAACATGGCCATCAATTCTTCATACCATGATCACTTATGTCAAAAAGCTGTTAACAATTACAGAATATGTCAAAAAGGAACATTTCCCAGATCAAAAGCAATGAGTCATTGTCTGACCTTTGTTTTGCCTGAATTCAATAACTTATTAGATTTCGAATGATGGAAAACTGGTCATGAAAGCACACTTTCCAACTATTTATGGAAGAAAGGCAGTATAGATTAATTTACAAAAGCACCTGCTTATAAAAAAGCGTTTTTGCTAAAAAAAAAAATAAAATAAAATAAATAAAAGCTCTTCAAATACCTCTTATTGAAGCAATTGAAACTTTGCCTTAATATACCATCATTTATCCAAAGTAGGAAAGAAGAAAGTGAAGTTTCAGAACAGTTAGGGGACATCAGACAAATAATATGTTACTAGAGTTCTGTAAAAGCAAAGCAAAGAAAAACAAAACAAAATAAAAACCCCAACAACACTACTACAAAATCTTATTATATTTTTCTGGGTAGATGATTGACAAGCTATAGCCAAGCAATTTATTGCGACAAGAGATAAAGAATTGACTTTTTCTGCAATAGTCTGTTTTAGACTGAAGCATAAGCATTTGTTTATATGTCCATATATACACAATATCAATATACACAAAACACAAACATAAATTTCAATATTTCTTTATTTGCAAAATTAGCCTAAATAAAGAAATAAGTGAAATAAGTGCCATTGCAAAAATTACATTAAAATGTACATCTGTTGATATTCCCAAATTTAAATTCCATAGTCTTATTGTTCTCTGAAGAAATTTTCTACCCAAGGAAATGCAATTTATCTCCAGCCTTTTCAGGTACAAATAGTTCTCGCACAAATGTGTCAGCCCAATCCTGGTTAGAAAAGGTGGTGGTTTTGTTTTATTTTATTTTTTTCCATTTTATTTTGGGGTAGAAAGGAGGAGATGGGAGAAAGTGCTTAGAATGGGATTTCTGCTAACAGCTCTTGCTACTCTGCTCATCTTCTGTAGCTGAAACAAATGAATATGCATAGCTGCATATAGCTTCTTTCCTGGACATATTCTCATGGTTTTCTGCACTTCAGGTCTGACATTTGTTGAAGAAAGGAAGAACCATTCTGATAATCACGGCACTGTACTCAGCTGTGGAGAAAAGCTGATGTGATGCAGGTGAAGTTGCTTCATTTCTGGATAGGTTTCATGCCTATGTAATTCAGAGCAGAGATGATTTCACAGTTGGGAGATCCAGATATGTATTAAAGAAATTGTCTAAAAGCAGCAAAGATGGAAGAGCTGCTGCTTCATGAGTTCTCAGTATCATCCCTTTCCCTTGTGATATGGTTAAGTTGCATTTATTTCAGTATACTGTTGGTTAGAAAACATGTTTGCCTCTCTCATGTGTGGAATATTTTGTATTTGACTTTTATAAGACTTAGTTTTGTTTATATTTCAGATGGTTTTGATCTGGCTGGATATTTTTAACTCTCATTACTAAATTTTAGAATTAGCTGATAATACTCAATTTCCAAAATAGGCTGCTATAATTGCTCTGCTTGCAAGAATAAAACATTTGCCTTAGAAGAAAAGACATGAGACAAGGAAAAGATGATTACTTTTTTTTATTTTTTTTTTTGTTACGCTAGCATTATTAATAATAATTTTCCTTTTCTTTTCCTTCCCCTCTGGACTATTTTGCTATAGATATAGTTGTGTTTTTAATTTTTATGTTTTTTAATGACCCTCTATCTACCTTCTCCTTTCTGTCACTCATGCCTAGACCAGGGAAGTCTGTGTCTTAGAAACACTCAGTAAAATAAAGAACTTGTCAAACTAAAACTTCTAATTCAGGTTCATCAATAATAGATATGTTCTGTAAATATTTGTGTATATAGCACTCAGGACTGGATTCTAATCCCTCACCAAGCAGGGCATGAACATTATGGGATAGAGTGTAGAGAAAGTACGCATCTACATCCACAGCAAGATAAGTCTGAGAAGTTCTGTAGACGCTGTTTTGAACTCGTGTTACATACACAAAAAGTAATGTTAACATATGCTTCCAACAGTTTCTGCCATAAATTCTAGCATTCTTTTTTTAAAATTAATTAATTTATTTATTTTTAGAAAAGTGTGCAGTTCTGATTGTTTGCCTTTTAATTTTTACTCTATTTTATTTTGCTTTGTTATTTTATTTTATTTTTATGTGCCCTTCCATTCCATAGAGAGGTAACAGACATACTGCTTAATACAATTGTACCACAAAAAAAGAAAAGAAAAAAAATAGAAATGTTTCTTCTTCATTCTGGATATCCTTATTCCTTGCATATGAAATGAGAATAAAAAATGAGTTCTAAAACAAACATTTTGTTTCAGAGCTGTCACCTTTTGTAGGTGAGGTTTTGTAATTTTTTTCCCCTAGAGAAGGTACATAAGTTGTTCCTCAGTGCTTTACAAAACCTCTGCTTTTGCTTGCATGTAGAAGTGTTGCCATATTTGAAGACCCAACACTGCAGTCATCCTAAACCATATGTCTTAGTGGCCTAGTGCTCTGTAAAGCTGTGGACATTAGAGACTCTTTTTTTGTCTTTACCTTCAGAAGTTTCTATTGTCTATAAAACTCTTCTGTTGTATGTGACATGATGTACTGGGTGACTGTGATATATATGGAGCATGAAAGATCCTTACCTCTGCTCACTGATCACTTATGTAGGCTTCAGCATTTTCCATTTTATTTCTTTTCTTACTTTAATTTGGGAGGAGTGTCAAAGTATGCTGTCACATAACTAATTAATTGAATGGCTTTAATAACAAATCAGAAACAATGCTTCAATTTAATTCTCAGTGGCAAGATGAGATTGATAAGAAAAAATAGTCTGGAGCCAGGATAAAGCAACTCTTTGGCATGTTAGATAGGCATTTACATTTAGGAAGATACAAATACACTGGAAAGGACTGTGGGCTGAGAATACTGACCAGTTTCAGAAATAGCACTATTTACAATGAGTTTTTGCAGTTGTTAATCCTTAAATTACAAAGTACATGAAATAGCAAGTTATTCTGTGGAAAATCTATGGTGATGGGTTTGTTTTGCCTTCCTTAAGCTAAGAAATAAGGAAGGCTAAAAATAACTTAATTTAGATACTTTGGAATTTCGTAACTTTGTGTTATTAAAGTCAGAAACTACTGGGTTTTCAAAATGGAACCTTTGTTGGTTTAGGCAAAAGAAGCCTGGATCCTCTATCAGAAGAACGCTAGCTTTACAACCCTGTTAACTTGCATTAGCACTGTCCTCCTCTCAGAACTGTCTTGGAATCTCAAGGATTAAGAAGGTCCTCAAGGTACTTGTATTAGAAACAAAATACCACATCTAAATGAATAAATTTAGCTGCTTAACACACATTCCAACACATTTGGTAAGAACAAATTCCATTTCACCATTCCTTTGTAGAAGTTTTTAGCCTCCAGCATCATAAAAGTGAATATATTTGTTATATTTTATAGGGTATTATTTACATGCCTACATGTAATAGTTATTCTTACCACATAGGAAATTAGCTTCGCATCTCTGAACTGCTTTTAACGTCCTCTTAAATAGCTTGCATTTGTTGGAGCTCCTCAGTCATAGCTCAAACAAATTGCTAATGTTTTAAAAGACCATTATGGCCAAGAGTTTCAAGCTCCTGAATACTGTCAAGTATTCTTGAATACTCAAACTGTTGAATACCAAAACACCAAGGGAGCATAAAATTCCCTTTTCAACCTTATGAACAAGGGAATAAAGCTCTAAGGAGGCTTTTTGGAGCCTGTCTTATTTGAGGTATTTGACTTCATCAGTGCTATTTATTGGTTTAGCTTCAAACTGGCAGCTGTGCAGACTGTGAAGTATATGGAAAAATACTATGCATGAAGTACTTGGGTCATCAGAGAACTATCCAGGAATATAAAGTAGGATGAATAACAATAACAGCGAAAATGGATTTTTTTTTTGAAGTCTATATTATTGTCATTCATTGTCATTTTTGTACCCTCACTCATATGACTCAGAAGCAAACAAAGCTCTTGCTCTGTGCCGTATCAGGAGTTCTCATGTCCAGAATGTTGCAGGATGTGCAGGACCTTGCCCCCAGAGCTTTACTTAACTTATCAGAGTTCCTTGGATTCCACATCAGACTTCTCTTTCTCAGCTGCGGTAGTAGAACTACATTAGAACAAAAATCTAGATTGGGTAGTTCTTTTATGTCTTGGGGTGCTTAGTAGGAGGACAAGTAAGGGCCTGGGAATTGTTGCCTTGAGGATTCATGTAGGCACATCTTTCTGTACTTTGGAGAAAACTGATGGAACTTTTTGATTATAAATCAAGTTTTATTTCAAGAAGAAAATATTTGACTTCTCATTTTACCTTTCACTGGTAAGATTTGCTTTTCCAACTTGAAAAATGAGTATTAAGCTCTTCTGTAATTCTTTTCATCTCTGAACAGCAAAGTACTTCATGACAGACGTCAATAGAGATGTGAAGTTGAGGAAAAGAAATTGTTGGCCCAAAGTCATTCAGCAGAGCAATAGTAGAGTCTTGAGCTGGGTTAAGGTCAGTGCCATGATCTTACTATCTCCTTTGATATGAGCCACTTATGGCTACTTATTTCTTACGTTTTATACTTCCTCTCATGCTTAATGCTTTTTTGCCTTTTTAGTAGCTTGGCTATTTTTAGAGACATAGAATAACTTTCAAAGTGATGGAAAGGTTTCTGTAGCTTTGCTACTGCTTATTAGAAAGGGTTTTGTATTGAAACCTTTGAGTGAAAACATGTGTTTCTCAAAAAATTTCTTAATTAAAAAAAAATCCATTTCTGTAAATATTTTCTTACTTTGACGTAAGGCAATTTCATTACTTTAAAGCAAATCCTTTTTTTTTTTTTTTTGGTCTGAGAATAGTTTTTTTTTTTTTTTTTTTTTGATAGTTTTTAAAGAAGATGTCAAAAATCTCTTTTACTTCAATTTGCAAAACTTCCTGGTGAAGTCTTGCTACTATGTATATTTGCATGGAACTGGAAATTTTCTTCTGTTATGCTTCTTGAATCAATTTCTTCACTTGTACAGGTTCCTGAAACCTACTCTAGATTATTTTAAAAAAGGCAATACATAATGTGTCCATGAAGTATTATGTATATTAAATATTATTTTAACTTTGCTTAAGAGTTAGCAGTTGTAATGAGGGCTCTGTATATGTGAGGGATGATTCAGTGCAGGTTAACTGTAATGGAAAAAAAAATGTTGATTTTTTGAGTTAATTAATTGATTTAAGGAAGGTGACTAGAATCACTTATGTGTTGGTGTCATGTTAGTGAAGCTTTTTTTCTATTTCAAGGCTAACTTTCTTTATATTTCACTCTGGTCAGCCTAAATTATCTTCCTCTAGAAAAATCTCTTGGAAGCCTACATGTCTGTATGTGTACTGGATCTCCAAACATAATTTTATTGTCTTGCTACCTTTCTGCAGTGACATAAGAATGTACATACTGTCTTTCTTGCAAGGTGATAACTGCTTCCTCTCTTCTTGGTAAAGGGGGAGCTTTTATGATGTGATCTCTCTTTCTCTATCTTTTTCTAAATTGTTGTGAAACAATAGACTTCAATATCCGAAGGCTGAAATGCCTGGTCAGGCAGGTTCTTGCTTTGGTTGCACAGAATATCAATCAAACTAAATCTGCACTTCTTCCCACTGTCCTCTGGTCCCACACCCCTGCTCTGACACTGCTGGTTTAACAGAAGACACTGATGGTCTGTTTCTTGATAAGACAATTAAATAACTGAAAAGATTCTCTCTCACTTTGGATTCCTTATAATGCTGACACAGCAATGCCTGAGCAGCTCCTTTTTGTTTCCAAGCTGTTTTTTGTGATAGTTTGCTGCATAAATAGTCAGGAAAGATAATAAGGTTAAATTTATATTATGTAACCCTGTTTTCCATTGGGAACATTTCTTTTTGAAAGTACCTTCATTCACTCTATTAATCATCTACTCCAGAGGGTAGAAAATAATATGAGTTGTACATATAGTATGAGTTATATGTTTTTTGCTTTAATCTGTTAGCTACTTTTGCCATCAAAATTATGGGATTGAATACTATGGTCATCTAGGCTCAGACTTTCCAAACTGCTATAATAGCTTAGCCAAGATTTTTTGTTTTCCTAAATGAAATTTTACTACCTATAATTTCCCTACTTTTAATTCACTGAGGTTTGACTTTTGTTATTCCTTTTGATTCTTCAGGAAATGACAATTGTAGCTATCATACAGCATTTTAATTAAAAAAGCCACCACAGGAAAAAACAAAACAAAACATCCCCAGGAAAGGAAAAGAATACAAAGAGAAAGGGAAAGTGGGGGGGAAAGGATAGAAGCGGAGGGGAGGCAAGTGGTGGGGAAGGGAGAAGAGAGGAGAGGAGGGGAAAAGAGAGGAGAGAATACTGTTTAACCAGACATCATTTTATTATGAACATCTGAACGTCTTCCCACCAGATATGTTTAAATTTTTTCCCCTTATCATCAGTGTGATCATGCTCATGATGCTTCATGACATTCTTGCATTTCAGTATTCTGGTATTGTATGTTTAATACTAGATAATAGAGTTAATCAAACTCAGTATGTTGTTGGTTTATGTTGGTGACAGAAAAATGTACAATAGAAAAAGGAGTCAGGTTCTTCAAAGGAAAAACAAGTGCTGTAAGTATAAACACTGTTATACTTCTGTTCATCCCTGTAATGGTACATCTACATTTTTTATTTTTTATTTTTTATTTTTTCCCTCTAGAGATATTTCACTTGTCAAATTGATTCATGTTCACTTACTCAGGGAAAATGACTCCTAAATGAATATGAAATAGTGAACCTCTAGGAAGTAGCCATAGCTTATGACATCCTTCATCAGTTGCTCAGACCTTCTAACTTGAAGATTTGTTTTACTTTATATTGTCGTTTCCAAGCAATTGAAAAAAGGTATTCTGTCAAAGTTGTCAAGGTGAAAGGGATTCCAGGCTTAAGCAACATGGATGAGACTGTTGTTTAGTTTATATATATTTAATATCTTTTGTATTTATGAATTATTATAAGTTTGATAGGATGGGATGTGTTTAAGCTCAGGGTGAATTCAGAGTTTATTGGATTTATCAAACTTAAACTATGATTGAATCTTGTAAGAATTTATTGTCAAACAAGTGCATAAAATGTTACAAAGATCAGAAATGTCAAAAACTGAAAATAACTATTTATTTATTTATAAATATTTATATATTTATTTGTTTTACTGCAAACACTCTGTCTTATATCTGAATCTCAATTTTAATAATGATTTCAATATATACCTAACTGGAATAGCAGAAATGCTACTATTTATTTATTTATTAGTCAATCTGATATTTTCAGTAAACTTTCACAAACGTGGTTTGTACATCTAACATTTACCTTTTATCAGTATCAATGGTTGATTACATCAACCATTTTCAAAAGGAATACTGATCTCTGAAACATGAAGTCTCTGCAAAACATAGAAGGCTCAAGGGTGATAACCTAATATGTTGCAGAATATCAAAATGTGAATGTAGAGAGCAGTGTGAAAGGCTAGGAGGATGAATGTCAACAAAAGCTCCAAGCCAGCTCCTGATCATGGTGATACCTGTTGTTTTAAAACTCCTTTTCCTTGGATTTCAGTATTGATTCCCATATGTTGTCATATGATCTCACTACAACCTATACTACTAAGGAGTGTATCAGAAAGGAGATTTGGAATCCTTCTTGTTCCATGTTTCCATATCATGCAGTTATGAAATGCATAATTTCCTGTATAATAATGATGTGCAATAGTAATTTGTGCAATAATAATATGTAACAAGTGCAAAGGAGTGTTCTATTCAGTTGTTTTTCAAAGCACTCGATTTTTTTCAACAACATTTTCAGTTCTAATCTCACATTGTAAAAATACTTTCAGTACTTTCAATATGGGATAAATTGTGAATTTAAATATAATAGGTATTCAGATTATAAAAACTTAATGTGTTATTTATTATCTAAATATTAATAAAGATATTTAATGGTGCTTGGACCAAAGATGGATCAAATCAACATGCTGCATGTCACTGTATTTAAGCATACATAATGACTGATTTTTTTTAACAACATAAGTGATCATTTAAAGATAGATTAATTCATTTTTGTTACCCTCATTGCCTGTGCAAATATGTGTGAATGCATCAAAAATATTGCAGGCATAAAGATAACCCTCATCTGTTATCTCTTCCATTGCGTTGGGAAGTCAGGCTTGTTTTACCTCAGTGGAATTATTCATTAAGACAAGTTTTCAACATCTGGTTTGTATGTCTGTATAAGGATCTCTGTTCAAGAAGCAGTGGCCCTTCCAGGCAATCAGATGTTGTTTGGAGGCTCAAGGGAATCTCTCTGGATCTGAGAGATCTCTTTTTGTTAGGTGTTGAAAGTTATTTGATATTAATACCCTGATCTATCCCTCATCCAGCGCCCTTCCATGCTGTTTCTTGGAAAAAAATGGTGGTGGCTATTATGGATAACTTCTCTTTTAACTGCTAACACAACACTTTTCTTGTCCTAGTATAATTCTTCCCCCCAAAACAGACTTGACTGTAAATCTATATCTGTTCTTTTGTGGACTAGCGAAACCTCTCAAATCCTCTTTAGATTCTTGTCTGTGAGTTTGATGAAGGCAATAACCTCAGGATTCAGAAGTGAATTTCATTAAGCTTTAGGAACCTGAAACTATCTGGACTTTATTTCATTATTATCTATTCTGTTCTTTTTCTATCTGTTGACACAGATAGGCTGAAACTCACAGTCGGGTTTTGTTGGTCTCAAAGGACATATACCATCAGTGCCCTCTCCCAGGATATGCACACTTTTAATAAGAAAGAATTGAAGATTAAAAAGATTGTCTACTTTATCTTTCTATAGATCACATACATGTTATCCAGTCCTGTGTTTCATGAAAAGGTAAAGCACTCATGAGGAATAGGGCTGATATTCCTAGAGATGTAGGTTTTCTGCAGAAGTATTGGATTGTATTTCAAAACTTGGTTACTGGCTCAACCTCCCCTGTTTGTGGGTCAAGAGAAGTTGCTAGCTATCAAAGGGTAGGGAGAAAAGAACGATTTTCCATGAAACCAACTCTCTGAGTGCACTTTTGGTATTTAAGATCCATATGAATGATTGCTTTGAATTTCTATAGCCTCGTGTAACTTCACATCATCTCTGCATGGAAAAAATATATTGTTTGCTTGGTGGATTACTGTTTCCTGTATGTTCTCTCCCCATGTTCTTCCCTGCAAGGGGAAGTCAGACTGATATGCGATACCAGAAAATGTTTAGGAATGAGATTAAGAAATCAATAAAATTAAAGATTTCAAATCTTCAAATGTACTGATAGTTCTTACCTATAAGATTGACAGAGGTGTGCATTGAGTGTGCCTGTTTGCTCTTGTTGTGCAAAATATGCTCACAGGTATTGAATTCCTAAAGTGGTCATCGTCCCAGATGTACAGCATGTAGTTTATTTACAGGCATTTTTAAATTGGGAACAATAAATAATAATACATAAACAATACAAGTATGAAAAATATGAAATATTTTCTCAGGTAAAATTTCAGTTACTGCAATTTTAAGACTGGTATTAAGTCCTGTTGTGATATAGCGATCAGAATGCTCAGATTAATAGTCTAGGAGGAGTAACAAGAGAAATGTGCTGAAACCAGAGCTTGAAGTTTTGTGTAGCTTGAGATTTATAAAATATTAATACAGAGCATAAGCAATGAAAGGTTCATAAGGAAACAATAAACCTTTTTCCAGCTGGAGACTCCTTGGGATGGACTGCTGGTGAGTTTCTAAAAACTGTTGATGTTTGGAATGAAGAGTATGCTCTGACACTGAGAGGTACCGCAGGGACCACAAAAAATGACTTAGACTCACTTTTGCTGAAAGTGCTGTTTCTGATTTAGTGCATGCTTCAGGAGAACATGGAACACCAGAGATCAAAAAAGCTTAAACAAACCATGTTATTATTTCCAACACTCTACTTACCTGATTTCCTTCCTTTGCACCTCCCTCCTAACCCATCAGGACTTTCCAAGCAGACAGAATTAAAAACAAATGCTAAAACTGGGAAAACAAACACAGCTTGTTTCTGGTACTACCTTTTCAAGACTACTTTTCTCCTGATTCACAGAATTAAAAAAAATATATTTTCCAAAAATACATGGTTCAGGATAGAAACTCAACGAGTGGAACGAAACTTCAATTAAGAATACGAGTGAAACTGTATAATACAAGTATTTGAAATCAACTTTAAGGTGCATTACAGAAAAGGCAAAGAGTATTATCTGAATATATTTTTACTAAATTAAAACAAAAACTAACAGCTATCACTTATTACGTTTCTAAATCCACAAAGACATCAGCCCTACTGCCCCTCTACCCTGAAAAACAAAAGATCTTTGTTACACTTACCATTTTCTAAAGATTTTTTGGGAGGGAATTTCAACAGTAGAATAAACTGGGTACTCAGTAGATAAGCCTTTCTTGAGAACAGATTTCCACATTATCAGTGTGTGTTGGAAGACCTTGCTTAACTGAGCCTAGTCTTTCTGAAAGTAATTTCACAAAACAAATACCACTTCTATCTATCAATTCCCAGGGCATGCACCATCAAAATGCATGGAAAGGCTAGGGTCTCTCTTCTGACTTATGTCAGGCTATATGGAAACTACTGCAGAGTCTGGGAGATGAAAGCAGAAGTATTAGTCAAATCGTGAAACAAAGGCTCATTAAGGAAATCATTTACAGAAATGGGCATCTCTAGTTTATTACCCACAAATTGCTGCCAGGCACTCAACAGCTGTCTGTGAAAGGAAGGCAAATCACTCACAGGGGCTTCTAGGAATAATTCATCTTTAGTTCTTTAACAAAATTAGGCAAACCAAGAAGGCTGTGGCTGCTTAAGATGAAAGACATGAAAAATACCCAATCTATCTTTCTCTTTTGTCCCCCATTAGAATGTTTCCAAGTGCAAATAGCTTTGAAAAATATCCATTTGTATGAGATGATCTATGTTTTTCTATATTCCACACAATACTATTTACATTGCCAAAAAAATGAATTTTACGTAGCTTTAGTATCTTAACTGTTATAACTTTTGTTGTGGGATGAAAAAGATATTCAAAGAGATACAAGGTCTGTTTAATTTTTTAGTATGGCCGGCCTCACAGATTTGGCCTGGTTCTCAAACTATATTAATTCTTTCTCTTAAGAGGACAAAAATTCTAGTTTTTTATACTTGTTTTCTTTTAGCTAGTTCTTACAGAACAATATGCTTGGAACCCTAATTTGAGTATCTTTTAAATAAACTCATCAGCTGGGAAAGTTCAGAGGAATAGCTTCGCCAATGAGGGGGAAAGAAATTGAAGAAACTGTATGTTTAAAAAAACATAATAAAAGGCACCAGTTAATGTGTGTGGAAGACCTGATACTGTAAGTGTCTAGCAATGGTCATTTTCAGCTAAGGTACTGCATGCCTAGAAGACTCACCAGATGATATTCATGGAGTTAATAGGAAGATTTTTCTTGAAACCCATACATTTTAAGACTTGTGCAGTGTACAAGTGCAGTTTCCCCACTAGACCTTCTCTTCACAAACAGAGAAGGACTGGTGGAGGACGTGATCGTTGGGAGCTGTCTTGGGCAGAGTGACCACGCAATGGTGGAGTTCACTATTCTTGGCGAGGCCAGGAAGGGGACCAGTAAAACCGCTGTATTGGACTTTCGGAGGGCTGACTTTGAGCTGCTCAGGACACTAGTTGGTGGAGTCCCTTGGGAGGTGGTTCTGAAGGGCAGAGGGGTCCAGGAAGGCTGGGCGCTCTTCAAGAGGGAAGTCTTAATGGCGCAGGAACGGTCTGTCCCCACGTGCCCAAAGACGAGCTGGCGGGGAAGAAGACCGGCCTGGCTCAACAGAGAATTGTGGCTTGATCTTAGGAGGAAAAAGAGGGTTTATAAGCTTTGGAAAAGTGGGCAGGCCACTAAGGAGGACTTTAAAGAAGTAGCGAGGCTGTGCAGGGACAAAATTAGGAAGGCCAAAGCTCATCTGGAGCTCAATCTGGCTACTGCCGTTAAAGATAACAAAAAACGTTTCTATAAATACATCAACACAAAAAGGAGGACTAAGGAGAATCTCCATCCTTTACTGGATGCGGGGGGAAACTTAGTTACAAGAGATGAGGAAAAGGCGGAGGTGCTCAATGCCTTCTTTGCCTCAGTCTTTAGTGGCAATACCGGTTGTTCTCTGGATACTCAGTACCCTGAGCTGGTGGAAGGGGATGGGGAGCAGGATGTGGCCCTCATTATCCATGAAGAACTGGTTGGTGACCTGCTACGGCACTTAGATGTGCACAAGTCGATGGGGCCGGATGGGATCCACCCAAGGGTACTGAGGGAACTGGCAGAGGAGCTGGCCAAGCCACTATCCATCATTTATCAACAGTCCTGGCTATCGGGGGAGGTCCCAATCGACTGGCGGCTAGCAAACGTGACGCCCATCTACAAGAAGGGCCGGAGGGCAGACCCGGGAAACTACAGGCCTGTCAGTTTGACCTCAGTGCCAGGAAAGCTCATGGAGCAGATCCTCCTGAGAGTCATCATGCAGCACTTGCAGGGGAAGCAGGCGATCAGGCCCAGTCAGCATGGGTTTATGAAAGGCAGGTCATGCCTGACGAACCTGATCTCCTTCTATGACAGAGTGACGTGCTGGGTGGATGAGGGAAAGGCTGTGGATGTGGTCTACCTTGACTTCAGCAAGGCTTTTGACACCGTCTCCCACAGCATTCTCCTCAAGAAACTGGCTGCTCTTGGCTTGGACTGGCGCACGCTTCGTTGGGTTAGAAACTGGCTGGATAGCCGGGCCCAAAGAGTCGTGGTGAATGGAGCCAAGTCCAGTTGGAGGCCAGTCACTAGTGGCGTCCCCCAGGGCTCGGTGCTGGGGCCGGTCCTCTTTAATATCTTCATCGATGATCTGGACGAGGGCATCGAGTGCACCCTCAGTAAGTTCGCAGATGACACCAAGTTAGGTGCGTGTGTCGATCTGCTTGAGGGTAGGAAATGTCTGCAGGAGGATCTGGATAGGCTGCACCGATGGGCTGAGGTCAACTGCATGAAGTTTAACAAGGCCAAGTGCCGGGTCCTGCACCTGGGGCGCAATAACCCCAAGCAGAGCTACAGGCTGGGAGAGGAATGGTTGGAAAGCTGCCAGGCAGAGAAGGACCTGGGAGTGATGGTGGATAGTTGGCTGAATATGAGCCAGCAGTGTGCTCAGGTGGCCAAGAAGGCCAACGGCATCCTGGCTTGTATCAGGAACAGCATGACCAGCAGGGCTAGGGAGGTGATCGTCCCCCTGTACTCAGCTCTGGTGAGGCCGCACCTCGAGTACTGTGTTCAGTTTTGGGCCCCTCGCTACCAGAAGGACATCGAGGTGCTTGAGCGGGTGCAGAGAAGGGCGACGAAGCTGGTGAGGGGCCTGGAGAACAAGTCCTACGAGGAGCGGCTGAGGGAGCTGGGCTTGTTCAGCCTGGAGAAGAGGAGGCTCAGGGGTGACCTTATTGCTCTTTTTAGGTACCTCAAGGGAGGCTGTAGCGAGGTGGGGGTTGGCCTGTTCTCCCATGTGCCTGGTGACAGGACGAGGGGGAATGGGCTTAAGTTGAGCCAGGGGAGTTTTGGGTTGGATGTTGGGAGGAACTTCTTCACTGGGGGGGTTGTGGGACACTGGAGCGGGCTGCCCAGGGAAGTGGTGGAGTCACCATCCCTGGAAGTCTTCAAAAGACGCTTGGATGTAGAGCTTAGGGATATGGTTTAGTGGAGGGCTGTTAGCGTTAGGTTGGAGGTTGGACTCGATGACCTTGAGGTCTCTTCCAACCTAGAAAATTCTGTAAAAAAATTCTGTGATTCTGTACCATAGTGAAGAAGGCTCATAAATTGCAACATCAGAGGAAAGAAGAATTTCTGAAAGTCTGTAGTCTGGGGGACACTTTAAAAGCATCAGATGTGCTATAAGTCATCAGACTTTCTCAAGCTTAGGTGAGAAAAATGCATGTTTGAACATCATGCAGTGAGTACTCAGTGAATTCTGTCTTTCTGAGATCTGCTGCATATGCTCTGCAGACAAAGCATGCTGATATTTATGGAATTAGATGTCACAGACTTATCTGAGTTGCTTTGAATAAACAGTTTAGCTCTACTGTGTATATTAGAGCACAAAAACATATATGAGTGCTTGGTTAGAGTTGATGTGCCTAGATGTATTTGTAGGAAAGCTAAACAATGTCAATGCATTTAGCATGTAGGTACTGAGTAACACAGTAACTTCCTACTCTGCCAGCTATCCTTCAACATTTCCTTAACTAACTAAAACAGCAAAACAGTGTATAGATAGCTGGGTATGCTGAAAAAATGTTCTGTTTATTTTGCTGTTTTTTTTTGTTTGTTTTGTTTTTAAAATTATTATTATTATTTATTTTATTCCCTATTCAGTGTCCCATTCCTTTGTCTCCCTTGTTCTCTGTTACAACTTCCTTTAATATTTTCTTTTATTGCCAGCCATCATTTCATTCATTATTTCCCAATAGCATTTAAATACTTATTTCATGGTTTTACAAAGACTTCATTTAAATCCATTTGACTCCAAAGTAGCTATACTAATCCCTCCCCCAATTTATCTCACAGCCCTTAAACAAACGATTTCTCTGATTTTTCAAAACAGTCTTCTCAAATTTCTTAATCTGCTTTCAGAATAGTTTTTGGCATCTCTCTCCACTCTACTGGAAAAAATATTCCTAAATTCTGTTGTTCTGATAATGCATTTCATTAGGATTAATGTCACTTTTTTGGGGGGTTTTGATTCAACCTATGGAAAATAGCATCTGGATTATACACCACAGAGACACAGGATTAGAAACACCAATGTATGTATGGCATATCCACTTTGCTTTGAAATGCTTGAAAAAATATGAAAGATTTCAGTTTCCAAAACAGGAAATATATAGAGAGCAGTTAAAAATGATTTTTCTTCATTATGCTATGCCTACAAAATTCCATCAAATCTATGAAACAGGAAACTATTTATCTCTTCTGTCAAGTAAGGGCATCTAATAGCTGTCTACCTTGAATCTTGTTGAAGAAATATATGAAAATAGACAACTCCAATTTCTTGGAATCTTATTTACTCTTAGTACATCCAGCATAAAAGCTTGGGTGAATTAATTTAGTCTTCAAAAGTTAGGAATAATAGGATGAGTATACTGTCTATTTATTCCCTGGAAAACCAGGGTTTACAGTTGTACCCCATGAAATAGATCTATATCTACAGATATAGATATATAGATCTATAAAAGCTATTACAATTTAGCATGGGGGATCAGATATGCTCTGGGATGAGCAATATCTGTATATAGTAATATATATATACTGTATATAGTAAGCATGTAAAGCAATCTGATTTTTTTTTATTTATTTATTTTTTTTTTTTTTTGTGCCCTTGTTCTATAATATGTTCCTTTGTATATCTTTTGAAATGACTGATACTAAAATTTTTAAGTGGAGGTTGCGGAAATGTTAACTTGATCAGCTGTGATTTCCTCCAGCTCTCCTCTGATCTTTCACGTCCAGAAGCCTTTAAATGAAGTTGATTGATAGTTGATTGAAGTTGATTCTGTCCAGTGATAATTTGTTTGAGCCATTTTTTCAGTCTGTTTTTCTGTACCTTTTATTATGTCTTACCTACTTTTTACATGCTCATGATGCAGCATATTTTTCCTCATATAATTTCCTTGGTTTGTTCTCTCAAACTTTCCTTTCCATGCAATACTCTATGTTTGTATTTTGCTCATCTCCATAACCCAGATTGAGGTCCTCAAAAATACATATTGATATATTTATCAAGAAAATTAAAATTGACTTAATTTGGAAAAATGGTTCTGTCAACGTCAGTGATATCTTTATTTTGTTGTAAAGAATAGCAGAACAAAAGGCTTTTGTTTTCATGATGCTGAGGTAGAATACTCTGTTTCCATTTGTTTATATCTATGTAACCATTTTAATAATTGGAAAATAAAATATTTGGAAGAAGAAGCTGGCCTTAGTTGCTTCTGTTGATGATTTTCCACTTTGCATTGAACACTTAAATATATAATGGACTAAGGAGGTGACTGTTTACTTCAAAGACATGGAGTATACATTTACAAATGTCTTCTGATGCCAGCCACTGCTCCAACACATATCTGAGGATTTTATATAACTTTTATCATTCATATCATGAGTAGATATGGGAAAGTGATTGTAATTAGGTTGCTGATACAGCATTTGAATAGGTAATATCATAAAGTGTAATACTGCTGTGTTTGTGATGCCTGAGGATGTAGCCAAGACAAAGTCTTCAGAGAAAGGTACCTCTGGCTACTCATCTCATCTATCATATTGTATGCTTCTTTATTCTGGATATAATGGACATTCAGACTACACTACTAAACAGAAAAAGTCCTAAGAAAATTATTTTTCTGGTGTCACTAGTCAGATCTTAAGAGAGATTTTATTTTCAAACCTTGAAAATTATTTGGTATTGAATTTAGCAGCTGTAAATTTAAATGAGTGTATAACTGCATCAATAAATCAATTTTTTAAAATAAGAACTATATTTTATTTCTCCTTGATTATTTGAAAGAGCACAGTAAACTTCACAGTAAGATTACCTCCAGGCTGAAATACTTTTTTGCTGTGTTGAGTCTGCATTATTGGGTATTATTATCAGTCCTTTAAAGACTTTTTGATGTAGTATCCACTGAATCCTTACCTATTTTAAACAGAAGAATATACTTTTCTTTCAGTCTGCATTTGTTTAGTTATATTTTTGAGACCTTAGGTATTGTAATAGGGCTGTCTTATCAGAGCTTTGTTGTAGGAAATATTCTCCAGTATTTGAACTTGGAGTATGTCTGTCATCAGAGTAAAATATGGTAAAACCAGTATTGAGATGTTCCCATGAGGTGTTAATTAAAATGAGATACTCTTGCTATAAGCAGGCAGTAATTAAATTATGTTTTCTGCTAAACGTGTGTTTCCTTCTAAGTCCTGAATACTATGTGGGCCAAGAGTGTTTTCAGTGTTTCCTAATATTGTATTTTTTCTGGGACTAGTTCTTTAAAATAACCATTGAAAGATGGAAAAATTCCATGAGATTTTTTTCCCTTTTATCTTGTTGGCTAGAAGTGAAAATGAAATCTAAAATATTTGAATAAATGTTGCCAGTGCTCAATGATTATAAATGGTGGGTTGCTCTTTTGTCAGGCTTATGTATATTCCAGCAATGGTAGGCTTGTGTGATAAAAATAGAAAAGTACATTTAGCAATTCATTGATTGCTTAAAATAGGTTGGAAACATATTACAGCTTCTGCTGATGACTATGGGTAGTGAATAAAATGTCAGTAATCTAGACCATTTCACAGTCCAGCTGAACTTAACTTCCTTGAACTAATTTATCAAGAGAAGTACGTTTATTTTACTATTCTGTATTTTGTTGCTTGTTCAGTTAAAACAAAAGAAACAAACAAAAAACCACTACCAACAAAAGACAAAAAACCTGGAGGCACTGCAGCTAATTGGTGTGTAATGCAAACAATAGGAGCCAATTGACAAAAATATCTGCATCGAGTCTTAGCTATCAAGTAATTTTTCTCAATTATTTCTTTAGCAAGATAAATATGTTTTTGTATGCAAAACTTGATGTTGTATTTAATTATCTCTACAGATACAGTACATCAATAAGATTTTAATTAAGAAGTTCTCTGTCTATCTCTTAAATAATCTGTTTTGGAATAGGATTGTAACTGCTAGGTAATGAAGACTCTGTTCGTGATATTTCAACTCTAATTTAAATTCAATTTTCGTGTCCAAATCTTTGGCCTTTTCTCCAAAAGGTTGCCATCAGAAAACTTATAAGAAGTCTTTCTGATGAAGTTATTTTGACTTGTCAGTTCTGGTAATGATAAACATAAACCCTCAGAAATTAGATTACAGCAACAGTGAAAGCTGATGAACTGATATTTTGCATGGAGGAAAATATTTTATAGATTTATTAAATAAAAATATTATAAAATACCCTTAGTATTTTTTTTATGTATTAAATAAAATAGCAAGTTATATATTGTAATTTATTTTACATATAAATAATAATTTAGATTAACTTAAAATTTGCATGAAATCAGATTATGAACATAAAGCTAGAATAGTAATTTAAAATTTCAGTAACTAAATTTTCTACTATTATTATTTTTTAATCGGTAATGTCATTTAAAAATACCATGAGGATTTTATGGTTGAAATAAATGCATTCTTGCTTTTGGTAATCAGTACTTAAGTGCTCCAGACCATACCAAATAGCAGTGGATAAAAATGAGGACTATCTTTTTCGCAAGAGACTTTGAAAAGTGATCCTAAAGCCAATATAGTTCTGAAGCAGAGTCAATAGCGTTAAAACTACCAAGCACGAGAATTACATATCCTTTCTGAATCTCTATTTATTTATACCAGAGAGGTGATCTGCAGTGCTCTTATAAATCCTGTTATCAACACTACTAACAATATATCACACTGATGTGGTTGCAGCTTAAATGCTTGAATTTGTACTTCAAGTTGTGACTTCATTCAGGATAAGTTATATTCCAACTAATCGCCTCCTCTCTTTCACAGCATTTTTCAAACACTGAATGAAAATGCTTATCTTCTTGTAACTGAACTAATGCTTGGATGGGTCATAAAAAATCCCAAACCAAAAATCCAAACCCTCACAGTATATATCAGCTCAGAAGATGACTTTTTCTGCTGTTGAATGATGGTGAATCCAGGCAGAAGATTTAAAAAAATCAACCAGTAATTTTCCTTTCATAATGTGCCTCTCAATCTAATTTGCTTTTTGCTGCCTACAACAGCTCTTCTGTTTGTTTAGCCTAAACAGAAAAGCCCTACTCTCTGAAATCTTTGAGCATGTAAATTTTACAAGGTAAGATAGATTGTTACAAGAAAGGTCATCAACTACTGCATTTTTTTCTGTAATTCCTTGGTGTGTCACCAACGTAACAATTGTTGAAAGTCAGCAAGTAAGTTAGAGTTGTCACCAGGTATGTACACTTAGCGCATGGGCCCCAGTGCAATAAAGAAAAAATTGTATTTAGATAACGAGGTATAGAAAATAGGTATAAAAAAAGATGGTCCTGCATAGCAATGCCACTCTGCATCCACCAGGTGTAAATTCTCACAACTCTGTGCAAATGCTTGCTTATTTTTTTTCTACTTTATTCCAAATTTTTGAAGAGGATTATCTGCTTTGATGGTCTGTCTCATATGGCTTGAATTTTGATCCTGACTGAGGAATTTCTGTAATATAATACTGTAATGGATTTTATGTCAAGAAACTGACAATTAAATTGCTCATGAAATTAAATATACATTTAAGGTGGTTTTTTTTTTTTGGTTTGTTTTTTTTTTTTCCCTGGGGGGGGGGGGGGGGGGGGCGACGGACACAAGAGGTGGGTGTGAACACTTGGCCTTAAACCAAAGAACCATTTTACTATTTAATTCTATTGGTCCTTCATTTCCTAAGGAGACCTTTTAGGGGCCATTTTATATCCAAAAGAATTTTGATCAAGTGAAAAGACTTTAAAGTAGTTGTTGCTCTGTGGTGATGTCTTATTATTTACTGTGTGAGAAGCAACACTTTCTTTACAATGAATGGTTTTTTATACTAATCACCAGTCACAAGAGCACAACTACTCAGTTTCTAATGGCAGCATGTTAGAAGATGGAAGTGTTTCTTAATTTCTTCTTGTGCATATTAGTTACTGTCTGATATTGTTGTACCTCAGAATAAATGTTTCTGCTACTAATGGAAATACTTATAAAAGTGGACTCAATTCCCCTAACTCAAGCTATCTAAACCAGTCTCTTAAAATTATGCATTGAAATCCTTATCATATGTCTTATGCTTTGGAAGAAGTTTATATATCTTGCTCTAATTAACATTGATCTTGTTCCTGATGTACTGAGCTCTCTCAGTGGAGTTCACAGTCTCTTGAGCTCTGTACAGGGAATTAGAGATGCGCATAGTCCAATTAAATATTTAATCAGACCCTTAAGAAAATATTTTCTTCTAATTCTCTTGTTTCAAATTGGAATTTAGGCTTGATCCAAAGAAGATGGGAAAGGCATATTGTGAAATAGAATGATTACAGTTTTTCTATATGATCTCAGAATAAAATCAGGACAGAGCTCTAAGTCTTCTGTTATTTACTTCTATTCTGTATAAATATAGCCAGCATGAAATGTGGAAGAAGCGAGTGCCAGTCAGTACCACCAGAAGCAATACAATATATATTAAAAAAGAAAAAGAACAGAACTCTGTCTTTGAAATGCCTGCTGTCATTAGATTGCACAGAAACAAGTAGGCAGAGAGGGAAACAAGGGGAAATCAATGAGCTGCCCTTGATCAGCTTGATAGATGCTGGTGCTAACTATTGGCCTGATGAGATGTAATACGTTAAGACAAGTATGATATAAACATTTGTATCTGTAGGGTTTCTGTTGTCTACAGTAAGTGCCAAATAGAATGCTTAGAATTAGTACATGAAACTTTTTTCTCTAAATATTTTCGATTAATTGCACAAAGTCAACGTGTATTTTTGATTACACAAGTACAAGTATACTGCAACTTGCACAAAAACAAAGGAATATTACAGTGATCTAGGCACACTTCTAAGTGAAGTTATATTGCACCTGAGGATTGTGTCCCTATTGCCAAATTCTCCTTTCTGTGGGGAAAGTGAAGTCTCTAGGTCAGTATAATGGGAAACAGCCTACGACAAGACTCAAAAATGCTTAATGTTGCCAGTGAACTTGCAGTGAACTTTTGTTTTGTGGTGGAGAGGGTCTAAGGCTTTAGATGTGTGTTGTGCTAAAGGCAGAATAAATTTGACCTGCTATTATTTCAGCAGAGTGAAAGTGTTTTTTCTCTTCTATTATACTGTTAACTCAGTATTTTTAACTCAATGTTTTACTGGATTCTTCATAACATATACTGCAGCCCTTAGGTAACCGAAGGATAACAGAGAAAATGATTTATCAGATTGAAAAATATTATTACTATGCCAAGGCAACCAGGTGGTTCAAATAAGGGTCTGATGTTACTTAGGAGGCAAACTTTCATTATGTGTATAACGATTGCAAAAGACCCATTATAGGTTTGTGGGTTAATGAAGTAGATATGAATAATTTTATTAGTCGACTGCAACTCAGTAGACCACTCAGTCCTTAGTAAAAGAAACATTACAGTGGTAATGGCAGAGATGAGCGAATTAGACAAAAGGGAGATTGACTCATGTCTTCTGTCAGTTTCCGAATCAGACTTTGAGTAATGCCTGACTTTACTGTCAAAACTGGTCAGATGTGCATCTTTGGTAGGAATATTAAAATCTATCCCTCCACTAGTTTCAGTATCCTTTCCACCTTCAATGATCTTAGGCTGTAATGATTACATAGAGGGCTGTATTTACTGTATTTGCTGTGTTTAATGATGAAGCAGTTACCAGTAATCTCACTGGAATGTCAACGTAAACATGGTATCCTGGTTGACTCTTTTTTTTTTTTTTTTATTAAATTAAATAAAGTAGTTTTCTAGGGCTGCAATAAAAGGTGATCAGTCCAGAATTTCCCTTCCAAAGTTGGTACATTATACCAGGCTTTTTGTTTCTGATATTATTTGGCTCTCAGATAATTAGCAGTACATTGCTCTCACTTTAAAGTATAATTTAAAGAAACATAACAATGGAGAAACTGGCATGATGAGCTTTACTTCTTGTATGAGCTTTGCCTCTTCTTTCTATCTTTCCAAAGGTTCAGACCATGGTAGGCATAGAAAACCTGTCATGAAGATTAATCCAACTGGATGATTTTCATGTACGAGAAAGTGATTCCTGAAAGATGTTGATAACATTGGGAAGGTGATGTGTATAAGCTGATTCAACAAATAGATGCATATAAACTTATTCAAATATAGAGGCTTGTAAGAAACTTCACCAAAAATCTCTATGAACCATAGTCTACCATCCTATGGTGAAGCTTAAAGTAATTATAAAGTTATACAGGACCCCTGAAAAATGGGATTTGTAAATGAGTATACTGAGTTAGTAATGCTTTGCTCTATGTGCTTTTAATGATTTTGTTTTTTAGTTCTTCATAACTGTTGATATCAAGATTTGCTACATCTCAGTTGAAAATACTAGTGGAGTTTTTTTCTGTAAATTTTTTATTTATTTATTTATTTTTAATTTGCATGTTAGCCCTTATCCTCTGCTCTACCAAATATAACAGTGCTGAAAAAAGCCTAACTGCAGTAGAAGTACAATCCCACATGCAAAGACATTCACGTATTAAAATACAGTTTGTAAGAGAGAAAATGATTTCAAAGGTTAGTAAATTAGGACAATAAAATATATCACACTTCAAGATGGAATGAAAACTATGAAGTGCTAATTGCTCACTTCTAAGAAAAGAAATGAATGGGAAAGAAGCAGGAAAAAGAAACTGATAAGGCTAGAAATAGCAATGGACTGTCATAAAGAGTTTAAGTATTTAGAGGTTTATCATCAGGTCCTTAAAAAGGAATATGCTTCATATTCTAGACATGATTTTGAACTAAAGTCAAGTAGAAACATTTCTTAGCAGAACAATCTGCAGTTTACCTTGTATTTGCAGTTTACCTTTGTATTTGCATTTACTACTGTGATTTTTTTTTTTTTCCTGTTTTAGGGGTCTTGTTTTTGTTAGATGAGTGCACATTTTGGAGGCAATTTGTTAGACCTGAAAGGAACAGGAAGTATTACTAAAATGCCTTTAGCAAACAACACACAGCAGGTAAGGATCATCCATCCATCATTTCAATACCATGTCTAATGGTATTGTCTAGCTCTTCAAGCTGTTTGACAAGCAAACAATATATCAGCTTCTCAGCCAAGGCATTTTCAAAGTAAATTTTCTAACTCCATAAGCAATATCCATAGTGGAAAATCATAAGATTCAGAAACATTTGTGATGATCTTGAGTCAACAAGAGTCAAACAAAAGAACTAGAAACATTTTTAGCTGTTTTTTTGCAAGCAGTTTTGCAAGCCTATAAGAAGGTTTCTTTCATATGTATTGTTTTTTTCTTCAAAAATTTCTCAAGTAAATAGCACCTATAAAATAAATTATCTTCAATTTGAAAAGGGAGCATCATTGTTTTGGCTTATAGTTGAGAAAGTGACTTATTTTTGGTTTTGTTTTCCAAAAGAGCAAACGTCTACTTCATCTGAAGTAAAACAATGACATGGTATTACTAGAAGAATCAATAAACCACCACAAAGGCTATTGTATTGAGTCTAAACTGTCTGCTGGTATTGATTTGTGAGAGGAGATGAGCCTTACAAGTATTAGGTAGTAGTGTCAATTATATTGATAAGAGGAACAGTGCAGTAACTTGGTCATACAATCCAGAGAATTCACTGGCTTCCAAAAACATGAACTATAATCATAGCAAAGCTCTATCTTTATGACATTTTAAATAATTTTCTCTTTCTTAGTAACAGCCTTTTAGATTTTTTTTTTCTTTGTAACTTTTTTGTTAGTTTCTCATAACTGGAACCTTCCTCTTATAACTGGAACCTACCTGAATTGGAATTCAGTGTCCAGCATGTAGATAATTTATGTGTGTGTAACATAACCCATTTCTGCAGCTTCTATCCTTCTCCCAGGGAGAAGAAATAAGGCCCTTTTGCAAACCTGTTGAGTTTACTTGTTGAGAAGTAATTATCCTTACTACTCAAAGACTTTGTTGTATTTTATTTTATTTTATTTTATTTTATTTTATTTTATTTTATTTTATTTTATTTTATTTTATTTTATTTTATTTTATTTTATTTTATTTTATTTTATTTTATTTTATTTTATTTTATTTTAAACTACTGAAAAGCTTTAGATATACAACTAAACCTTCCTCTCTACAGCTTAATGGAAGAATTCCTGTGCTCTTCCTCATTTTTACCTATTTGAAAACCAGTATCAAGGTTTTATTTCTAAGACTATTTCTTAGTCTTTTGTAACTTAAATTCCCCAATTCTTTCAGTCTGTTCTTATAGGTTACATATTCTGTGCCACTGATCATCCTTCCCACTTATCTGTTCTACCTTCACTTGGTTCATTTTTGCTGTGGGCAGAGTGGAATTGTGCTAGGCTATGCTTGTAAGCTCTCAGCTGGATAGTAGAAGAGTTATTTAATGCTTTAAAATAATGCTTCTATTTATCTTGGTGTTCCTTATTTGTGATCACATTGTGATTCACTGTATTTCCCTTGTTTACATGGAGTGTGGTGTGGAATCTTGCATTTGTCCTTTGTAAATTGCATCCTCTAGGTACCTTCTCCTTGTGTACTGACTGGTTTGAATACTGTTGTCTGGTATGCTTGCTGCTTCTTTCAGCTTATAAATTTAATGCATGTACTCTTCCATCTAAGTCAGTAAGTAACTGACTTAGTAACTGACTTATACATGTTGAATAATACCAGAAGCAGGTGTGGTGTAATTGCCTGAAGTAACTAGGAAAATAAAACGAACATTCATATTTTTAAGGAAAATGTACAGCATCGAAGAGGCTTTCAGGGTAGGGCAAACTGCATTACCTGAGCGTTCCCTAGGCTCCCAACCTTAGATGCTATCGCGCTGGGAAAACTTGGTGTGCTAGCCCTGAGGAACAGTACGGAGCATAGAGTGGAGTGGAGACACCATGGCTAGGCTCTGTAACCAGGTGGGGACTCGATTGTTCTTGTGCACACTGAGAACGATAAGCTGCACTTTTGCCACCCTGAGCCAAGGACCTGTCATGTTTTGACAAATGCTGTACCCTAGTGTACTTTTTGCTCATTATAATATCATTATAATACCAAAACACACCTCCATCCCAAAAGCTACCCGCCTCCAAGGTGCGAGCACCCCTCACTGAGCATGCACTCTGAATTTCTCGGAGCCTATTACTTTAAACGGAGACAGGAGAACTTTTCACCAATCACAACTTAGATATGCTTGACTAGAGTCACTCAAGCTCCACCTAAAAGATAGAAAATAATATAAATTGGCCTAAGAGAGAGGGGATGTTAGGGAAGATACCACTGTCAGGGGAGATACCATCCCGAGGAAATACAACATCCTTAGGACCTCCTGACTGCTGGGATCAGTTGATGGGCTGAGCCTCTCTTCCCCCCCCATTGGGATGCCTTTGGGTGCGATCTGAATACTTGCTTATAAATCTCTCTAGAGTCTTTGATCTTTTTAACGCATTTATTTCTAGGCTGCGCACCTGTAACACCTGTAACACCTGTGCATTTCATGCATGCTAGCTTGCGTTTGCAGACAGTCACTATCGTCGGCAATCCAAAAGAACCTGTTTATCTGTTGCTGTAATAAACCATACTTGATTGCATTGTGATAGCTCTCATTAAGTGCAACTAGGGTAAGGGTGGTTATCCGTGATAGTTCAGTGTTCTGAATCCAACCAGACCCCCAGACAGTTAATGTATTGTTGGTGAATGTCTGAATGGACCCCCAGATGGTTAATGCGTTTTTGGTGAATGTCTGACTGGACCCCCAGACGGTTAACGTGTTGTTGGTGAATGTCCAACTGGTTCAGTACCCTGAATCTGACCGGGCCCGTAAAGGTTAATCAGCTACACCCCTTAACGCAACAGCAGGACAGACTCTTGTAAAACCTTGCTTCATGTGTTCCTTCAATATGACAATAGTGATGTCTCTTACTGGAGAATGCTTTTATTCTGTTACACTGTCTTGTTCTATGAGAAAGTTACATTACGTAAATGTCAGAAACCTGGATAAAGCCAAAATATTTCCTTCCTACTGCATTTCTCTCTTTTCCAAATCCTCTAGTTCTCCCCTAGAAAGAAATAAGATCAGTTGAATGGGTTTCATCTTTGTTATTGTCCAACAATCTTTTCCTTCCATATGATTACAAATTATTATTTAATATATATATATTTTAACAGTATTTTTCCAAGAATTGATATTTAACTGATCTATAATTCTCTTGCTTCTACCCATCTTTGAAGTTTCTTAAGGCGTGGCCTGAGTCCTTTTCCAGTCTTTTGGACCTATATGGCCTTTTACTAGTTCTCAAAAGTAACACTGAGGTTGACCTCTCTAATTCAGGTAGGCTGAATTTCATAAGCCTTGGCTAAGAATTCTTAGTTGATTACAAATTCTGACCCCTTTATAACACAGTTCTTGATCAGTACTGATGCTACTTGTTTGTAAATCTGATTTTAAATAGATATTTGATTGAAGCTGAAATTTATTAATAAGTGAAGTTTTCACTTTCTCGCTTCCATCTGTCAATTACATTCCCTTTTCATTTATTTTCCTGCTTGCTCCTCAGGTGTCTGTGAAATATTTTTCCTGTTATCCTTTGTGTTTCTTGCATTTTGTAGCTGATTTCTTGTAATAGCTTGTGGCATCTGTTCTCTTACAGTAGAGAGCAAGCTTTATTCAGAGATTTATACTTCTCTTCTAGTCTGTGTTCAGCCTATAGAATCCTCTTGTGTGGTGCAGGATTCCTGATGAGGCATCATTGCAGCATCATTGGAGAAACTGGTAGTCTCACCAGAGTAGTAGTATCTTGGCATTCACCCTTTCAGTGCAATTGAGTCCCATTGGGGCTTACCTGGCTGCAAGGGAGCAGAAAAAAAATATCTCAGTGCCTGTTGTTTATACACATTGAAAAACAGTAAGAGAGAAAAAGAAATAAGAAAATAAACACACTGAGAAAGATGAATTCTTGCATTTAATTGATCCCACTGAATCTATTTATGTCTAGTTATTTAGAAGCCTTCATCTATTGATGTTCCCCAGGTAATCATTCAGTAATAAACAGTAACTCTTCAATGCATGCCAGATACTATTAGGGTGCTTTCTATATTCCAAATCTATGGTGCTTCAGATAATTCTAAGCAGGTCCATTAGTATGTGTGAAACTGTATGAGAAATACATTCTAAAAAAGGCATGCAAAAATGATATCTTTTATGACCTCTCTGGAAGATATTTGTCAACTCTATTGTTTCTATTCAGTGGCTTTGAATTAGCTGCAATCTATAGCTTTATTCCCACTAATTTATGATTTAGAAATCTTAGCATGAAATTGTGAATAGTTTGACTCATCAATATGAGTAAATGCTTATGCTTTCAACACTGGGATACATTTTTTACATTAAATAAAATATATTTAAGAAACACAACACCTGCTTTATCACTGAATAAATATAGAAATATCTTAACACTCAACTGCATAAAAATGTAGTCAGAAAAAAAGTGCATAGTGAAAGAACAAGCTTGGTCCTTTGAAATTCAGCAGTATGAAATCCTCAAGATATAATCTTCACTTGTTATATCATTCTTGAAAATTTATGATCCCTGAAGCTGGGAAGTTTTAGTCTTTATGTATTCTCAGAATGTAAAATTGGTCAAAGATGATCTGTTTATTGTGGAAGCTGAGGTAATGGGAGAAGAAAAAAGATAAAATCTGATGTGTCTGTGACTACTGCTTGTTTTTTGTACTATTGAAAGCTGCACTGTTTGTGACATTACCTAGTACTGCAGTATTTTTCACATTTCATCTGTCATCCAAGCTGATATATTCCTGACTTCTTCCAGTACTCCAACCAATATAACAATCTCCTCAGGAGAGAAGAATTGGCTTTGAGGACCCTTAGAAAATTCAGTGTTTATTTGACAAGACTTTCTAAATGTATACAGTCTTGGAACTGAGTATTCCTTCTTTTCAGAGGATATCAACTTAAACATTAAAGGAAGACACAAGAAAATGTCAAGATCATGGTGATAATATTTGCTTGCAGAAGAAATGGCCAGAGCAGTGACAACTTTGGGCAGCAACTGTTTAAATCACCCCATGGAGGTGTCCCTTGGGGAGACCTCACTCTCAGAATTAGTTGGTAGCGAAATCATTCACAAATGATTTGACAAAACATTGACAAATCTCAGGATTTGTTGGTAGTGAAATCATTGACTTGTACCTTTACTTTTGTTACATATCGTGTGGAGACTTCTGTGCAAACCCAGCTTGCAACCTCTCTTTGAAGGCAAGATGAGAATGCTCTCTTCTCTGGCACTGAGAAGCACAAGTCTTAAAACTACCTCTCAGTGATGCTTTCAGCAGACAGGTGGATGGTGTACCAATGAGTGGCTACTCCTCATCCCTCCAGTGCCAGTGGACATGGGATAGAAATCACATGAATGTTTTCAGCGTTGTGTCACCATCATTGTCCCTGTTACTTTGCCAGAAGCACTCCTTTCTTTGCAGAGGTATACAGACAAAGTGATCAGTATGTCTGTTTAAGATTTGTAATAAGTAAAAAATAAATATTTACTCTGAAGCTTGAGTCATGTTGATAAAGCAGAAAGGATTTGGTCCTTAATAAAGTATTATACTGTAAAGAGATGAGATTCTTCACTGATTTTTATCAAATCATTTCAAAATTACTTTGTAAAATAAATGTTTTTCTGTCTAGTGCCTTCCATGGCCTCCATCATTTCCTAAGCATCAACACAGAGCATCTTAATCTGTTTGGCTTCAGTATTTGCAGTAGAACCATGTGATTTTGGTCAAACCAAATGCAAAATTTACAGTCATTGCCACCTTTTCTCCTTTCTCTGGAACTCCTGGGCAGTATAAAGAATGGATGTACTAGCCTGCTAGCTGTGGTATGCCAGTGTGTTTGTGTGAAAAACACATTATAAAAGAAGTGGTGAAGACATGAAATATTTAGTTGTACACTTTTAATACTTGATTTATTTATTTATTTATTTTTGTCTGGATCAATTTTACTGTTTTATTCCACTGCTATTTTTAGTGTTTTTTTTTTTTTTTTTTTTTTTTGGTTGGTTGTTTTTTGTTTGTTTGTTTGTTTGTTTTTAGTTCTTCTCAGAACTAAGGACATACTGTTAGTAGAATTTGGCTTTTTTTTTTTTTTTTAATCAGTTATGTCAGGCCTGACAAGAACCCAGATCTTTTTCTTTTTCCTGAATTTGTACACATATAACCAATTGAAAAGAAGAAGCTAAAAGAAATGCTAAAAGAGAGACGCAAAGTCTATATGGTAAAGAAATTTCAGTCGGAACCAACCAAAGGCAAAGCAGAACAAGTGTGTTTTGTTCTATACTTCTACACACACACTCTACCTCTGTGATTCTTTGAATTCTGTAACAAGAACTTAAAAAGTGAGGAACTAAAAATGATTGTCATTTCCTCCTGCTTCATCCCTAGAAGGTAATAGAATTTTTTTTTTTTTTTTTTTTTTTTTTTTTAGTGTCTGTAAATATAACTAAAGTCAAAAAAGTTAACAATGATTTTAGTTATTCCAAATGTTCAAATAAACAAAGTTTATAAATCACTCTTGCTTCATGTTTGAACTTTGATGAAATTTAGCTTTATTAAGAAGAACAAGGGAGGGAGAAAATCCTCAGCCCAGCCCCTCACGGAGCCTGATTCTTCCTCTCACCACTGCCCACCATCTGTAACGCTGCTGTTCAGGCTCCATTTTAAGCCTGAGTCTGCAGAGCTACTGTTCAGACTTAGCATTTCCCAATGGTTACCACAGAGTGGTATCTCAGATACCTTCTGAGTTTTCTTAGGCTTATCTCAAATACCTCTCAGCATGAGGAAATTATCACTTTTAATGGTGAAACTAGAGTTCAGCCTGAAAGGTGAAGCTGGCAATTTTTATGAAAGTTTCTTAGTAATTTTTGTGTTGTCTGATTGGCTCAGGCTATTTCACATGATCAAACGGGACAATCTTTCTCAGTAGAAATAATTTTCAGAGAGTTTTGCAGAGGCATGAGATGTATTTTAGCTGAGCTGTCTTATCCAGCTGGGAAAAAAGAACAGCTCTGTATTTATTTGAAACTGGTCAGCCGTTTGAACATGATCTCCTTTTATTATCTGCTGCAATTTGCAGGGGAATGTTTAATTTATTAATAGATTAAAGTATTTTCATTATCTCTTGATATTCAGATGGAAAATGTTTGTTTTACTGAAAATTGAATTTCCTGCTCCTGGAATGAATTGAAAAATGTTGCTTATGAAGGGAGAGGTTAAGAATATAAATCTGGAAAAAGCTTCATATTCCTCTGTTCTGACTTCAGGTGGAGACAGCCTTAGATTTTAGTAAGGTCTATGCTATCATTCTCTTATTCTCTCTCTCTCTCTCTCTTTATTTTTTATTTTTTTGTCCCTCCCTCTTTTTTTTTTATTTTTTATTTTTTTAGAGTGGCCTGAAACAAAGGTCAAATGACACTTCATTTTGGTCAAGTTTATGATTTCAGTGTTGAAATATTAGAATAATTCAGAATACAATAATTCAGTTGAGAATTACCTACAAAGATCATCTAGTGCAACTGCCTGACCACTTCAAGGCAAAGTAAAAGTTAAAGTGTATTGTTAAGGGCATTATCCAAATGATCTAAGCACAAAGTATTAATCCTTGATACTGTCATGCAATTAAGACAGTTTTTAATTGTTGAATATTTTTAGTTTTTATAGGGTGTTGTGCTCTTAGGTGGCTAAATGGAGGGTTTTAGTAAGCAGATACATAGCTATTTATGACAAAATCATTTTTTCCCACACAGAATGGGCCAAACTGTGATGTTTTCTAAGCAGAAGAGATTGCTGAAAGTTTTCATGAAGAATCTTTCCATTTCTGGTCAGATGTATTCTCTGACTTGCTCTCACTTCCAGGAAACAAAGATGGAACAGAGAAGCTCTCTCTTGCTTTACGTAAGTTTCTCACCAAAGGAACATCTCTGGCCATCTGGGGACTTAGTAAAGATTCTGGCATGGCAAGGAGTCTGCAATGTCTATAGATAACTTTGGCTATGTGGTACGGTCTGTTGGCTAGTTGAGTAGTTTACAAGCACAAGGGCTTGTAAACAAGGACACAAACAGTAGAAAAGCACTTTTTAGAAATGGAGGCCCAAGAATGACTTAAGTTTATTGACACTATTTTGCTTTGCCCTCTGCAATGTGCAGATTGTCATGTGCACAGTACAAAAGTACGCTTTCATTTCAGCAGAAACTGATATTTGTTTCTGCAGTAAAACAGATGAAAATATTCAAAGTTTCTCAGTACAGAGATGAAAACAAACAGTGCCCTTTATTTCTTGGTGATAAGCGTGATCTAAATTAGGATCACCATTAAAAATACATAATTAGTGCCACAATTAGAATGAAGTGCAACAGATGGCTTATTACTTAAAATCCTATTTCACAAATCAGACTGTGTGTATTGAAAGACACTAATTGCCACACTTTAATGTTATTTGGCTGTAAAATCTGTTTAAAGTCACAATCTTGTTAACAGTATATAGAGAGATGGCTACGAATTAAGAAGAAAAGTGAAAGATATGCATATTATCTTACTCAGCTATCTTGTCACCAAAAACGAAAAGGTCAAAAACAACAACAAAAAAAAAGAAGAAATGATTGCATAAAGTCAATTTGCATATAAATGTTTCCACTAGTACAAACATAGCATAACATGTAGAATTATATGTTCAGAGGCAGAGATGGTAATGCATGACTTTTGCAGTAGCCCACAACCTCTATCATTTATGAAATTTACATCTAAAGAATTGCCTAATAAATTGAATTTATTTTTTTCCCCAGCTGTAACAGGTAACTGTGGGGATTTTTTTTTGTAAGATGGTTTGCATTTTATTTTTTAATCTTTTCCATCTTTATGACCAAATGTCATTAAAGCATATGCTTCCATCTCCAACTTCTTTGCATCCTAACAGCATTCTTTAAAGGGGCATAAAAATGATAAAATCATAAGTGTTCTAGTAAAAGTAACAGCATAGGATTTTTAAACATATCCATCTTACAAGAAAAAAAAAGCAACAACAACAATAACTAGGAAATACTGCAGCTCTCTAACTCACTATAAGTGAAGCCATAAACTATCCATCAAAGTTCAAGGAAAATGCTAAATTTGGCTTTTGGTAGCATGGGGTCTCAGTTTAGTCTTGCAGTTTACCCAGCGGTATTCAGTCTCACAGTTAGATTAGAGGCCAGGGAAAAAAAATAACATGAAATCATAACTGCATAGGTGCTAAAAATATGAAAAAATACCAACTTTTTCCTCTCATTTTGTATTTAAAATCAAACTACTTGGCTGTATGAGTACAGAAACCAGATGCCAGTAACTTTTTTTTTTTTTTTTTTTTTTCTCCCATGGAAAACAATATTGCAGAGAGGCCAGTAGGAGGAGAAATACTTGAAGCTTGAACATAGAGAAAAAATCCTCTCTCTGAAGATAAGTTCAGAATTAATTCAACTCTGCCCTTTCTGTACAATCTCTTTGATTCCCAGAAGACTATATAGGAGAAAGAAATGGAAAAACCTGGCCATAAGATATTTTTTTTTTAATATTTTTTTTTTCTAAGTGTCTGCATTTTGGAAAGTGAATGATGTGATGTGCTGAAACTTGTGGTAGTTCATGTCTAGGATGTGCTGTAGCCAGATCTGTGCATGAGGAAATGAATTGCCAGTAAATGAACCAGGATAGAAACTGCTGTGCAGAAGTTTTACAATTTACTCATGTTTATAGCCAAGAGAGGCATTGCTGTGTTCATTCAGCTTGGGTTCTTAAAGCAGGAGATGTTAAATCAAGCAATACTTGGTACTATTTAACCTTTGCCTTCATTCTTACTGACTAAAGAATCATTTCTCAGGAAAGTTTTAGTCCTGTGTTCAAGCTGCTTTCACTCCCAGTCCTTCGCATCCCTCTCTAGTGGTCACGGCCACAGCAAGCCCAACTCCCTAACACTTGGCTTTCCTCCTCTTCCTCTTAGCTTCAGCCTCTCGTTGCTGGGGTAGCACTATTACACTGCAAATAAATCTTGCTGCTGGCTCAAGGTTTCCTGAACTATAATCCCAAGTTTTTACAAACTTGGAAGGAGTGCTAAGAAAATTTGTATCCCATTTCAGTTTCCCTACTGTGTGAGATAACATTGACTACCTGCACTCACCTTGTTGTGGGTCTGTTAAATGTGCAGAGTGTTTCATATACCTTATGGAAACAATGGAACTTAGATATTGTCTAAGTGTCTAAATAATTTTATTTTAAAAAGACACCTACCAAATAAATAAAGTGTTGGTCATTTACTGGAGAGAACTGGATTTAATACACAGGACAATTATCTGTTTCAGCTCTGGTGAAGTGGCATTTTAATTACTCCATGTGTTTTCTACAAAATCTTATATCGAAAAAAAAAAATGTCAGCAGGTGTTCTATTGGTAGAGAATAATACTGATGAAACTACAGAGTTGTTTTTTTGTTTGTTTCAAAAACATGCTTAAAAGCATATGGAGAGTGTAGTTCAAATCCTCTGGAAGTCTATTGACATCTGGAGCCTGGCTTGATTTACAGGTTTGATTTTACGTGTATTCTGTAGCTGTTTTACAAAATTTGTACTCATTTTTCATGGTTAATGGCCATATGTTCCTACGGCATTTTGAGTCTATGTGCGCTCCATCTGGTGGCTAATTGAACACCTGAAATTTCTTGTTACTTGATAATTAAGGATTCTTTGTAGACTAGTCAATGCAGTGTCTGATTGATAGAATGTAGGCTCAAAGAGAAACAGGAAGAGCTTTTCAGTAAATATTTCACTCATTACATGGCTGTTGAGTGAGGATGATGGGAATGTATGACTGAATTCTTGCAACTTAATTGATTTTCTAAGCAAAACTAAAAGTGACATGGTGTTTGATCTCAATAAAGATGTGTACAAATAATAAAAAAGGCAAAATGCTTATTGAAAGCATAACATCCTGTGGAGCTAGTTAGATAAATGTTCTGTTTTCAGACAAAGAATAAGAGTATTTTTCACCAGCCCAGGATATATAGACTGAAGAGTGGTATTATATTTGGCATCTTGTGAAATATGATTCTTGGGAATTCCAGTCAGTAAATTAAAACAGATATACCTATTTCTAATCTTGATATTTTGTTCTCAAGTTTCAATTCATTAGTCTGACAGTAAAGCAGGAATTAAATTTATTAACCTTTCTTACAGTGTGTTCAGAAGTGAATGATCTGCACCGATTTTACAGATTGTATGGAAATCCCGAACAATTGTTCATTTCAATGTATTTCTGACAGCAAAGCAGTGGGGAACTAGATGTCTTCTACTGTATTTTCTTTGAGCTGGTGAGCTCTATATAAATCTTCAGACCAGTCAAACTCAGAAGCAAAAATTGCTACATATAAAAATTGCTCATTTGAATAGTAATACAGTGAGAATGACAAATTTCCTCTGAAGGTTTTAGACAAGCTTCTTTGGAAATAATGTAAGTTTTCTCATGGTTATTCAGAATTTTCTGAGATATCAGTTATGCTTTTCAATCATATGTTACAAAGTAATGATGAGAGCTTTAATTATCTATGGTAGATAATTAAAACAAACAAACAAAAAATTATTTTTAAAACCAGCAATGTAAAATAGTAGCTGAGATATAAAACATATATTCGTGAAAGTATAAAACATTCTTTAAGTATAAAATAAACATTCATTATACAACTTTGAGGTATTTTCACCATTCGGATGCTGGTGCCAAGCTTTATCTGTCACTCTGACACTGATTATGAGGAATATCTAAACCAAAAAAGGTCTTGTGGGGGTTTGTTAGCACAGCTGTCTCAACAATAGAACAAGGAAGAGTACAGCTGAAGTCAGTATGGCAGATGACACAATCACTGTCTTCTGGTAACTCTTTACTGGGAGCATCCTGAATGTGTTACAGAGTGGCTTGAATCTTTGTCAGTGGTTTTCCATACCCAGGAACTGTTCTTTCATTAGCTAGAAGGACCAAGACTTTATGTAAAAGGTGTAATCCAGATATTCTCCAGTGCTGTACTGTTTCTGCTTGTGTTGTGGTTTAATTTCTGCCAATGTACTTGGAATGATTGCTATTATTGATCAGTTTCCACTGGCCTAAAACAAGAATCTACGTTATGGGCAGTGTTCATAGTGAGATGGTAGGCTCTTAATTGACAGTGGTTCCTGTAGGGTTTTGGCTTTTGGGGAGAAGTCCAGGAGATTAATTCAGCTTGAAAACTGGAGATTTTCTTACCATTTGCATTTAATTCTGAGGGACTTCTGTGTCAGGATATGGTACTTTTCCCTTTACATTTGTATTTGATACCAAAAGGTAGTGTATATTGATGCTGATATAAAAGTTTCCTTTGCTGTTATCTCCCCTGGTCAAAAAAGGGAAGCTATCATACAGTCCCAAGCTAAAAGTATCTGGAAATGTTCATATTAACATGAAAAATGTGTTAAATGTGTTATTAATATTCCTTGTGCTTTTGAGTCATCCAGAGAATCAGGATTTTAGAAAAAACATTAATAGAATCCACTAATTCCATTAAAGTAATGCAAACATTGATATAATTCCATTATTATTATTATTATTATTATTATTATTATTACTATTATTATTATTTTAATAAACTACACATTTTATTAGTTACTTACGTTCAGTTCTGCAGAGTATACAGTAACACAACTGCTTTTTTAGAATCTACACCAGAATCTGTTTTGCATTTTCCTTGGCAGAAATGACATGACTGTAGTTTGTTGTTTAATTACAATCTTCAGTATGTGCTGTGCTGCTAATACAGTTGGAATTGCTTGCTACCTGAGCTGTGATGGTCACAGGCTAACCCAGTTTCACTGCTTGAGTAATTAACAGTCTGTGTGTGTTGTGAATGTGAGGGAGACTGCCTGGGAAAACAATTCAAACCAAATGAAGAGTAGAACTTTGTGCTGAATACATGAAACCAAAGAAGGGTATATCAGTGCTTTCATCTTCATCCTTTCACTTTTTTATTTCATACAATATCGATGGAGAAGTTTAATATATTTTTTTAAATTATGATAGAGATGCATTTTAATGGAAGGTGTGCAGGAATGCAGCTCCAGGTAAAATGAGCAGTAGACATTAATTAAAGGTTAGAAGGAAGTCTTAAGAATATGACCCAGGTCTGATTATATTTAATGCTCTTGCTGCTGACATTGGCACAAATATTGATATTACTAGTTATGAACTACATTTGAAAATAATAATAATAAAAAAATCAACTCAAACTGATAGCTCTGAGAGTTGATGTCATGGTTTTGCACATTGAAAATCTGCTATTTAGATGGAATTTTGTAGAAAATTTACAATCTTTAAAAGTTTTAGGCTCTGGAGTAATCTTCTATAGGTATTTTCTTTGAGTTTATTTTTCTAAGGAATACTGCGGATGCTCATTTTGTCCTGCAATAGGGCAGGATAAAGGCATTGTGGCATTGTGCTTCTCTCTCCCATTGGTGCTGTTTCACTCGAACCAAAATTTCTTTTAGAACAGAGGGAAAGCATGTGAGAATGGCCATCTTGACATGGTTCTATCACTCATCAGGGTGGTAAGATAAACAGATTCTTTGTTCTATTCAGAAGAATATTTATAGATTTCTCTGCAACTTTGATAGATTTTTGAAAAGTTTACTGCAGGACAGTCTAAATGAGTTATACTTCAAAGTTCTTGTGGAGAGAGGGGGGAAATTTTAAACTGGATCTTGCATATTTTGCAAGATTTCCCAGATGCTAAGCTGGTCTGGAGCTAAAAGTGTCTTTAACTTACAGATCCTAATAATGACAGTAAAGTATTATTCATTTGCTTTTAAAGTATTTCTCAAATGAAGACAAAAACTGGTTTTGAAAAAAATAAGATATTTTCATTTTGGATTTATCTTACTAATTATTTTGCACTTTGGCTACCAAACTGCTAAGATTTATATATATGTTTTGCTAGTTGTGAGCAGATATCTCTGTAACCAGAGTACAGTACACAATGGCTCTCTGTAGCAGAGATACTCGGGACAAATTCCTAATGTGACAAAATCCGTATCTTCAAGCTAAAAAACAAAACCAACTCTCAAGGGCAAGTTGTGAGAAAAGGCCTGATGACATTAGAGGACTAATATGTCTATCACACATATCAAGAGATCAATTACTTACCAGCTTTGCCTTATAAGTCTATTGCTGTATCCATTGGGCTGCGAGAGAGCAATTTTGTCTTATCTGTTATAACTGTTTTCAACTCGACATTGAAATCCCAGATGTTGCTGGGAATAAGACTTTGAAATAAGCCAATAGTTATCTTTAACTTCTGTGTGGAGGCATTGTCTCTCTTTGGTGTGTTCAGCATTTTAGCATTTCATTTAAAATTGGCTTTTAAAATTATTTAACATAGTGTTAATGCATATTCATTCACATAAAGTAGTACTTAAAAGCATTTTTAGTAAAAATGGGAAAAATGTTATTTTGACATAGGAATGGCCATATGCCTCAGAAATCATGGATGGCTTATTCAGGTGTCTCTATTAACAAAGAACACATTTGTTCTCATTCAGCCTTCCCTCAGTCCCCCTCTCTTTTCCCTGTAGAAATACACAGAAAGGTTGTTTCCATGGTAATGTGAAAAATAAATTAACAAACAGGAAGCTTAGGCAGTTTCTGAACTTAGATATGCTTCCCCCAACCTCAATTAGAGATCTAAAACTTTATTATAGATTTGGTTTACATGAGGAACACAGCATTAAGATTCTAATTTTTATCCTTATCTTTAATGAGTGTCACAACCACCCACGCACTATCTGGATGGGGATTGCTCTGTTTTCAAGTAGAGACTCTTACTGTGCATATAGAACCCAGTACAATGGAACCTCATTATTGATTGATGGATACTGTTGTAGCACGAATAGTAAATAGTTTGAGAATATGTTCTATGAAAAAAAAAAAAAAAGATTTTAAGATTTTATAGCATTTTATATGTTGGCTCATGCAATAATGATTCAGTGACACTTGAGAAAATATGGGGTACCTCTTATGCAAATGATTCAATAAACTGCGTATTTTATTTACATTGATGGTTATTCTTACTCCTGCATTTTGGATTGCCTGAGTGGGTGCTTAAAGGAGGAGCAGGGTGAAGGTGACAAACCATTGGAACAAACTGGAATGCAGTTAATTCTGGATCTCTCCTTTCTGTAGATCTGTAGTGTAGTTAATGCATTCAGAATGCCAATAGAAATTGTCCCTGCTGAGATTGAAACTGGTAGCAAATGCAGAATACATGATGTGTTTTTTCTTGCTTTCCTCCTTTGCTGATGTGAGGAAATATTTAGCATATACAGCATAAATAAGAATGAAGTCTGGTTTATTTGATGTTATTGTTATCTGATGTTATCTGTTTATTTGATTTTATTTGATCACAGTTTTGTGATTGTATGAGATGAAGACAGTAGAAATCTTCAAGTGAAAGAAGTGTTTTATTTATCCTGTTTATGAAGATGTATTACACAACTACAGATTTTAAAAATGAAAAAAAGTAAAAGTTATCACATGCTAAGGAAATATGTAGTTGTAAAGCACAGAAAAACTCTGCAAATCAACTATGCTTAATTTTAAGTATATTTGTTATGACAACATTGTCAGTTTGCGTTCCTTCCTCCAACCTCCCCAAAAGACATAAGAATTATTAAAACAAACTTTGATCTCTGGCTTTTTGAAAGTGGCATGGTTATCTGACACTTTCTTCTTTTGGTTGTCCAGCTTGAAAGCCCTTGTAAAGCCAGGTTTGACCAGAGTGCCTGCTCAGCATTCTCTAAAAGTGAGACCATAGAATCACAGAATGGTTTGGGTTGGAAGGGACCTTAAAGACCATTTAGTTCCATCCTGCCTTCTATGGGCAGGGACACCTCCCTTGAGACCAGGTTGCTCAAAGGCCTTGAACACTTCCAGGGACGGGGCATCCACAGCTTCTCTGGTGAATAATTTCTTCCTTATATCTAGCCTAAACCTATCCTTTGTTATCTTAAAACCATTACCCCTTGCCCTGTCATTACATTCCTTGATAAAAGATGTTCCCATCTTTTTTGCTTGCCCCCTTAAATACTGGAATGCTGCTACAAGGTCTCCCCAGAGCCTTCTCTTCTCTAGGCTAAGCAGCCCAACTCTCTCAGCCTTTCTTCATAGGGAAGGTGCTTCAGCCTTCCCTATGGATCATCCTTGTGGCCCTTCTCTGGACCTGCTCTAACAGATCCACATTTTTCTTGTGCTGAGCGCCCCAGAGCTGAACACAGTAATCTAGGAAGGGTCTCCCAAGAGCAGAGTAGAGAGGGAGAATCCTCTCCCTCAACCTGCTGGCCACGCTTCTTTGGATGCAGCCCAGCATATGGTTGGCGTTCTGAGTTGCAAATGCACATTTTCAACTCATGTCGAGCTTTTTGTCTTCCAGTACCCCCAAATCCTTCTCCACAGGGCTGCCCTCTATCCAGTTGTTGCCCAGCCTATGCTCATGTTTGTGATTGCCCTGACACAGGTGCAGCACCTTGCACTTGGCCTTGTTGAGCTGTATGTTTTTTGCACAGGGCCACCTCTTGAGCCTGTCAAGGTCATCCACTGGGGTAGTCTCAGGCTCGTTGCTGAGTTGCTCCAAAAGACAAGTCAGTTCTTAAATGTGATGGCTGTGGCCTTGCACTTTATTTTAAAGTAGGACAAATACTTTTAGGAAGTAAATGAAGTACAAAAATATTTTGGCTGATATGCCAATTCCCTGTTCAGTCTATCACAGAACAATTTTGTAAAACTATTGAAGCTTAAGTCTTTTCCATTTGGAAATAGGCTGGAGTACCTGATGCAACCATCTAGGCTCTTCATGCATGGTAGGAAAAGCTTCACTTCAAGACAACTCAAGAAACCTAGGAAAAGAGTAAAATCAGAAAAATAACTCAAATATCATGCAGAGCACAAACGATAGAAGCATAATGGTGGTTAAGTTATCAAAAAAGCTTTCTGCCTTAATACTCAGCATAATGGATGTTTCCAAGACTTCCCTTAAAAGGGAGAAGAAGAAAAGAACACCCAAACCAGGAAGGTAAGTATCTTGGAAGATGTGAGAAACCAACGCTGATGTGACTTCTCAGATGAATGTAATTCTAAAAAAATTAATCCTCTCTGGCTCTTCTATCTTTTATGAAGCTTACAGCAGCAGAAAGAAAATAAAAAGATAGATTAAAAATTTGATAAGCATTAAAAATGCAATCTGCAAACGAACATGGATAATAGCAGCAGCAGATGCTGTTTCTGGTCAGCAGCCAGACAGTTCTGATCTTTTTCTTCCTTACTGTCTGTATCTTTTACAAGTAATTTACACTTTAAATGTTCTTCCCTATTTAACACAATTTGAATGGAGCACACTAACCACTAGCTTTTATTTATTATTATTATTATTATTATTATTATTATTATTATTATATATTTTTTTACAAGAGCAGCTAAAATGGGCTGTTAAAGATGGATTTTTGTTGTGGTTTCTTTACATTTCCTCTTTCACCTTTACATAGCTGAACACAGTTCAGCATATTGTACACCTGTTTTGTGAGGATGCATTTTGGAGGGATTGCCTGGTATTTTCATTTCTGTAATCTTGATCCATTTCCTCTCATGCCTCTATTTCCTCTATTTGCCCTTTAATTCTCATTCTTCTTTCAGTTTTCCCTGGAAAATAAGTCTTTTAAAATTAGTCCCAGTCTTGTCTCACTCCGTAAACTTTAAGCTTCTGGTGAATGATGTAGTACTATACTTGTGCAGAAAAATTCAAGTAGACCTAGGTGGGAATGTAAGTATCAATGGTATTATGCATCTGAATGCAGTTATACTGTGCTGCATCATATTAGATATTAGATGTAGTTGTAATCTGCCCAATTAGGTCTGTCCAAATTTAATCTGTCCAAATTTAATTACAGAAATCTGTTTGTAAACTGAATCTACATAGGTCATCAATTCTCTGCTGGTTTGAAATGGAACAGCCACTTTGCTTGGCAGGCTCAGGGTTTGTGAGCCATTTGTACCAGGGTATCTTTAGCTGCACTGCTCTGCCCACTGGATTGCTCTCACTTTGGGTTATTCAAGTATTTTCTGGGGCAAGCTCCAGCTGTGTCTGGTGCATATTCTCCTGTAACTGTGATAGCTCTGGAGAACAGCATTGTCCCCAGACACAGGAGCACGAGAGGAAGGCATGTTCACAGATATTAGATTTTTTTTTCTAATGGATGAGATAAAGGGAACCATTTCCTTTATCTGCTCTGAACTAAACTCAAGACCTCTTTGACCCCATTTAATGTGTTCTTATTTCTGTGTAAAACTTTTTCAGACATTAACCTCATACTTTCTGGAATATACTTGAAAGATACATTGCTGGGTTCACTCATGTGGTGTTTAAATATGTGTACACATATTTTACTTAAACACCTAGACTTAGAAGTATATAACACTAACTACACTATAGAAATGCTGCTTTTGTCTCTCATCAGTCCCAAGTTTTTCAATGTGCAGAATTGATCAGTTGTAAAAGCAAACTTGAATATTTTAAAGCAAATATCTTCTCTCCGCTCACATATAACTGGGTGATGTGGTAAAAAGTTCCAAAGGTGAGAAAACTAATTTTTAGTTACTCTATGTTTTTCTTGTTTTTTAATCATATAATGTCACTATATAGAAATGGGCAGACATATTGCCAGTTTAAAATCGAGAAAAGGACACGGATGTATGATTTATAAAATGGTAACAGTTGTGTGCATACTGTAGTGTTTCCAGATTAGATCATGAGAATATTGCAACTGAGGAGCTTATTCCAGCTCAGAGAGTGAGTGTGTATCTGTGTGTGACCAAATCTTTCCACACAATATTAGAAAAAAAGAATCATCTATGAGATAAAACTTTTTCATTATGCATGTTCACTGACACAATCATAACAACAATAAGAAAAGGTTACATGCACATCAGTAAAGAAATAATATAATTTCCATGGTAAAATTTCTTATCTTTTTAATAAACCAATTTTGGAAACAAATAGCAGTCCCACTGAGTGTTACAAGATCAGAGAATCTGAGAATTAAACTGTAGTAATGGATTGTGTGAAAATTGCATTATGATATAATTGTGCACCTTTATTGGATTCAATTGACATATTTTGATTTATATCAGCTAAAGAATCTACTACTATTTTAGAAAACTAAGAGAAAATTTGAGACTATATTGTATGAAGAATTACTTTATTTCAGATAACGTGTTCCAAGAGATTTTTTTTATGTTTGATTTTTTCTTAAAGTTTACAAATATCCATATATGTATAGCTTAATATTCTTACAGTTGAATTGTTTCTTAAGTAATGGAAGCTGGGACACACATTTAATAAACACATGCTTAATAAACACTCTTAAAATATGTTTGATCTGTGAGAGATGTGTGTGTGAAAGAGATAAGGAACAGTTGCTTTAGAAATTTTAGGTCTGTAGATGTCACCATCATTTTATGGTGTGGGTGGAAGAATGAATCCATGGTGTGTATTTACTTTGCTAGCTCAGCAGTCTCTCAGAAGAATTAATAATTCAGTATATCTGAAAAATAAAAGGCTCCTCCTTTGGATCCCACTTTAGAGTTCAGGTACAAACCATTGTCTTAATTTTTCATGATAGAAGAAAATTGGGATTCTTGGCCTTTTGGCTACTATTATGTAAATATTGGTTTAATATTGGATTTCTCATCTCTTGGGGTTGGCACACAAGTACAGTCAATGGAATGAGTAATTTCTTTCTTTCATCAGACACTTGTGCTAGGTGTTCTACCTCGATAACCAAGAGGTGTGTATTCCACCCCTCCTTGCTTCTGTTGAAAGTGCCATTCTGATAGGCAGTTTGTTTGTAACTTTTTGGCTTCTGAGTCTTGTAGTCACTAAGGCTCTGAAACAAAGAAAATAAATGGGTTCTTGACAAGGAATTATTTATCCTTTGAAGAATTTGGTGAAGTTCATTTATGAAGTTCTATTTCCTCTTTGTTTTATTGTATTCGTTTTTGAGCTAAGGAGCCATCACAAAGTACAACCAGCAGGAAAATAAGATAATAAGTTCAAAAGTATTTCAAAGAAAGAGGTACTAATTAAGGTGGTGGGATGCTCATGACTCAGTTTTCAGTGATTGCTACAATTTGTGGCAAAAATTACTGTAGCAAAAGGACATCTTTTATTACAGAATGATAAACATATAAAAGATTAACAAGATACTAATTTTTGAAGGCTATCTTGCATGCAACATTCATCAAATAAATGACTTTTGAAGCCCTTAGTCGAGTATCCAAAGTGTAGGTGTGCCTGACTATATAGCTGTGATGTGCAAAACCTCAACTAAACCAGCTTCATTGTTATGTGCTTTTTAAGTCAGAATTGCAGCTAGGCTTTGGTTATTGTAGGGTAGAAACTTTATGAGCTTGAAAGGAACAAATGAGTTAACTTGCATTTTGAAAAAACCTTCAGCTATGTATTTAAGCTCTGTAAATACTGAATGCTAAATAATGTCTGAATCCTGTATGCACTTGATGTGATTAACAGGGCACACATACGTTGTAGGTGAGTATTTGGAGGCCCCTATCATGAATGGTGCCATGTCTGAGCTTAAGGAATTTCTTTGAAACAGTTACATATACAAGGTCTGCCTGCCTTCCCATGACATCTCATGAATATCAAACAACACAAATGCAACACTGTCCTGTAAATGGGTTTATTTAAATGTACGGTAAAAGCAGGTGATATTAAGACATCAAAATCTCTACATGAAAATGGATGAAGTGCAGAAATCCAGTGGAGATGACAGTGTGCTTGTGAGCCAGTAGCAATATATGTTGGAGGGGAAGGCCTGCTGGAGGGGCTGCAGCCATGCTCCCTTCCAGTGTAGGAACAGAGAGACTGCTCCCCTCCACAAGAAAATAGCATGTGAACATCATCATAATTTGAACTTTTGTATTCTATCGAAAGAGTAATATAGCAGTGTGATAAAGTCTAAGGAACCTTAGTTCGCCAAGATGCTTCCCACCTTCAGAAGCATACAGGTAGTTAATTTTCATTATATTGTATGACATTTTTGATGTTGTTACAGGAGGGAGGTTTTCCATTCCAGTATATTTCCATTAAATCTTTCAATTCTGTGCTCAAGTTCTACTTAGCTGTCACTATTTCTTTCTGTCAATATACATGTATGTAGTGTGGCCAAAACCAAATAAAAATACTGCCAAATGGCTTTACATACATTTCATGAGATGTTTGATATTATGATTTCATAATGTTTCCTATTCTATGAGAGAAATAATTCCTTTGAAGGAAATGTACCTCATCAGAAAGATATTGTATAGAGTGATTACAGAAGTCCAATTAAATTTCATGTTAATTCACATTAACTAAGGAGATAAAGAGAAATTTATAGGAGAGTAATACAGAATCATTTATCAGTTTTTCAAAAATATTTTTCAGTTTGGTTGAGGTTTGCATGAATTCATGCAATCCTCAACTGGTTTGGTTGAGGATTGCATGAATTAGATCCATGTCATTGCATGCGATGACAAGCTACTCTGAGATCTTGACTTACAGGATTTCTCTAGCAGGCCTGTTGAATGGTATTATTGGATATTAAAGACAGTTTTCATACTTCATGCTCTGGATCCAGATTTTGACACTGAATGGTAGAATGGATTTCTCTCTTGTCCTGCTGTCAGTGACTGTTAAGGCTGGCTGTGCTGTGTGATGTGCAGGACAAGGATGAAGAGATGGTGGGAGTGAGGACACCTGGGGCTGTATTGTTTTCCTAGTTCTGTATGAAATTCAAACTATTGTATATATTAAAATAGCATTAGTCCCACTCATAGACATGAATAATAATAATAATATATAAATACAACTTCATTTTCTGTGGCATATGCTGCTATTAAAGATTCTTGGGGAAGGCTCCCTTAAGGCAGTGCATGGATTTAGTCTTGGTTAGAAAAAGGTGCTAGAAATCTAAGAAATATTTTACAATTTACTGTACGTGCCTTGGATTTTCACTGACCTTTCCACATTTGAAATATTTTACATAGCTGCCTGCAGTTGGAAGGGCCTTGGCTATGTGGCTTTTCAGCCTTGTGTTCAAAAACATAGGTATTGTCATTTTGAACTGTAATGACCCTATTATCCTTTAGTTCTCTTTGATGAGAACCAGTTGTCTTATCAACTTCTTTCAAACAAATGTTACTTGACAAAAGAAATAGAACCACACCAGGTAAATTCTTCACAAAGACAAGGTCATAGTAAGTTGTAATACAAAATACATAATTCTTGGAAGCATAAGCATAGGCATTTTAATCTAAACTATGTTACACAATGTAAAAAACACATTTTTTTTTTTAAATGAAATATCAACTTGGTGTAGTGAAAGAAGAAAGTTAAACCAAATGCTAAATGAGTTTCAAACAAAGAAGTGATAAATGTACTATGAAAGGAGGAGAGCTAAGATAAGGGAAACAAAAGCAACGGATTTGGTGGACAAAGTAATTTTTTCCATTCTGAAAGATTATATTTATGAATAAATGTCTCCCAAGGAGAGGAATGAACACTGATATGAAATATAAAATATAAAAACAAAAGGTAGAGAAAACTATAGCCAAATAAATGTAATAAATTTGAAATTTAAAATTGCTTTGTGGAATCTGGAAGTTTGATGTTACCCTCTAAATTTTATATACCTATTGCATTCTTATTTGTAGTATAGAATATAAGAGATATATAAAAAATAATGATTTTAAATAGTACTTAACTGAACCAACAATATTTTTGACCCATTGATTCCATTTCCCCATTCCTCAGACTGTTTTTTGTTTGTTTGTTTGTTTGTTTGTTTTTGTTTTTTTTTTGGTCTGTCAAAATTGGCTTTCAGGAATCTCAGGAACAATTGCAATACTTAATGCAGCAGACTAGACATAGCTTATTCATTTATTTGTTTTACTGATATATTTATTGATTGATTTGGTCAAGTGACAGTTCTCTGAGGCTTCACTACTACTGGGAATAAATAGGACTTCCTTAGCAGGTAAAAGGAAGCAATGTATGCGTAACAACTTTTGTCTTTCAAAGTTTTTTGCACGTTGACATTCAGTTTAATTAGTTTGAACATCTGTTAACTGATAAGATAATAGTTTGAATTTGGTTTGCTAGGAGTGCCTAGCACAGGTAATTCGGACTGCCTTTGCACAGGTAACAACAGTTGTAGGTAACCAAAAGGTACAAAATTGGAGGAAATTTATTTCCTTTTACTGGACATGGTACATTGAAATATCTAATGTGTAATTATTTCTGGTAATAAACAATCTTAAGACTGAATCTGTTTCATTATTGTGGGCCTGTTAGTTTTGGAGACTGATTAACAGAAATATGCAGTGCTTTACATCTTGGTTAGGTCTGTGTCTGAATGCATGAAGAACATTGCTAAGGTGAAATGTGTTATAAGGGTATCTTTATTATTCTATCTTTGATCTTTTTCTTATTTTTAATATAGTATTTCTTCTGTTCTATCTTGCTCCCAAGGAGAATACATGTATAAAATGTGAAATTAGTTGCTTTAATAGGCTTTGAATTACAGTCCTCTTGGAGACTCATTAAACATGCATGCACATTTGTGTGTGTGATTACATTTGGAAGTCCAAGGCTTGTGGACATAGGAGTTGAAGCTGGTAAGTGAGTTAAATTTTCAGAGTAGTATTTGTGTATTTAACAGAGTAGTATTTAACTAAAAGTTATGCCTTTAGTTAAAAAGTCAGGAACCAACAAATCTCCATCTTTAATGTTATTATCACAGTTTTTATTTATTTATTTATTTATTTTATTTATTTATTTATTTTTTTATATTTGAAAATAGTGGTTCCTAGGGATGTACTGAGAGCAATAATGGATGTTAGTATATTCTAATATTTTTTAACATATTAAAAATTCTTTTATGGCCTTTTGCCATGTTACATTGAGCCATTTTTTGAGCTTCAAAGTTATTTTCTTCAACTTACTAGCAACTTTTGAAAGTAAATTTGCTTTATGTTAATCAGATGCTTAATTTAAGCCAAATGATCAGTGCAATACGTGATTAGTGAAACTGCAGTTTATCACAGAACAATAGAATGGTATGAGTTGGAAGGAACCTTAACAATCATCTAGTTCTACCCCCCACCATCCCCTGCCATGTACAGGGACGCCACCCCTTAGGAGTTATCATCTACTCATCTACTGTAGTTTTTAACAGATATGCATATTTTTGAATGTGACATGTTCACAACCTGCAGGAGTTTAATAAGAATGTCACAGTCAGTAACTTGTATCTAGTGTTCCTCCTCTACTTGCAACATTTTCATAAGATTACATAAAATTTTACATTAGTGCTTTAATCACATGTAGCATCTAGACTTGCTTTTCTGGAAAGATAGTGTATTAACTGGACAAGAAGAACCCAGGAAGATTTACAGATGATACTGTAAATGAAGCCATCTTCAATGATTAGCATTGGCTCTGAATTATATAATTACTCACCATTTGATCAAATAATTTCTTTTATCTGGCTGTGCAAAATTTTCCCTACATTTTGTCTGGATGATTTTATTGGCTGTGTCAAACTGTTGGTGCTAAAAAGACAAAGCAGAGGAGAGAGATTAATTTTAGGTGCATTTTGTTCTGTACATCATAATTCTCTTGGTAGTTTACTATTTCAAAGAAAGGGATTTAGACAATCCACAGTGCAGATTTTAGCAAAGGAATAAACCTTGTACAAAGTACTCACCACAATGTACTTTTAATTTACTGAATTCAGTGACTTAGTTTGAGGTTCAAAGTCGCACAAGACTGAGTGCATCTTGTGTCATTCTCATTTTGATAAGAAACTGCCTGACATTTTGAGAAATGACCTACTCTGTAATCACAATCAGAATACATAAAAGCTCTGTGATACAGAATTGTTTTCTTATTCAAACTGGACTCCTGTTCATAAGCTATTAACTGAGCTGTGAATTTCAGCTGATAAAGTCAGGCTGAGTTTTTTTCGTGAACTTGTTTTGAGGTATTGTTGAGAGTCACATTGACAGGCTATTCAGGTGCACAGAACATGAATTCTCCTGGGAAAATGTGAATACAATGAATAGCATTATACTATCCCTTTAAGAAATGGTTTCCAAGGGTGATACAGACATTTCATTTTCTTAGGAGGTGGTATTTAATATTGTTGTTATCTTGGAGACAACATATTGCAGTAAAATGTATTTATAGCCTATCTATGAGCATCAGACAACGTAAACAACATATTAGTGAGCTTGCAAAAAATCAAAGAATATTCTGTGTCTGGTATAAAGTTGAGATCTGAACTGATATCTCTCTAAATAATTCCCTATGAACTTCAGTAAAATTTGAATCACTGCTGTCTTCCTCAAATATTTCGATAATGCAAAATATTTCAAATTTCACAGTGGCCAATTTGATACTCAGTGGTGTAGGAAACAGAAATGTTAGAGGATGCTCCACATCAGTAAAGGCGTAGGTGCTCCTTTGGTTTCCTGAAGGCGGCTGGGAGTATGAGACAGCACCCCATCCCAGGAGATTCATTTGATCTCTGTTGTGGATAGTAATCACTGTGTGCCATTTCCTGATCTCCATAATTCTTTAGGGCATGCCATACTGTTAGCTTTCATAGAATATTTTTGTTTTCTAGAAGTGTGAAATAATTATCTGTTGTTTTTTCTTGAGTGGGTACATTTACACTTAGGAATCAAACTTCTGTATATACAGACTATATGCCTGCATGGAGAAGCCCATCATTTGCTTTCAGGTTACTTAAAAATATTTATATATATATGTTATATATCTTTTTAATGTCTTACTACTTTCCTAAAATGCAGATCTTGATGTGAAACAGCAGACTGTCGTAGCTGTGAGCAAAAATAGCAAAAATATTTGGGCAATGAATAAATTATTCAATTTTTTTTTTTTTTTTTTTTTTTTTTTTTGTAATTATAGGCAATATATTTCTATTAACATCGTATATAATAGTTAACTTTAGTATTATTAAACTCTTTCTACTGATAGGGCTTTCTTAGAAATGGTACTAAAACTACAAAGCTGTTTCAGCTGAATGCAGAAGTCAATCTTCCATCAGTGTTTGCTGACATGGCAAGAAATAATGCTGAATAGTCAGTGGAAGCAAGACCTAGTATGACTCAGAAGGACAATTACACAATTTATATGACCTAAACAAAAGAAATGTGATGGCTCCTTACACTGGAAAATTGTTTGAAAGTCAGTGTGTGAACTTCAGCTGTTAAATATATGTAATCATTCTGGTTTTGGAAGATCTAGTTTGACTTCACTATAGTTAAAAATGATTTATATTTATAATAAAATAATGATGGCGTCTGATAAAATGTTTTTTTTGAAGAAATCAAAGAAATGCTTATTTGTAGGAGAGCTCTGCAGAAGGATCTGGATAGGCTGCACCGATGGGCTGAGGTCAACTGCATGAAGTTCAACAAGACCAAGTGGTGGGTCCTGCACCTGGGGTGCAATAAACCCAAGCAGAGCTACAGGCTGGGAGATGAGTGGTTGGAGAGCTGCCAGGCAGAGAAGGACCTGGGAGTGATGGTGGATAGTTGGCTGAATATGAGCCAGCAGTGTGCTCAGGTGGCCAAGAAGGCCAATGGCATCCTGGCTTGCATAAGAAACAGTGTGACCAGCAGGGCTAGGGAGGTGATCGTCCCCCTGTACTCGGCTCTGGTGAGGCCGCACCTCGAGTACTGTGTTCAGTTTTGGGCCCCTCGCTACAAGAAGGACATCGAGGTGCTTGAGCGGGTGCAGAGAAGGGCAACGAAGCTGGAGAACAAGTCCTACGAGGAGTGGCTGAGGGAGCTGGGCTTGTTCAGCCTGGAGAAAAGGAGGTTCAGGGGCGACCTTATTACTCTCTACAGATACCTTAAAGGAGGCTGTAGCGAGGTGGGGGTTGGCCTGTTCTCCCACGTGCCTGGTGACAGGATGAGGGGGAATGGGCTAAAGTTGTGCCAGGGGAGTTTTAGGTTAGATGTTAGGAAGAACTTCTTTACTGAAAGGGTTGTGAGGCATTGGAACAGGCTGTCCAGGGAAGTGGTGGAGTCACCATCCCTGGAAGTCTTTAAAAGACGTTTAGATGTAAAGCTTATGGATATGGTTTAGTGGGGACTGTTAGCGTTAGGTCAGAGGTTGGACTCGATGATCCTGAGGTCTCTTCCAACCTAGAAATTCTGTGATTCTGTGATTTTGAAAATGTTGCTAGAATATCTGTTCTTCAGTCTTCTGAAAGAAGACACTCAAGCAGTCTTCCAACTTTCCCTCATTCTCTTTCTTTCAAGCAAAGATTCTTCAGGGCATATGATAGGGTCTGTGTGCCCTGTCTGGATACAAAGGTATTTATTTATTTATTTATTTATTTATTTATTTATTTATTTATTTATTTATTAACTCCATCTTTCAAACATAGAAGACTTTCTACTTTCTACTTCACAATTTGGAATAGAACAGTCAAGCTTTTCTACTTGAACCTGATTGCTATTCTGTTCTCAGACAGGTACAAACCTTTGCATTGCTTACCTTTATCTGGCTTTTGTCAGATTAACTTTTGTATCTGATGGTTTGCTGAATTATTTGTATGTTTTTAGATTTATCCTTCACAGAATATAAATTCTTAATTTGGTAAATATACTATTCCCATATCATAATTTTTCAAGAGGCATTTTTTATGTCTTCTAAGCTACACTGTAGATCTGTAGAAACCTCTGGTAAATGATGTTAGGGCACTTCTTCTAGGACAAAAGTTTGCCAACAGTCTTTCATAACTCAGTTAAGGTATTTCCCTGCTGGTTTGAAGGTAATAGTTGGTAGAAGTTCTGTGCTAAATATTTTTCTCATTCAAAAATTCTGTGTATTGTGTAGAATAGATTTAATGCATTGTCAAGAAATTTTCCCCTGTGATGTCCATTCTGACTAAGAACATGAATTCAGTTGCTGGTTTTGAATTATCCTGGAAACTAGAGATGTATTATTAGCCATTAACTGGTGAGGGTAATTGTGTATCTCCAATTCACTACTATTTCTGCAACAGTTTCCATAATATTACTGTGAACTTTTCAAAAAATACTACTGTATTAAAGTAGTTGCAAATGGCCATTTATATGGAACGAAACTAGGGAAATTTTATCTATTAATCAATATGAAATATTTTTATGACACGTCAATCAGAGATACATGAAGTGGAAATGAAAACTCTGGACATGATATAACTCTGAAACCTTTAAGAAGAGGTATTTGGCTGTTGAAAAGCCGGGATTGTGTACTCACCAAATACAAATTTTGCTGAGGCCATCCTAGTCCATTGGATGTTCCAAATTACAATAATGAAAATAAAAATTAAATGGAAAAGTCTACAGAAAAATTGCAAAAAGTGGTAGTAGTTGGAAATTCACTTAAATAAAGCTTGGTATAAGAAATGAATAGGGATAACTGAAGTTGATGGGGTTATAAAAAAAGAAAAAAAAAAAAAAAAAGTAAAAGAAAGGAAAAGAGGTGCTTTTAGCATATGAAGTATACAAAACCCCCAACCAACACAAAGCAACCAAACCAAAAACCAAAACAGATAAAGCCTTATCAGTAGCTATATATGGTACTTACCAGAAGTAAGTGGTTAAATGTAAAAATAGTCATAAAAATAATAGTACTCTAACAAGTATTCTGTTTAGCTTTCCTGGTAGTAATATTTTTATCATGAAAGGACGGTGGACTTTTTTCCCCTTTTCTAGCCAAATATGCAGAAAAAATATAGAAAATTATTCTTGAATGATTCAAAATTCCAAAGAACATGGTTTACACTGCAAGAAAGGTATTACTATGGCTATGTCTTTCCTTGGGTATGAAGTGACTATTGAACTTTAAAGTTTAGGGCAGCATGGAAGGACATCATTAGAACTATGATGTCCTATTGCTATGGAAGGGTAAACCACAGAAATTTATTTTAGTTATTCTTTATGGAAGAATGATTAAACAGCAGAGCTAACTATCAAGGGAAATATTGGTCCTTGCTTTTGATGTATTCAAATCAAAAGTGATCATTTCTGTCATTTATTTATTTATAGAATGCCGGTCAGCTGAAAACAAGATATGCTTTAGCTAAATTACTGATTTTAGTAGCTGAGATAACCATGTAAAAAAATTTCAGGTGTTGATGTTTGTTGTCTCTCATAGGTATCGTATCTATGAAGGATGAAGAAATACTTGGTTCAGTATTTTCAGTATATCTTCATACATGTTATTTATTAGATCTGCATATTTTGTTCAGTATCAGGAGCATCTTAAAAATGATTTAAACAGATTTACTGACATCTCTTTCTCTCCTTTTCTTTTTTATTTTATTTTTCTTTTATTATTTTTTTCTCCCCATAGCACAACTGTTTTAATGTGGTGTTTTAAAGCAGTTATAGATAAACAACTGAAAAGAGTTCTGTGACACACCTTAGGTAGGTGGATTGTCCTACAGTTTATATATACAATGGAAGTACATGATGTATCAATTTCTTCTCACCTTGCTAATACTAGCATTTCAAGATTAATTAATACACCTAATTTTAACACAAGTGTTTTCCAGTTGTACGTATGAAGCCATAAGCTTACTTTTTACAGTGGCTATATTTGGTATCATTTGATGTCATAGATGCTAATAAAAATGCTGTTCTACTCAGGCAAATGACCAAATATTGCCTGTGGGGCACTACAAAAGCTCTAGTAGGGCACTACAAAAGGACATGGAAAAATGACTTGTGTTATTTCCATTAGCTTTAGATCAGCATGGAAATCTATGAAATGACATGAGAAGTGATCAAGCTAAACAAGACCTTGCACTTAGTGCTTTCACACTGGATTTAACAGTATTTTTATAAGGACTCTTATTTATAACTACTAAGGCAATATTGCCTGAGGCATTTAAAATTTTCAGTTTGGAAGAAATCAAAAGTTAACACAGCATAAAATAAAAGGAAAACAAATAGTTCTCTTCATCTTACCTCCACTCCTTCAATTCTACAGTTCTGCACAAATTGTCTAACCAACAATGCATCATTTGTCCTTCATATGAGTTTAAGAAACAAACAATTGAAAACAAACTCATCAATTAGGGTTTCAGAGAACAGTTCAATGTCCTCCTGCAGTTTGACAAAGTGAGGGACCTACTTTCAATTTTCACTTATCTGAGGAGCCTTTATTCTCATGAATAATGTCAGTGAAATCAATGAATTGCAGAGCCAAATGCTGTATTGCTACAGAAATATTATGTACTAAAAGGCTCAGGAAAAAGCATCTCTAACAGAGGGACTGAAACTCTGCTCTGTCATGAAGCAAAGCTCTTACTTGCTGCAGAACACATCAGCAATAAATAAGGATTGAGGATGCAATTTATCTTGGTCCCTTTCTGTCATGCATTGTTGGAGTTTTTTATTTTGTGTTGCCAGTGTTTGAAATTGTAGCAGATGATTATCATTACAGTGCATCCTAAACCATGTGTTACTGGATATCTATAAATTTCCATTCTAATTTATTCCTCTCACTGCCATCATGGTTGCAAAGATCTCTTTCGTTAATTATAGAAGCTGAATGATGTTGTTTAACATCTAGTGATGCAGAAGAAAATATGCACTTGCATGCTGCTATTATTCAAATTGAATTTTCAAGTTGAACAGTAAAAAGTCTTTAGTTCACAGCCTTTTTACAACTACATTTAAGCAAGGTGCTGAACTGTGACAAACAGAACAAACACTGTATATGTACAGGTTGCTGAGCTTGTATTCTGAAGTGCATTGGATGTTCTGAGGCTTTATAGTGATATAATCTTACAATTAAATGGTTTACAGCATCAAATAAAAAAGATTTATTTATTTATTTATTAAGTCTTTGAGTATACTTCTTGATGCATTGGCCAGCTCCTGATTCACCCATTAAGGTGAAGGGAGCACTCCAAGTAGCTTTTCCTACCTTGCAGCAATAGTAACCTGTCTATTTTCACCAATGTTTTCCTTCCTTTTACTAATGCTGTGGATACTAGTGCTGGATAGATGAAATAACAGTGACTTTTACATGTTACCTGTTACACTTGTGATGATTTTTGACAGTCAAGCTTTAGCTAAACTGTGTGAGAAAATAACATCTTTCCTTCACGTTTTTGTCATCTTTTGGCTACCTTTAAAGATGACAAGTTTTATTCTCCTTTTGACCAAATCCAGAACTTGCTTATGCTGCTTTTAAAGCTTTTATCTCATAAACTAGCAACCCCTGGACACCATCTTAATATTGTTTATGAAATCTCACTTCAAATTTTGCTCTTCTGCCTGATATCTGGGACTTTAATAATAACAATAACAATAATAATAATAATAATAATAATAATAATAATAATAATAATAGTGTTGAAGTTAATAGAATAGCTGAAATGGTTGTATGTATGCTTTATATACAAAGCAGGCTAAGGGGATTAATATTTTCTAAGAATACCAGTTGCTCTTACACAGTCCAAACCCAGGTTTTCTTCATTTCATTCTGTATGAAAAATCAGGAGTGAATTGTCAGGTCTGGATAACAAATGCTATTTCTGATTTGATAGAATAATTTTCAGGGATTGAGTTTAAGCATTATATACAAATATTATTTAGGAAGTTAATTACGAATCTATGAAACTTTTTTTTTCTTTTTTTTTTTTTTTCTCTATTGTTATTCTGGTCAATCAGCTTCTACGGCTGAAAAATATTTTGAATGTCAATACAAACAAGTGTAGTTTGAGGTATAGAAATACTATGCACAGTTAATACATTGCTTCTTTGGTATTGTAAGCCTTGATCTTGTTTATATGTAAATCTCATTTGTGACTGAGATTTTTGCTACTCTGATTGGTCTACACCTTCTCTTGATAAGTTCACTGCACTTGGAGGACAAGACTGGAGAGGTGGCAGATGTATGCAAGGGTACTAGTCCATATATGCATTTCTCTAGTTAATCCCAATAATGTGGTTAATCTTCCTGTTAATATTAGCAGAGGGGTAACATTTTCTTAGTTCAAAAATGACAGAAGTATTTCTAAATTTTGTTTTGGTTGCCAGCTAACTTTTGTGAGACCATAATAAGATATTCCTATTGACTCTGACATTCAAAAGCCAGCATGCTTTTGAGCAATGTAAACTGTTTATGAATTGAATGAACACAATTGGTATGTTTTAGTATGCTGAATTATGTTCTACTATTGCCTCCACAACATTCATTACTGTTGTAGTTATGACCTCAAGAGATGCTCAAACCAAAATTTCCTCTTGTGAACCAGTGTGTTTCTGAAAGATCAGTCTCCTTTGAAACAGTTTGTGACTCTTTTCCATAATCTGTTAGAGGTGCGATTTGTGAACCCTCTAAATATTCTGTGTGATCCAAGCTCACCATCTTAGAAGTGTGATCCTGGAGGAGATAAAGGTTGTAATTACACTTTTTATCATGATTTATTTATTTATTTTTATTAATTTGGATATGCCTTGTAAAAGGTTTAAGTAATCTGGTGCTACTGATTTTCTAACTACAAATTTTAATTGTAATTTTAAATTTTTAAATCATTGCTGGGATTTTTTAAATGATATTAATTTTCCTAGGTAAACTTTACTTCATCATTTAAACAAATATTAAAAAAAAACAAACACCTCAGTACCTTAAGAAAAGTGCAGGATACACATACCTTAAGGGTCTAGAGACCAAGGATAGGTTGTACATACTGAAAATTTAACATGGAAATTCCCCAGTATGTGAGTTGTGTGCAGATCTTATCAGATTCACATGTAAAGTTATGGCACAGACCCTGGAAGGTTAGCTGTGTACAGTAACAAGAAATGGACTACTGTTGTCCTCCAATCAACAACTATAGAGTAGCTGCTAGGTTGTTACTTCTTCTGAAGTAACTTCTATTATGCATAAATTGTGCATGAATTATGCTGGGTAATCAGGTAGTCTTCTGACTCCAGAATCAGGTGTGAAACATTTTTCACTTTCTTCCTTTCACATTCTTCCTTTGATGTTATCCCAGCAGATACCACTTCATAGATAGCAGCTCCTTCAAAAGAATGAAGTTGGTTAGCCTTTGTTAACTTTTTTCACTTTCTTGAGGATGCAAGCACTCCTAAACTCTCTAAAAGGAAGCCTGAACTGAATCACTCTTTCTTCCAGCTGGCAGTCCATCACGAGAAAGATTGTTCTTTGATGACTTAGTGACACACTGCTATCAGACTGGCATCATACATCAAAGCCTTCCTCACTTTGGTGATGTAATATGACCATCAATGCTTTTGTTTGTTTGTTTGTTTGTTTGTTTTGTGAGTAAAAGAATAACAAGTGTTCATTATGTAGGTGTATACATCTACTATTTATGATCTGCCTACAAATGTAGATGACACAGTTATTGCATATCCAGTTTTTATTTGAAAAACAAACTGTCAATATCTTCTAAAATTTACTTAAATGCACTATTCAAACTAGATTGGCATGATGATTGCAATGCCTACTCCTACTCCTTTTTTAACACAGCAGGTTTCTATTAAATCGTTTGCTGCAGAGCTGGCCTAGATGCACTGCTCTGGGCTATACCAGTCTGCCTTTTTTCAGATCCTGCATTTTCTGTTCTGTATGCTAGTGAGAAGGTCGTGCTTACCTTAAGGTGAATGTATTTTATCTTTTATACTTTCTACTGTGTTCTTATGAGAATCGTAACTGGGTAATTGCTGCTCCTTAGACTTAGTGTTTCAAGAGATGTAATCACATCAAATCTGTTGAGTGATTTTGTAATTATGTTTCATTTATTGTCTTCACTAAGATGTAGTATGAATATGCATAATCTTGCTTTCCTTGATGAGCTGTTTGACCAATTTTTTTTTTTTTTTTTTTTTTTTTTGTAATCAGTTGCTAAAATGAGAAGAATTGAAAAGTGTTAAAAGACAATGGACCATACATTCGTATTCTGGACATCAGTATTCCAGTGGGGTAGTAGAGGAAAACAGGATTACAACAAGGTTGTAATGAGTAGCTGGCTATATATTGCTGTGTAGCGAAAGAAAAAAAAGTGAAGATGTATGATAGGGTAAAGAACTTAAAACACACACTTGCTCAAGCCATCTATCATCACAGCATATTTTCTGAAAAAATAAAATAATAATAATAAAACAAGCAAACACAACCATCATACCTGTGTATGAGGTAAATGAGAATAGAAGAGAAGAGAACAGAACAGAACCCTGAACCCACCTCTGAATTTCTGTCAGAAGCTTGGGTCTGGATTTTGTAAAGCTCTTAAACTGTTTAGAGGTTACTGAATTAGACATTTTCTCTTTCTGTACTGCCAAACTTTTCAGTCTGAAGTCTATCAGTAGAAATAACAGTTGAGAAGATATTTTCTGGAAGTGTTTCTACTGGGTTAGCATACTTCTGCTGACCTGTTTCCACGGGGAATAAGAAACAGAACAAATGAGGTACTAGAATCACAGAATTGAAGGAGCCCACAAGGATCATCTAGACCAACTCTTGGCTCCACACAGGACCCAAAAATCAGACCACGTGTCTGAGAACATTGAACCAAGGGACGTCGGTTGCTCCTCATGTGTCTTGCCCTCTAGACCCAACTTTGTAGCCCTCCATTTCTAATAGTTTTATGTCGTTACACTGTGGCACCCAGAACTTGACACAGTACTCGAGATGAGGCTGCACCAGCACAGAGCAGAGCAGGACAATCCCTTCCCTCAACCAGCTGGCAGTGCCATCCATACCTGATGCACCCCAGGGTATGGTCGGTCCTCCTGACTGACAGGGCACACTGCTGGCTCACGTTCAACTGCTGTCGAACAAAATCCCCATAACCCTTTCTGCAGGGCTACTCTCCAGCCTCTCATTCCTCAGTCTGTACGTATAGCCAAGGTTGCCCCTTCCCAGGTGCAGAACTTGCTCTTGTTGAACAACTTGGTCTTGTTGAACTTCAACTTGTTGGTGATTTGTCAATCTAATTGATCTAAAGTGACCTAACTTGTCAAAATCTCTCTGCAAGGCCTCTCTACCCTTGAGGGAGTCAACTGCTCCTCCTAATTTAGTATCAGATGGAAACTTACTTAGTATACCTTCAAGTCCTGCTTCCAAGATGAGTATTTTAAGAATATGTTAGTAAAGAAAGGGTAGGCTTAAGTTGCATGACTTAATGATTTTGGATTTAATATTCAGTGTGCTGCAGCCTAATAGTACTTTTTAATAAATCAAAGTCATATAGATGGTGCTTCAAACACTCTCTATAACATACATAGAAATCTGTGTGGAAGTAATCAAACATAAAATTCTAGCTTGTGTTCTAGCTTGCATGTGGAAACACAGAGATGTTCCCTGTTTGGTGCTTATGCAAGACAATATTCTTTGTGAACCAAGATTCTCTTGATAATTTTTTCTAACTGGGATGATGAATCTCTTGTTTTGTTTCAGATTTGTGAAATAGTATTTGCTGTTATTTATGAAACAGCATATTTAATTTCTTCATGCTTTTAAGGCATTTTTTTTTCCCTTCTGAATTTATATCTGAAATAACTAGCTTGAACTCAGACTATTTCTATGAGATCTAAAGGAGCTCTTAATTTAAGGGAATTTGAAATGATGTACAAATTCCTTTACCAAGGAGTTTAAAGTATTAACAGGATTCAAATTATCAAGGATGCTTACCACATGCTGCCAGTCCCCAAAACCTCACTGTAAGTCATTGGTGATCTATGTAAAATGATCATTAAATGAATCATGGAAAGATACTGTTGTTTGTTTGTTTGTTTGTTTGTTTTGTTTTTTGTGATCTGTTTGCATGAAAAAAAAAAAGAAAAAAGAGGGAAATAAAACGACAGAGAGAGTCAGACAGTAGTAGCACCTATAGTTCTTTTAATTGGCATTAAACTCATTTGGGTTAGAACCATTATTTTACTTGCAGAAAGTCTTACACTTGCATTCCTCATCTCTTCACTCAGTAACTGAGATTGTGACTTGTCTCTAATACCTGAAGATGTTAGATCTTTTTTGGAATTACTGTACTGGATGGCATCAGAACAATTTTCTGTAACTTACGTACCTTAACAGGAAGAGAAGGGGAAATGGATTCTTGTTGTGGTGATTATCTGCTTACTTTGTTTTTTGCTCTCTGAAGATCATGTTACATTTCTTGTATATCACTTTTAATTTTCCTGGTCAATGTGGAGTACAAGAATTAATTTAATTTATTTTTTCTTCTATGCCTTGTTCCTATTTATATATTTCTATTGTCATCTCTTCAGCTAGCTTCCCTCATTGATACCTTCAACTCTGTGTATTTAAATAATCTTGTGTTGTTTCCATTCACTTCCAGAACAAACTCACTGATGATTTTACTTTTCTAATGAGATTTTAGAGCATTTGTTTGGCTTCATCCTTGTCTCTTTAAAATTGTATATACTCTTTTCTGTCATATACCATCTTCTGTGTAACCAAAATAAGCTGTGCCCCAGTAGGACTTCAGTAATTACATCTGATTTATCATAAATACTTTATCACTTTTAAAAAGTGCATCCAACAGAGCATGTATTATCTACTAATTACCCTATTTTTCTTTAAAATCCATGTTAGTCGTTTAATTATCTGAGTCTGCTCTTTTCAATAATGTCAATGCCTTTTCCATATTTCTTCTCTTAAATATGAGTATTATTATTATTATTATTATTATTATTATTTCTGAAATAATAGATGTATTCATTCATCTATACAACTTAGTACTGTTTCTGAGTTCCACTTGCTGGAAAATTAAAGATAGTTAATGGACAATGTAAAAACATCAAGCTCAAGTACTGCTACAATAAAGGTCATATTGTGAAACAGCTATCTGCAAGCCAGTGAGCTATTTAAATCATATTTAATGGTAACTAATTAGATCACATGGAAAATAGTCAAAGTATCACATACAGCTTCTGAGAGCTGTTCAGTTTTAACCTTGAACTCTAAGACAGGAAAACAAATAATTATTCTGCTTGATGTCAGTATTGCAAAGGCAAAAATATTGAGAGAAAACTTCAAGACAATTTCTTCATTGTCTAGGTGAGTAAGGATGACAATACTTGAAAATTTAATAGGTTCACTTTGTCTAAATAAGGAAAATGTCAAATATTCACTCCTCAGGAGTTTTTTATCTGGACTTTTCTTGAAATGTACAATTTGTGGGCAGGATAATGTCACACTCAGTTCTTGCAGTAGATTTAGTGTTCCTCACTCAGGTTGAACAGTGACCATAAGGACTGGAAAAAATGGTTCAAAACAAAATCTTTAGGGACAAGATCTGTTTCCAGTGGATGCCATGGGCAGCAGGGGGGTGCCTCTCCTCCTCTCTCCTCCTCTTCCCTCCCCTCCCCTCTATTCCGTGTTTTCTGGTTTTGAAGGTTAGCACAATTGGTCTTTGCTCCAAAAATTTGCTGAATATATGATTGTGCTGAGGTTTTTTAGATCCCACACATTACACAGATCTAATTCAAGATTCACTCACATTAGTAACATTTACAAATTTTATCTCAGCATGATGGTGTTCTAATGTGACATTTGTTCAGATTTAAGGACAGTGAAAGTTACCCAGAAGAATCTATTTGCCTCCCTTTTTGCCTCACTGATTTCTCTAAGCAAGTTGTATATGGCATATGCAAGTGGCATGGCTGGTTGGCTGATAAACCCCAAATCAATTTTTCAAATTTAGACTTGGAATTTTACCCCATGCTAATTTATGCTAATTGACTAGTTGGTTAATTTGTTAAATTGATTTGACAATAAACTTTAAGACAGAGGTTTACTCTTTCTATTGTTCAGGTTACTCTGTCTTTCCTGTATATTTTGTATTCTGCTATCATACTGCTACATTGATTGTCTGACTTTCATGGGATCCTGACATGTCTGGTATATTAATATCTTAATGTAGATCACACCTTCCAATTCCTCCATCTTATTTCTTAGGCTTCCAGCATTTACAAAGTGGCAGCATAGTATTGATTTGTTTCATTTCTTGGCACTCTTTTAGAATGGCAATCTGCTTATTTCCTATTTCCATATTTGATTATTTCTATCCTCTGACCCGTGCTTCTCTTGAGAATACAAAATTTTTGTGTCTTCATCTTTACAAATATTACCTCAAGCCCTGTGTACTTCTCTGCCTGTCAGCTTTTCTTCACTAGGTGTAAAGTTCAATGCCAGCCTTGTTCATTTTAGTTGTAAACACCTTGGTTCTTTACAGTTGAGATCAGGTCCCTTCCTCTTGTCCAGAAATTCACTTGCTTTTTGATAAACTGAATAATAACAAAACAGTAATATACATGGAAAAAAGGACTCTTTCCAAGTGTTTCCAAGCTGATTCCTTTTGAAGTTTACATGTCTTTCCTGGTAGGTATGTTGTCCTCTGTGGGCTCAGAAACCCACAAGTCTATTTGCCTGAGAAAGGAGCCTTCCACCATCACAAACTCTTTTTACACTTCCAGAAAGGTGTCCTTAATGCTGGATGTTAGCCAGTGCACCACACACTGTGCTCATTTCCCACTTGCTAACCTCTGATGTTTCTGAACTCTTTTTTGATCCTCCTAATATCTCCATTCCCATCCTGAGCAGGATGGGGTCTGCCTGTTGGGTGTTATCACCTCTGTTGCCTGGACACTGGCCAGGCTGAAGCTGAAGGTGTTTCTATGACCTCCTTTGTCTGCCTGAGTTTTTCCAAAACAAGTTGGACCAAAATTCTGTCTCAAGGGGTCCTGTAGAGACAGTACCACTCATTCATGCTTGTATATCCTTTTTCTGGATGAGGTAGCCATCAGTTGTACTTGATAAAATAACCTGCATGTTTCCCATGTTCTTTGCTCCTTTTTCAAATGGACAGAAGAGCATTTTTCATTCGTCTTTCATCCCTAGTGGACCTATTTACTCTCCTCCTGATATTCTTTCGGCCTGATAGTTGCCTATCTAGTTGCCATCTGCCTCCTATTACCTGCCACTGAACTCCCACTGCTGCAAAACTCCTGCTTGCCTAACAATTTTATTTAGTCCCATATGTCTGCTTATTATTCACTGAGGCTCTATTTGCTTCAGAGAAGTACAGAAAGTTTTTGTTCTGGGCAAAGGAAAATTTATATTAACAATTAATCACAGGCTTTGTGGATAACAAAATAGCTTTTGAAGGGCATATTTTGTTATTTGAATTCCATTTGCATAGCTTGTGTTCATGCTCCACCTTATATGTTAAAGCCTTATGCAACAGGTGAACCATGCATAGCAATCTTGTATGTCAAATTGCTGCAGAATTGGAGCCAGAGGAGAAAAATGATACATTTAAATTTAGAATGGAAAAAAAAAAATAAAAACTATGCAAACACTTAAATGATTATAAGGTACAACAATTGAAATAGAATAAAACATAGGCTTCTGCTTTTCCTTTGTGAACGCTATTATAGTAATTGCTTTATAGGATTACATTAATGTATATAACTACATCAAGGCATCTTTTGATGGAGTTGAAGGCAGCTACATTTGGAATATGTTTGGAATTCTGGAAATTACAATACATGGTCACATTTGTGAATAAGGAAAGATGTACTTTCTTGTTGCAGTGTTATTGTCTCATCAAAAATCCTTGTTGGAAACATCATATCAGTCCTTCCTATGTATTGTCACAGATTGCATTTGAAAGACAACAGAAAAAATCCTAGTATCTAAACTTATATATGAAAATGCTTATAACTTTATTATTGCAGTCATCCACAGTTTTATTAGTTTTTAGTTGTCCCTTTCCTTCCAACCCAACATTATCAATCCCAGTTGGCAGGATTTTTCATCAATCAATCTTCAATGGGCAGCCATTTGAAGCCATACTTTCAACAGCCCTTGCCATTTTTTTCCTAATAATTGGAAAAGCTTGTTGTTTTTGGCAAAAGGCTGATGAGGAGGCATGTATCCTCTCCTTCTGCTTCTGTTGCAAATGTTATGCACAAGTGATCAAATTAATAAGATTTGTTTGCAACATTAACTAATTCATAAAACCGAAGAAAAAATACTTCCAAATATCACTTATGCCAAGAAATTCTATCCGCTTATAGTACATATCTTGAGATCTTTAACATTTAAAAAGACATGACAAATCTCCAAATCCTATTAAATGTATACCAAGTGACTAACATTTGTGCTAATTAAATGGACATAATATACTCCTTGGTAGCATAGTCGTTAAAATAATACAGTTTCTGTTGGCCTGTTCTCCCAATATTACTCAATTGAAGACAATTCAATATTCGCAAGGAAATTCTAGTCCATTAAACTACACAGTTGTAGAAATCCTCTCCTAATGAGGATGTGTAGACCAGTATGTGTTCCTGATATATGTGTACATTCCCATCGCCATGGACTTTCGTCAATGGTATGGCTGTGTAATAGATCAGCAACTATGCTTAAATGTGTGTATTTTCTTGGGAAACAAGAACACCTCTGCCATGTTTGTATCTATATTTTCCTATCAACAATAGGTGAGTGAATAGAATTCATAAGGACTCTCTTTGAAAGAATAGAATCACAGAATATCCTGAGTTGAAAGGGAGCTGCAGGGTTCATTGAATCCAGCTCCTGGCTTCCCACAAGACCACCCAAAAATCAGCCCTTGTGTCTGACAGCAGCGTCCAAACACTTGAACTCTGGCAGGCTTGGTGCTGTGACCACTGCCCTGGGGAGCCTGTCCCAGTGCCCGACCACCCTCTGGGTGCAGAACCTTTCCCTAACCCCCAGCCTGACCCTCTCCTGTCCCAGCTCCATGCTGTCCCCAGAGAGCAGAGCTCAGCGCCTGCCCCTCCACTCCCCTCGTGAGGGAGCTGCAGGCCTCCATGAGGCTTCCCCTCAGCCTGCTCTGCTCTGTGCTGAACAAACCAAGGGACCTCACCTGCTCTTCGTATGTCTTGCTTTCTAGACCCATCTTTGCAGCCCTCCTTTGGACACTCTATAATAGTTTTATCTCCTTATATTGTGTTGCCCCAAACTGCATGCAGCACTCAAGGTAGGCCGCATGAACGCAAAGTAACACAGGAAAATCCCTTCCCTTGACCAGCTGGCAATGCTGTGCTTGAGGCACCCCAGGACAAGTACTGTATTTTTGTAATCAAGGTTTTTTATGCAAATGTTGATGCACATTCATCCTGTATGTAGGAGATCCTTCTCAGTCAGATCCTTCTCATCATCCAACTGACAGAACAGAGCACCATAAGGCAGTGGATTTACACTACTTGATTAGTATGTGTAAATTAAGTGCAGACTATTATAAAGTATCTTTATTCTTTATGTTCTGCCTTGCTAGAGCTGCAAGGCAGGTGTATTCAGTTTCTAAAAGAAAAATTTACTTCCAGTGCCATTCTCTCTTCTGAATTTACTCTGCACGTAATCTACTGTCTGGCAATGCCCTTTTCAATATCTGCTACAGTTTAAAACATGGCCAGCATTACTGATTATCCAAAACTGAGTTCAGAATGGCCTTTCTAATGACATTTCAAATTTCAAGAAACTTCAACAAACTTTGGCTTTTAACAGCTGCAGTTGGAGACTCATCAAGCTAGCATTGAAGACAAACTATATATTGAATTGCACCAGTGATAAGCCTGTTGATTTTGTGGCAGAACCGGCTCAGGTACATGCCAATTTTGGGCAAATTATTATTACTTTTTTAAATATATCCCTTTTATCAGTATTCTGTATGCTGGGTTTTATGATGGCTTCCAGTATACACATAAAAGTTTTATCTGCAACAAACTCCCATGCTATAATCTGCTACCTCCATTTTCTGCTTCTGTTGTGCCAGCGTCACCGCATGTGTGCGAACAGTTAAAGCTGTTTGGAATTCTCTGAAAGAGAAAATGAAACAAATGATATTTTCTGTTTCTAGTAGTGAGATGAGCTCTGGAAAAATGAATTGGAAAGGGAATCAAAACAACACTGGGGTGTAAAGCAATTCTTACAACTGATAGCAAAGGAAAGCACTGTAGCCTGATTCAATCTTCTTTGATGTGTCTGGTCATCAGCACTTATTAGCAGCTCAACTTCTGAAATCTTCCAGTTGCTTTATTCACCTGAAAACTATGCAAGTTGCAGAACAACACTGATGGATTAAAATCTTCCCACTGGGATTTCTTTGCTTGATTCTTTAGAAGGAGAACTTTCCACAAACATTATTTCACGAATAAATATATGAAAGAGGTTTCATACGATGGATATTTTTAATGAAATAAAGTAATCTTAATGATCTCAATGGTTTTGCAAAGTGATGATGAGGTTTCCTACAGCACTAAAAATAAAATGACAGTTGGGGTGGAGGAGAAAGAAAGGAGACAGAGTTTGAAAATCCCTGACCCACCCAATTTCTAATTGCTTTTCAGGCACAGTTTGTGATCCTTTCAAATGCTCTAAATTAATCACCATTGCAAAAGTTAAAACAGGGATCACTCAACACTCCAAAGGAAATCTTAAGAAAAAAAATTAGCATGTTAAACCTGGCTGCTAGGTAACGTGATGTTACTGAATACTTCTGGGGATACAGAACCCTATATGTAATTCAGGGCACTGTGAAAAATGGGAGAGAAGGAAAAAGAAGTTAACAGCTGACAAAAACTGCAGCAAATTGATTGAGGACATTTAACCTTTTATGCTTATTTATTTTAGTCTTTTTTTCAATAAAGACTGTTTTCTTAGTTGTAATAGAAGTTTGTTGGAATAGAAATCACAAACAAACAAACAAACCAAAAAACAACCAACCAACAAAAAAAAAAAGGGAAAAAGAAAAAAAAAAAAAAAAGCCCCAGTAAGTTGGATTTCATTTTAATTGAAATGGTCTTTCTTTCCTAGCTACAGTCTGGTGGAATGTGAATTTCATTTGACAGCAAAGAAGAAGAAAAGAAAGGCACTGAATTTATTTTTTATTCTAAGGTTTAACTAATTTGTTCATAACTGACTTTTATTGACTTTTATGAGTTTAGGAGAAGACTTAATGTAGTGTGTTCTTTCCTTTTAGGAATGTGTCTTCTGTAGGAGCACAACAGTTCACTGATATTTGTTTCTGTTTTCTTTGCATCTCACAAAGGGATGCAAAAGGGCCTTTTTTTTTTTTTTCTTTTAATCTAATTTACTAAGATATAAAATTTACTAAGATAAAAATATGTAAATTACAGTGTAAAATACTTTTTTTGTTGTTGTTGTACTACAGTCTGTCACCCTGCAACCCTGCAGTTAGCTGTACTGTTAGCAAAGCAGAAGTTACTAATGTTATTTATTAAGTACATTTGTTTGTGGATACAAAGAGGGAGAGAAAGAAGTTTTTTTTTTTTTTTTTTTTTTTTTTTTTTTTTTTTGTGGTAAGCAAAATTGAATTTCAAATTTTAGACATCTGGTCGATCATATATTATGCCAGTGTAATTTTCTGAAATGGAACATATTTTTTTTTTCTCTTTGTAACTTCATTGTCAAATTCAGAACTGTTCCTGAATTCCTGCAAATATAAACTCTGCTGTTGTAATCTATGATCTTTCAGCTGGAGCTTCTAAAAGTCCCTCTCCCTCTTGTGCTTTTTAAAATCCATTCAGTTACTTATCTTGTCAACGACTTTCTCAGTGATAGTCTGGGCACGCTCAATGGCTTCTTAGGTGTATTTTCCTCATTTGCATGATAGTCCATTGAGTTACTATTTTAGGCAAAGCTTATTTGGTAAGTTAAAGTGGAAATTGTTCCTATGAATCTTTTTTTTTTTTTTTTTTTTTTTTTTTCCTGCAGGGGAGAGATGATTATCATTCTATTATAATTACTGAAATTTCTTCCTGCAGAAAAAAAGACTTGATCTATTTAAAAGAAAACCACAGGTGCAAAACTACTACAAGGATACAAGTAGATACTATTATTATTACAAAATTATAATCTTGATCCTAAGATCCTAAGACTTAAGGGAATGTCTTTACATTTCCCAGGGCTTAGTATCAAGCCTTCCAGGAGGTTGCTTCTCTGTAGACTGCTAAGAACTTCACAAGAAAGGGCTGTAGCCTGTGGTACATTACTTTCTGAAAGTGTAAAATAAAGCAGGAGCTCATTCACTAATGCAAAATAACTAGCACTTGCACTTTCTTGACTTTCATGTACTAACCTCTAAAGTAGTGTCCTAGATGTCAGAAGAGCCATGCACAGTGATTTATTTCTATAAGAACTGATGACTTAATATTTTGCCAAGAAAACATTCACTTTAAAACAATATTATAGTATACATGTAACAACAGATGTTTAACGGATCTTTTATTTACATCCTGTCCAAAAAGGCAAAAGACTATAGAAAAAATGTTTTTATTTTATTTATTAAAATTGTTGACTGTCTTACTTGTCTACAGAAAACATCAAGGATCAAATATTCACTTTTTAAAAAGACTGTCATGAATTTGTAAGAGTTTTTTCCATTTTTATCATATTTTAGATTTTTTTTTGTCTCATCTGAATTAACTTTAATGGTGATAAAGAAAACAATCTTTGATATTTAAAAACAATCATATTTTCCTTGTTCAAAATCCAGAGACTCATCAACTTAAGAAAAAAGATGGAATAAACCAAATATAAGTATATTTTTATACAAAAAAAAAACAGCCTTGAAGACAAAATATTCATAAAGTTAAGAACCGCTCACACTGTTTGACATAAGTGTAATTTGGTACATTATTGTTCCTAACTTTACTATTTACCATTTACTTTATATAATTTTTATTTATTATATATTTTACTTTATATATATATATATATTTCTATGTAAGGTGTTTTTTGTTTTTTTTTTTTGAACAATTTGAGTTTATCTCCGTTACACTTTTACATGAAGTATGTACTGCTGAGTAATTTATAAAATTGGTTTCTAAACACTGGAAGCAGACGGCAGGAGCAAATAATTGCTCTTAATGAATTTCTCTGTATTACTGTTATAATCAATATAAAACATTGCATTTCAGCCTAAAGCTTGGCATGACATCACTGTAAAGCAAGATTGCTATCAAGAGCAGCATTTATGACAAGGAACATTTCAGTCTCATTTAAAAAGTAAGTTCTTTCCTTTGTATCTGTCGTGGTTTAACCCGGCTGGCAGCTAAACACCATGCAGCCGTTCGCTCACCCTCCCCCCTCCCTCTCTGGGACGGGGGAGAGAAATGGAAAGTGAAGCCCGTGAGTTGAGATAAAGACAGTTTAATAAGACAGGAAAATAATAATAATAATAATAATAATGATGATACAATGGTGATAATACGAAAGTAATAATAGTATGTACAAACAAGTGATGCACAATGCAATTGCTCACCACCCGCTGACCGATGCCCAGCCTAACCCCGAGCAGTCCGGCCCCCTCCCCCCGGCTAGCCACCCCTATATATTGTTTAGCATGACGTCAGATGGTATGGAATACCCCTTTGGCTAGTTTGGGTCACCTGTCCTGGGTCTGTCCCCTCCCAGCTCTTACTGCACCCCCCAGCCTGCCCGTTGGCAGGACAGAGCAAAGGCTGAGATGTCCTTGGCTTAGTATAAGCACTGCTCTGCAACAATTAAAGCATCGGGGTGTTATCAGCACTCTTCTCATTCTAAGCCAAAACACAGCATTCCACCAGCTACTAGGAAGAAAATTAATTCTGTGCTAACTGAAACCAGGACATCTATCCACCCCTTATTCCATACCATTTATGTCATGCTCAGGTTACACTCTTTTCCATACATTCTAATTAGTCACCTATAGTAATCATGGTAGTGATAATATACAGTATAATATACTATTTAACATGGTGCAATTCAGTTCATGGGCTATTCTCACCCAGTATTAAATCTCCTTGAGGTACACACCGGACCTCTCCGTTCTTTTGCATTACCCACCAAGTATATCCAGGTCCCTGAGCGAAAACAATTCCACGAATAGGTTTGCCTTTTCCTGAGGCAGGAGTAGCCCAGACTGTTTTACCCAGCATATTTTTTACATGCACTACAGGAACTTTATCCCCATCTACAGTACGTAACAGGTTTGATTGGGCAGGTCCAGCTCGGTTGGTAGATCCCCTAGTATTGACTAACCAGGTGGCCTTTGCCAAATGCGTATCCCAGTTTTTGAACGTCCCAGCGCCCATTGCTTTCAAGGTAGTCTTTAACAGGCCATTGTATCGTTCAACTTTCCCGGAGGCTGGTGCATGATAGGGGATGTGATACACCCATTCAATACCATGTTCTTTGGCCCAAGTGTCTATAAGGTTGTTTCGGAAGTGAGTCCCATTGTCTGATTCTATTCTTTCTGGGGTGCCATGTCGCCATAGGACTTGCTTTTCAAGGCCCAGGATGGTGTTCCGGGCGGTAGCATGAGGCACAGGATATGTTTCCAGCCATCCGGTGGTTGCTTCCACCATTGTAAGTACGTGGCGCTTGCCATTGCGAGTTTGAGGGAGTGTGATGTAATCAATCTGCCAGGCCTCTCCATATTTATATTTCAGCCATCGTCCTCCATACCAAAGAGGCTTTGACCGTTTGGCTTGCTTGATTGCAGCACATGTTTCACAGTCATGAATAACCTGTGCTATAGCGTCCATGGTCAAGTCCACCCCTCGATCACGAGCCCATCTGTATGTTGCATCTCTACCTTGATGGCCTGAGGTGTCATGGGCCCATCGGGCTATAAATAATTCACCTTTATGCTGCCAATCCAGGTCCACCTGAGCTACTTCAATCTTAGCAGCCTGATCCACCTGCTGGTTGTTTTGATGTTCTTCAGTAGCCCGATTCTTGGGCACATGAGCATCTACGTGGCGTACTTTCACAGCCAGGTTCTCTACCCGAGCAGCAATATCTTGCCACAATGCAGCAGCCCAGATAGGTTTGCCCCTACGCTGCCAGTTGTTTTGCTTCCATTGCTGTAACCATCCCCACAGGGCATTTGCTACCATCCATGAATCGGTGTAGAGATAGAGAACTGGCCATTTTTCTCGTTCAGCAATGTCTAAAGCCAGCTGAATGGCTTTCACTTCTGCAAACTGACTCGATTCACCTTCTCCCTCAGCAGCTTCTGCAACTCGTCGCGTAGGACTCCATACAGCAGCCTTCCATCTCCGATGCTTCCCCACAATACGACAGGACCCATCAGTGAACAGGGCATATTTCTTTTCATTCTCTGGCAACTGGTTGTACAGTGGGGCTTCTTCAGCACGACCCACCTCCTCCTCTGATGATATCCCAAAGTATTTGCCTTCTGGCCAGTCCATGATCACTTCCAATATTCCTGGGCGACTGGGGTTTCCTATTCGAGCCCGCTGAGTAATCAGTGCAACCCACTTGCTCCATGTAGCATCAGTTGCATGATGCGTAGAGGGGACCCTTCCCTTGAACATCCAGCCTAGTACCGGTAATCGGGGTGCTAGGAGGAGCTGCGCTTCAGTACCGACCACCTCCGAAGCAGATCGAACTCCTTCATATGCTGCCAATATCTCCTTTCAGTTGGAGTATAGCGGGCCTCAGATCCTCTGTATCCCCGACTCCAAAACCCCAGAGGCCGACCTCGAGTTTCCCCAGGTTCTTTCTGCCAGAGGCTCCAGGTGGGGCCGTTCTCCCCGGCTGCAGTGTAGAGCACATTCTTTACATCTGGTCCTGTTCGAACTGGCCCAAGGGCTACTGCATGGACTATTTCCTGCTTGATTTGTTCAAAGGCTTGTCGTTGTTCAGGGCCCCATTCAAACTCATTCTTCTTACGAGTTACTTGGTAGAGTGGGTTTACAATCAGACTGTAATTTGGGATGTGCATTCTCCAAAACCCCACAACACCTAGGAAAGTCTGTGTTTCTTTTTTGTTAGTTGGTGGAGACATAGCTGTTATTTTGTTGATCACATCCATTGGGATTTGACGACGTCCATCTTGCCATTTTATTCCTAAAAACTGGATCTCCCGTGCAGGTCCTTTGACTTTATTTTGTTTTATGGCAAAACCGGCTTTCAGAAGGATTTGGACTATTTTCTTCCCTTTCTCGAAAACTTCCTCTGCTGTGTCACCCCACACAATAATGTCATCGATGTACTGCAGGTGTTCAGGAGCTTCCCCCTGCTCTAGTGCAGACTGGATCAGCCCATGGCAAATGGTAGGGCTGTGTTTCCACCCCTGGGGCAGCCTATTCCAGGTATATTGGACTCCCCTCCAAGTGAAGGCAAATTGTGGCCTGCACTCTGCTGCTAGAGGGATGGAGAAAAATGCATTAGCGATATCAATTGTGGCGTACCACTTGGCTGCCTTCGATTCAAGTTCATACTGAAGTTCCAGCATGTCCGGCACTGCAGCACTCAGTGGTGGCGTGACTTCGTTCAGGCCGCGATAGTCCACTGTTAGTCTCCACTCGCCATTAGACTTTCGCACTGGCCATATGGGACTATTGAAAGGTGAATGAGTCTTGCTGATCACTCCTTGGCTCTCCAATTGACGAATTAGCTTATGGATGGGAATCAGGGAGTCTCGGTTGGTGCGATATTGCCGCCGGTGCACAGTTGTGGTAGCAATTGGCACTTGCTGTTCTTCGACCCTCAGCAACCCCACAACAGAAGGGTCCTCTGAGAGACCAGGCAAGGTAGATAATTGTTTAATGCCCTCTGTCTCTAAGGCAGCAATACCAAAAGCCCACCGGAACCCTTTTGGGTCCTTGCAGTATCCTCTTCTAAGATAGTCTATGCCAAGGATACATGGAGCATCCGGACCAGTCACAATGCGGTGCTTTTCCCACTCATTCCCAGTCAGACTCACTTCAGCCTCCAATACAGTCAACTGCTGAGATCCCCCTGTCACTCCACAAATATAGATGGGCTCTGGTCCTTTATAGCTCGATGGCATTATAGTACATTGTGCACCGGTGTCTACTAAAGCCTTATACTTCTGTGCGCGTGATGTGCCAGGCCATCGAATCCACACAGTCCAATAAACTCGATTGTCCCTTTCCTCCCCCTGGCTGGAGGCAGGGCCCCCCTAATCCTGGTCAGAATCTTCCTCGTTTCTGTGTTTGAAGGACTGTCTGCTGGAAGTTGGAGCAGCAAACTTTTCGGAGAATCCCTTTTTCCTGATTGTTTTCTTTTGCAACTCACGTACCCGTGCCTCTAGGGTCGCGGTAGATTTTCCATCCCACTTTCTCATGTCCTCTCCATGGTCTCGTAAGTAAAACCACAGGGTGGCACGGGGTGAGTACCCACCATATCGTCTTCCTTGTGTGGGTGAACGCCTACCCCTGACAGCTGAGACACTGCTTTGTGCAGGTGCGAAGGAGAATAATCTCTCTTCAAGTTGGTGAACCTTTTCAGAAAGTTTCTCCCAAGTGTTCTCCTTTGGTCGGTGGGCACTGGTTGGTTCAGGTGGGGAGGACAATAGATTCTCTTCAAGTTGGTGAACCTTTTCAGAAAGTTTCTCCACAGCTGAGACGCAGGCCTGTAAGGAAGAGGAGAGACTTTCTTCGTACTGCCGGAGTTGTTTAGCCGCTTCACCCACTGTGGGTTCCTCATCCTCTTTCCAGGCCATTATTGCCAATGAGCTGGCATATGATGATGGTGCACTCCGTACAAACTTCCGCCACATGGGTCGTGTACACTTGACTTCATCTGGATCTGTGGATGTTTGTTTGAGGTCTGGATCCTCATAAATCACTTCCCGTACGGCTAATTCCCTCAGGTACTGGATTCCCTTCTCCATAGTGGTCCACTTGCCTGGTAGACATAAAATATCTTCCTTGAAGGGATACCTTTCCCTCACAGCTGAGAGGAGACGCCTCCAGAGGCTGGTGGGTCGTGCTCCATCTGCAATTGCTTTGTCAATGCCGGCGTCTCGAGCAAGGGATCCCAGCCGCTTGGCTTCCCTGCCGTCTAATTCCACACAATTGGCTCCAGAGTCCCAGCACCGGAGCAGCCAGGTGACAAGCTGCTCACCTATACAGCGACCAAAATCTTTTCGGACATCTCGTAGCTCGCGCTCGTTTAGGCTTCGGGTAGTTACTGTTGCTCTTTCGGCATCCTCATCTTCCTCCTCCTGAATCCTTGACGGCCCAGCGTCGTCATCATCTTCGTCATCTCTATACTTAGTTTTGGCAGAAGCCTTACCTGGATTGGCAGAAGACTCTCTGCGTTCTAAACGACTTGAATTTCTATACCATATTTTCACCTTCTCTACAGGGGCAGCTTGCACTGCTACTGCTCGTTTCTCTGACTTTGTTACAGGGTCTGCCACAGGGGTTGGAATGCCCTCTGCAGGGTCAACTTGCACTGCTACAGCTCGTTTCTCTGACACGGCCACAGGAGCTGGAGCGGCTACAGGAGCTGGAGCAGTTGCAGGAACCGGAGCTGTAGCGGCTACAGGAGCTGGAGTTGGAGCTGGAGCAGTTGCAGGAGCTGGGACTGGAGCAGCAGTAGGAGCTGGAGCTGGAGCGGCTTCAGGAGCTGGAGCTGGAGCGACTTCAGGAGCTGGGACTGGAGCAGTTGCAGGAACTGGGACTGGAGTAGCGGCCGGAGCTGGAACTGGAGCGACTGCAGGAACTGGGACTGGGGCGGCTTCAGGAGCTGGGACTGGGGCGGCTGCAGGAGCTGGGACTGGAGCGGCTGCAGGAGCTGGGACTGGAGCGGCTGCAGGAGCTGGGACTGGAGCGGCTGCAGGAGCTGGGACTGGAGCGGCTGCAGGAACTGGGACTGGAGCGGCTGCAGGAGCTGGGACTGGAGCGGCTGCAGGAGCTGGGACTGGAGCGGCTGCAGGAGCTGGGACTGGAGCATCTGCAGAAGCTGGGACTGGAGCGGCTGCAGAGTCCACCGTAGGGGTCACAGTGGCCGTTGGATCTGTCACGGGACTTGGAGTGGCCGCAGGGTCTGTCACTAAGTTGATAGCAGTATCCATGGCAGCTCGATAGGCGTAAGCCAGGCCCCAGCATGTTACAATGATTTGTGTTACTTTGGAACTTCCCGAATCGCGACACCTTTTATTCAAGCATTCTGCCAGTTTTTGAGGATTTTGCACTTGTTCAGGGGTGAATTTCCAAAACACTGGGGGTGCCAACTGGTCTAGATGCCTGCCCATATCCTCCCATACTCCCTGCCACCCACAACTATACTGCCTCCGGGCAGATCTCCGGATGAGCTTCCTAAGTAGTTGTTTAACTTTAAGCAGAACCTGAAGTGCATTCAGGAGGCAGAACAACAAGACTATGCTGGTCTGAGTATCCCAAGGATATTCAATATCTTGGAGAGCTATTGTAATAAACTCGGAGGATAAGAGGGTGGTGAAGGAGGAAGGGAGAGTGATCAAGTAAGAAAAATTATCTTCCCCTTTCCCCTCCACAGATTGACTCCCTAATGAAAAAAGGCAACAGATACAATTGCTAATAGTTTCCAAAATACAGTTTCCAAAGTATAGAATCGAAGATGTTACTGAGTACAAATACCAGGTTAGAGTCATGGCCAGATATTTCATCATCTCATAAGCCACTGATACAACACACAGTACCATAATGGTCTGAAACCAGGGCCCGGAGAGGATAAACAACATGACAGAGAGCACATACGGAAAATAACGTGCTATAATACTCAATTTGGAAAACAGGCGCAGCACAGTTGAGATTAAAGCAATCAGCATTATGACAAGTGACTATTAAGCAGGTCTAATACTTATACCAATTTTAGTTTAACACACTCTGGTCAGATCTGCCGTTATCTCAACCTTTCGTGCCCCACGTTGGGCGCCAAAAAGACTGTCGTGGTTTAACCCGGCTGGCAGCTAAACACCATGCAGCCGTTCGCTCACCCTCCCCCCTCCCTCTCTGGGACGGGGGAGAGAAATGGAAAGTGAAGCCCGTGAGTTGAGATAAAGACAGTTTAATAAGACAGGAAAATAATAATAATAATAATAATGATGATGATACAATGGTGATAATACGAAAGTAATAATAGTATGTACAAACAAGTGATGCACAATGCAATTGCTCACCACCCGCTGACCGATGCCCAGCCTAACCCCGAGCAGTCCGGCCCCCTCCCCCCGGCTAGCCACCCCTATATATTGTTTAGCATGACGTCAGATGGTATGGAATACCCCTTTGGCTAGTTTGGGTCACCTGTCCTGGGTCTGTCCCCTCCCAGCTCTTACTGCACCCCCCAGCCTGCCCGTTGGCAGGACAGAGCAAAGGCTGAGATGTCCTTGGCTTAGTATAAGCACTGCTCTGCAACAATTAAAGCATCGGGGTGTTATCAGCACTCTTCTCATTCTAAGCCAAAACACAGCATTCCACCAGCTACTAGGAAGAAAATTAATTCTGTGCTAACTGAAACCAGGACATCTGCTCTTTTTCACAATGCATTGTTCTTCTGGTTTATTATTCATCTTTTCACTGTTCACTCAGTAGTTTCAGATTCTGTTTTTACGTATTTCCTCCTGATATTTTTCAGACCATTGGTACTGTATTATCATGGATCATTAAATGCATTAAATCCTCTTTGCTCAGAAAATGCAATCCATTCTAAGGAAAAATTGCATTCTTTTTTATTACCTAATAACATTTTAAAAAAACATTTTGCAATAGATGTTTTATCTTACTGGCTACTCCTTCTTTAGATATGCTTTCCTGTTATTTATCTTTACTTTGTTTGAATTATTTCTATTTTTTTATTTTCATATTTTGAAGTGTAAAATCCAAAGTATAAAATTTGTGAAAACTCAAAAATTTTCTCTAAAATTCAAAAGTTTTATAAAGCAAAACTAAAACTCTATAGCACTCCTCTCATAATAGAAACAGAGATTTACCTTGGATTCCAATGCATCTTAAATGCAATTAAAATTTCTTATTATTCATGAATGAACACCCAGCAACCTTCTCTAATTTCTTTTCACTATATTTTATCTCCTTTTATTTCTGTTCTTCTTGCTGTGCACATTTTTTTAACCTTAAAACATAGACTAAATAATGCTGCTTATATAGTTTTGCTTGCCTCAGCCTTTTGCTCAGATGAGGAAAAAACACTTCCTGAATACTGATCCAACTTTATTTATTCATTAGAGAAAAGTTATCAAGGTGAAGGGTATTATTATATTTAACTAGAATGAAAGATGTGTTATTAGCTCTGCACTAACATTCAAAGATGACTCTGCAGCATACCAGCAGTTCCTCCCAAAACCTTTACTTGGTGGTACTAGGTGTGGTGCACAGACTATATGAACAAATCTTCTTAATACACAAACATCTCAAGGGCAGGGACAGTTAGCTGGTAACCAGGAACTCAAGGCACGGAAGGAGTACAGACTTGCTAAGGATTTTAAATCAATAGAAGAATAGTAATTGTTATAAGTCGGTGGCATCTTGACAATAGAAAAAATATTGTATTTCCAGGTTGAAATAGAATTTCATGTGTGCAGATGACAGCTGCTTGTTTGCCATGATTATTGCATGTTTGCCATATCATGCATGTTTGCCATTATTATTTACTTCTAAAACCATCTGGTTTGGTTTATGATGAAGTGTTGAGGTATGTTCACTCTCACTGTCCATTTTTAAACTGTAACTACCACCTGGAATGTGAGAGTTTACTAGTAGGTACTATATAGTTAAAGTGATAATGATAATGCATCATATAAATAAGTTAATACAGGTGCAGAAGGCTTTGGTACAGTTGAATTGAAAGAGGATGTGATACAGTCAAATACCTGCAAACCTTTTGTGCATTTTGCTTAGAACAGTAGAAATAAATTATTTCAAAGCCTATAAGTTATTTCAAAGTAAAGGACATGATTCAAATGAAAAGGAATAACGTGAAAAAACATTTAACAGCCTCTTATTTAAAACAACAACAACAACAACAACAACAAAAAAACAGGAAAAATAAGTGCAATTAACGAGTGTTCAGATGTTAGGAACTGTCATGTTCAGTAGATAAGCCTGAACTGTGCAAAATAAAATAAAAGCATGTAGTGACATATTTTTCTCCCTACATCTTCAAGTTTGCCCAGAAGGAATTTCAACGATACACATTTTTTTCAGTTCCTTTGTTCCCTATACATTTTCAGCACTTTGTCAGAGATTTAAATATTGATTCCCTTTTAAAAATTCAGGAATTTTAAAGATATATATATATATATTAATTAATATATATTAAAATAATGCTTAAGAGTTTTATATATTCTCTTTTAAAAAGGGAATACATTCAGTGAACTACACAAACAGAAAAAGAAAAAAGTGGAAAATGTCAAGCAAGCATTCTCCTTCATTCAAATATTGTATCAGTGAAATTTGGCTATAGATTAATAAAATCTCAGTCTGTCAATTAATTATTACTTCTATTTTAAGAAATTATTTCTTTTATTTTAAGAAATAATTTCTTGATATCAGCCTAAAACAGGTTCTATTGTCTGAATGATTGCTTTATTCTTAATCTTTCAGTTATAAAGATGTAGGTCATATAGTGGCTATATAAACTTTTACATCTAGTGAGAAAATCATGCAGTATAAAATCCATTAGAAAGAAATGACTTTATTCAGGACATGAAACTATCCCTTGTTCATGATTTCTATAAGGCTACTGGGCAGAATACTTAACTCAAATCTCCTCAGGTCAATTTCTTTCTTTAATACTAACATACAGCTATGAACATGTATTATTACAGAAATGAAGTAATGGAAAATCATCCTGATGTGAAAGCATATTAGAAATCATAAGTGAATAGGCTTGGGGCACTTGAATAACAAAGCAATGCAATACTGAAAGTTGGCAACAATTCAGCTCCTTTAAGGCTTATAGATTACCTGGATTTTGGTTCAGTTCATACTATCTGACTACACAGGTTTCACATGATGTTGCTACTGAGATTTGTCACCAGGTTATGAATTGCAAATATGGTTGTGAATATAGAATGCCTTATCCAGAATGAGATAAATAGTAGGAATATGAAGAGCTTATTAATTTGTTGGTAATTTTAGTTGTTATGCCAACATCTGTGTAAATCTGTGTAAACTGGTTTAATAACTAATCAAAGTTAATATGTATATAATATGGATGATTTTCAAAAACAAATGTATTTAAAAAATACTTCTTAAAGTACTCAAAGAACTCTTTAGAATTTTATAAATGGATTTAGAGAACTTCTGTAACTCCTGTCATGTACTGAATACAAAATAATATGAAAACATACCAAGTTTTTATAATACAAATGTACAATTTATTTTAAATTTCATTCTCAGATGATGAATAAAACTGATTTTATTGCAAAGTGATGGTGAGACATATGAGAGCAAACTGTTATTTGCCACAGTAATGTATATAGAAAATCATCTCACAGAGAAAAAGATAAAGTTGGTGAGCAATAGATTAAAAAACAAATCAATTTCTGATCATGTTGTGATTCTTAGTATGTCCTATTAAAGTGGCAATGCTATGCGAAAAACATACCTAAAGATATAAATGAACTGTATCAACATTATTGGCCAATGCTATTTTTGTATTTAAGAAATTAATCACCTAACATTTCATATATTCTTACACAAAAACTAAATGAAAAACATAGCGAGTCATCTGACATTAATAATAATAATAATAATTCATCCAGTTGTTTTGAAACACTTGGAAAATGCAGTATAAAATTAGATATTTTCAGAAAACTGTTTAATAAAATTGATCTTAGAATCCCCCCAAATGACATATTTTTCTTGCCTGGAAATCCTGTTTTCTGAGACTCGTTTAACAAATTCCACCAAATAGGGTACAATGAAGGCCCTCATGAAGGTTAAAAATTATGCAAAACTGCAACTTCTCATAACAGCCTTCCAAACTAAGTCAAAAGCTCTTCATGATGTTATTGTCATTGTCATTGGTAAATATTATTAGCTAAAATAAATCATACTATCTTCTAACAGATTTTACCAAGCTGGGACAGATGAGGTGAATTTTGTGCTCTAATGACACCTGTGGTGAGGGTCCAAGGACAAAGGCACAAGTCTCTGTAATTATACATGTAATGATACAACTGGAAGATTGTTAAGAAACACAAAAATGAAACACCAGGCCCTGCTGTCATACTCCTACAGGGAAAGAGAAACATAAGAGGTGGATATAGGTTACTGTTGAAGATGCCATGCAAAATCATCCTTCCATTCCTTCATATGGCACCCTCAGATATAGTGCTCCCCTTGTTTCACAAATCCCTTACACATAAAGGATCTAATACTGAACTATTAAAATCAATGGGTGCTTTGACTTCCACTTCAGTGGGAGCAGGACCAAGTTAAAAATGGTTACTGAAGTCATGCAGTGAGCCTCTGAAAGCAGTCAGAGCTGATCTCAAAAACAAATCAATTGCTGGGGAGAAAAGATGAGTTAATATGCACAGCGGAGTCCAGCTGAGGATTTACCAGCTGGAAGGAAAAAAGCATCATGGGCAGAAACACAGCACATTGCTATTCCTTTAATATTTTGGGGTATGAAATGCTCTTAAGATAATTATGGAAACAAAGTCCCTTCTATAAGCTACAGAAATAGAGGCTGATAGAAGAGACCACAGATATTAAAAGTTCTGATTGTAGTGTGGGGAACAAGAACTGGCAGCTGTGACTACAGCTATGTGAACAGTTCATTTTCAGACAAGTTCTAGGAAATTTCCAGATTCCTATTTCTCATGATTCAGCTGGCAATGGCAAAAAAAATAAAAATAAAAAAATTACTCCTCTGCTTGACTTTTGCAGTAGAATAGCTACTGCAATTACTGTTGTTTTTGTGAAATAGTTACTGAAATTGCTTTTCTTTTTAAGCAACATAACCTTGAACCTGGAAAAATTAAAGTGGAAAACTATTATAACACTGTGTCCAGTGCTATGTGACTGTTGGTGGGAATAAGTCCCTTTGCTACTGGGAAGTAGAGAGCCAGCAACGTTTTCTGTTGAAATTTTTATATTTCTGGAACATGCCTGAAAAACAAACTATTTTTGAAATCCTATTGGAGAACCAAAACTACTTATTATTATTATTGAGACTATTGCAGGCCAGAAGGCAGGCCAGTTTTGCTTATGTCTTGAATTGGACTTCATATATCATGATTTAAGAAAAAAAAAACAACAAATAAACAGAAAAAAATCGATAACAATAGAATTAATCTATCAGAGAGTTACTTTATGTAATCTCCATATTCGTGTGCTTTGTTTAATTTGGAAGAACATATATATGCATTAAATATAAGGTAATTTTTGCACTACCCAAAATTTGGTTCTGACCTGTATGAAATTTGGCTTTATTCTACTATATTATTTTTCACTTTTACCATGAAGATTTTGTAAAGTTGGAATACTTACAATAGCTTTTTCTGCATTCATTGTAATATGTTATCTTGTTAAAGAGCTATTGAAGTGCCTATAAAGCAGACATTGTAATACTTTACACTATTCTCTTGATTATCATGTCACTGTTGCATCAAATTGCATTGTACCAGGTTTATTTTTAAATGGGTTGTGTGTTCCCTAATTTTTATTATTGTACACGTTTCTAGAGCTTTTGTTCAACATGTTAGAATTGAATATATTAATCATTTGATGATTTGATTTGATTTTGCGGCTAATTTCTACTCCTGGCTATGTGATCTAAATCCAGATTAGCGTCATTTGCTACTTTCTGACCAAAAAATAGCATGCCAATATTTTTCCTATAATGTTCATAGTACTGGCATAACAGCTCTTATATATTAATATCATTGAAAGTGTTCCCAGCCAAACAATGCCCTCATTTAAGTGCAGGAGAACTAAGAAAGCTCTTTAATGATCCTGATGGTCCTGTGCAGCTTTTAGAACATTAAGAACATCCTTAAAATATTGGAGAAGCTCAGGAAAATCCTGGCTTTGTGCCTCTGCCTCACAAAACATTGCGTTTGTGAATGTGGCACTGAGTGTCTTGGCTTATAATATCAAGACTTTGTTCCCACACAGATAGCTTTAAAGGAATAAGCACTTGTGCTTCATCCTCCAATGCGTATTTACTGTAGTTAGAGTATTTCTTAATTTTATGCTTATGTCTTGATTGGTCTAGAAGCATGATATTTTTGTAAACATTGTAATGATCAGATACTAATATTCACTTAGATCTGCAAAAACAAACTGTATGAGAAAGAACACAAAATACTTATAATGAGAAAAAAAAAAAAAAAGTTTTACCAGAAGTCTGTATAACTGAGCTGGCACGGGAAAGGAGAAAGGTGGTTTTTAACCATATTTATTTATTCTCCAGTACTCAAAGCAACTGAAGTATCTAAGCTAATTTACACAAGTCTCCAAGAATGGAAAACAGGCCTCTGGCATAGGCTGTAATCTGCTTCTAAAGTAAGTACCATGTCAGTTTGAGATTTGGCAGTGTAATGTGTGCGAATGTATTTGTGGAATCTGTACACTGTTGCAATAATCAGGGAAATTAGTATAAGCTGGAACTTTACTAAATACGTTGAGAGACCACATTGCATTGTTGCTCACCTCTAAGTGACAATGGCAGGGCATGGGAACATGCTCAGTAAGAATCCAGAAAGATGAAGGGGAAGAAATGTCATACAAAGACTACACGATGGAAAAAAAAAATAAAACACCTGTCACAAGGAACACCATCACATTTCCTTGCATACTTTCAGATTTGTCTCCCTTTAGGACCAGCTGGTTTGGCACTGTGTGAGCAATATTGTTCCTAAACACAAAGTATGTTGAAGGTGCATGCAAAATGGTGTAAGATTTTGATAGCTGATTTTTTTTTCTATGTACATTTTTTTCTCTATTACAAACAAACCAACTAACACTCCTGCTACTAAATTTCAAATTAGTCACCGTTTTCAGTCCCTCCTGAAAAATCAGCCTTTCTTCAGTTTAATGCTTTGCTATTGAAAATGACTCACAAATTCTGAAATTTCATTTAAATGGGGGAGGAATTACAGTGATATTTTGCATCCTAGGTAAGATAAAAACTGCTACAGTAAATTAAAGAATACCTCTTTTGCCATCTGCACAGTCTGACACTTCTGTGCAGCCTGATGTTTCAGAAAACTATTTTTTCTGCAGTGAAGTGTGTAAACAGTTGAGTTGAATTCTGTTCAATGTCTGAACTTCTATTCCATGTGATGTTATTTCTGTATCAGATTATCTATGTCCTTTTTAGGTTGTGTAAATCAGTTCGTCAAAATGGACAATGGAAAGACATTTCGTCTAAAGAGTATTTGGTATGCAACAATAATCTTATACAGACTAAATGCTGCATAATTCAAATTACATGTTTAGTCACAGGATGTTTCAAATTCGGATGAACAGAATGCAATGTACTCGTGGTGCTAAACAAGTGACAGACATTATAGAAATTGCTTGAATTGTTAGGGAGAAGTATGTGAGATAGAAAAGTAGAAAAACTGTTGATATACATCAATCCTTAGCAGAGGAACTGCTAAGTTTTCCCTAATGATGACATAATGATAGTCTCCTCCAAAGTCTAGCTAAAAAAGGTGGGATGCAGGGTAAGAATAGTGTCATTAAAGCTATCAATTGGCTTATGTTATTTCAGTGAGGACAGTACAAACATGTGCTTTGATACTGGCAGATCCCACATGCTTGTCTCTGTGCAAAAGCACTATCTTGTGTGGAAACAGACTGAGGGCTTTTAAAAGAAAAACACAACTATATATTGTTTCTCATAACTTCACACTTTGAATGTAAATTTTATTCTACCCGTAGCAATATTTTCAGATATCACCAGGGAAGTGTACTGTCTGTCCTACAGGAATAATTCTTACTTTTTGAAACAAACAAACAAAAAATAAACAAACAAAAAACAAACAAACAAACAAAAAAAAAAACAAAGAAAAAAGTGAAAAGGTAGGGGGGAAATAATTAGCTGAATGGCTGACTTCAGCTAGTATGAGGAAGTTTTAGGAAAAGCCTAAACAAACAACAAACAGTTTATATGTGAACACAAACAGTTTTTCTTTCTTTTTTTTTTTCTTTTTTTTTTTTTTTCTTCCCATCAGACAAAGATCTTGGAAGAAAAAAATGAAAAAGGTGTGTTCAGGAACTCATGCTTCTATAGAATGAGCTGGCTGGCTGAGATTTGGGCACACTGAATTCTTTAGGGGCTGGAATAGAAATTGGTGCTTCTATCTTTGATACGTTTCTCATGTTAATTTTACCCCAAAAATCCCCAAAGGAACAAAAAGAAAAGATAGTTCCACTAACTTCCCTTCCACATATTCTCTAGCCAGTATTTATTCTACACATTTTTGCTCTTTGACTTCCTTTTTTTTTTTTTTTTCCCTTTTTCTCATCTCCACCCAGCACCTCCAAGAGACAGAAATCTCAGAAAAAGAAAATCTCAGAAAAGAAATCTCAGAACCATGCTGAGCCTTTAAGATTAGACATCCTATTTTCATCATGTTAAGACAAGATATGAGCAGAAAAATAGTTCAGAAGTAACAGTTGCTTGCATTAACACACAGTATAGGTTTTCTCCTTGTAATGTGGATTTCAGTCTTGGGAGCCTATTGGGTCCTTAACTTTTTGTGATCACAAGTTACTGGCAAATCTTTCTGTATGTGTCTAATGGTGATAGTTTGACATTAAGATAGTTTGATAGTAAGATAGTTTGTGGTATACTTACATTTTACATTTGCAGGGGAACGAAATTTCTGAAATGGAGATAAGGTGGTAAGGAGTGATGGCAGTATCTATACAGCCACATGGTGCAGCAAGCAGGGTGTGCATTACTTACTTGGCATAGCACTAAAAGGCAATTTTTTTTTCTGAGGTATACATGTACCTTTCAATGCCTAGGAGGTTGTGATTACTTTACTGTGGCACTTGAAGTGAAAGCCACAATGAGGTGGTTCAAGTAAATTTTATTAATCTCTTTTACCTGAGAGGAGATGAAGTATTTCTCTGAAGTTCTCTACTGATTTTTCACTGTAATACTTCAAGTTAATCAGAAGCTAATGGAAAAAAACCCTACATTTGACTGATAAATAATGTGCTACTTCACTACTAGAAGATTATCAAAGTTTGTCCTTGCGCTGAAAATTGACTGTTGGAGTATATTTGAATCAGGACTTCAAAAAGAGTTGTCAGACAATAATCAAGGTAGTTGCAACAGATGTCTTTCTAAATGATGGGTGTTCTGAAGGTCACCTTGTTTAGTATCAGGTTTTATGTATATATATATATATTTTTGGACTAAACATGAAAAACTATTTCTTTGAGACTTTCCCTGAACATACCAGGGGAAAACAATTGTTTTTTGATGAATCACAATCTCTTGGTTCGGTGTTTTACAGGAATTATATATAGAAAAGAATTTTAGGGAATTCCATGAAATTATTGTGACAGATGAAATCAAAATAGCAATAGTTTTGAAAAATGTATTTTTGCAAAATTTTTAATTTCAGAGTTATATGAACATACTGAGTGAAACAGGTTTATAACTTTTAATGTGTAATCAATGAACTGTTTTAATTTGACACGTTTGACACCTTCATTCTTGTTTACAGAGAGATTACCTCTAATTACAGACAGCCTAATTAAATAGCCTAATTAGCATTAGGGTTTTGTCAAAGATTAGTATTGGGCTTGCACAGTTTTCTACTGTGTGTGTATTGTTGCCAAGTCAAAGATGACTTTTTTCTTTCATCATCCTAAGGTTACAAGTAAAAACACTGGAAAGTTATAAGAAAATAGAGAGAGGAAAATGCACTGGTTTTTGCCTCTCAGTTACTCAGGTTCCAGTGGTGTATTACATTGCAGCCTGAGAGAGATTTCTGAAGAAAAGTTTTTTCCTTTACAAATGTGTCTTTCCCACTCCTATCCCTCATGAAGGGAGGAACTGCTTCAGGCTCCTAGGATAAGGCACCTAACCAGTGAGATAACACATTTCCATCTGAACTTCAAAGAATTTTGGATGAGTTGTTCACCTCTGTGGATCTGAGAACCCTGTGAGGCTGATGTAACACTGATAAGCCCAATGTTCCCCTTCTCCTTGGGATATGGGGAGAAACTGAATCCTGAGATGGGAAGAGCTGCTGCCTCGATGTTCACAGGCAGCAGCAAGGGGAAGCAGCTCTTCCCCTTGCTGGTTGTGGGTCTGTGACTGGTCAGAGCCCTGGGGCCCAGGATTGTTGTGCTAGCTCCCATGTTCTGCACCACGAACACAACTACACATTTAGATGTTTACATGTAAATTACCCCACCTCCAGCCTGGAGGTTTGATGCTAAACCTTAAGCTTTGTTTCCAAGTCTTTGCAACCATCTTTCTCATCAAAGCATTTGCTTTGGTACAGGGGAAAAGAAAAGTGCAGGGTACTTATCCTGCTTTATATTTAAACACAAAATGAAGTCTTTTTGTTTAAGCATAAAGTACAAATGTTTACCTTGGAGCCTTGTATAATTTTAATTAAAACACAAAGTCATGCCTTTGAACCTCTGTTGTGAGTTCTATCTACCTCTGAGTAATATTAAATGAAATCTCAAAATTACAATTTCTGTGAACAGTAGTTTGTTTTGCTCTACTGCTAATCTTAATAAACACACTGCAGGTTAGTCCCATTTATACTTTTCTGTCTGATCTTCTTAAAACTCATTCTGTGATCAGTTTTGGTCATGTTTCAGCACCTAGCTAATTCTGATTAGCATTACAATCCAGTACAATAAAAGCAGTTTAATCAGAAATTGCAAATGAACCTCAACCAAATCTAGTATAATCAGCTATTTTGCTGACATTGCTTCAGCAGAAGGATTGTCAGGCACAGAATGAATTAGCTATATGTATGAATGGCTTTAGGACATGTTTGATACTGATTTAGAGGAGAATTTGCATAAACAGCAGTTAAAACTTAATTAAAAGTAAAAACCCTGTAGGATGCTTCTAAGGCCAAGCAATCTTTGCTAAATTTAATGATGAAGAAGCCTGTCCTCAACTAATCCTTTCCATTTTCTCAGTTAGTCATAAGCACAGTTTCTTGCATTGATTACGTAGACAGAGGTTGTACGTCCTAACCATCACAATACACTTACAGTAAATGTAGTCACTGGATATTCATGGTTCAGCACTTCATTACATTTTTTTCTAAGGGTTGACAAGTTTACTTTGGCATGGAGCATCTTCTCCTAATTAAAAATTGCTTAACGCTGATGACTCATTACAGTAATCATGTATATTATGATGCTCAGAAGCCTGACAAAGGAATAGCAGGAAAAAAATTTATTTAAGTCTTCTAGAGCAGACTTAAAAACAAAGAAACAGGATGTTAAGCATTAAGAAACCTGACAAACTGGAATGATAGGCTAGTATCAAAAACAATAGGTAATGAGTCTGGATAACAAATAGTCTCAAATAATAAAAGCAAAAAGATAGCTCAGAGACTAGCCTATTGAAATAATTTCCTTTTCTCTCTGATGATCTAAAACCCAATAGTTCCTCAGTAATATTAACATTTTGGATAGATTTATTAATTCATCCACGTGGAGTCCTGAATTTGGACTGCCAGAGCAAAATATCTGAAAGTAAAATGCTGCAGATAAAATCTTGTGACATATATGGCAAAATTCCCAAGGTCTTTAGTAAATCTAAGTGCAGGTTAACAAATCAACCTTAGCTAAATAAACAGATAAGGATTGCTTTCAGAGTCTTATATTTTCTTTGGAGTTGGCAAAAAGAGGGAAGCAGAATGCAGACAGTACAGGCTACTTAAGCTTATATAAACATTACTGAAAGGCAATACAAAGTGGACCAAACTCCCCATTCAAATGCTCAAAGCCTCTGGTTGCCCTGTCATTATCATTCCATAAAGCTCACCAGAAAAGGCCTGAAAATAGTATTTTATACGGGACGTTTTAACAAGATGAAGAATGTATTTTCAATTGAGAAAGATATTTTTCCTACAAATAAGAATGTTAGTAAATAGACATTTTAATAGAAATTCTAAAATTTTCAAATACAATAATATTCAGTAATAAGCCTTTTCCAAATAGAAGATTGTTTAATTATTTTTGTAACACAAATTTTACTGAATGAATTCTACACAATTTTAAGCAGAAAAGGTCCAATCTGTGCAGATGGATTTCAAAACTTACACAAAGTGAAATCCAAAATTGAACTAAAGAGCTGAGCTGCATTTGTGGCAAAAGCCCAAAGGGTAATGTTGAAGTTCTTTTCTTTATTGTTGTTTGTTTGTTTTCCCAATGTTTCTCCATACATTCTTTAAGCTTTTTCTCATGATCCATGGCGCCAAATTTATTTATTTATTTATTTTTGTGTTTGTACCTAGAATTTTCTTGCTGTTTTGCCTTAGCTTCTTTCATTGCCCTTTTTCCCACAGGTCTTCAAAAAGCAGTTTCTAGTGAAACACCTACAAAGACTTTGTAAAGTATGCTATGGGCTTTGCTGGTGGGGACAATAGAAAGAAAGAGGATATTTTGCCATATACTGATTACACCATAAAATGATAATTCCTTCTCTTCAATACTGAGCGAAGAGCAGCTGATTAGACTTCTGGTTTCCACACACACATATGCAATGAAGTTTGACATAACTGACAGCAATATTAGCCACTATGCTATTAACAAAAACCAGAGTACAAATCATAATGTTGAAATGTAGTACAGAAAAGAAAGCAGTTGGGTACTGATTGACTCATCCACTTAAGCCATTACAATTTGTGTGATTGTAATTTCATCTTTTAATTTCATTTTGCTAGATAAAGGAACATTGGACTTCATTTCTTCTTCCTTGCATACTGCAGTCCAATCTCTTAGAGTTTTGAAATGTTTTCTGCTAATAACAATGAATAGATCATTTTCCTTTTCATATCTGTAGTATTTATAACTGAATGTTTTTATCTCTGAGTCTTAGTCTGCCTGTCATGCTTATTCTAAAGCAGAACTGATAATTTGTCAGATAATCCACACTGCTATTGCGTGATTCTGCAGAGAAAGTTTGGTGAAATTGCTTAAGTCATTAACTTTATCTAATTTAGGAATGACTTTTCAAATGTTGCTATTTACTCACTTTTGGAAAGTAAAAATTTTCTCTCTCTCTCTTTTTTTTTTTTTTTTAATATTTGGTTTAATCATAGACAATAATATTTTAAATTTGAATTCAAAATAATGTTTCAACAGTATATATACATGTTTACATTATCAATAATATTCATAAAAACATGTCTTTACCTGCAATATTTGGAATGGAAATCTGTTTTGTTTTAGTCAAATTGTTTAGGGTAGCTATATAAATATTCCTTTATAATTGCTATGCTAATTATCTGTTATTGATCATCGCTACATGTTTCTCTTGCAAATTCTCTTTAAATGATCAAAGATATGGATCTCAGTGAAAATGTTATATTACAGGCATATGCATTTTAAAGCTTCATGGGTACTTATAGTATAATGCAAATGAAGGAGTTGAATGTTGTGCAGGTATAGTCCTTAGAAAGGGACAAAGTCTACCTGTGGAGTGTTTAGTGTAAGAGCAAAGCCTAAGAGCTCATGAGGTTTTTTCTCTTCTAGAACAGGCCAAACTTGGTTTTAGTTTTATTTCAGAAAAATTTGGGTTGAATGCATGTAATGTTTGGCTCAAATAGCCAAATCTTCTCGTTGACAGAAATGTGAAAAGTGGAAATGCTTTTCCCACTGTTACTGAGAGACAAAATGTGATTTTCCCAGATGTTGCTATTAGAGTTGCATTTTGTTTGCACATCCTGTCTCTGTTGGTGGCCAGAAGCACAAAAGGAAGAGTGAAAAGTGATGGACAGACTGTTGGACCCACCTTACAGTACCTAATTATGAGACTTTCAGTCAGACTCTGTGGTCTTGAATGCTCATTTTCATCTCAATTATTGTTGAAATTAAATGCTATTCACATATTGAAGTTGGCTGAGGGCCCTTATTGTTAAGTAGATCTGGAAAAATGCTGAAAAAAAACAAACAAACAAACAGAAGAGATTTGTTAGGTAATTTATTCAGAAAGTACTACAAGAATTTGTCAAAAAATATTGAGTGAAAAATATTTGAGTAGTTTGCCTATTAACCATATCTTGTTTTTAATGCTGTTAGGTGTAAGAAAAGCATCATAATTGTGACCTGCATTTACATAAAATATATTGCAAGATGATTCTTTTGTTTCTTATTGTAATACTGTTAGACAAGAAATAGTCTATTTTCCCCAGTCCCCATTAATATTAATCTGGAATGTTTTAGGGTGACTTCAATGGTAGTTGAATTTACATATATATTTATATATGAAATCTTTCTTTCTTTTTTGTTTTCTTCTCCTCCTGAATACAAATAAATATTAGTAATGTGTCCACAGGTAAAGAACTAATTTTATTGAATTCTAAAGTGGAAGGAGTTGCTCAAATCCATTTGGGAAATTTGTAATCAAAACTACTTTGTTTGTTACCACTACTATTGTAATCCTTCCATGGAATTAGTCATTAGAATTTTGCATAAAGAGAAGTAGATCTGAATATTTTTCTTGCCAACTTGCCTACTCACTTTTCTGATGAGAATAAAAGCTAGACAGTTTTGAAACTTATGTGAAATTACTTGTGTGCCAGTTTCAAATGATTGCAAAAACCAGTAACTGTGTCTGGAGCAAGACATTTTATCTTTGTTAGCAATAAATCAACAAATCTAATTAAGAAAGTGTGGCAGAACACAAACTTGACAAGAAAATATAATCAACTTAGTTTTATAGACTCAGCATCTTTAAACAGGTAAATAAAGCAAGCAAAGTAAATCATTCCATAAATAGTCTGTAAAATTCCATTGCAATCAGTGGAAAAGATTTGTCTGAGGAGAGGAATTGTTATTCAGACTGTGCAACTTTTATCAAAAACACAGTCCTAGGCACCTGAACTCCATTGTAAGATAAATAATAGCTTTTCTGGGCTTGGCAGTTCTTCTGGATTTTTCTTTTTAATTATTATTTTATTTTTTAATGATGAATAACTATTTACCTGATGTTTACCTGATACTCCAGAGATGCAAGAATTTTATGAATAGTATTTCTCAAAACTGCGGTCCTTACATCAGAAGAAACACTGAATATTTGTCGTCCTAGGCTTAAGAACACGAGACCATACACAATGTATGATATAGTTTTCAGAATTGTAGTAATAGGACTACGAATGACTTGAGATACATGCAGAGCAGTTTGCACTGGTCAACTACAGCTTATTATTATTTTTTAATCATGTCAAAGGGCTCTGGAGGTAGTAGAGCTAGCTATCTTTCTTAATAAATTACATTTGAAAATATGAACAAAAGCCATGAAAGTGCATGCTATAATATGCAAATATTTTTTTATTTTTATTTTTATTTTTGCTTTTCTACCTCTGACTACTAAATTTAGAAAATATAATTATTATCCTTTTAAATATTTCAGAGTGCTGTAGCTTACTTGCTTATAACAGGAGATAAGGAGATATATATTTAAAAATAATCTGGTTTCTCTCCTACAGATTTACAATTTCATAATAAATGTATGCACTCATAAATATCAAAAGGGAGGCTTGGAGGGACAGTAGGATATAATTATAAGCTTACCATTCCAGAGGAAAAATACAAATGTTTATGCTCTTTCTGAATTAAACTTATCCATTGTACCTTGGAGATTTTGAAAAAGTTTGGATTTCCTAAATAAGGTTCACTATTGAAAAAGCATTTAAAGATTTGTGTATTGTCTAAAACTGACAAATAATATATATAATTGTAATGGTTTTGCATTGACTGCTTAAATCCATGGGAAAACAGAAAAAGCAAATAATTTTTGGCTGTCAGATTGAACAAAAGCCCTCAGTATTCTTTTTGTTATAAACTAATTACACATTTATGCAGAGATAAGGTTAAAAGTATATTTAAGAATTGTTTATTGAGGCTAATATTTTAAAGTGACATTTTTCTCAGTTTCTTTATTAAAGTACTATCTAGACAAATAACATAAATAACATCATATGTTATTAGGAAATTTGTGTATGTTTTAGTTTAATTGATCATATAAAAATAGTAATTTGAAGCTCAGAATATGGATTTTGCAATTAATCTAATCAGGTGGCAAATGAATACACTAAACCCATATATTTCCTGGAGAGGTCCTGGAGAGTTGGTTATTCTTGCAGCAGACTGAATTATTTATGGGAAATGGAGTATCTGATGAATATATATATATATTTTTTCTTTTTTCTTTGCAAACTGATAGCAAGTGCTACAGCTATGTTTCTTATTTTCATGTATTCATTGAACAGATTAAGGCACCAGTTAAATATACCCGTGTTTACCCTACTTTATGTTCTTAAATAATCCAAGGGGATACCTGTTTTATTACCTGCTGAGCGTGGATTTTGCTCATTGAAAAAGAAATCACCAATTTTCTTAATCATGTTTAATTACTTGGCCAAACGGAAGTATTGAACGCAGATAAAGGCATTCACACTGCACAATGAAATATTGCATGGAGCACAGAAGTGAACTAGAGATTCACAATGTACAGCAACTGTGATGCTCCTCATTTCCTTATGCAGAGTCGCTGCTCAGCTCTGATCCCTTTCCTAGGTCCCTTTCACCAGGCTTGGAAGTAACAAAACCACTTTTCTGTTCTCCTGTTGTAATTCTTTTGTTGCCTGTTTCAATAGTCTCCTCACTTTGAGCAGAAAGATGTTGTCTAGTGACTAACAGAATGCTCAGCAAAAGGCTTTCGAGGACAGATGCAGTTATTTTTGACCAAAAATCATGTATGTGAATAAACTGATCTCCACCTTATTAGCCTCTAAGGCCTCTTTTAGAATGATTTTTTTCTCCATTACTCTGATAGGATGTATGTCTTTTTTTCACCTCTCCATTCTTCTTATTATCTACTTGCTGTACTAGTCGATTTTTTATTTATTTTTCTAACTAGAACATAACTTGAGATATTTTACATATTTTTTTTGTTTGCATACTAATTTTATTCACCGTGCAAGAGAATGCAAACCATTATGTATTCATCTGCATCATTACCTGAATTTTAGCTGTTCTTCTGGAATAAACAGATGTATTAACTCTGAGAAGTTGGGGTACACAAAGGACTGGCATTCACTAGTGGCACCAATAAGAAAGCAGAGGGGTCGGAGATGTACATTTCTTCATGGGACAAAAGAAGATTAAACAATTAAAATTTATGCAGACAGCTGTGTGAGTTTTTGCCATTTTCAAACCAAAGTACCCCCAGATTCTATGTCAATATGTTCCTCAGAAAACCTAGAACAAATCACTAAAAATTACTAAAAATTACTAAAAATTACTAAAAAGGAGCCATTTTTATTTTATATTACTCTTCAATCTACTCTCCCAGATGTCCACCCAGTGCCACTCTCTGGTGGGGCCCTTTGGAGCCATCTGATCTGATGTGGGTCAGCAGCTGCGCTGTGCTCACAAAGGCCACCCCTGCAGCCCCCCACTACCAAAACCAAAACCTTGCCACATAAACCCAATGCTGAAAGTACAACTTCAGCAGAACTGAACTCTCTGTAAAGTTAGTGAGGGAAACACAGCCTGTGCTATTATGTTTCTCTAACAAGATATATATTGTTTAAAAATCACCTTACTTTTATACTTCCACAAAGCAGAAAGGTGTTTAATTATTGAACTTAACAAATCATTAATGTTATTTTAATAGCTTTCAAAAGCCTATTTTGAGAAACTTTCATAAATCTTGATGCTAAGTACTTCATCTACCTTTAAATGCAGATGGGATAACCAAAATTTATTTTCTAAGTACAGCTGAATTCTTTGTCCTTAAGGAGACCAAAAAAAAAAAAAAAAGAGGCAGTGAGTGTGAGTCAGTCTTCTTACAGTGAAGAAAGAAACGATGACAGCAGAACAGCGAAATCATCCTTGTGAAGAATTCTTGCCCTTAGACTTGAACTTTTATGAAATTTCATTGCTAAATTTATCTTTCTGAACTACTGAAAATGATTTACCAAATTTCATTTAAGCCTGGTCTCTGACTAATATTATTCTCTGTTTTTATTAATGTCAGACACAAAGGTACTATTTTGATGCTGCTGCTAATGTAACTAGTATATATCTTCTATATGACAGTTATTTTAACACAGGAATAGAATCTTAAAACATAAGGCTTTAAGTGCTTTTGAATTTATTTAAATACAATTTACTTTGTCTCATGGTCATTACCTGTGGATAAAGCAAATGTTAACATTTCTGTGCAGCTAGCTCTAACTTATTACTAACTTTCAGTGCTTCATTCTTGATAAGGAAATTTAAATCAACCAGGTTGGTTAGTGATTTTTATAGTTTAGGAAGTGGTGTTGGAACACCTTATTATCCTTTTTATAGATAGTAAATGCTATAGATAGTAAATGCTCTTAGGACACTGATTATGATGCTATTACAGAAGATGGAGATTTTTTGGAGCCTGAACTCAGAAATTTAGGACTAGAAGAAAACCTCTTTACTTCTTATTGTCACATAAATTCTTTCATAAACTTAATATTGAAGACATACTCTTCTAGATGTGTGTGTATTTGAGAGTTAATGTCATCTTGTCAACTCTTCCCCCCACACACTTTTTTTTCTACTTCAAATGCAGATTTTCTTCCTGCACCAGGTAGCCAGTATATATATTTCCTATATAACCTAGTAACAGTATTATATTGTCTTTTATTACAGTCTATCCATCTACACATTCACAATGTTTTGTTTGCCTTTTTTACTGCTATTATGTTCTGTATTGCTGGTTAAAATGATTTTCCATAATAACCTTCAGATTGTTTTCCTGATCAGTGTGCTAATTATCGGGCCATTTGCCACATATTGTATAGCTTGTTTTCTTGCTCCAAGCCTAATTATTTTGCATCTTTCTGCACAACAAAACACCTTTACCATCTGCTCTGCTGTTCAAGTAAACCATCAAAACCTGAGTTAGTTTGTACTGTTCAACCTTATTTGTTCTATCTTCTAATCCTTGTATCATCTGTCCACTTGAACATAATGACTTTATTTCCATGTATCTGTTTAACAGAATGAGGCACCAGCCTCAGAAGCAACAGAATACTAAAACCAGACTGCTACTTTCATGCTTAATTTTTCACAATTGGGAAAGATATATCAATATTGATTGATTTTTATAATTATAACTATAATAATAATTATTAATTATTTATTCTCCTTTTCACTTTAGAACTAGGCTACCAACCACTACCGTAATGTGCTTTCTTTATAAACCTTAATCTGAGCTATTACTCTCTGGGTTTTAATACTAGGTAATACACTATGTACAATGTATATATGAGGAACATATGCTAAGTACCATTTTTTTGACATAATATCATGTCATATATATCAAAGATCAATGTGATCACAATTGTGATCACAGTTGTGAATTGTTCTGCTTACTTCTGGCATCTCTTTTTCTCTCCAATATTTTCTATTGAGACAATAAGGATTGAAACAGTTTACCTCTCATTTGCATATTTGCCCATGTGTGTCTTACGCATAACTGTAATAGTATACTAATGACATTGTTTAATACACCTTGACATTGTGAGTCCAAGTACACTTGCTCAGTGGGGTGTATTTTAAATACTGTGTATGGTGATGTCATTTATTCTACATTATGTTTACATTGCAGAAATAAGGATTATTTTAAAATATTTATTCTCTAAACCACCTAAGATGTAAATATATACTAGACTTTTTACTACTGTGAAATTTCCAGGTGCGATTACAGATATTAGAGTAAGTAATTTAGTATAGTACTGAGTAGACTATGGCATTTTCTACATTACATTAGGAAAAAAAAATAAAAACAAACAAACAAAAAAACACTTTTACTTTCTCCTATAAATGCATTGAAGTAAAAAGATGCTATAATGTCATCCTGTGGTGTTTATAGGTGAAGTGGAAATCAAGCCACCAATGCATTTAATCTGTCACTAAATTACATTTCATTATACGCTCTATGCTGTTCCAGTAAAGCAGGAATAATCTGTGCTTTTTCATTGTTAAAGGTTATATGTTTATAATTCAGTTTGCTTAAGTAAGGAAAGCCCTAGCTCACATGGGCTTCGTAATAGAAATTTCATGTTAGGCAGGTAGCCCTAGTGTTAATTTTTTTCTGTAGGTCTCCTTGTTCTATAACCAGAACAATAATTTCCTATTCCATATTTGAAATGGCTTAAGATAGGAGAATTTGTTACATTTTGTTGAAATGATACATGCAGTTGTTATTTGGGGATTTAGAAATGTATACTGTTTATCAGAAAATGATTTTATCTTTGCTTCTATCTCTACAAAAAAATAGGTAATTGTATGCTGTTTATCAACATACATAATGCATTTTCATTGACATAATTAGTTTCCCCTCTTGTTCACTTCTCCCTGCTTTTCTTGGAATTATATGTTGTCTTTATTTGATGAGTAATGTAGTTTAGTTTTTTTGCATTCAAAGTTAAAGAAATGAAAAAACAATTGTACTTAAGTTTGCGACTCCATACACTGTTAATGCTGTTAAGAAAGAAGACAAGTGGTTAGGATGTCAAAATTAATTAATCTAATACAAAAAATAAATTGTTGTCTACTTGAGAAGTGCTACTGGGAAAAAAAACACAAAGTACTCTTAGCCAGTATAATGAAGAACTTGGTGTGCTCAGAGATAAGAGACAAAATTTAACAAATAAGAGGAATTATTCTTTGTTGGAAGATAAACCATCTACTTAAAGTGATAGATGTGTGGTGGAACAGAGAACGAGGTGTGCCTACAATACAAGAGAATGTGCTGATTATAAGGGAAGACAGATTCAATCTGGATACCAGTCCCACAATCTTCTGTCACCAGTAAATAACAAAGGAATAGTAGTCCATTTTCACTTCATTCAAGGCATATGGAGAATGAATGACTTAAGCCATTAATCATGGCCTTAAAATATGAGCTGCTGAGTACTCCAGCAAATTAACTAAGCACATCCGTATTTTAAGCACTGAAATAATCTAATGAAAGATAGTCTTTATTATGCCTAATAATAAGAATACACCTGCAAACTTTGCAGGTTTGTTTTGCAGGTTTGTGAACTTTGCAGCATCTTGCTGGGAAAAAGCCCAAGTATTTAAAAGACGAAAGACCTATTTTATTTTATTTTATTTTATTTTATTTTATTTTATTTTATTTTATTTTATTTTATTTTATTTTATTTTATTTTATTTTATTTTATTTTATTTTATTTTATTTTATTATTTTATTTTGTTTTTGATCTTTTAAATATAAACTTCTTTTCTTTGTGAAGAAGAGAACAATTTTTCACACATTACCTTTGGTTCTGCAGATCACAGGATTTTTTTTGGATCTGTGTGCTTCTTTATATTCATTGATCCCTAACAAAACAGTCCTGTTCTTAGCTGTTTCCACTAATCCCTAACACAATACAACCCTGCTCATGGCTGATGTCACGGTGATAATTATAGAGATAGACACTGTAAGAATAAACACGGATTCTTTTCAGTTTTAACAAAATGCTATATGCTCATTGGCAGTGGTCAAATTACTAGCTTACTCTCATGGTAATATTGCTAATGTAATTGAAAAGGTAATTTGTTGATAGACATTTAAATCACATTTATTATCGGTTGTTTGGTAACAGTGAAGTTTTCTACTTTTCTACTGAAAAGATGTAGCTTTACTCACAATTGCTCATGGGGTCAAAATATACATACATGCATATAAGATAAAGTTGGAATTTCATCAAGCTGCTTCTTAGATGTCTTGGGATTTTGAAGGATGTTTTGAGAAGTGTAGAGGCACCAAGAGCCTCTACACTTCTCAAAAAAATCCTTCAAAATCCTTCTTCATCCCCTCAGCTTTCAAGAACTCTACGGGGGCAGCATTAAAAGGTTTAACAGCAATTAGGTATTTAATGCAAAGTGACTGCATCATGCACTTTGAACACTGAGCTTTCACATAGGATGTTCCTGTACGTGGTCTCCACCCCTCATTGCCTTACTGTCCCTTCACTTCACATACATTTTGGAGTTCATTATTGAAAACATTTATTAAAATTGTTTCAAATGTTCTCCAGGCTATGTTAGACATCAATGCCACTTGAAATTTAATGTGGTGAGACTAAGATTTTTTCTAGATTGTACACCAACTTTTTGAAGTAATGTTGTACTTTTGGGAAGTACTATTGATTCAAGCTAGTGAAGAAATACATGTGGTAGCAAATAGCTGCAATGCATGAGCCTGTGTTATCACTGAAAAGGACTAATTTTATGGTTTCAAATTTAAGAATGAACAGCAAACAGAAGTTTAAGTTGAAGGTCTTATTATGGAGCTTCAATGTGTTAGTGTGATTCACCAAAGACTGTACTGAAGTTGCATTGCAGTTTTCATATAGGTGTATTCAAGTCAACCTTATTAAAAACAAAACAAAACAAAAAATAAACCAAACCAAAACAAAACAAAAAACAAACAAACAAAAAAAAAAACAAAACAAGAAAGTAAAAGATGGTCCTTCTAAAATTGGAAGTATCTACAGTGTAAAGAAATGTAGTTAAATACTAACCAACATTTGCAGGTCTTATAATTTTTACAGAGTAAACACCAAAGTTGTCAAAGACAAGTATGAAAAGTATACGATAAGGGAATTGGTACATACACAAGACAAAATGCCAAGAAACATACAGCAGTGTTCAACAAATCAGGTCACAGAATAGTAAGAAAACAGAAAACCAAAGTCATGCACAGAGGTATTTCAGGAAAAGAAAGTGATGCATTTGTCTTTTGAAGCTGGTCAAGGACAAAAAAAAAATAAATAAAAAAAATTGCTTCATAATAGTCAAGGCATATCTCACAACTTTGAAGCAGGAAAAGCAAAGGTCAATTTACAAAAATTGTTAGGTATCCTGTGTAATAACATATTTAGGTCAAGGTCACTTCTGATTTCCTGGAAGTGAATAATGAGCCTTCTGCAGACTTTTTGAGAAGCTCCTAAGGTATTAATACAATGAAATAGCAACATGTGTCTGCTGGTCTAAAAGAGTCATTTTAACAAATCAGAGTGTGCAAGTGATATATTCTGGAATTGCATTTTGATACTACTGGATCATCAAGATAAAACACCAGAGATGAGACAGAGTGTAAGTGCCACCTACCTGAAGCAGAAAACATCCTACATTTTTTTGAATATATATTCCAGGTTCCAGTGCAACTTTAGTCTGAAGGTTTAGCTTGCTAAAATTACTTGAGGAACTACGAAATATTTTGTTATGTCTCTTTTGTCATTCTGTTTGAGTAGGTTAATTCCAGTCATCTTAGATGTTCTTTGTTTCTTTCATTCCTCTGGTTACAGTTGCTCCTAAAGGAAAATCTGTCACCAAATGTGCCTGGGACTCTCTAATTTTTAGGTCAGTTTGTCTCTTTATTCTACAATGTTTATCTGTTCCCTGTACAAAACAATAGTCTGCTGGTACTGTAACACAGATTTCTTTGTAACTACTTCATCTTTCTTACTTCTCCTTTGAAAACTTTACTTGAAGCAGTATCAGTTTCTGAGACCTTTTTTTGGAACTCATTTGGTCCTAAACTTACATATACAAGCGGTGATTTCATTTCATCAGTTCAGCTTCCAGATTCATGGGAGAGGTCACTAGTTCTGCCCAGGGCCCTATTCTTACGAAAGTGCTTACAATCATTTGAGATGGTGCAGCCTGAAAAAGTGAGAAAAACAGAAAGTAATGAAACAAATTGGCCAACGTGTTCCAGATCAGGGAGTTAGGGACTTTCACGTATCAGGATCATGACTGTGTCATTATCCTGAGAACAACTCCAGGTGCTGTATCTTAATAATCAATCCTCTTTCTTCTTTTTAACTTGCAGTTTGATTGAATATATATTTTTTATTTGGTAAGAGTTTTTTCTCTATTGAGAAAGATTACTTGATAGAATTTCACTTTCCTAAATGTATGTGTTCATATTTTAAAGAATTTTATGAAGGCTTACATATGAGGTAAAAATAACCAAATACCCTTCACAATCTTAGAAATCTCTCTTTTCATCTGCCCTAGATTCCACTGATTGTTCTTCACACATGGCTCAAAAATACCAAACAAACTCTATTTAATTCAGAAATGCCCTGCTGTCTCCTACCAAAAAAGAAAATTCTCTACAGCAGTTGTTTTAAAGCAGTGTCCTCTATAAATTATATGGCATTATAAGGAAGGAAATGTAATTGGAGGCACAAATACATATATGGTGCTTTCACATGTAAGGAGGAGAATGAGAAATAAGATATCTCTGTAGAAATATTTTAAGAACATTTATAGTTACATTGACTTTTTAGAGAAAGAAAATGATATACGTGGTGATTTCTGGCAAACTTCATTGATTTGGTTTTCACTTTAGTTACATTTTGCATTATTAAGTGGTTTTATTTATTTTTTCATTTCTTCAGTATAGGAAAGAAAATATTCTGCTTTGAAATTTATAGAAAAGGCAAATTTAATACACATCTGAGTAGACTTTCGATTGGGATATGTGCTATTCTGCTAACAGATATTTCCTGGCAGCAATCTAGTACTTCAGGAACTTTTGTCCTCTGAGACAAGAAACAATATAAGATGATGATTTTGTTCCTGAAGATAAAAATTGAATTATGTCACAAATATGTAATAATTAATGTATTTTGTACATTAGCTGTTTAGAATCAAATGCTATATAAGCTCCAAATGTGACTTTTGTTAACAATTTAATGAGTCAGCAATATGTACCTTGTCAGTAATATGCAGAACTTACTGATATTTAGAATTGTTTTTTGCTCAGTCATATTTTATGTTTACATAGCCTCAGTGGTAAAATAAACATGAAAAAACATCTGTGCAAATAGATTCAGTATCATTAAATGACTTACTCTCAAATGACACCAGAGAGAAGACTCATGGGAAAATGTTAACAAACAGTAATGTCACATCACAGCTTTTATAACTTTGTCTCAGCATGGCATGCCACAGAACAAGCTGTCTGCTTGTTTCATTAAATTATTTGTAAATTGCTTTGTGTTATGCGCTAGGGTACATTTTCAGAAAATATTATGTTGTTGTTAAAGTTGAAAACTATTTTTATTGATTCAATCACTCTACAACATGTTACTTCTAGGGAATGGTGAGCTGTGAAAAACACTGGAGTTTGTGTATCTTCCTAACCTTAATCCATCAATGTTTCCACACAAATGATCAGCAACTGAACCAGTTGTCACAATAAAAAATTTCTTTGGAATAAGTACTGCAGAGAAGAAAGGAATGCTATATTTTTTTTTTTTTTTTTTTGGGGGGGGGGGTGAAGAAAAAAAAGAGCAGCAGGCTGATTGATTATATCAATGTTAACTCTAAAACTATCCTTCCATTATTATTTAAATCTTTGTATTACCTCAAGACCCTTCATATCTCATGCTCTTAGTATCTTTGAGTAATTCATGCTTTTACGTAATCTATCACCTGTTATTTTCAATGTAAGCAATTGCATATCTCTGATATTTTCTAACGCCTACTGAATACAATGAAGTTTGTAATTCATTTTGATGGACTTTTTATCCTGTGTGATGTTACTTAGATAGCTCAGTCTTTCTGAGTCTGTTATCAAACCCATTTCACTACTGAGCTATCCAGAAACCCTGAAACCTCTATGACCATGAAAGTGGCAAGAACATTTTGACTTTTGTTAGAACAACCGCTAAAAACATTTTCACATCAATATGATGTAGCAAACAAACAAATCACATAGAGAATTGATATGCTAGATCTTACATTATAATTTTCTGTAATCAGATTTCCACAGCACCAATTTTTAACTAAAATTTATGCCAAGAAATCATTGCCTGCAACTTCAGTTCCTGTTCTGTCCCTTCTGATAAAAAGTATGTTGCCTTTAATATATGCCTTTGCAAACTCTTTTTGATGAACATTTTGAAAATCCTTTTTAGAAGCTTAGAGATCTTCAAGACTACCGACTGCACAGTCATAATACGTTGTGCTATACTGACAGTGTGGAACTATTAAATTGACATCACCTACATTAGGCAAATCACATATGCCAGAGCAAACATCTTCTCAGATGCTTTACTCTAAAAAAGGTGTGTGCTATCTAAGATATATTACCATAATGTCTTCAGGAGCACTGCAATCTGGTGTTTAAAGTCTGCTGTGTGATGGCAAAGGCCACTGTTTCTAGAACTATCAGTTATGCCGGATAACTTTGGACTAGTGTTCACATTATGTGTTGAGGAATTTGACTACTAGATTTTTGATATCCATAAAAACAGCAAGACAATTTATCTTCTACATAAAATCAAACATGTTGAAAGCACAGGCAGTATGTGCTCTTAGTGAATTACATAAGCAGTTGCTTTGTAGAAGTGGAAGCAATATTGGTTTTGTTCTAGGAAGCAGTTGGAAGTTTGCCAGAGTGTGTGAGACAGGTCTTCCTTTATTTGTCTGAATACTCAGTGATACAGAAGCAATTTTGCAAACTCTAGCGTTGAGTGAGAAAAAACATGTAGTGTTATTAACTTTTCTATTGTAGCTGTACAATCAGTGGAATTAGAATGTTATGGATGCATTACCAGAGGGCTGGGTAGACTCATGATTGTTATTAATGCTTACAGTAATGTATGATGGAAAAAGTAAACAAAACTTATATTTCAGATCACTAAATGATTGTTTCAATGCACAAGGTATTTTCTTGCCTCTTCACTTTAAATCATTCACTAGAGCTTAAAATAACATGATAATTGGAAAAACAATTTGTTTGGGTGTTTTAGCATGAGTTCTACTACTCACTGTGTAGTGAGCTGTGCAAGAAAGACAAGAGTATATTTAAGACACAGGCACTTGTTCTCCTGCACATATGAGCCAAAGAGATAACAGTTCCAATCCTGATCTTGGATAGAAACAAAACCCTCACTGAAATCATTGTGCAAGTGTTTATGAACTTCCCAAATTCATCCTCACCAGCTCCTGAAGTCTGGGAGAGATTGTACAGCAATTCTGACTTCCTTTGTGTGTTGGAACTGTCTTGTCACTTATTCAGAAGTTGGTCTATTTTAAAATGCATTATATCTTTTTCAACCTCCACCGTCTTGAATCTTCATTTTTGACAACCTTTCTAGTTCTGTTTTTTTGACTTGCCTTGCTTCAAGCGCTTTGATTAGATTAATTGAATGAGCCTTATGATAAAGCATTACATGTTCAGCTATAAATATGATGTAACAAACAAACATACAAAAATCTAGGTACATGTAATTTCCTTTCCTCTGTTCATAAAAGGTAACGATGTGTTTGGATTTTTGTAGCAGACATATACTAATGTCTTTATCACTTTCAGCTGTGATAGCTATTAAGACCACACATTTGCCCTACATTATTTTGCGCTGATGTACTTCTTAGGACCTCTTGTTATGACAAACAATTTCTTGACAGTGACAAAACACTTTGCTGAAGTCTAACAGGTTGCTCTACATGCACAGACAAGACGATTTTCCACATATGTTGTGTATTGACTTGTTTTCATGTAAGAACAAATAAATGAAGTTTGACAAAGAATGTCAAAAAATATACTTTGGAAGAGTGAAAGAAATCAAGGTAGCATCGTGTCATCATAAATCACAGACTGCTCATATTTGAATTCAATCACTTGCCCCAGTAAAGCAAATGTACTATTCATAGCCCCTTATGTCTTTTAAAATGAGATGGTTATTTTTATATACATTCTCTTTACCACAGTACTGAGGATGTTAAATGATAAATGTTATTTTGTATTTTATACATTCTCTGAAATACATTCTCTAGTAATCACAACTAATTTTATCAAAACAACTCTTATTTTGAAGTATTTTTTTCCTCTAAGAAACGTTTGTGTTTTTTCTTATGTTGCCTCTGTAAAAGGAAATCAAAGAGTTTTTTCATAGAGAAAAAACTTTCTTCTTTGCCATGTGACAGTTTATTATCTTTTCCTTTCATAACCTAAATGATCAACAAAAACTGCACATGGATGGTTGTTCCACCTTATTCCACAAATAGTAGAGAAAAAACAGCACCAATATAATCTATTATAAGGAACGTTGATCAGATCATTTCTGTTTATTTGAAAATTTGTGTTACCTGTCATTTACCATGGAAAAGAAAGATATATTAAATGAGGAAAAAGGAAGAAAAGAAAAAAATAGAATAGTCCAGGATCTATAGAAAATTTTGATTGACAAATAAAGAAGGGAGATTGTGAGTATTTGACATAGTAAAGACTAACTGAAGAAATACAATAAATTTATATATTTACTTTCCACTTCATTGTTTCTTTATTGCTGAAAGGTATTCTTTGCAATAATGCAATAATGCCTCTTTTACCAATTGTTTTTTGTAGACCTTTCAGTGATATATAAAAGACATTTTATAATGCATTCAAATATGTTATTTGGCATTAGAAGCAGTATAGACCTTTTAAATGTAAGAATAATATTCTTATTATAGAACCTCATTCCTAAGTAGGCCACATAAGACTGCTGCTTTGTATCTGTAACATATTAATAATAAAGCAGTTTTAATTAGGTATTATGCAGAAGAAGGTTAGGTCACACATTTTAATATTAAGTTGGAAGAAGCCCATTAAAAGCTAGAGGTCATTTTCATATGTTAATAAAATTCTTTTTTTCATGGTAGATGTCAAGCTTTTGGCAGAATATTATTATTTTTAGTCATTACCGGAGAGTTTCATGAATATTTATTTTTCACTGCTTATATTAATATTGTGAAAATTGATGTACTCACTCATAATGTGAAATGAAATAAGAACTGTGGATGCTAGAGGATATGAAACCAGATTTATGATTTTAAATAGATGTCTAGAATAGCATATGTAGGCAAAATTTATTGCATAAAACTTCTCATTTTAACGAGACATTATTTCAGTAAAAGTTTACAGATGTGACTGACTACAGGATACCTGATTTGTACATAAACTAGGACATTTAAATGTCTGAGAACAGCCCCTTTTTAAATTGAAAAGCAGTAGAATACAAAATCTTATAAAATATACAGTAACAACATACACAGTGATCTGTGGGAGTAAATAGTTGTCATAAAATTTAGGTTTGCAATGATCAAAATGTCTGAAGGACCATTAAGTTGTTTTCCTTTTTAACATTTAGAAAAATGTAGCTATTAACAGCCCTCACAGAATTTTTTTTTGCAGAAGGAAGGGGACACAAGACCCATTAACAAGCCTTGCTTCCTTCACAGCCATCTTCATTGCCAAGGAAATACCACTAGGTTCTACCAGCCAGGCAGGTCTCATTTCCATGTATAAGGATCGATTTTCTGTGGAAATAGTAACACAGTGAAAGACAGAAAACTTTTTTTCTTTTTTTTATTTTTCCCTGGCCTGCTCCCCCCCCTTCATTTTTCTTGGCCCTAAATACTAGGTGTAGGTATCTGTAAATTCACCAGTAGGAATTATTTTCCTCCTCCTGTCATTCACTGTAAAAGGAAATATGTAGATTTTTATCTTAAAATTGTTATCTGACAGAGATTTTATTTATTTATTTATTTATTTAGATATGAGAAGCAAATCTATAAATTAGGGTGAGTTTACGATATTTATCATGTATAGTAAGCACTCCAGAAGATTTTGATTGACTAAACGAAAGAAAGATTAGCAATATTGTTTTAACCATTCAATGTATTTTCTCTGCTAAGTTACTGATCTCTAAGTATTAGGGATATGAATCATCCACCAAACCTTTGTATTCTTAAGGTCACTGAGATAGTTGACTATCTTTCTGTCTTGTTATGAAAAATGAAATACTTTCAGCACTGATATAAAATGATGGCTCTGGAGTATGAAAGCTGTTAGGTACAGGGCAAGGGTAAAGGAAATGAAAATGGAAATGTAAGCTTTGTTCAGCATGAGCCAAAGGATTTTAGACCTGATAGGAAGGATACATTGACATCTCAGGGGATCAAGTCTGATGATACAGTCTTTAGGTCCTTTCAATGTGTAGTCATTATATGGGGTTTTACTTTTGTATTTCCAGTAAAATGCTACAAGATAAATCTTAATGTAATTGTGTTTTATGATTGGATTTATCAGCTTGTCAACTTCTATCTTTTCTTTGAGAAAATTATTTACCTTTGGTAGTATTTTTTTCTCTCTAATAGTTGATTTTAGTCTTTAATTAAAGCACATTTTTTTCTTTCTTTTATCAACTAATAAAACCCTCAGATTCTCCTGTCAGTGCCATTTCTTATTTATCTACTGTTCTTGAATCATGATTTTGCATTTTAATTAAGGAGGAGGAAGAAAAAAAATATTTAATGTATTAAATGTTTTACATTTAATTTTATATTACTTAGATGTTTCATTTTTTATACATAAGAAATAAGGCCAAAAGGAAGCAGTTTCATTTAGATTGTCATCTATATTTTTCAAGATTATTTCATGCAATGTTTCTATAATTTCTAATTTAAGCTGTTCTCTGATGTGTGTAGTGAAAGTGCCATGATCCCTCTTTGCATTGTAGACTACACCATCATTCAGTTGCTTACACTGTTAATAACTTTTTCCTGATATCAGTCTAAACTTTTCTTAGCCTCAAGACATTGTTCTTTGCCTGTCATTTCTTGAGACTGTGAATGAGTCCCTTTTATCATGTAAACTGTCACTTTGAGGACATTTGTAGACTGTTGAAAACTGATAATATCCCCTTAGCATGCACTGTTTTAAACGATACAAATTCAGCTCCCTCAGTCTCTCATCACAAGATTTATCCTCTGGTCTACATGTCAGCTTTGTTTACTTTGTAGTTTCTGCATTTTTTATTTTTATTTTTATTTTTATTTTTATTTTTTTAGTTTTCCTATTATTTTTGGGGATCAGCATAACAATGTATAAACAAATAGATCATTAACCTATCACCTGGGCCAACAGAAGAAAGCTTAAACTAAAGGAAGGCAGTAAATAAATGCTCATGTATTCAAAAGGGCACTTTATTTCCTATCTGTCTAAAAATGTCTAATTCAGTTATTTATGCATATTTCTATCTTTTGGTGAAATTTTGCCTTGAGGTCTTGTTTTAGCTTTATGAACACTATACAGAAGTTTGACACTACATTAATCTGATGATGATAAAGTAGTTCATTATCACCAAAAATAACTCTTCAGCAACAGTAACAACTGATGTCCCTTTCAGATTAGTCTACTGCTGCAGAGTTGAATTGAGCTAATTTCTGGTACTTAATGCTGCATCTTTCATTTTCATTATTATTTTTTAAAAACTGTTGTCTTGAAATAGCTTGCAAGTTTCTGCATTTTATATAGAAAATAAAAAATATGACAAAATGTTTAGATTTTAGGTTGTTCAGCTTTAAACAAAATGTAGTTATGTATTTTTTAGGTTTGGCAAATTTTATAACAGTTTTATTCTCCTTGTCCAAATAAGACAGAAGTTATTGGATTTTGACTTCCTTTTTCAGTTTCTGTTCTTAACCAGGATTTACCTCTATTTGCTTTAGTCTTATGCACCATCTATTCAAAAGATCCACCATGCAACAATTATTGATCTGACACATAGAGACATGAAAACACAGAGATAAACAAAATGAAGAATGGAAAGAAAACAAAGTGGTATCTATTACAGAAACACATTTATTTCCTCTAGTTGTAGACAGGTATTTATTTCACAAAGTCATCATAGTAGTTTTTGATTACTCATTAAATATATTCAAGTAGTGTAAGTCATATAAATGCGATTCTTTTGGCTACTACAGGATATTCTTCAATGCCATGTTAAATGCAAGTTTCTTGAGAAAGAAATACGCAATAAACCCAGCATCTATGGGCAGGCAAGATCTTATCTCAGAGTTTAGAACTACTTTAGAATCAATTTTGAGTTATCAAGGTAACCACAGGGTTATATGCACAAGCACAACTACAGGTCAGTTGGGATCCCGTTTGTGGGAGAAAGGACACAGGAGCTCATGGAATAGCCTCTGGCTGCCAAGGTTAATAGATGCTGAGAGTATTATTGAGATTAAATAATCTGACCTATCTAATGCAGGCTCTTCTGCTTTTCTGATTTAAATTCTTCCTTTGGATCCAACAGGGCTGAAACAAAATGATCTTGAAAACAAACATGGTACTGCCACTCCAATAGAAATATTCTTGCATAAACATTATTTTGCCCTGACTCTTTTCTGAACATCTTTTCTGCTCACAAGTGAATGACGAGGGCCCCAGGTTTTCAGAGGGCACCAGGAGAGTTCCACAAAGCCAAACAAGTGGCATTTTGCAAGTCCATTCATACAATGAGTGGATAGATTGATAGTTTAGGAAATATGGTTATTACAGAATAAAATTATATTCCTAACTCTTTAGGTTCTTGGAAATAGTTATGTTGTAGATGCATTATTGTTGTGTATATACTCTTCTCCAGTTTGTTAGGAGTTAGGAGAAAATCTTTCTTCTGATTTTTTTTTTTTTTTTCCCCTCATTTTAATATCATATCATTATGTTAGCATCTGAGTGCATAAAATATTTTTTGACGGGTATTTGACAATTCCTCTGGGCTTTCATAGAGGCACCACGTTCTCTTCTGTTCTGATCACAGAGAACTGAATTAGTTCTTAGTTTGTGCTGCCAGAACAGCTATCCTTTTTTAAAGCTACTGTATAGGTTCATGAATTTTAGTTTTTTCATAACTGCAGAATAGAATTTATGCATGAGAGAAACAAGCTAATAAAATACTGTAAATGATAAACTATTTCAATTACTTCCCATTAAAATTCAGGAGCCAATTTAATGAATTTTCTGAGTAAGACCTTACACCTACTGACATTAGGATAGATTTGGATTTGTATGATGTTGCTCTGATCAAGTTAAAGGTGATGATTGCTCAGTCTGCCAGGATCTTTAGCTTTGTACAGAAATGAGATGCTCATGACATTTCCTCCTTTATTATTTCACTGTATTTAGGAACACATAACTCTTTCTACCTTAACCTGTTTTCAGCTATAGATATGATCCTACTAAATGTACAATAAAATCACTTAAAATATAGTTGAAATATGTCAAAGACTAAAAGTAAGGTTTGATCTTTGAAATAAAATAAATTCAAAGATTGTTTAAAGTAAAATTAAAGATGTTTCACAGACTTCCAACAATTCAGCTATTTTTACAGAATAGGCTTACAAACAAATGGTTTGAAATATATTTTGAGAAACTCAGAACCAGTTCCTTTTAAAATATGTATATATGATAACTAGTTATTGCATAATATGGGCACAGGATCTTGAAAATTACATCTTCTTTGAGTGTTGCCTGAGCAACTCAGCAATTGCAGTAAGGTTTTGAATAAATAAACAGTTCATCTTGGCTTTGATATTTATGTATGTTGATGCTGATGTTCTGGCCATTTTCAGGACAAAATTAACCTGGGTGAAAGATAATATAGGAACAGGAGATTCAGAGAAGATGTGTCCTTGTATACATCAATTTGCCTGTTATGAATTTAATACCACAATATGAGCAATAAATGATTTTATTGATATACAAGTTAACTATAGTGGATGGGATAGTTAGAGTAGTTAACAATAAAATGCTTCCTACCCTTGTTGAGAACTTGTTCTAAATTCATCATGTCCTTATTAAGAATGCACTCTAAATCTATTTTTTCTTTTGAAACTATCAGAGAGAGAAATAATAACAAATTGAGATGCTGAGATAATTGAGATATTGTTTAAAATGGTGTATAGTCTGTCCCTGAAATATGTAAATCATTGGTCATTAAAAAAAAAAAAATCAAAACAAACAAACTGAAGGACAAAGAGAACTCTTATTAATGGCCCTACCTGTAAAAATGAGGTGAATAGTATATCTACGAAGACCAAGAAGAAAATTATGGACATCTCAAATTTTGAGGACTATTTGAAAACACATCTGTTTAGAGAAATGCTCTATTTTTTGTCCTACCTGCTGATCAAAGCATTGACATCAAACACAGCCCTTGGGCATAGTTCTCATTTATCAGTACCTGAATGATCGTTAAGCAATCAGTGTAACACTTGTGAATGTAATGGATAAAGATCAACATCTGTCATTCACAGTACTTTTTAACTTCTGCTGTCAACACTTGAATATATTCAAAGACACACTCAAATTAATTGAAGGGTCAAAACATGACCTTCCAGTATCTCTTTTAGTCATTTGATAGGATACAGTTTCAGACCATATAATGACATAGAAATTATATACTATTATTGGATTTACTGCTTTCCACAATCAGAATGACAGGCTGGAAAATACATTAACTTTGCTGTTGAAGGTGATCCTTTCTGGTGCCCAGCTGTAAATGAAAGTGAACATGGAAGTCTTATTATTTTAACTTCAGAAAAAGACATTAAGTAGTGAGCAAAAATTGTGTGTAGAACATGGGCTACAATCAGAAATAGGAAGTTTCTTTATTCCCTAAATCAAGGGGAAAATCATCAATATTGTTTGTTTGATGAAGAAAAAAATATCACTAACTTGTCAATTTATGCAAAGTTGTTGTAACTTACTGAAATGTAAGTTCTGTCAATGTCTGAAAATGTCATAACTTGGACACTTATCAGTCTAATATATGCAAAAATTTACATCTACAGTTTCTACAGTTCTGCTTTAAGACAAATCTGAAAACAATGAACCTAAATCATCCAGTAGTCTTTGCCCAAAGTAAAGCCATGTTTACCTCACACAAATAGGATGTAGATGTTAAAATGTCAGGTTATGATTTAAGTCTGTTCAAATATTTTCTTTTATCACCAGTTACTTACAAAACCTGGAACAAGTGGTAAGATTTACTGTTTAAAAGTGAGAAGAAACCAGCAAAAGGGCTGATGAATTTAGAAAAATTATATGAGTTATCCATTTTTATATTTATAAAACATGACTTACACACAGCCTGTGGAATTACTGTTATACCAGTGTGAATGAAATCAGAAACACAATTGCTCTTCAGTGGTCACTAAATTGTACTTAAAATCTCAAGGGAAGGTACATTTATTAGTTCTCTAAATCTGGATGATTTTGCAATACCAAATGGTTCTTTAAACCTTTTACAGTACCCACACTATCTTGAGGAATATTTTCATTTTCTGCTTTCACTTTGAGAATCAACTGCCACAGGATATATTGTCTAATATTAGGCTGTTGCCACGTTAGTGCTTACTTAGGTAGGCTGTGCAAAAGAATCAGACTTCACCAAAATAAAGTCCTGTAGCCTTCATTGTTAAGACACTTGATGTACATGAATAAATATGATTTTGACTTGATTTCTCCTTATTTAAAATCATACCTATCTACCATAAAATACCTGTTTGAAAGAGAAGGACATAAAGAAAAGATTATAATAATAATAATTATTATTATTTAAATATATAATAATAATAATAATAATAATAATAATAATAATAAAGAGACATCTCATAACTTCCATGAGCAAAACACACACAGCTAATACAATCCACTCACTTGAGGTTTAACAGCACTGTTGTGTCTTAATTAATTTTAAATTGTTTACTGATATTACAGGTATAGCTGTACCTACATTATCATTTTGATAGTTGAGTCTGGCAAGAGGTGCTAAATAACTGATGCTATCTCAGCAAATAGATTATTTTCTGTTGTCTTTTTTTTTACCTTAATTTTAAACTTTTCCCCAGGGAAAAGGTAATCCAAGTCAGAGGTTGACTTAGTTTAGCCTCTGGCTTTGAAAAGGTACTGTTGTGGAGATCTGTTATGGCAACTGCTACAGGTAAAAAGCTGTTGTCAGGATGCAGTAGGATTTCCTGCTGAGGTTATGGGAGGGAGGAAATGAGGGAGTGCTTGGGAAATATCAGATCTCCAGGAAGAATCATAAGTCTCAAGCTTGAACAGGTGAGGAGAGAAAAAGAAAGGAATGGAAATTGGTTATAACAATAAATGGAAAATAAACCAGTTTGGGAGTGGCAATTTTTCTTCAGTGAAAAATGAAACATCAATTTTGACTATATTTTTACTGAAAAATAAAGTATATTTTTTGACCAATTTTTTATTTTCTGTTTGACTTTGCAATGGAACAAATTTGTGTTCTCACATGTAATATCTCTTCACAAAGCTACTGCAATGTCTTTGGTAATATGACAGCTGACTCTCAGTGGGCAGAACGGTATTTTTACACAATTTTAGGTCAAACTGTCATTGAGACACTGATTTTCCTTCATGTGCATTTGCATATGTAGAGATATAGACCACATAAATGACCAAGCAGTGTGAAAATAAATATTTTATTTTACATCTTTGTTTATGTCTACGTTTCATTATTATAATAATTTATTATTATTATTATTATTATTTTGCTAGGATGTATAGCAAACATTTAAAGGGACACCTTGTAAAGAATTTCTCAAAAAATGTGACTCTTTCAGTCATCTCTAATTGCTACTTTCTAGCTTAACTTCACTTTCTTTTTCTAAATTGCTATCATTTCATATGTTTTACACTGGATTTGGGGAGGGTATGGATATCTGAGCATCTTCAGTCAGACTCTGATGTTTCTGACTTCTAGACAAGATTCAGAAAGAAGTCACTGCTGTCTTTGTGACTGAGCAGACTATACACTGTGCATAACAAGACCTCTCTTTCAATGCAAGACTTAATATGAAACATGACTGGAGGGCAGGAACATACAGTAGCTCCATAAAGTATTTTATTGGAGGCATTTCTTTTTCCTTGCACATCTGTGGCACTATCAAACAAGATGGTCTTGTTTAATTTACTCAGCCAGGAAAATTCATATAATAATATGAATGGGATCATATAATATGATTCCAAGCAAATCTTCTTTGTAACCAGAAGATACTTTTGGTTACGTACCTCTGATACTCTGGATGACATGAACAATAATAGCAGGTTTTTTTTTGTTTTGTTTTGTTTTGTTTGTTTGTTTGTTTCAAATTACATGATGGTGATGGAGGAACTGTCTATTTGTCTATTAAGAAGAGCAATTTTAGTTAACAAAATTGCATACCTAAGGGAATCTTTATCAACAGGAATTTTTGTTGGGAAGTGGACCCAAGTCAGCAGACCATTTTCTTTAATTCTTGATGCCTTTGGTGAGATAATTCCTTATTGCTTTATAATTGCTTTAAATTCAGGTGCCATTTTACAGTTGCAGCAGATTTCCTGCTTTTTTTTAAGTGGGTGTGATCAGTGAAACAAGACCTATATTCTTTACAAATAAATTCTTTTCCTTTGGTTCCAGTGAAGGCACTCAAACTTTCTCTGAACATATGAAACATTTTATCCCACCAGAAACCTGAAGACCAGCGGACTCATCAAAACAAGCAAGCAAACAAAACCAACCAACCAACAAAAAAACAAACAACACCATACAGCAAAGAACCCTAAGACTAAAATCTATTTATGGTAAGAATTGATTGTATGATCATCTGAGAGCTGTGTGACAGTACAAACTCATCTAGAGAAGGTTTATCAGAAACTGAATTAATGTTAAAAATTGTGCCCTAGATGCTAGGTGTCCAAAATAATACTTTCTCAACTTACAGAGAAAGAAAAATAAAAACAAATGTTCAAACCTTTCCAAAGGAAATTGTTTCTTCTTTATCCTTTTGCTTTCCTTTGTATTTTAAATGAAAACTTATTTTAAAAATTATTCTAATCATTTCTGGTGCTTATATGCAGGCATAAACTTCCCTGATCATAACTCATCAGCAAAGATTTCTCATAGACACTGTTTGTGTTTTCATTAAATGTCAACTTGTGAGTGTTAAAACAGTTAACTGTGTTCTCTGCTGTGGTAAGAGTTTAAATCCTAGCTATCTAGCTAATCTGCCATGTTCTTGTAATTTTACCTATCTGTAGTTTGCATGATTTAAATGTTATCATGCTATTTTCTTGTCTGTATTTCTTCTGGGACTCTGTGATATGATGCAAAAAGTGTGACATCCTTAGTGTGCTCTGCATCATGAGAAAATTCTGATAGTTATTAGAACTGAGTTCCCCTTCATGGAAATAGGAACTTCCAGCTATAAGGTTTTCTTTAAACAAGAAAAGAAGTTAGGGTAGAATCTATCTGTCTGTCTGTCTATCTATGTGTTCTTTTCTAGATGTTTACTGTGATGTAAACCAAATGGCCTGGGAATACAGAATAACTTTCATATGTATCTAACAAGTACATTTCTAAACAGACTTTGGTGGGTCATAGCTACAAATCGCTGGGTTATAGGACTAAACATGCTCACAATCCCTTTCTGTCATTTGGGAAATTAAGACTATTTTTACAGGGATGAGACATATCCGTGTCATAAGCTGTAAATAGGAAATTTACAGCTGGATCTTCTGGGCCAGCATTTGGACTGAATTCTTTAAAGCAACGTATATAGGGAATGAATTTTGCTCTACTATAGTGTGACAGTTACCATGCAAATGCAGGATTTTTATAAGTATTTGTTTGATTTTATTATTTAACTCCCTCAGGAATGTTGAAGCTTATTTGCATAATACAAAAAAAATACTGCTAGTATTTGAAATAGTTTTTTTGTTGTTGTTGTTTTTCTTGCGATTTGAAAAGCTTTCAGAGCAATAACAAAGGAGAATTCTGTGCTTAGTGTGGTAAAGAGTATCATTATTTTCATAATCAAAACAAAAAATGGTGTGTTGTGCAAAAATAATAAGAATGTAGTTAGGAATTTGCAGTAGTATCATCAAGTGGGCAAAATATTAGATTTGGCACCATAAAGGAAAAAACGTGCTTTAACCTTGGGAGGAGTTTATTTTTAAGTTTACAAAAGTAAATTGGAATCTGGCAAGACCATATCATATATAATATTATTCATCTTAGAGTGCTCTCAGATCCATTTATTTATATTTGCATGTGAAGGAAATTTTCAAGCATGAAAGATATGGCCTAGAGATGTATGTTTTCCTTCTGTGGTTTTAAGTTTCTTTTTCTCCAGATGAGCAGTGTTTTTAGTAAATTTGTTTGCTTTAAATCACCACTGGTATGATTTCTTTAAATCAGCTCTCTGATGTCTTATTTCCTAACAACAGACAAACTGAAACAATGTAAGTTCCTGGATTATAAAATAACTCCATCTATCTATAAAGAGCTTTAAACTTCACCACTTAACTCTGGCTTTGGGCATTTTAATGACTGAAGGCCGGATTCTCAGTGGTGTAATTTAATTCTCCCTTCTAAGTTCAGTGACTTACACAAATTTATGGCATCCAAGTCTATGACCTTATAGTGATAATTTGGCCATAAGAGTTAAAGGTGGCTCCCTGAAATTAAATGCATTTAGATTTTCAGTTTTCCTCCTGACATTTTTACTCTTGCATCTCCTTTTTGTCTCCTGATACCTTTGGAGCAAGCAAAGAGGAATGGCATTTAAGCTTACTTCAGTGAAACTGGAGACTAAATGGTATATTTACTACATATTCATATACCACAAATCTGTAACTTTGATCTATATATTTTGTTAGCACAACAGAGCTAAATTTATGCCCACACATCCCTATACTTTTATTTTCAATTTCCATTGCAGTTGCACACTTCTATTTGAAAACAAAATATGATTTTATCATATTTTCCAAGTCTATCTTAATTTTTATATATGCCAGTGATCACAATGCATCTGCAAATGTAGTGGCAATTTCTTCAGTTTAAAATATGGCGTCACTCTGCTGAAGATATGACTTGTTTTTTTTACATTTTCTCTATCTTTTAAATGGGTTCAGTACTCATTCAAATGCACAAGTAGGGAAATTATCTTCCATTACGTTTTACAAGTTTTACAGATGTCTGTATGGCAACTTTATACAATAACGAGATGTCACTACATATGACAAGCCAGAGTACATTTCACCATCTGTATTCAAAGGACTTCAGCAAATCAATGCTTGTATCCTTCTCTCCAAGGAACAGTTATTGTCAGTTGAAATAAATGTATTTAATCCAGATACTTTTTCTCACTTTTAGCGAACAGATGCTCTGCCTTTGTTTAGAGTCTGTGTAAGAGCACAGCCTGATGAAAATGTGTGTTTGGGAAGCAGCAGTATTAAGCAAGCTTTTCCAAAGTATATTGTGCTTACTACCTCATACATCTGTTTTCCTCTAAAAGCCGACATCTTCCAAAAGACTGATTTTCTTTCTTGATCGTTACTAGACAAATTTCTCTTGGTTACATTTTTATGCAGAACTTGTAATTGAGACATTTTGATAACACTAATTTACAGATCTAATCTATTGAAAAGAGAAGTTTGTTTTCAGTAAAATATGACAAGTATTTCACTTTTATTCAAAGTATGCATTTTTACAATATTTTGGTTACAAAATCAATTTAGTTAAAAATAGAGTCCCTCAATCCATGCATATCTTCTTCTTCCCAGTAAGGACATCTTAGAAATAACTACAGGTTCACATAGCAAGCCATGAAAAAGACCAAAATGTCATTGCATTTCTGTAATGAAAGTAATAAACAGGATGGCAGGTTACAGTTTATGGTCACAGAGTTAAGCAGTCCTCATCCAGACTCTTTGTTGGAACTGATTATGATTCTGCATGGTAATAACTGATTAAACCCACTCATGCTGGGTCCTCTTAAAGATTCTTTAGAATTTCTTTTTCCAGCCACAGAAAAACAATGTTAACAAAATGTTAGCTGTCAATATTATTGTAATGCGCAAGTGTTAAGCATAAGGAAGTATTCCTTCAGCCTCTGAGTAGCTCTGTGCTGCTGTAGGTATAAAATATCTGTACCATAGTTGCTAGGTGATGGTAAAGCTATTGGTTATGATCTCTTTATCTTAGGGCATGGGTTTACTGGGGGAAAATCCTGGCTGGAAACTCCAAAAGCTAGTAAAAGAATTTCAGCAAAGAACTGGGCCTTGGCTAAGTGAGTCTTGAATGGACAGTATCAATAAATACATGTAAGTTAGCATTGGGAAGCAGAGATTTTAAAGAAAAATTTCCTTCCTCTGCTCTCAAAATTACCTGGCAATCTTAGATTGGTATATTTGATGATATTTTTCAAACACATAACTTTTCAATATGCAGAGGTATTTTTATTAAGCTTTCTGGTTAAAAAAAAAAAATATATATATATATATATTTTATATATATATATATATATATATATATATGTATATATGTTTTTCTTTTCTTGGAGAATTTACTGTGTTGGAAATTGCCAGGTTTCTCACTGCAGCTCTATCATTCATCTATCAATAAAATCAAATTTTAATACATCCTAATCAGGTACACAACACAGTATATGTTACTAGTGAAATATTGATAACAATTATTGCCAGTGGAAGTCTCAAATCACCCATGGTTTTGGTTTGTCTAGGAAAAATAAATTTCTTGTTAAGATAACAGAATCAAAAGTTCATGGGTTTTAAGGAAAGGATTTTGCTGGAGATCTCCTACAATGTTTTACATAGCACAGCTGTATTTCTTCAAATATTTTATATTTATATATAAATATATATATAAATATAATATGTAAAGATATATATATATAATATTTGAAGAAATACAAATATCTGAAATATGCCTGTAACTTTTGATATATCTAGAACATAAATGTAAGTTTATTCTATATTCTGCCATATACCTTCTGCAATTTATTTCACGTCTGTGCTTTGGTTGCCTCATCTGTGTGTAATGGAATGATAATATTTCCCCCTGCAGAGAGGAGACATTTATTCATGGCTGAGAATTGTTTAGATGCCAAGGAGATTGAAAGCATAAAAGAAGATAAAAAGTGGGAGATTGCTTATTTAGCAGTAACAGTTATTGCAAGGAAAACAGGAGAATAGAAAAGGAGTTCAAGGCTCTTTCTGGTACTTTGAGGCCACAAGAGATGATACTATTACTCTTTGCTCCTTGAATTTTTCTAGCCTTTTAGGAAATATAATCAGTTGAACACAAATATTTCCTCAAAGCTTGAAAATATAATTTGAAGCTTAGGATATAAACATATTAAAATCTACCTTCACATAGAGTCAGGATGAAGGAGTGCACAAACAGTGATTTACCATTTAATCAAGACGTATGGCTTAGATTTATGACAGCTTGTTCAGAAGCTTGGTTTTTCTGGCTAAAAGCTAGGTGAATGCCTTGTTGAAATTGGATGAATTGTTCCTTTGAAGTGGATAGGAAGTGAAATTAGCTTTTTCACCAAGCAGCAGACAAAAATGCTTTATGATGTGTTAATACCTTATTTCTATTGCTCAGAAATAACCAGATCATGCCATCACGTCCCACACAGTACTATTTGAAAACTCAGTTGAATTCAGAAATGCATTAATGTTTACCAAGGTTCTGCTCCTATAGAAAGGACTATAGCCCATATAACCTATACAGTTACAGTTACTGTAGTTTGGGGACCTCTGAAAATCAGGGCTAATCATGATCCCTATCATTTGTAAATCTGAAAATACTTTACAACCTAGGCCAAACATTAATGCCTTTGTTTTACTATCGATGTAACCATAAACATAATTTTGGATTATGTCTTCTGATTCCAAGTAGGTCCATCAATCATTCTTTTTTTTTTTGTTGTTGTTTGGTTGATTAGTTGTTGTTGTTTTTTAAAGTGCAATGACTCTGGATTTACATAAAAGCCTAGTCCAACATAAAATACCTAACTGATCTATAAATCCCATAAAATACCAGCAGTGGTGATAATTTTCAAAGATCTTTTGGAAATCAGGAAAAAAAAAGAAAAAAACATAAAAAAAAAACCAACAACCATAAAATCCATGTTCATCAATTTACTTTGAAAGGAGTTTTGAAATATAACTCTTCCAAATTCCAGATTGATTTTCTGAAGTACAGTGAAAATAGAAACAACGTTAACTTTCTTACTACTGTAAGACAAAATATTCTTTATATTACCATTACTTTAAAGCAAGGCAACAGAGAAATTACAGTGAGACACTAAAACAATTATTTAATTTGCTTCATCATCATTAAGCACTCTATCTACTGTACATAACTATAAGGATCAAGATATGCAATTAGCCACATAATGTAACTGATTGATAAAATTTAAGTGTATTATTATATGTTTCCTTTTCTAAGTGGATTATGAAGAATAAAATAAAATAAAATAAAATAAAATAAAATAAAATAAAATAAAATTTGTAGATTTAATCTGTAGTTCACAGAGGTTTTCAAACTTGCACAGAAAAAAATAGCACATATTTGTTTCAGCACTACTTAAATATAAGTGAAACTTAATGTTGTGGTTGCCCCACTTCACAGCAGATAATAAAATTTGGAGGTGAAGTGACTACTAGTCTTCCCCACATTTAAGAGCCAGTATATGCTACAGTATCATTGTCAAGTTGAAGGCTTAATTTTGTGACTATTCTGAAGATATTTTTCTGTAGGTAAGAGATTAATTCTTCCAATATTCCATATTTTCCTTAATTAAGAACAGTCAGTTTATATAGCTTTTTTTTCCCATGCAAAATAGAAAGAAGCTCACACCTTGTGTAGAAACAATTTTTAGTCTTTATATTGTTCTATTGCTAGGATACATTCTAAAACATTGAATTATACTTGCAAAGTATTAAAATGGTTTATGTTATAAAATATTAATAGTTATTTACACATGGTCTAAATTATTCTATTTTAGACTCCATTATTCTATGTCTGAAAAGCAATATATCTAGGTAGGATTTTCGCTATTAGAGTAGGAAGGATATAATTAAAATCCACCAAGAGAAATTCAGCTCAGGCTGGCCTAAATTGCCCCAGGGAGGAAGTTACAAAAGAAGACCCATTTGCTGAATGTTACTGTTTTGTTGCAGAAAAATTCCCAAATCAACATCCACTGGAAGGGAAGATTTGTGGTGCAGGCCCATTACTGCTGTATTCTATTTCTCATTTAAAGATCATCTCTGTATTTCCATTTCTCATCTCACCTTTACTGCCAAGTTGGGGTGAGAAAGGAAAAACAGTTTGTATGAACAGGTATTTTAAGTTCCTAGGACTTGATTACAAGCAGGTGTTTCAACACTTATCCTTTCTGAAAATGCATCACATTTGGTAGTGGTGCTTTTCTTTTCAACACTAGAGACAAAAGCCTCCAGGCAAATTCAAGAAAGAAGGATATTAAACGATATTAAAGTTACACAGCACTTGTTATAATGCAATTAGGGGGGTAGTCATTGTTGACAAGAAATGTATTTTCTTTTTCAAGCATCAGCATTTTTTTATATGTCCTTCATACGCTATAAGGTCCAAGTGCAGGGTCCTGCATGCATGGAGAAATAACCCCAAGCACCAGTACAGGCTGGGAGGGGGTGATCTGGGAGGGACCTGGGAATCCTGGTGACCATGAGTTAGCAATGTGCCCTTGTGGCCAAGAAGGCAATATATCTAGGTAGGTAGGTATCCTGGGGTGCATTCAGAAGAGTGTTGCAAGCAAGGGAGGCAATCCTTCACCTCTGCTCAGCCCTGGTGAGGCCACATCTGGAGTAATGTGTCCAGTTCTGGGCTCCCCAGTACAAGAGGGACATAGTATTACTGGAGAAGATTTTTTCCCTCAGAAGACTGGGGGGAGGGTGTCAAGAAGATGGCACAACCAAAAAGAGATTGGCTCCATCCTCTCGACACCTTCCCCTCAGATATTTATATACATTGATGAGGTCTTCCCTCAGTCTTCTCTTTTCCAGGCTAAACAGGCCTAGTTCTCTCAGCCTGTCCTCGTATAGCAGGTGCTCCAGTCCTCTAATCATCTTCATAGCCATGTGCTTGTAACAAAAGCCCTGGGCTTTTTAGCAATATATATCATAGAATCATAGAATATCCTGAGTTGGAGGAACCCACAAGGATCACGGTCTGCTTTGTCGTAGAAAGTCATAACTGAGTTGGTTGTCATATTCTTTTTTTTTTCTCCTTTCTACCTCATTTCAATCATCTGACACCTGCAAATCAATTTTGAAGATATATATCACATCTTATTTTCCTTATTGCCCATCATTACCATTTATAAACCGTTCATTCACTTTGTACTACATAAATTCTCCCTTATAGATTATGGACTATTTTAATACAGTAACTGGTAATCAGATGGGGAAGTCTTCCAATTTTATTGTTTGCCATTTGGGGCTAAACAGCATTTCTTAATGACCATGCAATAACTCTGTGGTGGAGTTTAAGTTGTGCAGCTGTTTCTGGATCCTTGAGATGGGGTAAAGTGCAGCAGAACTTTGACTGAGAAAATATTATTATTAATATTATTAATAAATAATTATTAAATATTATTGTCATGTGATCACACGAGCATACTTCTGGGTGGATGGTGCTTTTTGGAAATTTCTGGAGCTGTTGGAGCTGCAGTTCAGAATGCAAGATTTATGACTGTTTACTACCGAAATCGAAACTGAGTGTTATCAGTCATGTTTGAAAACTTTTACATATAGTTGTAGTGGGTTTACGTGGCAAGGTTTTGGTAGCAGGGGGCTATAGGGGTGGTTTCTGTGAGAAAGATCTAGAAGCTGCCCCATGTTTGGGAAGGGCCCCATTGTTTTCCAGATCCGAGCCAATAAGCGATGTTGTTTTGCGCCTCTGTGAGAGCATATTTAAGACAGGGAAAAAAATGCTGCGCCACACAGCAGCCGGGAGTGAGAAACAGACTGCAGTTGCCAAGGTCAGTGTAGAAGGAGGGGGAGAGGTGCTCCAGGTGCCGGAGCAGAAGTCCCCTGTGGCCTGTGGTGAGGACCATGGTGAAGCAGGATGTCCCCCTGCAGCCCATGGAGTACCACGGTGGAGCAGGGTTCCACGCTGCAGCCCGTGGAGGAGACCACGGTGGAGCAGGTGGCCCTGCACCGACGGAGGCTGCCGCCTGTGGAAGACCCCTGCCGGAGCAGATTCTGGGCCGGACCTGTAGCCCGTGGAGAGGAGACCACGCAGGAGCAGGTGATCTGGCAGGAGCTGCTGCCCGTAGGGGAGCCAGGTTGGAGCAGTTTTCTCCTGAGGGATGGACCCTGTGGTACGGACCCATATCTGGAGCAGTTCTGGAAGAGCTGCTGCCTGTGGGAAGCCCACGCCGGATCAGTTCATCAGGGACTGCATCCCGTGGGTGGGACCCCACAGCACAGGGGACGAGAGTGACAGAGAAGGAGCGGCAGAGAAGTGCTGTAGACTGACCATAATCCCCATTCCCCCGTTCCCCTGCGCCGCTCGGGGGGAAGAGGTGGAAGAGGGTGGATGGGGGGGAAGGTGCTTTTGGTTTGCTTTTTCCTTTGTTTCTCACTTCTCTCGCTTGTTAGTTGTAGGCAATAAATCTTACTATCTCCTTATGCCGAGTCTGTTTTGCCCGTTACAATAATTATTGCGTGATTTTCTCGTCCTTATCTCAATCTTTGAGCCCTTTTCACATATTTTCTCCCCATTCCTCTTTGAGGAGGGGGAGTGAGAGAGCGGCTGTGGTGGAGCTCGGCTGCCCACTCGAGCGGAACCACGACAATAGTATGTAATTTTTCTCTACTAAGATACTGGGAAAGTACCTTGAGAAAGCACCCAGGTTACTTAAACAATAAAGAACAGATGCCAAACACATAAATAAGCATCGGTGAACAAAAGAGTTTTCTGTTGTGCTTTTCTGAAGAGCGTTCTCCATAAAAGTGCTTCCATAGTAAATACAAACCTTCAGGCATTTAATCATTTTATGTGGATGTCTCGTAAATGTCTGTGCCTCACACTGGGAGCCAAGTGATCTTACTGTAAATATCATGGCAATAAGATGATGTATCTTTGTGTCTTGATAAAATGATGACTTAGATTACCTGATTATCACTTAGGAAAGGCATTGTACAAAAAGCCAAGGTAACAGGAATATTAATGTTGACAAAAAGAAAGAAGGGTAAGTAAAATACATATCAACTTGTCCTCATTTGAAAATAGAAAGACTAAGGAGTGCTTTTGAGATGATTATCTAGGCCTGGGGCAAATCTGAATGTAAATATGTACATCCTAAGAAACATAAGTGCAAAGATAACTATTAATGACCTTTCATCCCTGTGGATTCCTGCATTTCTCTGAAATAGCATCTGAACAAACTGTATGCAGTGAAAAGCAATTACTTAATCAAAAGCAGGTATAGGCTACAACAATTTAAGAGGAGAAAAAAATTCGTTTTCTTAGGCAGGTTATAATGGCAGGAAACATAGTATCAATAATTTTAAGTGTTTTAATATTTGAATTGCCAATTATTAGCAGACATTTGCATCATTAGAGGTTTGCATTATTACTATAAGAAAACACTTAGAAAACCTCAGAGTCAGATTCACTTTTGAGGGGAAGAAAAATAAACACACACGCACATGCAAACCACAAGATAGCATGCCTGTGGAAAAAATGTATTCAAAAGAAGGAAGAAAAACAAACAGATGATGAAAACCTGGCAGTGCTACCAGAAAACAAATGTGATGAGTTTGCATTGTTGAACAGCAGCCAAAAGACCAATATGAACTTAGGCTGTTTACAGAGGATAGGCATCAAACTAGGCAGCAGGGGACCTGATCTGTGTGGTCTGTCTCTGCACAGCTGACCTTGGGCAAATCATTTGTCATAAATGTATTTCCTTTCTCTTCTTTAAAACTGAAGCAAAAATGTTCTTGCTCTAAAGATCCTGGGATTAGATAAAGTTTGTATGTAGCTCCTCAAGTCAACTAACCAGTTACAATGGCCTACTTGGCTGTATTTTTTGTTTTTAAAAAAAGTTAGATAAGGAGAAGGAAAGCTTTGACAGCAAGCCCAAACAGGTTTATCACCCACAGTCAGATGGTTATCTAAATCTAGCATCATTTTCAACTCTCCGCTATAATCCCTGCCAAAAGACAATTTCTCCCCATAAATCATGCATCTCTTTGAGTGCAAGCTTATCATTTTCAATTACTGTAACTTCTGGTTGTCTGCTGTTCCTTCTGGGTCAAAAGTAGATCTTTCAGAATGGTAGAGCAGCTCTACCAAAGTTAGTATTGTTCATCAACCCCTGGGAAAGTAGGATAAAGGGCACTTAAAGACTTCTAGTTTACATCCCATCAGTGTTCTGTGGCTGACCAAAAGGCCTACTCAGCATCAGTAAGAACTCAAGCTTTTCAAGATGTAACATGTCTTGACAAAGACACAAGATCTTAAAAACACTTGCTAACTCTTGATTATGAGCCTTGTCATTATGATACTCCTGTAGTAGTACTTTGCAATTCAAATACTTCACAGATCTCACTTCAATGCAATTTATGCAATTTATTGTACAAGCTCTAAAATGAAATACAGGTGCTGTATTTCAAAAAACAAAGGTACTGGCTGATGTGTACCTATAAGGTCAAAAACTTGTTCTACCATGATTTCAACAATTAAGCCATTCCAGTTAGTGGCAAATTCGTCCAGGAGAGTCACAGTGATGTCAGGAAAACTAGTTTTAATAAAACACCAGACAGAGCTAACTAAACATTACCAGGCCAAATATTTCAAAAGGATAACTAGAGCAAAATGATGGGATTACAATGAATCAAATGTTATCATATCCTTGATATTGTATTTTTGAATGCCTTTTTGTAGCTCAGTGTCAGTTATTTGCCTGATTGTGGTGCAGTTGATTATCTGATCAACAGTAATAGAAGGTTGAGTGTCCTCAGCCACCAAATGCTTGCAACACTTGGAGTAGCATTACCTCACAAAGTTAGCTTGGTCAAATTATTGAAAGCACCTGTTAAAACTGCCAGGGACTATTTTTATATAATCAGTTACATTTAGCAAGTGGCTGAGAGGTATGCAAATGACAAATTGAAAAGATATTCTCAAGAAAATTGTGCAGCAGCATCTTCTTCATAAGACACAGATCGACTGTTGGTGTCAGCAAATACTCTCTGTGACATCAAAGCTTGTCACCTAGACTGGAACTGTGAACCACACAAGCAGAGTCATAGACAAAGCATCCTGTCTTTCCAAAGGACTGTGATACGCTGTGACATCTGTGAAGACTGGGCTAACTTCTCATTATTACTTACAGTCTGGCTGTAATATTGAAAAACCATAACCATGTATTGAGACTTTTGGAGAAGATATTATATATGTATAAAGAATCACTGTACTGAGTTTACTGCAAGTTAAAAAGTTCTTCATAAATGATGTAGTTTACTTGAAAAATCCTTGCAGTGTTTCAATTTACGTAGAACTTTCTCACCCCCCAAATTAAGTTGCTCACTGAGGTAAGTGCTATAATCCCTATCTTACTATTTCAAAAAACTGAGACACAATTAGGATAAAATGTTTTCCACAAAGATGAAATTCATCATGTATAAATAAACTTCCTGTTCCTTTTGTTTAATAATAATAAATTTCAATGGTAAATAGTAAATTTTTCAATGGTTAAATTTCAATGGTTATATTCTGTAGTTGGGCATAGCTTCCAGTGTCCTTTCCACTTCATTTCTCTTCAGTGTATAATTAACAATATTGTTTCTAAATGCAGTGACTGAACTGTAATTGATATGGTTCAATAAATAATTATTAATTATCCTAGTATATATACAACATAATTTGGAACAAAAAAAAGTTACAAGTTGACCAGCTATCTAACTTATTTTTTGAATGATTGCTTAGAATCTAAATCATTCTAGTCTTCACAGTATTGCAAAGCTCCAAAATAATCAAACCTGTGCAAATGTAATTCTGACAATATTTTATTTTATTGCTGTAAGTGTTCACAAACACATTAGACATAATCCCAATTCCTAGATTAGTAAAAAAATTGGTCATCTCTATTTTTATTTTATTTTTTTTCATTTTTTCCCCTCTGTTCTGGGAAGGATTGAGATTGTGTTCTACACAGTAGAGAGATGCAATGAAACTAGGTTTATAGAATAGCAGGATATACGCATGATTATGATTCCTTGTAAAGTTGGTGCTGTAATATTGATTATATGTGCCAAGAGCTAAACATAGACTCCAAAGTTAAATTGTTTAAATTGAGAGAAGTACCTAGCCAGAGCACAAGGATCATCCTTTATCAACACCCAGAGAACCTGGAATTCCTGATTTCCCACTACTTTGCTGCTAAGGTATATGTCCAGATGATGAAACAAAACTTTGTCATCCATTACCACATATTTGATTTTAGCAGTTACTATCATTAGTTATCATTTAAGCTATGATTTGAATTTGTGTATTTGTGTTCCTTGGTACTATGGAAGCCAAAGGGTCTGGGAGCCACAGGAAATGAGCAGGATCAAGCCGAATGACCACTTAAGGGTTTCAGAGATCAAATTTTTGCATTTTTTTTTAAAAAAGTCACATCTCTAAAAGGCGACTCTTTAGAATTCATTACTTCAAATCTAATTCCAGTCCAATACAGTAAAAAATTCAGAGACTGTAGCTAGAAATTAGCTTTACTCATGAGTACACTTCATTTATTTATAACAATAGGTACAAATCAAAAAAGATTAGTTCCATTTTCCTATTACTATGTGAAAAATATAACAAAAAAATCCAAACAATGTATATATAAAATATTACATAGTATGTAATACCTATGAAAGGCAGATTTTTTATTTTTTTTTCCTGTGTTATGAAATGATCAGGAGGACATTTGGTAAATAGTACAGAGAGAGAATACAGAAGTGAAGGAGAGAGGAGAAACTGGGGAGGTTGTAATGGGTCTGGCTGGGACGGAGTTAAACTTCCCTGCAGCGGCCCATATAGCGCTATGCTCTGCATGGATATCTAGAACAGCATTGGTATCACACCAGTGTTTTGTCTATTGCTGAGCAGTGTCTATTGCTGAGGAGTATGCATCAAGACACCCTCCAGACACCTCTAGACCAAATAGTCTGAGGGTGGGCAAGAGGTGGGGAGGGGATATCACCAGGGCAGCTGACCCAAACCAACCAGAAGGATATTCCATACCACATGGTGTCACACTCAGCAATAAAAGGTGGGAAAGGGGGAGAGGGGGGGTCTCTTTTTATGAAGACGTCTGTTCTCCCAAACAACTGCTATGCATATTGAGGCCCTGCTTCCTGGGACATGACCAACCATGACTCATTGACGGGAAGTAATTTTTATTTGTTTATTTTTGTTTTATTTTTCTCACTGTGTGCTTCTGCATGGCCTTTTTTTTTTTTTTTTTTTTTTTTTTTTTTCCAGCATACTTTCTTTTTCCCTGGCTACCCACTGAGGTAGCAGTTCTGGTGGAGTTCAGCTGCCCAGCAAGGTAAAACCACCACAGGGAGATAAGCAAAGGAATGAATATGAAGGAGCTGAAGCAAAGGAGCTGAAAAGATAGGGGGCTTAGTTGAAGTATACAGCCCACCAGTTTTTGGTGAAAAGCCAGTCAAAGCTGATGACATTTTCATGTGCTTACCTTTGCAGATGTCATAAGTATCTAAATTTCTTCTCCCTACAGATATTTTTTCTAGATGTTTTGCTGAGTGAGATAGTGTCCAAAACTTCACGGGGGCATCTTTTCAGTGCTTGCCTGTGCCCACAAACGTTGAAGTGAGGGGTAACCATGACTAGGTGCCATTTTACTAGTTGGCAGCTAATAGTTGTTTCTTATTCTCTGTCTCATCTTACATTGTTCTGTTTCCTATGCTATGTGGGAGAAGGGCTATTTGCAGTGAACAACGTTTGCAAATTTTACCATGTTTCTCTTCATACATTATTCACTAAAAATATTCTGATTGTATAAATATGTTTGTTTTGGAATTTATTTGCTGAAGATTTATAGGCAAACATATCAGCCTATGGGTTATTCATGAACTATTTGATTTTTATTTTGAAGTTCTGTGTCTTTGTATCATGATTGCAGTGAATATATTATTATTTCTTCTACTTCTGTTTATAACAGGTTAAATGAGGTTTCCCACTAGCCACATAGAGAACTGTGAACTAGGCACAGACCAATGTCTCTCTCTCTCTCTCTTTTTTTTTTTTTCTGACAAAATAAATAGAAGAATCTATTTGGATATTTTAAAAAATGGAAAAGTTTTGTAACAGTGTCAAAATGGATTCATAGTTTTTATTCAAATGAATGCATATAAGCATATTTTTGCAGTATTTATTCATGTAGCATAGTATTGATAGATATTCTCTAAGGAGAAAATTGTATTATAACTTACCCATGGATATGAATGCCATATGTTGAGTAGAAGTACAGACTGTAGTTTCACTATCCTGAAATCACTGGCTGTATTTGGAAAACATTGCTATCTGCTCTTCTGTCCCCAAAGGCCGTGCATCCTACAACGGAGCATGGCAGTGGAGCACAGCTTTTTGCAAACTGAGGAAAGGTATTAGCAGCCCAGCAAAGTTTCTGCTTTACTAATAATTAAGTTCTGAATTTTTGAGGATTATATCTGAAATTTTGAAATTCTGAGGATTATATCTGCAGCTTGGACAAACCCTGAGAATTTTGCTGTCTTCCATTAACCTGTATGCAGGCTAGGCTTTCCTTTTGCCAGGGGCAAGTCTTAGACTTATGTTAAAATAGAAGAGGTGTTATTTCTAATAATTTTCTATTGAATTACGGAATGGTTTTTGTCTATTTCAAAATGACTTTCCTAGTATGTCTTTCATGGAACAAACTGAACAAAGTTCAAAGTAAACATAACCTAAAATGATGTAAAGGAAAACAGGAGAACATTTTTTTAAACTGACTACAACCTGCCAAAAAAATGAAGTGACTTGGAAATTGATCGGCTAAGAGCACACATTTGCTTCTTGAAAATATCTAGGTTGGTGAAATAACATTAAAAAATGGTTCAGCAAAGAAAGACATAAAAAGAATATTGCCTGGATCTTACACCCAATTTAGAAGCAGGCACAAATAACCCATGGGAAAGGTGATAAAACTTTTTAACTAACTATCAAGAGAAATGATTAATTCCATATCTTTACAAAATCAGAATGGAAAATTACCTTTCAGCTACATCCATATTGTTGGCTTCAGTATAGATGGATGTACATCTTTGTCTGCATTGCTAGAAGAGGTCATATTACATGATTTAACAGGACTTCCTGACTTCAAAATCAATTCTGCTGTTGGATAGGTTTTCCAATAGGATGAACAGAGGCAAAAAGGAGTAGCCATGATGTACCTGTGTGCCTATGACAGCTCCAATATCTTTTATTACTTCTTTGGCAGGCAGAAGATTTCTCTACAACCACTTCTCTCTTATTCTTGTTTTGGGCAGTCTCTGTTTCCTGAGCCATGGCAGAATTTATCATTTGAGCTGTTTGTGGAAGTAGTGTCAGGCTCATTGTGTCAGCCCTGTGAGAGACTTGTGTAGAGCCACACGACACGAGTCTGTGGCCAACTTTACTTACAGAAAAGGTAGAGCACAAGCTATACTGGCAAGTCTTTCTTAAGTTAGGCAACCTCTGGATCTCTGAGAATGTTTTTATTAATATGCTGCTGCATGGTGTATCAATTTCTTATCCTTAATGCTACTTTTTCACTTATGAAGTAACAGCAGGTTCTATATAAATACAATTAGTATATATGGAATAGGTTTGCCATATTTAGAGTGTATGAAAGCTACCTAACACATAATTTTATTTAATTTGACTAAACTTATTCATTTTATGCAATTCAGTTCCAATTTGTAGTAAATCTATGAAATAACAGGCAGACTTTTGGAAAGAGGTTAAGAAAACTGATTTTTTCAACAGACAGATGCATGCTAGTAATACGAGAAATTGTAATTTATTTAAGAAACATGAGCCTTCACAAATCTGATCTCTTTGTGACATCTTGCTTCTATTTTGCTGTGCTATGAACGTGACAGTAAATATTAGAACAAAGTAATATAAAAATAAACCTCACAGAATCAATATATTACAACTGTAATAGTTGCTAGAGATATGTTAGAAACAAACTGCTGCCATCAGCAGCAACTACATTACCGAAACATGATGTTCTAATTGTGCCGATTGGCTTCCAAAAAAGCTGTTGAGGTCACCAGTTGGTGCCGTTAGAGAACTTCACCCAGGTGCTAAGCAACCAGGACTGGTGAACCACAGATCTTTGCACATTCCTTTTCACTCCTTTAAAGAAAGTATGACCAGGATATTAAACAGACACCTTGTGAAAACTGTCTGTTAATGGGTGAATTTCATTTAAAATAATTATAAAATAATATTTTAGTATCACAAATAAAATATTTTTGTTCTCTTTTTAGTGCATTTTCTGATTCTTTCAAATTTGTGTTCAAGACATTTATGCCAGCTATAAACTTATGTGCTTATGCAGCACACTGCCTTAAAGTTGAATAAATATGTAACTTGGTAATGGATTATATAAATGACTAATTTCAATATATAAACCAAACAGTACAGTCTGCATGTTTTCTGAATATTTGTCTCAAAAAAAAAAAAAAAAAGCAAAGTATTGATCATGCATCTTTTTATTAATCCGCTGCTTCTTTTAATCACAGGTAGTGGTTATGACTGTTAGGATAGAAACAAAGTGCAAAAATTAGACTAAGATGTAAGAAAGAGGCGAAGGGCTGACAAAATCAAATAACCTGATCAGCTACTTCTAGGTATCTTTGAATATCAGATGTGTGTTATTGAAAATCCGTTGCAATAATTTTAATTCTAATTAGATTCTAATCCCTAAGTACAGACTGGGAGAACTCAATGAGAGCAGCCCTGCGGAGAAGGACTTGGGCTCAACATGAGCTAGCAGTGCGTGCTTGCAACTCAGAAGGTCAACTGCATCCTGGGCTGCATCAACAAAGGAGTGGCCACCAGGTTGAGGGAGGTGACCGTCCACCTTTAGTCTGCTCTTGTGAAGCCCCATCTGGAGTACTGCACCCAGGTCTGGAGCTCCAACACAAGAAGGACAAGGACCTGTTAGAGCAGGTCCAGAGGAAGGCCATGAGGATGATCAGAGAGCTGGAGCACCTCTCTTATGAAAACAGGCTGAGAGGACTGGGGATGTTCAGCCTAGAGAAGAGAAGGCTCTGGGGAGACCTCATTGTGGCCTTAAATACTGTAGCCAGTATTTAAGGGGGGCTTACAATATAGATGGAGTGTAACTTCTTACACAGGCTGATAGTAATAGGACAAGGGGGAACAACTTTAAACTAAAAGAGGTGTGATTTAGATTAGGTAAAAAGAAGAAAATCTTTACTAAGAGGGTGATGAGGCACTGGTACAGGTTGCCCAGAGAAGTTGTGGATGCTCCATCCCTGGAATTGTTTAAGGACAAGTAGGACGGGATCATGGGCAACCTTATCTAGTGGGTGGCATGCCTGCCCATGGCAGGGGGGTTGTAAGTAGATTGTCTTTAGGGTCCCTTCTAAGCCAAACCATTCTGTAATTCTATGAAATGTACATTTACATTTTGCTGGATAGTGTTCCTGAGAACAGAGATCAGAATGCAGGAGCCTCCTTTCTAGATTTGATTCCCAAATCCCTAAAAGGAAATTTTTGCAGATGAAAAACACTTAGCCTATAGAGACACCAGTGCTTAAACAGTAAAACTCAAAAGAGCTAAATAAAAAAACTGTGCTGTGACCACCCCAAGTACAGTATGACATGTAATTGATAAGGAATGGTCAAAAAGCAGAAAAAAGCAGAAAAAGCACCTTTGCTTATGACTTCTCTGCTCCTTACCTCTAAACTGCCCTCTCAAAATAAGGAAAAAAGAGAAACCATCAAGATTGATGTTACTTTGTGATATCATACAGTTTTGTAGCAAATCCATACCAACCTGTCTTTAAAATGGCTGGCTTTTTATGAACTGCTTTTGAAGCATAATAGTATGGCATAAATCACTGACTTAACTATTTCTTAAGATGCCTTTTAAAGTCTATTTTATAACAATATAAATCAATTTCAGAACATCAACAAGGCAATCAAAGACATGTACTCTGACTGCAGACATGCTTCTGGGCTAGTTGGAGGCACTCTCTCAACATTCACCCAGCATATCCCCGTATTGTATTTTATCGTCACACTTCAGTCTTGAGCTTCAAAACCTAAAACTACAGTGAAGTAACTTAACCTGCTCTGCAAGGAACTACTCTTAAAAAGGAGTTGGAAGAATGGTTTTTGCCAAGGTTTCATTTTATCTTGCAGGCTGTGTGAAGAGCATGCAGGCCTTGTTTGCCCAGGCAGTATTAAGAAAACAAAAATTAATTGAGGTAGTCAAAAATGCTGTTGATGTTTGGTACCTACATTATTATATTTGAGGAAATTAAGGTTGTTCTTGTAGTAAGAAGAATGATCTCTAATAAGCTGTGTAATGGCCATTTACCAAGGCTATCCTCTATTACACAGAGAGACAACAGACTGTGATAGATTATTTCAGTATACGAAGGATACCATGTTTATCTTGGAATATTAAAAATGAAAAGCTTTGACTTATATTAAATGCATTTATTTACAGATAAAACATTTATTTAAATGTCATAATATCAAGAAACAGAGAAGTTAACTTCTAAAAAGAAACTCTCTCCTTTAAACGCAAGACTGCTTGTTGTTGTTTTTTGGTGTTTTTTGTTTTTTTTGTTTCTATTTTTGAAGGCCTGATTCAGATGAACCTTAGGGTGTTTCAGCTAATTGTCTCATTCTCTTACTACTTAAGCTATTGAATAGGTTTTTGATTTTATTCCACTTTCCTGCTAGTAGCATTTTCCTTGTTTCTTTACATATATCTACAATATGATATTCAGGAATAACAGTAGGAAACTCTCTTCCATGTCTGCCTGCTTTCTATCTACCAAACACATTGTTAGGAGTCAACCTGTCCGTATCCTTTAGCATCATTACTGTCTTTTCTGTCCCATGAGATGGAAAACACAGGGAAAACGTTTCTCCTCCAATTAAGATGAGCATACTCTGATCTGTTACTCCTTGCAGAGCTGTGAATGAGTACCTCTTTCTTTTGTTTATATTCCCAGCAGAAAAGATAGCAGATAGGATTTGACCAAGGGTGTGTGTGTGCAGCTGTTACCTGCTACACTGCTTCAGATGCTTCTGTGATTTAATGTACATTGTCTAAAATAATAACTTTATGAAGCTAGATATGCTTGGATACCTGGATGATAACTGGTACATCAAATATTTCATTGCATCAAACTTTTTGACTGTTAGACAATTCATCTTAGAAGCCTTCTAGAGTATGATCATAACTCTAGAGGGGGAAAACCAATGTCCCACCATTAAAATTTAACTTTGTAACTAATCATGAAAATGCTTATTCCCTGGAAGTTTGAGTAAGCATGGCATGTAACTCCAGCAGAATGGCCTCCTGAGTTCAGAAAGTCAGTAATGAAGGCACTGCAGTGTGCCTTCAGTAATGAAGGCAGTGCTGATGTGACCAGGAATCTGTTCGATAGCTCATCATCACAAACCCTGATATCATGTTTCATACTGATTTAGTGAATGTTTCAAAGGATTTGGTGATTTTCATGGAGTGTCTGCACTGGTTGGTTCTCCTTGTCTAATTTTCACTGCTCCATGGCAGACTAGAAGGTTCATGAGTCTTGTCATAAAATAGATGGAAGAACTTTGCCATTCAGTTCAGGCTCCATATTTCTCCTAACAAAACGACAAACCAATGTACTGAAAATTACAAGGCAAGTTATGTTGTTATTTTTTTCACCCAGCAGAAATTATTGAGAATGAAATACTGATAATAAACCATAACAACATTACTTTGAGCAGTATGTTATATACAGACCGATAAAATCTATTACTATTACTATTACTGCAGTTTAGAGCTACTGCAAAACTTTTATGCTACTGCCTAATATATGTTACCTGGACTTGGATTTTTAGTGTTGGGATATATAATTTAGCATACTTTAGGTAGATGTTAAGACTTGGATCCAAACTAGTCCAGAAATAGAACACTCGATACAGGAATTACTTCATTAAGTAACAGAGCATTTCTTATGCTGCAAGTCAGAACTGATGTCTGCGATGATTCCTCTAGTCTTCAAACTCTTTTAATTCAGTTTAAACTAACTAGAGGCACCTATCCAGGTTCATAAGATGCCAGTTTACTACCTCTTTAATGAAGAAATCCTATAGTATTTAATGAGGATGAGTCTGTATAGATTTATGCATGCTTAATATGATTCTGCACATTTAATAATTACTCTATAAGAACCTAGAAGAATGGAAAATTTTATGACATTTCTTCTAAATTCAATGATATGCATCGCTATGCAGTTATTATGCATTGCTGTGCAATTTTCTGCTGTACTGATTATTTTTAAAAGCTATGAAAAAGATGCAACTTTCTTACAAATGCCATTATCTTTTGATCTTGCATGTCTTCAGTAAAAGAAGTACTTATTTTTTTCTTAAACTTCTACTATGTACAGTATGTGGAGATGGAATATTATTATTGTGTGTTTTTTACAAATCTTAAAGCAATGATATAAAAGTCTGAAGTTGAAAAAGTATCCTTCTTATAATTGCAGAACTGTAGAAATAGTTTGACAGCAAGTTTAGCCACAAGAAGGAAGAACAAATAAATGTGTATAATCCACAACAGTAATGATGACTATTTACATGAATTAATTTGGAAATGGTTTCATATATGCATAATACACTGCTTTTTAAATCTATATTCTACAGAACAGCTTTATATTTACGAAACTGATCAAACCCTTTTCATCTTAAACAGAACGAAAATTGATTGTGTAATAAAACTAATATGCTAAAAGAAATGGCTGATTTTACTTTGTGTGTTATCATTCCTAGGAAACTATGGATTCACTTGCTGATAATGATAATTCAAATTAATTATGAACAAGCATTTTAAGCAGATAGGACTTTTTTTTTTTTTTTTTTTTTTTTTTTTTTTTTTTTTTTCCCTCTTCATTATATTTTAATCAGAAGTTTTGGAGAGTTTTCTTTTCATATAGCAGGGATAAATCCTCTTGTTGCCATAGAATTAGATTATTATATCCGAAATTATGCAGAACTGATTTAAGATGTGATGAAGCCTCTTCAACTTACAGTTTTCTAGTGTATGCTGTGGTAAATTTTGACCTTGTCAGGTGAAGACAGTTGAATTATGATCCAGCCCCTGTGAGAAATGATATGTCTACCATATTAGATTAATTTCCTGTAAACTTCACAATTTTGCATTACCGAACCTTGTAAATGTCATCTTTATCCATCATCATGCAATATTTTCATGTTGCTTATGGAGCAGTTCTCATTTCATTTTCAGCTTTTCTAAAGAGTTCTATTTCACTGTTAAATTATGCTTTTTATGTTCTGTATTTTTATTAGTTTTTGTCTGCACAGCAGCCCTTAAAAAGTTAATGAATGTGTCTTAGTTTCACTGTAAATTACTTGACAGCACTTCTCTTTGAGAAAGTCTAGATGTACTCTTTTTTTTCATATTTTCTGTGAGAAAAAAAAGAATGTCTTTATATTATTGTTGTAATTAAAATAAGAAATGAAATATGAAAATTCAAAGATTTAATCTCATATTCTTTCTAACTAGCTCTTTCTGTCCTGAATGCATAGAATTACATTCTAATGTGGAGAACTCAGATCTATGAAATAAAAATAAAGTATAAAAAATATGAAAATGCAAAGATCTAAATTAAATAGAAACCTGAGACCATAAAGATAGGTCTTTAAGTCTGTACTCCAGAGCACTTTCTTTTCTTCTGTGAAAATTATGTGTATTGATACTGATGAGGAAGGTTTCCTTGTTTGATAAGCTTAGCCAATCAAAACCACAAAAGAAATATCCTATTTCTCAGGGCTTATGTGAGGTGGAAATTTTGGTCCATCTGCTTAGAGCCTTCAGCTATTAACACTCTTAAGAAATTATGTTCCTAATGAGAAAGCAGTGTTGCAGTTGGAACTAATTTATATTGCTAATTTATCTTCCTTAGCTGAATTCGGGAGATGGATTTTGTCCCCTTTGTTAACGATTTTTATTTATCTATAGTGGGATATCCAGTCAATATCTCATCTTATTTAAGCCATTTAAATGTGCCATTTTAATTCTGTTTACCTCTTCAGCTCCTCACATTTAATGTTAAGAATGTGAAGGTGTTGCCTTCAAATGAAATTGTTCTGAGCCTTACCATGTTGCTTATATCTGTCCTTATATCCACTACATAAGAATAGTTCATTTTTTACTTGAAAACAGTTTTTAAACAAAAGTGTCTTTTGGACTATATTGATCTAATTGTTTAACCTATAAATAAACTTTGTCTAAAAGAAACTTTTCTATTTGATTTGAAAAACTAAAAACTCTCCCTTTTACTCCTCATGACACCTTTTTATTTCCACATGCCATTTTTATTAAAATGTCAAAAATGTGGTATTCAGGAGAAATGTTCCTAATTTTTTGTTTTGTTTTGTTTGTTTGTTTCCAGTTCACATTTCTAGCCTACTGTTATGGGCTTAACCATTGTTCTACTGTCCTATTGGCCACATTCATCTGTGATGTATTCTGTTATTGACAACAGCAAGCACCTCTTTACTCATCTGAACTACTTCATGTCAATATTTTATTTCTAAAATCCATTCATAAATTTTATATTGTAACTCCAATCTGTTCTATCCTCTTTTAACAGCTTATTTGATACCTCTACTATCTACTAATAAAGAACAATTAAGATAAAAAGACTCTGTATTTCTGACAGCAATGTACATGATGTTTTTGTTCACAACATATTTTTTTGTCTGAAATCATACTTTTAATGGAAAACTGTCATGAAAAGTAAATATTTTTGGAAAAAGATTGATAAATACGAGTCTGTTATGATAAAGAATACAATATATTATTCTAAAATTTCTTTCTTCTTTTTTTTTTTTTTTTCATTTTCCTGCTATGTGCTTTTTTATTACTATTATTTGGATTAGCTTCAGTTGTAAAGAGGTAGTTCTTATTTTCTGTGTGGTTTATCCAGCAGAGGGAGCTATGAGCATATACACTTAAACTGTATACTGCAAAGGCAGAGTAATTAACAATAAATTTAATGTTTACATGTGATTTGTAATGCAGTTCTTCTCCAAGCTAATGGATGTAGGTCATCTGTGACCAACATATTGTAACCTAGCAGGGTGCACTGGGAGTGTGTTCAAACAACCTTGTCAGGACACTGTAAACATCTGATGTTCATGGCACAGTCCTAGAAATCACTACTGCTCTGCAACAGTGGTGAATTTAGTAAGTGTATGTATCACTTTTGATACCATTTTTATATCTCAGATGTTGAACTAACTTCAGTATGTATTAACGTGGTCATGGCAGTGCTTTAAATCACTTTTTTTTCTTTTTTTTTTTTTTTTTTTCCTTATGAATATGTGTGACAAGAAGTATTTTTGAAATGAAAACCTTTGTTGGCAGGACAGTCATACTGTAAGAAAGCTAAATGTTATTTACTGTATTTTATGTCAACAATATGGTCAGGAATATGCTAATTTGTAAACACTTTATGACATATTTCAGTTTTAAATTAACATTTTAATTTTGAAGGGAAGAAGGAGTCACATCTGAAGTTCAGCATAAAGGCTGAGCACCATAAAGGAACTCCATGTTTAATCTTCCTGAAATGCAGAAAGATGGAGTTCAGTGTTCTTGAAGAGTCTTTTGTTAATTTCTTTGAAGGCTGTGAGGGAGATGGTGTCACTATCCATACATTATTCTGGCTTGCTTTCCTCTGTCCACATGAAAGAAATCCAAGAAGCAAGAAATCCAAGATACCCTGAAACCTAAGGATGTTTATAAGGGACTGCCATACTGGGTCTTTGACAGTCCATGATATGTATGAAAATACATCAGAAATCTATGATGTGATTATTTAAGCTCATTTATATATAATTATATGCATTGTGATATAACTCCCCCAACCAATTCCTGCTTAGACCTGTTCAGATATACATCCACATCACGACATCAAGAATGACAGTGTTGTTCTGATAGTATTTCAATGTATTAAGACTGATTTAAAATCATTGCTTTTCCTGGTATGTACTAGGTAGCAACAGGTGATGTACCACGAATGTGGATTCCTGGTTTCTTCAAGCATGCCTGACTATAGCTATTACTGGTGTTTGCCAGTTGGGTCAAAAACAATGTCTGTAATGATATGTCAAAGTGTTGGGCAAGGAGAAAGCTGAGAATGAAGTATACAAAGACATTGCACATGGATTACATTACAAAATTTCTTGAATTTCTTTTGGCACCAGACAGAGGTGCTCACCAATGTGAGTAAAAGAAAAGGTGTAGCAGTGCCCCTGCCACCTTTGAGATTTACTCAGCAAGGCTCACTGCCTGTTTACTTTGACATGCACTTCAAGTTCCAATTTGCAGTGATTACCATGATTCCTAACAATGTGCTAATGTGTACAAAGTAATTTCCAGTGATCATCTTGATGCCATGTTGGCTGTGGCATCAGATAAAAGCATTACTGAAATTGCAGTACAGAAAAGAAAAAATGAAAAACGTTCATATGATCTACTATTCTAAGCCTGAAAACTAGCAAAAGCCTACAATGAGCAAATCTGCAAGTAAACAAAAAAAATAAAATATTTTTGGAAATGTGTGGAACAATCTCAGTGTTTCCCTGTTCCTGAATCCATTCCTCAACAAGTTCTCAACAACCACATGTTGAAAGTTTTTGTGTTTGTTTGTTTGTTTTTTTTAAGTAAATAAAATTTACTTCTTTAATTATTTATTTTGCCAAGTTTCAGTGTTATGTGTGCTCAGTTGATGTGTCTTGTGAACTACTAACCCCCTGCATCTGCATTGCTGTCACAGGGACTGTGTAGGTAGGCAGACAATTATTAGACCAGATTCCCTAGTAAATGGTTTCTATTTAATACTTGGTAAAATGCTCTAAGAAACTGTCTTAATTAGGCAAACCACATTTAAGTCCTTCATTGTCGAAATAAAAAAGTCAAGCATATTCTACGTTCACCTAATTTTCAGATTCTGAATGGCAACCTAACTCACTTGAAATGTTTCTGAAGCAGACTGCTATTAAAGGCCCTATTCCACTCAGTGGCCAGTTTATAACTGAAATCACAGATGATAGGAACAGCACAGAACAAAAGTTCCAAAGACTACTTCTGATTTAGTATTAATTTATACATAGTGTTGAAGTAATTGTTCATTAGTAATTGTATAATATGGAATATGGTAGCATTCAACATAGGAACAATTTTTAAAGTCATGGAAGGACCTTGCCATCCTATCAAGTCTCTAGATATCATAAGATGACTTCTGAATGGCTAGCCATGTTCTTTACTTAGTGGTAAATGAATAAAAAAAATCTATTATTACGACATATGAAGTAGCAAAGGGGAAATCTATTTCCATCTTCTTCTAGTTATGTTCAATCCTTTAGAAAATCTATATAACAGCCTCTGTCTGAAATGATTAAAAAATCAATAGCATATTTTTATGAGAATTGTGTTTTGAAAACCTTCCTACAAGCACTGGTCTGGACATCCTTCTCCACTTGCCTGGATGCATTATCTGTAATTGTCTTTTAATAGACTGAGACTAAATTATTAGAAAAGAATTGCATCACCAGGGAGTAAGGGTTGTCAGATACCAGTGAGATGTAATACATCAAATGCTGTTGTGTACAACCTTATCTCATAGGCTTTTTGTTTTGGGAGACATATTTTAAAAAACAAAAACAAAACAAAACAAAACAAAACAAAAAAAGTAATTGCTGACCCTGGCAACATATTTTAGTTCAGACCATGTAAAATAATGAATGCAAAACTGCATGTAACTCCACAGAATTAATGATTCACTGGCAAAAACAAACAAACAAACAAACAAAACATATCAGATAAAAAGTTTGTGACCTTAAAAGCAGATGCTGCAAAGTTTCTTTTCAGCAGAGAATATTTTTTTTTGCTCCACAACTACAGGTAGAGTTCAGTAAGAAATATTTAGAGGTAGAGACATTTACTTTGGCACTATAAATTATTTACCATGTTCCTCCAAAGTACTCTTCTACTTCATTGAAAAATTAATTTGAACAACAGATGGATGAGATCTGTTTTCTCTTGAATGAATGCCTGAGTTTTATAGAACAAAACAGAACAAAACAGTTCAGTTTGAAGGGACCTACACAGTTTGTCTAGTCCTCTTTAGGGCTAACCAAAAGTTAAAATATAATTTAATGAGTGCATTGTCCAAAAGTCTCTTGTATGTTGACAGGCATGGGGTATCAAACACCTCTCCAGGAAGTCTGTTCAAGTGTCCATGGTAATGAAATGTTTCCTAATCTCCAGTGCAAGCCTCCTCTGGTGCAGCTTTGTGCTGTTCCCATATTATCAGCAGGAAGATGCCAGCACCTCCCTCTCCCTTCCCCTTCTCTTGAAGTTGCAGAGAACAATGAGGTCACCTCTCAGCCTCCTTTTCTCTAGACTGTACAACCCAAGTGTCCTCACAAGACATACCTTCCAGCTCTTCTGCCAGGTTTGTTGCCAACCTCTGGATGCTTTCAAGGACCTTACCATCCTTTTTATTTTGTGGAGCCCAGAACTGCACACAATATTCAAGGTGAGGCTGCACCAGCACAAAATATCACCACTTTGACTGGCTGGCCACACTATGTTTAATGCACCCCAAAATGCAGTTTGCCCTCTTGTTGATCCTCCTGTTGACCAGCATCCCCATGCTTATTTCTGTCTAAGCAACTTACTCACTTTGTCATTAGAGCAAATATTTAATTGTTCTGTGTAGAGTGTCATATCACCTACATAAAACTAGTAATAATTAAAAGCTATGTATAGGTTGAAAATATTTAATTACAGAGGACGTTTGGATAGTGTTTTGAAAAAAAGTTTCAACAAAAGGTCTGAGAAATGCATGACTTCAGCGAATAGTTTTAATAATTGCTTCAGAAAATTATCAAAACCAAGAGCTGGATGACAATGTCAGCCGAAATTCAGCCCAGATTTGCCAGGAAAAGGTATTTGGGCTTTATCATTACTGTATGTTGAAGAAAGGAGTGATATCAGAGCAGATCAGGGACTGGTCAGTAGAAAAGAAGAGGACACCACCTCTGTATGCAGGTGGTAATTAAGTCCAGGGTCACATAGTGGCATATATCAGGAAACCAAACACAAGAGAAAAGAAATCCAGTTTTCATATGAAATAGTGTGCTTTGCATGTATAGTTAATGGTATAGTTAATGTGCTGAAGAGCCAAGAGTGGTAGTAAGGAGCAGTTGCTCAACCAATGACCATGTGTCTCCCCTTTCTTTATGATGGTCTCTGAATAAGAAAATATAGGCAATTGAGGAACAGAAGTGCATGAGACCAATGCAGTTTCTTCTTTAGCAAAAGAAATAGAAATTATTTGCTCCACAGAATAGGAAATGTGCTGGGAGTAGGACAGTGACGTTTCTTTGGCACTAGCAAGATAGTTTCCTTAGCTTTCCTCCTAAGCATTCCTTCTAGTAGGCTATTTCATGCTTGTGTGCATCAAGACAGTTAGGAAATTTACCTTGCTGCTACTTTATATGGGTGAAACAGAAGGGAAAATCTCTGAATTTGTTTTAGGCCTACAGATATATATGTATTTTCATTGTGGTGCTTACTACCCTGTGGTTTACTGATACACTCCATAAACACACTCCCTTAGTACCTAGTCAGGTCTTGACTTTAGGAAAGAATTAACATCAGAAAAGATTTATTGCATGGAAAACAATGTGGTAATAAATTGATACGTTCAACAGAAAATACAGTAGCTGAATCTCTGGGATTTTATCTGTGAGGAGAGAATCTAAATTTCAGAAGCTAAAGTCTCATGGATTTCAACTATGAGTCTGAATGAGAATATATATATTCTGAGGGAAAAAAAAAAAAAAAAAGCTTAATATACTCACTACTTCTTACCAATAATTATTAAATGAATTTAACACTGTTTAGACTTTTCAGAGGCCAAGCTGTTTGTAACCTCAAATTCATTAGTTGCAGAAGTGGAAAAGGACAGATATATTATTTGATAACTTCTTGAATATTTTCTTTGCTGTTAAAATGCATTATTTGCATAGTCCTGAATGAAATAAGGGTTTAGGCCTATTGCTACATAAAATATTACCACTTCACCCCAAAAGCAGGGGAAGTAATGTAGATTCTTCCATTGACCTGGGTTGTTGTGGGACCTGTCTTTTTAAGCCTTTGAAAAATCTGTATTTCTCTGAAGATTTTGGAAAAGTAAAATTAAATATACCTTCTTTATAATATCTTTTTGTCATTTACTTGTCTTAACACCAAGATTTCATCAGTTTTGAAATTCCCTGCATGTTGCTTTTGTTAGTATGTTAGAAAAAATGAAAAATGTGAAAAATGACATAATTACATGCTGAGACATTGGGCCTGGTGAAAGCCATTTTGCAAAGCTGACACAAAATATAATTGTTATTGTTGTCCTTGAAATACATTAAAAGATGTGTACAGCATTTATATTTTCTCTGATTTGGTAGTTTTTGACATTGGAAAAACATGCTGCAGACTAAATTTCGTGGAAGTCTTAGTTGTTTCAGTAAATTAGAAAAGTCACACAGTAAGGTGGAAAAGGCTATTTTTGTATTAGAATAAAGGAATAGTATATCAGTTATGCACATTATCCACATTGTACTTGTACAACAGAGCTTAATTTAGAAACTTAAAAAACATCTCTGAGCTCACAAACAAGTTTTGAATAACCTTCAGAAACGTATAGTTTGCCTTTTCTCTAGATACTAGAGTCAACAATAATGATTGATATTTAGTACAATTAAGATTTTGTTTGTTTGTTTATTTGTTTTAACCAATGGAAAGGAGAGACCGAAGCTTCAAACAGAATAAAACTTGCAGAACTAAGTCTGAGGTTAGCCTTGCAGCCAAATAGGCTGGAAAATCTGTCTCGTGGATATGAACACCTGATTTTGTTGCTGAACTTCATATGAATATTCCACTACCAGGAGTGGTTAAAGACTGCCTTAGACACTCCTGCAAGAACTATTTATAAAGAAAAACCCATTGGATTCACATAATTAAAATAGCTATGATCTTAATAGGCATTAAATGTTCCTATACGAAGTCAGAAATAAATAAGAGTCTTTTAATCAAGTTCAGAAAAGTTCTGTGTGTCTTAAACATGGTGAACTGCCTTGAAGTGTATTCGTTTTAATCAGAAGCTAGTTCATTGTGTCTTTGAACTGTAGCTGCTATATGTTGACTGTTATACTTGTTTGCATTTTGAGAGGAAATATCCTTTTTTTTTTTTTTTTTTTTTTTTTTTAAGTAAAAGACAAGATTAATTTATTAGGCAGTGTAATTCCCTGTCTAACCTACAGTATGTTAACTGTACATTAAAATATTTACTTCTAGAAAAACACCAAAATTGGTCTGAAGATTTCTAGACATGGAGAATGTATGGAAAGTTTTACTTTCCTGTATTGGTATTCCATATGCTAATAACTTAAAATGTGTGCATTATTTCTAATCTGAATATGATTAGCTGTATTTTGTAAACAGCTTTTTATTTTCACAGCACTCAACAAAGCAGGTATTTAGATATGACTCTTTCTTCAAAAGATCAAGAAAAAGAATTAAAATGAGGATTGAGCACATGGAAAGGAACTAAATAAGATTACATAATTGTTGGATTAATTATTGTTTACGTTTCCACAGCTTAAAAAATTGTGCTTATATGTATACATATGATGTTATAATTTTTTTATAAATCTTTTTAGAAATCCTTTTAAAAAAAAAAAATCCTGTAGAAATTGATGTTGGAAAGTGCTTTAAGAAAGTATGAGTGATGGCTTGATAAAAGAGAAAGGTTTTTGGATACTTTGAGATTAATAGAAAGAAAGGTAAGATATGTGAGGAAGAGACAATGGTAGAAGTGTAGGCAAGTCTTAAAGTGTTCAGGATCTTAAAAGTGAGGTAACAGAGTCAACTTTATAATGCTGCTACCAGCGGGAGAATTAAAGCTGAGGATGAGTTAAAAGCAAGGAGATTAAAAGCAGATATTACAGTGACCTCAGTGAGAATACCAGAATTTCAGTACCTGCCACTGAAAAGAAATGTTAATATGATGGGGAGCTATTGTTGAGGATTTGGGCATATACTGCAATATAATCTAGGAGAAAGAGCAATGAAAAGGCAAAAATAAGGTGACTGTCACAGCTTGTTTATTGGAGGAATCTATAACTTGTGGGTTGCAGGCCAGAGTCATCGAATGTGATGACTAGCTAGACCTAGATTGATGAGGGAGGAAAGTTTTTAATGATGTCTCTGTATTTACAATACAGAAATTACACCCTCTGTAAAAACTCAGATCTTGTGGAGTTCCACTGTTTCTGTCTCTCTGAGTTTAGGTTTAACAAGGTTGGATATTTGATGAGATTTGGGATATAGTACATAGTGTGTTTTGATCAAGACTTGAGCAAGCTACAAAGAGATTACTGCATATTTTATAGCTTTATATTTTTTGCAGGAGTTGCATTTATTTTGGTTATTGTAATGCAGAAACTCACTATAGAAAACAGGCAACTGGAGATCAGTTTATGTAACCAAATCTGCATGAGTTGTAAGACAGCTAGATACTTTTTTCTAAACAACTGAGATCTGAAAGGATGTACTATAATCCTATATGTAAATCCTGTCTTTATGACTTCTTGCACATACGTGTGAATGAGTAAGGTTTATTATTTCACTTCTGTTATTCAGAGTTTTCATGTCCCATTTTTATAATCAGAATTTACTGTGATTTTCTTTTCTGTGGAATCTCTCTCTCTCTTTTTTTTTTTTTTTTTTTTTTTTTTCCCCAATGTATTCTAACCAGATTCATAAATTCAATGAGAACTTCCCTTGAAATGAAGTCACTGGTAGTGAATACACAATATTACTACTTTCCTATAACTGCATGGATAACACATCATTACTTTCTGTCTCGCTCCCTCTCTTCATGGTAAAGTTTGTTGTATTTGTCAAAGGAGAGAAAAGCTGTAGACTGCTGTAGAGTTGAGAATGGCAATGCTGTGAGAGTGAAGAGTGGTGTACAGTTAACAGCATAGGCCAATAAAAGCATTTATTCTGAAGCATGCAGTTCACTCGATGTGAGAGCTGGGCTGCTGCTATTTCTGTTTCTGGCATATCTTTTCTTTTTCAATATTTCCTGTATCAGGGCAGGCTGATGCTGCAATGAGAGCAGTAGCAGGATGCTATCACAGCAAGAAATGAACTGCTGGTGGAAAATATTTTCTGTAGATGATGACAAATTTTTTCAGGTGAGATTTCAAAGGTAAGAGAGTCAGGTGTCTAATTTCCTACATTCCTTAAAAAATTCCAACCAGAAAGACAGCTGACATAAGCAGCTGATATTTGTCCCTAAAAGAGAAGGTGAAAGTATATCTGCACTTTTTTTTTTTTTTTTTTAAGTGATTTTTTAAGATGATTATCAGGCAATGTTTATACCTGGAGCAATTATATAGTGAAGGCTATAGAGTTAGGACTTGTAATACTGTCTATTATTCATTGAACGCCTACATTGCATTCAGGGAAAGGTACAATCCATGCTCCAAGGAGCTTTGCTGTCATGTTCATGATTAATGATTGTAGCATTCATGTGGACTTGGGCAGCTCTCAGTTTCAGAGACCTGTATCAGTAAGTTTGATATTTGGGGGGTGGAGGGGGAGGGAGAAGAGAGAGGGAGAAGGGAAAAGGGAGAAGGGAGAGGGGGAGGGAGAAGAGAGAAAAGTAAAAGTACTGACAATAAGGTTTTGTAGCTTCTGTGGTTTAGCTGAGGTTTGTAAAATGCATGTCATCCAAAATCATTTTTTAACAGTAGTCTTTTGGGACTGGGTGAAGTGCTGCTGAATTCTAGACCAGACATGGATTCTGTTTCATTTTTCAGTCATTATGGTAGACATCTACCAGTTGTGCCTGCTTCCTTGATCACTGGTGTGCCAAGAGACAGGTACTCCTGGGAATTCCATTTTAGTGATCTTCTTATTTTCACCTGTGTGCAGATTCACATTTCTTTCTCAAGCCCAGATTCAAGCTAAGCCTCCTTCTCCTCTTTGGTTGACTAGTTAATTATGCAGATGGCTGCAATTGCACTGATAGATGAAAATTAAACACTACATAGTTGTGATTTTTAATAGTTATTTTGTCCAGTTCTTCTTTTATTGACCCAGCCCAGGCATTTATCAGTGGATACATTTAATACAGTTATAAAAGATGCAGTCAAGCAATGTATAAACTTTACTGTGTTAAAATGACAGAAAGGTTCAGTAGTGACACAAATCTTACATTCCCAGATCACAGAAGTGGTGATCTGCTGTACAGTCTCTATCACTTTTATTGAGTCCATTAGATATTTCCAACAACTATTATTAATAGCAACCAGTATTCCTTCATGAATTAAAAATGCGACATTCCTTGTGGGTATATCTTTAGTATTTGGGCATAAATAGCTACTTTTAAAAAAATCGATGAATATTAAAGAGAAGAAAAAAAGAATATAAAAATAACTTGGATAAAAATGACAGGTCTTGGGGATAAGTGTTTACTCCTATATCCTGCTAATTTGGGAAAACAGGTTTCAACAGGATTCCTGACTATTTTTGACAGGAAAGTTTGGACTTTCAAATAGCTCTCAAGGGGCATTCTCAGTTTCTTCTTCAGGTAAAAGCAGACAGTTACTGTTGTGGTGGTGGAGAATTACTTTTGCTGTTTCTTATTTCAGTTGTACTTCACAAAAAAAAAACAAAAACAAAAACAAAACAAAACAAAAACTTAGTGTTATGTCTCAATTGCACCTGCATACATAATGCCAAGTAGAAACAAATCAATGTAATTTAATTCAGAACATCAGCTAAGGAAGTGTCACAGGAATGATATTCAGACTGATCAAAATTTAAATGAAGAAAGATATCAAGGCTCTCCATTCATGAAGCGCTGTTCTGAAGGCAACTCAAAGCTTTTGCTGAAAGGCTGGAAAGAGATCTGAATGAATTTAATGAGAGACGGATTCCATTAAAAGAGAATAACCTTTAAAAGTATCAGTCAAGCATGCTTTCCTCTAAAACCATTTGACAGATGTTTATGCAGTTTAGTGAAAAACCTTTAATCATCAAAGAGCAGTGGTTGCCATCATTATCCCCTTCACGCTCTTGGGTAGATAATTACACGGTACTTGGTGCTGGGCACGGCACAAACTTCCCTTCTCTTGTGGTTTGTTTGGATTGCCCACTGACTAGTCTGAATACAAACTTGGGGTTGTTTGCCTTTGTTGCTTTGGAGAGGAAAGAACAAGGCCAGAGGGTGGAGAGTCTCAAAGCTGGAATACGAGACAAATTAGTTTGGTTACTGGAAGGGGACGATCACTTCCTGAATAGAACTGATGAGCTGCCAAGAATTGTCATCATGAAGCATGCCAGTGCCTCCTGGGGGAGCAGGCTGCAACCTTTCCTCTCACCATGCTTTCCAAGGCATGTTGAGCAGTCTGATACCGGACAAATTGTTATTGCACTGTTTTTCCCCTTCCATTGTAAATGAGGGAGTTATTTATTATAAATGGCCTAAGACTGTGACAACTTTCTAATGTAAAATGAAGTATTTTATTTGCTATGAATTGACATTTTACATATGTCTTGAATTGGCAAGGAAGTGTGTGACTGTAGCGTTGTCCTTGACTATCAATTATTCAGACATTAAAAGCAGTTTAAGCAGAAAATGTTGGCTAGGTACCATGACCAGTGGAAATAAGAGTTTAATTATTTATTTATTTATTGCTTAAATAAATGTATTTTCTATTTAGAGACACATCAGGAATTAATTTGCCCCAGAATTTCACATTAGCTGGGCTATTTCTGTTTGCTAGAATCTTTTTTTTTTAAGTTCATCTGTAATTAAAATAATAAATAAATTCATATCTTTTGTGCTAATGTTGATGAAACCTATCTGTCATATTATTGTAGATATACTATTGACGCAAAGTGTCATGTATCTTGGAGGTTTTGTCTGATTATTTTTCCCTTCTGTTTTTAAAATTTATGCATAATCTATCATTTATTCTCTGGTGGCAGTGAACATCTAGACATTTTTCCCTCCCCAGATTTCTTATCATATTATAGAAAATCATTTTCTAATTCAAAGTTTTAAAAGTTTATATATACCATTTTATATTCTGGAAAATAAGTCCATGATGGTTTAGAAAGAGGATAGAAGGTTAATTTATTTTTAATTTATATTTAATTAATTTATTTTTAGTGGTATTTAGACTAGTATTTTGGCTGGATAATGGATTTTCATCCCATTATAAGCACAAGAAACAAGTTGTTTTGTATCTTTGCCATCAATGCATAAGCTTAGGCCTTTAGATGGGACCTTGATTATATCAGATAAAAGACTTTTAAGAAAGAGATGTTGGAAAATAAGCTGAATATTCCATATATATATATTTTTTTTTAATTTTCTTTTTATATAAAACATAGCATTTTTCATCATAGAAATAAATATAGGGAATGTAGAGTTTCTGTGCTTACATGTGAAACAGAAAATTGAACATTTGCAATAATATTAATTATATCTAGGAATTGTATCATATTGTATGAGTGTCAGGAGGTAATGCACATACATTACATTCATTGCTATCATCTTTTTGTTTATTTTAAAATGTTCCTTTCTGATATAACCTGTAATTTCCTTTGATATTTGATAAAATGTTGCACACTACTACTGTTTAATAATTCCAGAATGCAAGTGGCTGTTGTCTTTACAAATATGTGAAAACAGGAGAAGACAGGTCTATGGTAGGTTTTGTGGGTTTTCTTGTGTAAGTTCATTTTTTATCTACTGCTTCATGAAATTAGTTAGATCAAGTTGTTCCTAATTTGAATGAGATTTTTGGTTGTATTTTTAACATTAAGTTGTCTCTTATGTTTAATGTTGCTTTGCTTATATACTAGGCATATTAGCTAAACTGGTGTCCCCTCACTCTGTTCATTGTTTTATTTTCATATTAGCTATTTCAAGTAGTATCTACTAGAGTGCCAGCAAATTCTCTTAGACCATTTTTCCAGGAATGGTCTCCTATAGGAAAACTTCTAATTCCTTGTGAAGTCCCCCCACTCTCCATGACATCCCAGGAGAGCATCCCCAGGGAAGCCCCTGCAGAGTAGCTCTGTAAAGAGCAGACATGGCCTTTCCAATGTCCTTGTCCTCTCCTGAAACAGTCGTATGTATTAGACTGACCAATGCATATTGCTACATCCCTCTCCTAGGAAACTGAGTTTGCTATAGCATATTTCAATTTTATGAAAAGTGTACATTCATCACGTTGGTTGCTTGTATGGACAGATAGGCCAGCATATAATCAAGCCTACAGCAAAAAACATTTATTAATTAGAAGCATAATACATATGTTTATATGTAAACATTCAGTTTCAAGAATTAACTCTGCATCAGTCTTTCACAGCTACCGGAATTAGTATTTTTTTAAATTTCTGTACCAGTTCCATTGACTAATATATTCTGAGATGATATATCACTCTTGCAGAAATACTGCTCTAATAAATTCAGAAAGCAAGTATCAAATCATTTGAATGCCTTACACTGTCTCCCTAAGTATTTCTGACTTCAGGGATGACATAATTATTCTAAATTATTTAAAATTTTCTGTTTCCGTCTGAAATTTTTAAGCTAATCAATTCTCGTTCAAGCGTCAATTTGTTTAGGCAATATTTTTTTTTTTAATTTAAACTTTTATAATCATGAAATGCTTTTTCATAATCACGTGACTTGTCCTAGTCACCTAAGCCTAAGTCACCTAAGAAGTAGGCTTCTTAGCACTGTTACTTTCTTTCTTTCAGAAAATCTTTCTTTCAAGTGAATTAGATCTAAAAAGACATAGCTAGGTCTGCTTACATTTGAGAACCCTTTCCAGTTAATGAATCTCAGCATGTGATAATTCCTGTTTCTGTGAAGGTGTTAATAAATAGCACATGTGCTATTGATTCATTTTTTTATGTCTAACCTTACTTATCTAAGGGTAATTTTTTTTTTTATATTTTTTTTTTTTTTTTTTTTTTTTTTTTTTTTTTTTCTGTCTTTCCTGAGATAAAAAGTGATTCTATAAGTCACCATAGATGACATCAGGAAATATCTCAACATTTGTTATTATTATTATCACTATCGTTATCATCATCATTAATTGTTATTTATTTATTTATTTATTTTGGTCATCTTCTAGAAGTTTTCATTTAGTTTCAGAAAAATTCTGCCCATTTATAAGTTTTTTATAATTTTTTTTCTGCCTTCTCTGACATATTTAAATCTGTGGGATGACTTTCAGGCTTTATCCCAGGATGAATGCTGTAGCTTCCCATGAGAAAGAAAAGTTTATCATTTGCCAGCTGCTATTCCAGAAGGGAATGAATTTCCAATGGATCCTGCACCATATTAAGCTGATGTTTCAGCATGTCTGAATCCAGCTTTTGGACATGGTTTTGTGTTATGCTCCAGGACTCCAGGAAGCTGAAGTCTGTGATCTCTATGCTGTGAATTTGAGTAATTAAAAGGCTTGCATATCCCCTATGTGATGAGTTCAGTCATTTCCTCTATTTTCTCTCATCTACCAGCATAACCATTAATTTCTACACACTAACTGTGAAGTCATTAGAGTTTCATGTTACAAATTAAAAGTTACAAATTAAAGGGAAACCTTGCTTATGCAAACAAATATCCTTCTTATTTTCTTCCTGTTTTCTACTACAGTACTATGGAATCAGTTTTGTTTTGCCTTAAATGATACCGAATTTTGGTAAAGCCTGCATTTCCCCTATAGTTTATCACTCACTGCATTGAGAAAAGATGATCATTTGCATCAGTTATTTATGCTTGAAATTCTGAGTAAAAGAAATACTGATGAGTTTCACTTCATTAGTGAAGAAGCTACGGCTACTGATCAATTTTTAGTAAGCTATTCTGAATAAGCAATATAGATAAACCTGTAGAGATACTTTCCCCTACCTACACATCATTTAAAATCTTGAGCAACAGAAATACATTTTGTATATTAATTCTGTGGAACAGAGTTATACAGCCATGTTGGCTTGTGTGACAAAAAACTCACTGCTGCATTTATACTCTGTCAAATAAATATATATATTTTATATCCTGACATTCATGCTTTTTCCTGAAGAGAAAAAGGCTGAATAAACCCACTTTTCCTTAGAGCACAGAAAATGCAGAGAAATGTTTTTGGTAGAGGCATTCATTTTTCTACACAAAGACTAGACAAAAACGTGTTTATATTTAAATAGGAATAACTTTCAGAAACCAAAAAGAAAAAAGCAGATGTAAAACCTCATTGCAAGAGAAAAGAAATATAGGCTTACAGGCTGTGGTAAGAAAACAGACACAACAAACATGGTAAGTCTTGAGAAAAGAATGTTTCTTAATTTATGTTAAAAAACATAACACAAGTTGAAGAAAATTCATTTATTTTATTTTATTATTTTTTTCGCCTAAAAGCAACTTGTTTTTCTCTTTCTTCTGAATAATTTCAGTGACAAACATATTTTTTTTTTCTACAAATTTAAGGATTATGTAGGATTTCACATGTCATTTTCATATGGTATCTGCAAGTTAGATACACTATAGAAAAATTAAGTTAAGAAAATTGAGTTTAAAAAAAGTTAGTTGAATTCTTGGCAGAATGTAAGTTATTTGAACTCTTTGCAGAACAATTCTCTTAAGAGAAGAAATAACTTTTACTGCTGTGGAAAAGCAGAGTGAAATAAATATGTTCTCAAAAATATTTGTAGAGAAAGACTACATGTAAAGGAAATCACCATCTCTTAAATGACTGGGCAGTAATTTGCATCCTAAACTGTGGTAGCTTAAGTTTACTGGAAGAAACTGAATGAAATCAGGAAACATGTTTCTTCTTATTTTATTTTATTTTATTTTTCTTTATTTATTTTCTTTATTTACTTTTTCTTTAGGGTAAAAGAGACTGAAAGCTATAATATTCCATGCTTTGGGGACCATGCCTAAATTTGTCAAAGTCTAAATATTCTTTCTCTATTTACATGCTTTAGACAGTTTCTTTATGCGCTTGATGATGATCAAAGGATGGATTTTTCATAGTACTTAGGCTCGTGAAGATGCAGATAAACACCAATGAGAATTAGATACTTAGGTAACTTTGAAAATCCTATTTGATGTCTGTTGGAAAGTGCTGTAAGTTCCCTTAAAAATCTAGTCATGTATACTTCATACCTATCTGTGTTACTGAAAGGGACTGTGAATCTGGATTAACATGCTGATATTTTTTCAGCTGATTAGTAGGCCTTTGAGGATAGACCAAAATCCACTTTGATTGATTTTCCAAATGGACATTGATTCATTCTTTTATTACCCACTTAGTATCAGCTGAATAGTTGGACACGAGAAGAGTTATCCCATTTTTTATTTATCTTGGACAGAAGTGTGAAAGCAGTAAAGTGCTGAGAAAAATGGCACAGAGAGGGAATGGAAAAATGGCACAGAGAGGGAATAAAATTGTAGTAAAGATGTTTCTAGTCTTGTTACTTATCCTCTATTGAATGCAGACTGCTAAAAACAAGCAAGGGAATTATTATACTATGGGAAATATATTACTCAAACATACTCGGCAACAAAACTGCAGTGTAACCAGAAATCAAAATATTTCTTTTTTTTTTCTCCCTTTTATTTCTACTTCCCAGCACCCTAAGAGCAGAACAGAAGGCTGAGCTGTGCATCCATCCTCTCCTGTCTATGTAGAAAAACTTTAGGTCTTGTCAAAGCTGTGTTTGCATTAACTTTGCACTTGAAAAGTTCAGGTCCTGTGGTGAAGGTCTGTGCTAACCATGGTGTCATATACAGCTGTTGTCACTGTGAGAGTTTCCTTGTGCCTTGTCACTATCCCAGTGTCTTAATGAATGTGTGATGACCAAATAGCAAACTGGCAGCTGGCTGATTGGGTTTTGTTGAGTTTGCTGTGCAATTTTAGGCACATCATAAAAGGATCTTTTTCAGAACAACGTAGTTCTCTGGGAAGTATATTCTTCCCCCAAAGCTACATGTTTGGATGCTATGCCTTTCCTGTCCCCAGACAGTGGTCTGTGAGATTTCTGAAACAACTTTAATTTTGAAGTACCTTCTAGGCTGTTTAGAATTATGCTTTGGTTCATATTAGCTTCTGTCACAGCAAGTGTTAGAAAACTGGAAAATTAGATTAAAGCTAGTCTTCCACTCCCTTTCCTAAATGCAGAAAATTTGTATCTGTAGTTGAGGCTCTAGTCTCTGTGTATTTTTAGATTACATACATTTAAACAGTTTTCATTTTTAGCTTAGTAGCAGCAGTAAAAAATGGAGGCAAAATATCAGAGCTGCAAGTTCGGCCTTGTTAGGTTTTATTTACAGAATCATTCCTGATCTGTTCTAGTGGGAGTCTCTTTTCCCTTTCCCTTTCCCTTTCCCTTTCCCTTTCCCTTTCCCTTTCCCTTTCCCTTTCCCTTTCCCTTTCCCTTTCCCTTTCCCTTTCCCTTTCCCTTTCCCTTTCCCTTTCCCTTTCCCTTTCCCTTTCCCTTTCCCTTTCCCTTTCCCTTTCCCTTTCCCATCCCCTTCCCCTTCCCCTTCCCCTTCCCCTTCCCCTTCCCCTTCCCCTTCCCCTTCCCCTTCCCCTTCCCCTTCCCCTTCCCCTTCCCCTTCCCCTTCCCCTTCCACTCCCACTTCCCCTTCCCCCTCCTCTCCCCCTTCCCCTTCTCTTCTTTCCCTTTCCAGTTTCCCCTGTCCCCTTTTCCCTTCCCTTCTTCATTATCTTTAACTCTTAAGTGCCTTTTTAGCATTTAAGAGCTTCTAGACTGTCTTTTCTACAGAACATTGGAAATATATAATGTAATGAATGTAAAAAGGTTCAATCTCACCTTTTCTAAAAATAAGATTTGTCTTGATCACTCTAACACACACTTCAGGAATATTTTAGTTTCAAGCCAGTCGAGACTTGACCCTGACTTCTTCCCCTCCATATGACACAACTGGTCATGTCTGTGACCACCCTGTCACTCCAATACCACCCAGTATTCCAAACCTATTCAGATGGGTTTTTCTAACTCTTGTTACAGAGCTTGCAGAATGTACCTCAAAAATGTTAATTTTTTATATCCCAAAATACTCAGATTGAACATGGAAAAAAATGATTTTTACTCTAAATCAAACAGTTAGAATTATCAGGTACTTGGAGTAACTGGTACTGGTACTAGGTATTGAACTGGAAGAGCACAGTGTTATTACTATGCAATACTGACATCAAAAAATCTTTTAGACCATATATATATTTGTATCAAGTCCTGTTGTTAATTTTCAGACCAGAGATAACAGATGTTTTCTTTTAATTTTAACTACCTGTTTCAATCTTTTGGATTACTGAAAGTCATAAAATTATAAAGACACATGTATCAATAATTTACACAACATAAAAATTGAAAAGAGAAGCAGGAGATGGAAGATGGAAGGAAACAGTCCAAAACACTAAAATAATAAACATTGATTTCCTTTCTGGTTGTCTTTGATCTTTGGCAATCTTTTGTGAATACTAATCATGTGTGTTTGTTTTTTCTTTTTCTTTTCCTTTTTTTTTTTTTTCTTTTTTTTTTTTTTTTTTTTGTCTGGGAATGGTGAATACAAAAGCCATTGTATTCAAAAGTCTTCTTACTATTCCTTTTTCATTTTAGTGGTGGTGTAGCCTCTGAATTCCTAACGCTGAAAGTTGATTCCATCTTTGAGCAGTGATGCTTTTAACTTTAAATATATAAGATATCAAAATTTCTACTTCCTATTGCTAAAGGAAAATCACTAATGAGCATGCTTTATATGCTTTACTTCATGCATTCCAGTGCCCCCACCTCAGCGAAAAACAACAAAAATAATATTTTACTCCTAGATTGCCTGCTTTCAGGAAAGTTAAGGAAACTATCATCTATAGTAACTTTTTGCATGATCTATCTTGCCACTCTCTCAAGATTTTATAGAGAGGACTTGACAATAATTCACTCTGGAATAGCATGAGGATGCAACATTCTCCCTCACTGTTTTTTTCCTCACAAAATTATGTGTACTTTTTTTATTTATTTTTTTTTTATGAACTCTCAGTCAATCTATAATAAAATAATATGTATATAAATATATGTGTATGTTAACAAAAATAATGTTCTTAGAGGAATAACTGGGAAATATTTTCTCAACAAACTGTAAGACATTCAGGTGGAACAACTGGAAAATTAATTTCTGATACAGATTGTGCCTTTCTTTTATTGTTTATATTTGGATGCCTAACGTTTCTTTTTGGCATTCATGTGCAATATGTATCATTTAATCAGGAATAGACTATAGAAAGAATCTTGTTAAAATGAACAACAACAAAACCCCCGTGAGAAATCTAGAAGTCTGTTCAGTTGGTAAGCTAAGCTGCCTTTCCTATTTGTTTTTGTTACAGTCCGTTGCCTTTTATCTGCTCATACCATTATCTTAACTTTTTAATATAATTTCCTCTCTATTTGTATTACAAAAATTCATTTATCAGGGTTATATTGTATTGCAACCTGTATCAAAGAAACATTGGCTACATTTAATGTAAAAATACTAGATTATTTTAGGATTAATGATTAGTTCAAAGAAAGACTGCTGTGCAGATCAAAGACATTCACATGCCATTAAACAAAGGATCATTTATTTGTCTATTTCAGTTTTGGAACTGGATTTCCAAATCAGTATTTTTGGCAAGAGCACAGCCACAGTGGCTAAAATTGTGCGAAAGCCATAACTAAAAAAAAATCAGAGCATGACCAAGAAATCTGTGCTGCAGGTAGACAGTGGACCCTGTTCATCCTTGATATAACTTCATATGGTGAATGGGAAAATTGTGGTTTTCGGTATTAGTACAATATTTTGGTATTTTTTGGATTAATGAAAAAATAATCAGTTAAATTTATATGATTAGTTTTAATTAATTTATTAATAATTTTATTTATCTGATTAAGGAGAAACTAGTTTGGGATTAAGACAACATTTTCTCTATGAGTTCCAAGAACAATAAGCAGTAGTCACTCTACTCTTCTGACAGACTGGTGCAATATATCTGAAAATATACTTTTAGGAATGATGTGTGAATATTACAAGACATATATGAAGTCAGAAGCTAATAAAATGTTATACTATATATTTACAGTAAAGCACACAATGAACTCAAAATATATTCTGTTTGCTTTATTTTTATTTATTTATTGTTTGTATTTGCATCTGACAATACTCTTTGGTATAGCAATCATTACCTACTTTTTCAAGAGCTAAAATATAGAAAAATTTAAAATCTATGTTGCAGTCAAAAAATTACATGAATTGTACCACATACCTGTTTCCATTAAATAAGGTTGCTAACAGGCTATGGTCATGACAAGAGTGACATCTGAAGTAAATTTTTTCATAAAGCGTTGTAGGTTATATTTGTAAAAATGTAATTGCTTGTACCCATGACTGACATTACATTGTAAAATGAACAGAACTTTGTCCATCCATTCTAATTTTTACAGACCAGTTATTCTCTGATATTGTCTCAACCTGATTTAGTCCCATGCTATAAGAAGATGCACAATATGTTCCTCATGCCAGATTTGGGGCAGCACTGTTTGTAGTGTAACTGGTATCAGAATCTAGTTCTGAGTGCTGTGATTCTCACTTATTTTATATTTTATTACTGCATTAAAATCATGCAACCATGAAAAGTGTTTATTTGTTTTATTATACAATTACAACCCTCACTGAATGTCAACTAACGCGCACTAAATTTTCAAAATCAGGAGTTGGCTAAAGGAGAGAGACACAGAAGGAAATGTGAAGATAATAAAGGTTGTATTCCAGGAAGAAAGCACTGGTATTTCTTGTATGTAAAAGACTTGCTAGTAAAACACAGGGTGAAAGGCTGTAATTTCATAATTCACAGCTTACTTCTGTTTTGTTCTAAATTTATTTATTTTTTCTTTCTTCAGAAGAAAATACTGTGCCCTCTGACCATTTTGAACTGATCTATATTTTCTGCAAACACTAGATCAGTATGCCAGAAATATACAAATCTCCCTGCTTTGCAGTCCTAAGAGGAAGGTCCTCATTGTCATTCTTTCTGCTCCTAAATGTTTCACTCTCATTTGTATATTGTTACTATATGATTTCAGAATATTGTCCCTATGGTAACAATTTATATTTATATCTCTATATGCTTTATATTGAGCATTATCACATTAATCTGTGTAACACTTACATTTAAATTTAAATTTAGTTGCTGAATATTTCAAACTGGTGCTTTCAGTAGTAGATTCCATCCTGCATCCCTTCCCTTTTCTCAGTGAATCTCCATGGGAATTAAAAACCCTTGTTTTCCTACAGAACAAAAATGCAGTACTGACAGAAAAAGAAAAAGAGTAAAAGAACAAAATACTTTTTTTTTTTTTTTCTCTGCTAGTTTTCCTAGTTTCCCTAAACTGGAATGACCTTAATGTCAGGTGTCCCTTTTATTTTCTGCTGTTGCTACTCCAGTGACCTAACCCTGCCATTTCTTTATCAGTAGACTTTTACAACTAGATGCTGTGAGCTGGCTGACAGCTGCAGTATCCTGGCAAGCTGCCTGGGGTGGTCAGTCCCACCAGCCCCAGGCAGCAGTGCAATACAGCTGGAGGGGCTGCCAGGAACTCTCTCTCTTTATGAGCCCATGCTGAGCATTGGTACACGATTCTCAGCAGCATTGATAACTATTTTTCCAAGAGATAATAGATATCCTTTCAAAATATAACTCCTGAATATAATAAACTAGAAAGTAATGTACTGTGTTTATAATGGAGGTTTTTTAATGCTGTTTACATACATCTTCAAATTGTATTGTGTTGCCAGCTATACCAGTAAATGAGATGTATGCTGTGAAGGTTAGTATCAGCCTAACATTGTGTATAACAAGTCTCAAGTACTGTTCTATTGATATTTATCTACTCATGTTGCATAACACTTACTGCTCTATACTTCAGATACTTCCGCTAGGTTGTTAAAAAACCAGGCTGACATCTGTTGACTGTGGCTCCATGCTGTGGAAATCACTGAACTGTTGAACTAATAGTTTTTATTTAATGTTTGCAATATTAAGTCTCTAACCAGCCTTATGATGTAGTTGTCCTATTTCTTTTCCTTATTTGTCTCTATTCACAGATAAGTCTGAAGAATTCTATTTCTTTCAGTTGTCATTGTAACTTCCTAAGTTCTGGTACCTCACAAGTAGTTTTAGTCTCCTCACCAGTCTTGTTTTTCATAGTTTTGGTTATTTGTGATAACCTTTATAGAGTTTGTTTGTTTATTTGTTTGTGTTTTTTAAATGCATTCATTTATAACAAAATAAATGTTCATCTCATAAATGCAACATTTGTAAAAAAAATCCTAAATTCTCTCATGAATTACAACATCCTCAAAATGTTCATATTCATAGACTTTTAAATATCATTGAAGTTCTCTTGTAAATTAATAAAATACTTCATCTCCTTCCCTTTTTGACGTATGGACTGTTAACTGGTAATTTTCTTAGAACTCAGACTTCAAACACTATGATCAAAACATAGATGTTGTTCGTTTGCTCATTTTCAAATAGGAAATTCCCCAGACCTTTCCCTTCCAGCATAACACAAGACTGTAATACCAGCACTAGCTGCAGTTGTTTTTTTGGTTTTGTTTTTCTTTTTTTCTTCTTCTTTTCTTTACCCTTGATTTGAAGTTTTTCTACATAGTGGTCACCTTTTCCAATTTTCTGATATATTCCCTTCAAAGCTTAACCGCTTTGTGTGAAATTCATCTATATTCTGGCAAAATCCAGACCTTCACTTTTGACAGTTTATTCTCTGTGTTTAATATCTTCAGTATGAAATTATTCTGTTTCTGTTACCCTTACATATTTTGTTTACTTTCTTAGTGTTTATTATTATTATTTTTATTATTATTATCATCATCATTATTATTATTATTTAGTGTATTCTTATTGTATAAATTGAAACATTGGCCCAAACTCTGAGATATGCCTTGAGTTCTTTTTCTGGTGTATGTTAAGTGTACGTGCAATACCCAGTGTTTCCAATATTCTCCAACATCTGTAAAGATAGGCTTCGTAACAGAATGCACAATACATGAAAATACAAACACTTGCATACATTCTACTTAACTTCATAATCCTAGTTTGAAAACTTATTTCCAGCAGCCACGATAAATCACATTCCTTAAAATCACTAAAAAACAAGTTAGAGACTGAAAATGTTGGGACTTTATTCATAGTGTTAGCGTTTTGTTTAACTGTACTCTCTGGACCACAGAGAATTGCAAATAAGCTTTAGAAAAGATGTTTTGTTTTGAAGGGATTATCTTTCTTTGGATTAAAACATACAAGAAATGAAGATTGGTCAACTAGTGGGTCCAGGAAGCTATACGAGAATTTTCATTAAAAGATATCAAATAGCTAAGACAATAAAGCAACATATTTTATATATTCATACATGTAATTCTCCCTTCCCATTTCAAAACATTTAGTGGGTAGATTTTTATTCTACAGTTGTTGTTTCTAAGATTATTAAAGACCATTTCTCATTAAATTACAGTATTAATATCTTGAAATACCTTAAAGAAGGTACTTTCCTTCTTAAAATCTAATGAAATCTTTTTGCTTTCATTTTCTTCCTTTGCGTTTTTGTATATGACATCACTGACAATTTACTGCCTTGTGTTGTCTTTTGCAGAGACTAAGGATAACACTTAGACTATAAATGAAAAATGGTAGTTTCTTTTCTTTCTCATTATTGGTTAATTTCTTTTTTTTTTTTTTTTTTTTTTTTTTTTTTTTTTTTCCTCTTGGTAGGGTGCATTTTGGATGACATATTAGCCCTACTGATAGCTGCAGGATTCTGTAAAATCTGTTTGGATACCCATTTCTTCATCATTATCTCAGTTCTAACTATTCTTATAATTACTAATGTGGCAGGGTTTCTCTTGCAGTTTTCTAAAAATGAATAAATTAATCTGAAGTGAGTCATTACTAAAGGTGAAAAAAAAAACAACTTTTTTTTTTTTTTTTTTGCAAGTGTAAAGTAATATCTTATGTTCTGATTACCAGAATAAATTAATTAATTGATAGTAAATATATGCTGCCTGAAAAATCAAGACTTAACAAAGTGTAGCTACTTTTTAGGTGTGCTTAAAGAGATAAATCACTATCATGTCTGCATATATCTCTCTTCCATATAACTCATCACAACTCCAAGCCAAATTAAAATTATGTAAATCTGACCATCACCTTTGAGTCTACTTATTTTTTGCAAACTAGTGAAGAGCTCTTAATAAAAAAAGACTTTGAACTAAAGATATAGCCAGTACAGTGGAGTTGATTCCTGGTGATGATTCCTGTCAATAGCATCCTGCTTCTGTTGATGTTTAAGTTGGAGAGTGCATTTTTGGGGTAGCAAGGAGTGAGATGCAGTTTGAGTCCCAGACTGTGTAAGCCAGGAATCTGCATGTATAAAAGCAGATGATTATTTCCAGAATAAAGAACATGCTTCAGGGATGGTCCAGAGCTCCTATTTACCATGATTCTTGCCTTTGCTTTATGCACAGAATTTTTTGTTTATAGATGACTGCATGACCTAGTAAATATAAATTACTTAGCAAAGAATTTCTTCCCCTAGTTCTCTGACATTTAAAACCAATGTATCTTTCTTGAATATAATTTCCTTTATACACTAATAACAGTGTGTTAAGTCTGACTACCTTTAACACACGCTTTTTTCCTCATTTTAAAATATCTTGCTGCTATAATCATAAAAATATTTAATACAATACTATTCACTCCATTATAGAAACATTTTTATTCTGTTTTGTGTAAACATATGCTGTAGGGTACATGTATGCACAGATGGTTAACAAGTAAGACTCTATAAGTGATATATATTTACCAATATTTCTTCACCATTTCTCTTCCATTTATTTTATTTTATTTTATTTTATTTTATTTTATTTTATTTTATTTTATTTTATTTTATTTTATTTTATTTTATTTTATTTTATTTTATCCTTATGATAATATTTTTACAGAAAATTTGCTTTCTTGTCCATTGCTGTACATTAAGCAGAGTTCTGGCAATGAGGCTTTAGTATAGACAGTTTAACTCAAAAGGGTAACCAAGATGTTGCATGACTGACAAAGATGATAAACTCTTTTTGCTGCCTCCTGTCTCATCTGGACTTTTATCAGAGCAAGAATTTCTTTAGATATTGAAAAATTGTATGTGTTCCTCTCTCATCCCAGGAAGATGCCACCAGGAAGTCACATCACCTGAATACCACGGAAGAAAAGAGGATGTTCAACTATGTCCATCATCATGTTGATGTTGAAAGACAGGTGGTACCAGCAACACCTACCCTTCTGGCAAAAGGTAAGAATTGTTGCTGAACTAGAAAATAAACCAGAAGTGAGAGTAATTTTATTTTTTTGTTTTAACCTCAGTTGTAGCTGTTTTTTGTTTTGTTTTGCTTTTCTTTTTGTGACTAGGAAAAAAATGCGTTACCTGTAGTAAGCAACAACTCTACTGTTAAGACAGTTATAGTGATGAAGGAAACATAGACTATAAGAAAGGACAATTTGCCCATGCAATTGCCTCAAAACCTTGACAGTAGGCATTGATTGATGCTTGGATTGCTTCCAAAGTTTTAATCTATTTCCCTCTTTTTCTTTGCAAAACAGAATACATTTTCTGTTCTGTACCTGCATAGAAGTCTAGGCAAATCAGAGATAATGATTAATGTTGTTGGGTCCATATCAGCAGCACTTATATACCTTCTACATGTATTTTTCACTTACACACTTTCACTTAAAAAGACATGCCAGTTACTGAGTCCGTTGATCTCTTGATTGCTCCCAGAAATAAACACAGAATTACATATAAGCTAGTAATGATTATTTCACAGTTTGTTGTGTTTGTAATTTCAAAATAAATAATGCAATTGCATTTTTGTTCTCTGACAGAAGTAATTAACTACCTCTGCACAGTGTTTCCATAGCACGTATCTGCCAGTGATTTAGATTGTTTGTCTAGTCATGTTACAACATGCAAGGGCTGGGGGGGGAGGAGAGAAGCCATCTGTCATTTAATTTATTTGTCATGGCATTATGTATATAAAACAAGTGCTGGTTATGCATTAACATTGGCCAGATAGAGTATTTCTCTGCATATTTTTTTCTGTTTCTAAACTGTCATCATTTTTATAGCCTTATGTTTGGAAGATAAATAAATGCCTTCTGTTGCCTGTAGTATGAATATCAGAGCAATGTTAGAGGGAAAAAGTTAATAGAGCCATGTTCAATGTATCTATGCTCTGATGGATAAATTTGTCTTATTTGTAGTAAGTACAGCATGCAAAAGGCTTTATTTATTCACTTGTCATGGGCAAGTATCTTATATGTGATTCTGTCTTCCAGTCTGTACAGATTAATCCCAGAATTTTTGTCTGACAGACACCTACACAGAGTCATAGAATCATAGAATCATGGTTTGGGTTGGAAGGGATCTTAAAGATCATCTTGTTCCAACCTCCCTCCCACTAAACCAGGTTGCTCAAAGCCCCATCCAACATGTCCTTGAACAGTTCTGGGGATGGGGCATCTACAGCTTTGAGCAACCTGTTCCAGTGTCTCACCACCCTCATCCAGAAAAATTTCTTCCTAACATCCAGTCTAAATCTACCTTTTTCAGTTTAAAACCATTACTCCTTGTCGTGTCACTACATGTCCTGGTAAAAAGTCTTTCTCCTTCTTATAAGCCCCATTTTACACATTGAAATCATCCTCAGGCATTACCCAGTTAGGAACTGATCTTTGACAATTGGGATGCCCTTTTCATTTGACTTTGTTCCTTCAGAAAGTTAGGATGTTGATGACTAAAATTTTATTTGACTTTATGTTTTTTTTTTTTTAGTTTCACATTATTTCAAGATGATCTGTTAGATAATTCTAATGTGTTCCCTCTGACAGCAGTTGAAGTCTGGTATCCGTTTCCATCCTTGGCTTGGTGAAAGAGAATATCCACATTAAAATTTTTGCTCCTTTTTCTTCAAGGCTTGAAAGGTATCTGCCTTTAATTTCTCTGTAAGAAAATGAGCAGTGAACTTTTACTGCCACAGGATAATAGAAACATTTAATGATATTTACAGGACCTTTGTTTCTTTTTATCTCAGTACGCTTATAATTATGGCTTTTATTTATATTACAGAAAAGCTGAAGGATTCCAATTAGGAATGAGCCTCTTCTGTATTCAACCTTGTATTAAAACAGAGTTTTGCCATGCCCTGAGGAGTTTATAGTTTGATTTAAGACACAAAAGAGAATTAATTAATTAATTAATTAATTGGGAAAAATTATTCTTATGAAGAAAAAAATATTGTATGAACTTATGTGATTTTAACACTGTTATTCGCTTCACTTTGAAATCAAGCTTTTGAAATCAGATGGCTGAGCCGTGAGTCTCACTTTTTGCTCATTTTTAGTTTTTTCTTTCCCTCAAGAAAGGTTTAGTTCTTCATGTTATGGAAAAATACTTCAAAAAGTGAGCCCTCATGGCTGTAGTAAAATACAGAAAGAAGAAAACTTCCTGATACTTCGAAAAAAAAAAGAATAAATGTGAAATTGGAGCCATAATAATAAACATTCAAAGACTGTATGCCAGCATATTCTCAGTGACAAATTCATAGCCAAAAAAGTTTGTCAGAGTTATATAATACCTGATGACAAAAATGTGGGTATTTTTATGTTGAGATTCACTGGCCAGTTTAAAAATAAAGTTCTTATAAGTACTTAGAAAGGTGGCATATGCATTAAGAGGACATCCAGGCTGTTTTTATTTTTGAATGTCATTCCTATGTCATTGTCTTTACGAAGGGATACACCAAAATCCTAGTGTTTTTGTTTGTGTGTTTGTTTTGTTGTTGTTTTTATTTTATTTTATTTTATTTTATTTTATTTTATTTTATTTTATTTTATTTTATTTTATTTTATTTTATTTTAAAGTCTCTGAGCTACAGTATATATCGGAGAAACCTTATGAACAACAGAAAACATATGTAGGAAAAGAAACAGTCCATACAAATCTTCCTTTCAGTACACAATTATTAGTTACTTCCAAAGACTACTGGAGTCTTGTGTCTGTTTCTCTCCCAGATTCCCTAAGATATCTGACTAGTGAAGGAGACAGAGTCATGACTCAAAACACATCCAGATGTCAAAACATCTTTTCAAAATGGTGACCCATTTTAGAACTAAATATTAATAGATTATAAATATTGTGTTACACTTAAAAAAAAAAATAAATATAAAATACACAGTCACTGAGATCTTAAGAATTACTTTCATGTTATATCTGGGTCAACGAAGAGTCATATTATGACCTTAATAAAAACTATGCTATTTTCATGTAGCATACTGATTTTTCAGATTCCATACGAATCATTTTATATCATTTTTTTTGTTTGTTTTTAATGTAATAGAAAGGAAGTAGAAATAGGAAAAAAATATTTTATTCAAAATATTTCTAACATTGACATACCTATTTACAAAAATCTGTTTATGACTAAAACCAACACTCCTGACATTATTGCACAAGAAAATGCTATTGTTGTTATTATAACTCATATCTGTATTACCAAAAGCCCAGTTACAGACCAGATTTGTACTGTTTCAATGTTACTATGAATGCCAAGTCTTTGCAAACTAGGTATGCAACCAAGACAACATATGCACAAAGATGGCAGGAAAATACAAAGATTTGATGAATGCATGTTAGCTTAAAGTGCAGTGCCCTCAGCACCTTTTTGCCACTACATGTGTTCTATGTAACAACATCATTTAAATAAAACTCATCAGATCACCATAAAAAGGAAAGGTGAATGAAAGATTCTGATAATGCTGAAGACTATAACTGAATATTGAACTGTCAATAAAATATGATATGACATGGATATATCTCTTACCAAGCAAATGACCCTAGTTCAAAGGGCAGAAGAGATATTTTTCTGCAACTGTCTGCCTCTCTTCTCTGGTTAAAGGGCGTGTCACTTCTGTTAATCCACTACAGGCCATCTGTGGCCAATTTTTAGAACAGCAATATAGGTTACTATAATTTATATCTGGACAATAGCCAGAGACAAACCAGTAAAAAGTTTTAGAAAGCAGAAAACTGAAATTTCTGCATATGCCTTATACCTTAATTTATATTTTGGGCTACCCAGCAACCTGTCTCTGTATCTTAGGTAGGAAACAAGTGCAGGTATCTTCACTTGTACATCTTAATGTGTTATTGAATGCTTCGTGCTGTGATACAATCATAGAACTGTTGTACAGAAAATGTATATAATCAGTTATCACCTATAATGCTATTATCCCCTTTCTTTTTTCCTCATTGAGAGAAAAACAAAACAAGAGAACAAAAAGTGAGGAACTTGTGCAGAAGAAGAAAGAGAAAAAAAAATCACACACACACACAAACAAAAAGAATTGTTAACCAACATACAGATTTATCTTTTTTGGTGTTTCTCCTATCTTATTCATTTTTACGCTTTTCACTTTTGTTTGTCTCAGCCTTTTAGAAATACTCACATAACCTGTTAGTCTGTTTTGGGAAACTTTGCAAATTTGCACTTCATGGTTTGCTGCTTCCATTTATGGATATTTAATGTTTATTTACATTGAAAGATTATAATTTATTTTTTTTTCTTTTACATAAAACACTCCTTTTGGGCTTTTAGGACACACTCCAGGTCTATTTCTCTCCTTTCTCCTTCCTTTATCTCAGATAGATATCTTCTAATTTATGGATCAAATGTTGCTTACCAGACTACCACTCTTAATCTTTCATGAGTTAGTCTGGATTTACACTGATGGTATAGAGGGAAAATTGGCTTCATGCCTCTTATCCAGTGTAGCTTCTTTTGCTTGTAACAAACTATCTCCAAATATGTAGCAGATACAAAAGACACTGAAAGTGCTAAAACAGCTTCTATCCATAGCAGCTGGTTTTGGCCAGAACCTCTTGCTAAATTATTTCTCTCTTTCTTGATCACTGTCTGTTACCAGAATCCACCTCTTTTTTGTTTCAGTCCTTCCCACCAAGATGTTTGCATTTATTTCTTTCCTTGCATTTCTTTCTTCTCTTGTCCACAGGGTGCATGTTTTTTGTAAGTATACTGAGTCAAAAGATGGGGTGATTAAATAGTTATGGTGTCAATCACGTGTATTTTTCTCCTAATCCTGAAGATGCAACAATAAATGAATACTAAATGCAGAAAAAAAAAAATAATAAATACAATCAGTATGTTAATTCTTATTATTTTATTATTTCAAATTACCCAAATCTACCTTTCTCACAGCTCTGTTAAAAATACATCTCTGTTACAAGCTGCTTCTTCAGCTAATAGAAAAAATGTTATATATGAAATAGAACTCATGGAAAGTTTAATATCCAGTGAGATCAGCATTGAAAGGAACACTTTTCTGCCTTCTAATAAATCTTGCAAGTCTCCATTAGTTATGTGGAAGCATATTCACTTGCAACAGAATGTGTTACTTTATACTGGAGGCAATCATTTACAAAGAATAAATTGTGGCAAGCTGGGTAGATTGCCAGGCTTTTGTATTGCAATGAATCAGAAGGATTGGTTGTGACACTTGCAACTAGAGATCAGATGAAAGAGTGGCAAGGTTCAAGTTCCAGCAGCACTCACTGCCTAAACACAGCACAAACATAGTATTTATTTGGGTGTATGTAGCTCCAGCAGTCCTTAGTTTTTGAGTGCCAGCAGACTACAGTGTCTCACTGACTACAGTTTTCTTCCCCTTCTTGTTAATCCTGTCCACATGGTACTCTAACAAGTAGCTCTGACTTTTACGGGCAGATCTGGCACAGTAAATCTTCAAGAGAAACTTCTTACATCTTATTTCTCTGAAGCCACAACAAACTACTACCAGAACAGCATACAATACTCAAGGTGAGGCCTCACCAGCATTAAATACGGATGGATAATCAGTTCTTTTGACTGGAAAATACCTTTTTTGATCAGTAATCACCTCTTTTTACTGGAAAATATTTTATCTTTATCAAAACATTTAATGTAAAATCCAGCTTTTATAACAATTATGTATGGGTGCAGTCTCTGATTTAAGCTGCCTTTGAAACAGAGGCAGTGGGGTGATAGAATATGTTCAAACACTGTTCTGGAAATGAGAACACCAGGGTTTCACACCATAGTGCATGACCTTTGATTAGTTATACAATTTTTTGGTGCAACACTTTTCTCTTCGTAAAACAAAGGTGATAGTGTTCATCGACTATATGTTTTGTCATTAAAAAGGCATTTATGAAAGTGAAAATGATCCACAAGTTAAAAAGTAATCAAAGTACCTTCTTAAGAGAGAAAGAGTCTTTGTGAACTGAAAGATCTGCCCTCTGATGTGTGTCTTATTGGGGAAAAGAAAAAAAAAAAAAAAAAGAAAATATTTTTCCCCTACAATTATATGTCCTAACTGATGTCTTTGTAGATGCTGAGCTGTCAAAAACTAGACTATGTCAATTTTTTCTCCTTTTTTATTTTTATTTTTCCCAGATGAGCAGGAGAGAAAACCATACTAATGCCATAATTTTCTTATTTTCTTGTTTAAATGTGTATTTATAAAGGGGTTGGAAAATGCTTACTTACTGGGGGGAAAATGTATTTACTAGAGGAAAAAGGAGAAGGAACAGATAATTAACCTCTTCTCCCACTCTCTAATGTTATTGGAGGACAGACTCCAGATTACTGCAGTTCTGTAGAGATTTATGTTCTAAATATTACCAATTATTACATGTAAGTCTGGAGTACACAAAATGACTAAGACTTTCAGAGGCGTTTAGTGAATTTTATGTGTTCTAGAAAGTATGAAGCGTTTTCTATCTGAAAATATAACTAATGTAACACATTTTAAGTTTTCATAGGAATTTGACATAACAGGATTTGGTATATATGCTACGGTATGGCTGTTTGTCTATGTGCTCTTCTCTGTCTTATCCTTCTGTCAGTGTGAGGTGGCTTATCTCTCCTTTATGACAGACTAAGAAGTTTTGAATTACTTTTCCTTTTCTACACATATATTTGCATTACTTTAAGATGCAAATATTTCTTTTTGCAGATATGCACTGTTGTTGCAACTTTGATCCAAGGAAGCAGAAAAACATACATTTAAATGTATTTACTCCCCATTGAGTACAGTATGGAAGATCTTTCATGACTCAGGCTCTTTATCATTAATTAATATTGGATTACTCTGGTATTCATGAAGATACTGATAGTGAAATCCTTAGGGTACGTGTTTTTCTTCTGTAAGTTTGGGAATTCAGAAGGCAGCAAATTGTGAGGAAGTTCTTTCATATGCAATTACATGTTCAGACAAGCATTCTGACTGTCAAGTTTCTTGCCCTACCTAGGAAAGAAATGCATCTATCATGCAAGTGCTTTTTTCTTTGCTGTTGGTTGTAGAGGTGGTGATAGTTTGTTGGTTGTGTGTGTGTTTTTTTCCCCACATTTAATAAGCTAATATTTTACTAATTTCTACAAAACAAGAATAGAATCAGGAGCCTGAAATTTACTGTTTAGTAGTTTTCAGGAAATAACTGCTGTTTTCCCAAATTGCTTTCCACTTTAGAAAGGATATATTTCTTATCTTTCATTGACTGTGTTTGTCATTGTCAGAGAAATTCGTCTGCACTACCTGACCCCACATGACCATCTGTCTGTTTTGGCTGGGCAGTGATGCCTGTAGGCTCAGAGCTGACCTCAGCCACTGGCACGCTGTGACCAAGGTCACTAATCCAGCTGGAAGGCTTGCAGGATTCATTCTCACTCATGGAAAAGTTTTGATAGGTTCTTTTCCCAGGAGCCGTCTTGCCAGACCAAAGGGCTGGTGATACTGCACCACCAGTATATATGGGGAATTCCTTTGAATGCTACTTTCCTCTGAAAAGTAATAGTGGGGAAAAACAAACAAACAAACAACTGTTTTGTATTTTTTTTCACAGTGACAGTTTTTGGTTGTTCATTTGAGAACGTATAAAAGCCACTTTTCACAACAAAACTATCCAGGATCTTGGATCTATAAAATTAGTTCTTGTTAGTCAGTAAAATACACAGAGTTAATTTGAACTGAATTGCCGAAGAAGAGCTGATCAATATTCTTATAATGTTTTTCAATTACTAATAGTTGTTTTAAAAGGACTTTTAACTGTATGGATGTGTTTATAGAGTGAAAATGCTGAACTAAAAAACAATCCAAATATTCACTTATGTTTTTTTAGTTCTGTTGCTTAGAACTAAAAATATAATTCTACTAAAACTATAAAGAATCATGCTGCTTTATGTTATGTAACTGTTACAAATCCTTCCTTTTTTTTTTTTTTTTTTTTTAAAAAGTACAGCTTACATTTGAGGAATATATGGAGCCAATAATTTTAGCTTGCTTATTTGTGAATGTAGTTTTAGAACAAAGTTTCTTTGACCAAGTATAGTATCTTTGAATTTTTGTGTGATTTTTATAATCTTTTCTGTGTCTTGAATTCTTACTGTCTCACAGAGAGAATATATTCCACATTTTCTGTAACAGGACGACTTTATGAAGAAACTGCCCTAATGATCTCCGCACTATTTTTTTCCTGAATCCTTTAATTAAGGATGGGATTTCTATCTCTTTGAAAAAATCCTCTCTCAACACCTGCCCCGTGTTACTGTGAATACCTGCAGTATTTTCAGGCTTATTGACACACACACACACAGTATATTATTCTTGACTGGCCTAAGTCCTAAGTGATTTCCCCTGGTCTTCTCAGCAGAAGCTCCTCTAGAATTAGTTTGTTATTTTGGTTCTTCTGAGCCCATATTTTTTTCCCACAGGAGGAAGTTAATTCCTCAACTGAATGGAATTTTTCTCTTTTCTGGCTGTTCCACTGGGGGATAAAGAAGTGTGTTCTCAAAAAACTTCTGATTGACGAAGGACTTTAATATAGGGAGAAGAAAATTCTAATGGAGACAGTGAAGCACATAATCTGTAGAATATCCTCTAACAGAAGGAAATTGAAAATCTGTCTTTCCTAGTGAGCTTAGTTACTGCTGGTCCTTCTATGAGAATTGGTACTGTTTTTTTCAAGTGTTTAAATCCTTCCTGTTTTAATTATTTTGGCTGTTAGAAGAAAGTTTTTTCAATATTCAATTAAGTCTTCAATATGTCCACATCAAGAAATGTTATAAGTACTGCATTGTATTCTGGAATTCTCTAGTCACAATTTAGGCAAAACATGCTTTATCTGTAAAACCAGGAGGAACGGTAAAATTTCCCCTTATCTCTGCTTCTTTTCAGATTCAAACAAAGACATTCAGGAAGTACTGCAGATATTTACAATCTTACAATCAATTACCATCATTACCTCCTCTTTTTTGCCTGTTTTTGTTGTTGTTGTTGTTGTTTGTTTGTTTGTTTGTTTTTGTTTGTTTGTTTGTTTTTGTGAAGAAATGATAGACATACTAGATCAAATTTATACAAAAGAAAATTTTTACAGAACTGAAGAAGAGCTACGCAGTTAATTAATGATGCAGTGAAGGATGATGTGATGCCGGAGCTTGTTGTCACTGAGATTCAGTTGTGGCCCTTATCCACCTGTCTGTGTCTCTCCCCCAGGGAGCTCTTCAAACCTGTTTGTCCTTTTCTCTTGAGAGCAGAACAGCAGCGTCATGTACCTGCATGAGCTGATGTCCTGTGGGTGGCTGCTCTTGAAGGCACAAAATTGTTGAGTATAGTGGCATGCTCTGTGCCTCAATGAACCACCCACATCATGCAAGTTCTGTACCTCAAGAACTACTGATACAAGAGAAAAAAACACTTTTCCCCCATGAGGTTAAATGACGCCTTCTGACAAAAAAAAACATTGTCTGTTTTGTATAGAGCTTTGCAAGGTCTGTAGATCTCCAAAACTGTGGATGTGTGTGATGAGGTGTGAGGAGAGAAAGTGACTTTTGACTTCTATGGCATTGATACTCAGCGTGTTCTTTAATCTAAAGCAATTAAAAAAATAAAATGTCACCATGTAGATTTTAATTATGTTTTGAGTTCAAAGAATATCTAGGCTTATTTTTTTCTACGGAAACAAACAAACAAACAAACAAACAAACAAACTGCTGTATCATACTGTTGTTTTGTAGGGTTTTTATCTTTTTTTTTTTTTTTTTAATATATATATAATAATATTTGTATTTTATTTATTTATTTATTTTTTACAATCACAACTAATGTTATTTCTTTTTACTTCTTTAAGGAGGGTGTTGTGGAAAAAGAATTGCATTCTGTAGTGATCTTTGTTTTCTCCTAAAACGATGTGACTAAAGACAAGAGTAAAGGTGAGTTTTATTCTCTTTCTTCTGTACAGAAATCAGGGAAGTGTGAAGGTAGCATTCATAGGGATGACTATATAAATAGGTCATATTTATAAATAAGAAGGGGGCCTACCTATCAGAGAGTGTGTTCCATAGGAGGAATGAAATGATGACAAAAAGCAGATGGGAATTCCTGAAAGCAGCATCAGCAGGTCAGTAAGTATTCTGACCTCCAGGAAAATATTATCCTCCCACTCTTTGTGGAATACAATCTCAAAAGTAAACTTGTGAAAAATGATGAGTCATACCACACCACCAATCTCCATCACAGTGGGAAATATTTAGCTCTGTATTTGTGAACTAGGTCCAATAGCAATAGTGTAATTCTATGTTTAATAATCCATCCTTCACTCTGCCAACCTTCTGCCTATCCTGGCCTTAATTATATGAAATATTTCCAATTTTTTTCTCTCTGATGCATTTTCTTCTCCCAGGGTCCCCTTTCCCAGTAATGCAGGCACAGTTAATTAAGTCTTCAGTAGAAGTCAAGTAGAAGTCATGAGCCTATTTAACTGCTCTGGGAACAGGAGGGCTAAAGGGAATGGATCAAGAGGGCTGGAGAGCCATGGAGGAAGTTAAGAGAGATGAATTTACAACCCTTCTTTTGCCAAGCATAAAGATAGGGAAAGGTGGCAATGTCTCAGCCTATAAATTTCTGGATGAAAAGTATTATTCTTGGATTTTGCATGTCTTCTAATCAATTTTCTCCTGAGTCAGCAGACATCATCTCTCCACTGAGTTTCTCTCCCTTTACCCTTTTGTAGCAGCACCTGCTATCTTGACTTTCCAAAGCTTTGGAGAAATTAAGCAAATGGGTCTCTGTCCATAACTGTAAGATGTGTGCAGTGCTCATATATAGAGGTATTAATTCCTTGCAGCTGGAAGAGCACAAGCACGTGAATCAGTCCTGATGTCAGAGCAGAAAGCTCATTGGTCCTTCTTACTTGGTTTGGGAATACGCACTATAGTACAATAAATCTGGGAGAAAGCCCTTTAACAAGGTGACCGAATAGTTACTTTCCATTCACGGGTTTATAGGGAAGTTTCTTCCTCTGCAGTGCCTAGGAGCAGAATCATTACAAAGGAACAGATAACATATTCCATCTGAGATGGCCTCACAGCCACTTTTTTTCAGCTAAGTTATTGTTTTCCAATTCACTTGTACTGTGCACATTTATCAGGCAAGAGTAGCTCTAGGTGTAAGCCTTGCTGATGTCAGTGAATCTACACCAGCAAAAGTTTGTCTAAGCTTCCTTTTCATGCTTAGACAGAATGGCTTCAACAAGAACCGGAGAATTAAGACTTTCTCTCATCTCTCTGTTGCTCAAGAAATCAAAATAATGTCTTCAGTAAAATAAAAGGTTTTAAAAGAAGCAGGAAATGCAGTAGCAAACAGAAGCAAACAAACTACTTTTAATGTCAATGTTGATTGAACAGAAAACATTTCATTTCATATGAACAGTAATAGCTGATTATTAACTCCGACAAACTTCTAAAAATGTCTGTTTTTCTTCCTGCTCGTATTAGCACCCATTTCGCTAGCAATACTGAGCCCACTGTGTCTGCCTGGCATGAATAATAAGCATCTGTCAGACTATCTGCAGCTACAATTAAATACTGAAACTGCTGTATAGTTTCTAAACAAATAGAAGCTGAATATCTGGCTGTTTCTATCCTGGGATTTCAATTGCATGCAGTCCACAGGGGACTTAACTTTGCTCTGTAGTGCATTGCAGAAGGCACTTAAGCTGTATGACCATTAATTTAATCATCCTGAAGTTTACCACTGGGAACAAGAGGGCAGGAAGGGAAGGAGACCTGAGAAGTGCACAGTAGTGATCAGTTGGTTGTTCACTCTGCAGAAGCCATCATCACAACAGGCATTAATTGACTCCCTTGTTGGCAGTCTCCATGGATGGCTGAAATCACTCCAAGCCTAAGCTGGTCTAATAAAAGTATTACCTCTCTCCATAGACCTTGCCTCATATACTGAAATAGGCTTTCTCCAATAGGGGTGGTCCCTCTGAGATAGCCCTGAGGCCAACTTTTTACAGGGAGGTTTAATGTGTCTGTGCATACATTGGGGGAATAAATGCCAAATTTGCTCACCGTGCTTGTCACCTAAAAACCTTTCATGGCTTTCAGTTTGTTTCAAAACCTCATCAGATACATATATATATATATATATATATATTTTTTTTTTTTTCTCTCAAAATATATTTCAAATTTAAAAAGAAAACATTAAGACATTAAGAGCTCTGTTTAGGACCTTGATACTAATTATGTATTTGAACTACTGCTAAAATTTAGTTATTTTTTAATATCCCAAATGTTATTCCACTCTTCTCTTCTGAAGTGTATACCAGATATATCTTCTCACACTATTCTACCTAAAGAGCAAATTTTCAAAATTTGGCATATAATGCCTGACATATAAATAAAAGGCTGTGATTTTCTACTGAGAGCTTTTCATAAATCTGTAAACCCTAAAGGGTGGAAATGTCCACCTAATCTGATGATATATCCATATACTACACATTTCCTTCCAATTACATTTTTCTTAAACTGCCACATTTCTGTTTGGCTGAAACATATTTTAAAGAAAATCAGTCAATCTTGAAGTCAAGAAATGGAGAATTGCTGTTTCCCTCAGTAATTTATATTGAGGGCTGGTAGCTCTCCTAATGATGTCTGTGCCTTTATTTTAAATGTAAAATTGCATGGATTTAGTATCCAGACATTTTAAAATATTTACATGTATTTCAATTAAAATATTATTTTTCTATTTTTAGAAAGGTTGATATTATATTTTCTTGGAGGTGTTCCGATGTTTTAATTACATAATCTCAGTCTTCTTTTTTGATTAACTAAATGGACTTGACTCCTTAATTATTTCATTTCCTAGTATATGTTCCTCAGTTATTTTGGGGTTCTCTGATCTCTCTTCTCTGTCAATATCCCTTTCAAAATGCAGATGTCAGAATGAGATGCAGCACTCCAATTTTGTTTAAACTATGGTTGTAGAGATATATAATGCCCAATTTTTTTTCAAAATCATTTGCTGTTCACATCAACTTTCCTGATTGTGTTGGTTTGTCAGTCCTTCTGGAAATTGTGCCACTTCTATATAAATGACTTGCTTTAGGCATACCAAGTTGAAAGTACTGGTATTTGCTGCAAGAAACTAATCCAAAAAGGAGTTTGATGTGGACAGAATCTAGTATGCCCAGGGACATCTATTGACTTTAATAAGGCTTTATACAAGCCCAAATGTGTTCCCATGTGGAAATCCATGAATCAAATTTGAAACTGTTTAGGACCAGTAATGGAAAAAATAAGAAAGAAATGCTGATAAAATCCTTGTATATTATGATTTTACTAGTTTCAAGATTAATTTTTCTTTCTTTCTTTTATTGTTCTTTTTTTCTTTTACATGTGTATGACTAGTAAATAGATAACTGTTAACTTGTAGTAAGAATCCGTACAATAGAACTGGATGACAAATTCTATAACAAAATTATATGGTCTTGATATTTGTCCCATTGATTTCATTTCATGAAGAATATATGTCAGCTAAATATAAGGATTTAACAGCAGAACTGTATATTCATTTGAAACTTTTTTAATTGGAAACTTCATTTGAAAGTGGAATTTAATTTGAAGAATAACTCATCTATTCCTCTCACCTTCAATTCCCCTGGAAAAAGAGAGCTTAGAAAAAATAATCTGAGATCATGTGGAAACTTTAAATCAATTTGCCAAACATTTCAGAACATTTACAAAATCTAAGTATAAAAATTAAACACAAGTATTCTGAAACTAATTTTAAGCTACAGTTCCTGTGGCTAGCGGCAAGTGAAAGATAGTAAGCAAAATTGTTTTTCTGTGCGATGTCTATCATTCTTTCTGCTTCAGATATAATCAATTCTATATGTACAGAAGACAGCCTAAAAAAAAAAAAAAAAAAAAAAAAAGTACAAAATTGCATTTTCCTTGCAAGATTTAAGTAGTTGCTAAGATTCATTAATGAAAAAAGAGCAAGAATGGACTTTGAAGCAAGTATATGACTTCTAGAGTAAAGCTGTTTCTGTACAGTACCTTTTAAAAGCTTCAGGGAACAGAATCTTATTCTGAAGTTGCAATTTATGTCTGCCACAGATCCACTTTTTTCTTTTTTCATGACAAAATGAAGTAAATATTGAACTATCTAGAGAGTGTATTTTTCTTATACTAATAAAGGGAGCCAATGCTATGAATATTCATCTGAATTTGGGAACAAATTGCAGCTATGTTAGGTTGGTTGTGGTACTTACAGATAAGATTCATTCATTTGGCAAAACCCTCTGCTTCAGCCAAAATACATGAACCTATGGATTAAGTGAGAAAGTACATTTTCTTTCCCTTGATTGAGTACATTCCAGGATATTTGGCCAATTTGTACCATAAGTTAAAGTTTGTTTCCATCAGTCAAGAATGAGGTACTCATCAATTCTCAGTCAAGAATTGAAGTACTCAACAACTTTGCCTCAGTCACTGGCAGTCAGGAGCCCACTGTAAGCATAGAGCAGGTTCAAAACCACCTGATGAAACTGAACAGATACAAGTCTACAGCACCTCATTACATGCATCCCAGGGTCCTGAGGGAACAGGCTGATGTAGTTGCCTTGCCATTCTCCATCGTATTTGAAAAGTCATGGCAGTCTGGTGAAGTACCTGATGACTGGAAACATAATTCACATTTTTAGTTAGGGTAAAAAGGAAGACCTGGGGAACTACGGGCAGATGAGCTTCACCTCTGTGCATGGGAAGATCATGGAACAGATCCTTCTGGAAGCAATGTTAAGGCACATGCAAGACAAGGAGGTGATCCAAGACAGCCATCATGGCTTCACCAAATTGTGCCTGACCAAACTGGTAGCCTTCTATGATGCACTGACTGCATCAGTCAACAGGGGACGACATACCAATGTCATCTACCTGGTCTTCTGAAAGATCTTTGACATAGTCACATATAACAACCTGATCTCCAAATTGAACAAATATGTATTTGAAGGGTGGACCATTCAGTGGATGAGGAATTGCCTGGATGGCTGCACCCAGAGTTTTGTGATCAATAGTGCTATGTCTATGTGGAGGCTGGTGATGAATGGTGTTCCTCAGGGGTCCATCTTGGGACTGGTACTGTTTAATATCAATGATATAGACAGTGGAATCAAGTGCACCCTCAGCAAGTTTGCAGATGACACCAAGGTGAGTGGTGCAATCAATACAACAGAAGGAAGGGAAGCCATCTAAAGAGACTTGGCTAAGCTCAAGAAGTGGGCCCACATAAACCTAATGATGTTCAACAAGTCCAAGGGCAAGGTTCTGCACCTGGGCTGGGGCAATCCCAGACGTGAGTACAGACTGGAATAACAACTCATTGAGAGCAGCCTTGCAGGGGCTATAGGCTAATCAAACTTTCAGAAATAGAAAGAAGAAAAACACCCAGAAATTACTCTGGCAACTGAACATCTCTATTTTTCTACATGAATTCTGAACTGACATAAAGATTTATTTAGAATATTAATTCTATAATTACATATTAGATTAAAATTAGGTAACAATATTGTAAAGCTTTGCTTGTGGGAACAGGTTTTGCTTTTGGAGGATAATTATTTTAATATGAAAATGCTCTCTTCTCACTTCTGCTACTCACAGTTGCTACTCTAAACAAAAATTCACTAGTAGAGCTTATCTAATAAATAAGATCTATTATTGTTTTCAGGAGCTAACCATTAACGATGACACTACTACATTTTTAACAGAATATCACAAAAGTATGAGATCATTTATACAACAAATCAGAAGCTGTCGTGACCACAGAAGGGCATCAAATTAATGCAGAGCTGGAATTAAGAGGAGAAATTGGGCTTTCTGATAATCTCACATTAAGAGTGGGATCACCTCTGTAGCACTGCAGAATTTACCACAACATAGTTTTTTGTTCTTTTGGTATATGTAAATAAGCAAAAACACTTTAAAAATCATCAAGAAGACAGGCTTTATAATAACAGCTTGTATTGAATTTTTTGTTTATAAACATGTGTTATGTGTTGTTTGTCACCAAAATTGTCAAATTTCTTCTATACCACTTCTCTAAACATTTATTCATGAGTTTTTTGTTAGGTATTCATGTGTTTGCTGAAGGTCGGGTGCTCAAGAGCTTGGGCACATAAGAAATGTTGTTCCAGAACAGAATAATGGTTCAGTGATTTCCATATCCTGTTCTAGCAATGGCCGGTGTTGGATGCTTCATATCTACTTAATGGTGCAATAATATATCATGCAGATATAATTGTTCTTATCCAAAACAACCCTGGCTGAAGAATTGAAGAATACTGAATAATCAGAATTGTTGGTACTTAAGCTGTTCTGGGAGTTTAGTGGTAAGTCCTTTGTAAATCCTTTTTTTTTTTTTTTTTTTTTTTTTTTTTTTTTTTTTTTGGTGTATGTTTCTGACTCTGCAGTGTTTTAGGAAGAAATAACACCACTAATTTCAAAATAGCTGCACCAAAGGCACAGATATAGACAGCCAAACTTCACTTTGGGAACATGTGACTATTCTGGTGCATGATTTCCAGTGTCATTTCCAATCACAAATTTCTGAAAGTGTCAACAGAAATGCACAATCATCCTTCTAAAAGCAGGAATAGATATACAAAACTGTCTCAATATTTTTCTGTTTTATCTTTATATAGTCCTATATCTTTCAGAGTGTTAATGTTGGAAAATTAGAAGTTATATAGTGATGTAAAATATCAATTATAAACACATACTTGACTAGACATCTGGAACTCCCCTTTTGTTAGATTTCTTATTTGTGGGGATAAACGTTTTTAATGCTAGATTTTATTTATTTGTTTGTTTGTGATAGACGGTGTAGAAAATCTGGAATGCTGGAAAAGGCAAACAGCAGAAATTAGATAAAAGCATAGCTAGACTATTAGAAAAGATTAATGTTTTTCAGCTATTTGGTTATGTTCCTAATTCCCACTGAAAGCAAATAAATAGTTTCTACATTTTAGTAGAATGAAAATCAAAATCTTGTTCTAATTATATTGAACATGAACAAACCTTCGTCTTACTAAGCAATGTTCCCAGCAAATGGCATGCTATGTCAATACTCTACACTTAGAGCAGAGGTAGAACCTCAATGATCTTTTAATTGCTTCATTACCAGTCAAGGTGTAAGAGGTAGATTTAGATTTGGTAAAACAATGTCAAGCAAAAATGGAATAGAAAGGAACTGCTAGTCCACTTTTCTAGGTGTACTTATTTTCTTTCTGGCAGATATTCATCTGCCTTACTGCTGGAAACCTGTAAAGATGAGGACTTCCAGACAATTTATTCTATGTCTTGCTGTCCTTTTCTTTCTTTATGCAGTCTGCCTTGAAATCAAATCTTGGTCGTGCTGCAGTATACTTCTTTTTCTATCTTGTAAAAGAGAAAAAAACTTTTTTTTTGTTTTGTTTTGTTTTGTTTTGTTTCTCTTTGATGTCTACTATATGCTTTGAGACCATTGATTGTTCTACCTTTTCTCTCAAAGCTGGACAGGCTTTAACCAGTCCAATTCTCTTTTGAGTTATGATGTCTGATGACTCTCGTTGCTCTCTTCTGAACTTCATTGAAGAGATTCATATTTTTTTTCTGAGCTGACAGCTCAAAACTTGGCAAAGCATTGCAACCAAGGCTCATCCAGTTTTGAACAAAGAAAGGGATTCTTTCATGTATCCTTTGGGTTAGCAGGATGATGTGGGTATTTCATGAAATTTTTGACATTCCCAGGCTTATGTAAAACCTTAAATCATTTTAAAGATTTAGATGCACAACAAGTTCTCTTCTAGATGCACAGTAAGTCCTCCTCCATTCTGTATTTCTACAGTTAAGCTCCTAAGAGTAGGCATTGCACATAGTTTTAATGTTTATTTTTGTTTATTTTTTTCTAAACTCCTTTTTTCAATATGAAAAATATCATTTTGATTGACAGTGCCTGTTCCCCATGATATAAAATTAATTACATTGATTTGACATTAGTTTTTCTTGAATAATCTGTCCTGGCTACAATTATATCCTTGTGATAGCCCACATTCTTAAGATGTGGTGGTGATTTTTTTCCTATAAGCTATGATACTTCTTTCTTATTTTATTAGCTGTGTTAGCTACCTATTCATAGGTGTCTCCTCGTTTGACTGTTCTAGATACCCACTAGTCTACATTTTCTATTTCTTTTGTATTATTACTCAAATGTTTTAAAAGGTCTAATTCCCTCTTCATTTCAGCATTAAAAAAAATATAATCTTGACATAAAAGGAAAATATTTGTATTTTCTCCTGTCTGTCTTTCTTAAAGAAACTCTGTCATTCAGACTTACATATTATTGCACAAAGATTTTGGAATACCAACTAATTCATAATATTTTTGGAGAATAAATTCTTCCCTTTTTATTCCTAATAAGTCTTGCATTGAAGAAATTCAGCAGACTGTTTTTCTCCTCCTGTCTGTCCTATGACCTGCCTCATAAATAACTTACTGCAAAAATAAAAAATGGAAATGGCAATATTATCATAGTGTGACTCGACTGTCATATTTAACAAAGGATTCCAAATAAATAAATAAATAAAAACAATACATAAGCATGTCTGTAATGATATATACCAAGACAATTTGACATATCCAGGACATGTCAGCTTTACTGGGCAAATTTTATGGCCATTTCTTTAGGATTTAAAGGTGCTGGTAACTTGGTCTGCAAGTCTACAAGTCTGCTGTAATAGCTTAGTAACAGTTTAGACAACATCCATCCTCTGCTAAATAAAATTATCCTCTGCTCATAAATTCCATCATCTGCTAAAAGTGGTTTTATCACAGGGTTGGAGCACCTCTCTGATGAAGAAAGGCAAAGAGAGCTGGGGATTTTCAGCCTGAAGAAAAGTCTCCAGGGTGACCTCATCGCAGCTTTTCAATAGGGCTTATAAAAAAGACAAGCAACATTTTGCTTGGTCAGATAATGATAGGACAAGGGGGGTTGGGGGTGTTTTAAACTAAAAAAGGGGAGATTTAGATGAGATGTTAGGAAGAAATTATTCACTAAGGGGTGGGGCGGGGGGGGGGGGGGGGGGGGGGGGGGGGGGGGAGGCACTGGAATAGGTTGCCCAGAGTAGTTGTGGATGCCCCATGCCTGGAGGTGTGCAAGACCAGGCTGGCTGAGGCTCTGTGCAACCTGATCTAGTGGGCAGCATCCTTGCCCATGTCAGGGGGTTGGAACTAGATGATCTTCAAGGTCCCTTCCAACACAAGGTGTTCTATGATTCTGTGATTTTCTGTGAATATATACTGATAAATGTAGGCACTATATTTTTTCCCTTTCTAGAAAAAATAGCATGTATTTGTTTTGTCTCTTTCTACTATTTGACACCCATGCACTTTGTACTTCTGTAAAGAAATGCGTACATGTATTTAAATAGAATTCCTTTCTAATTTATGCCACTCTCCGTGCTGAATTCTTTAGGAACCTTTCTATGCAGGATGCATTCTCAGGTTTTGCTTTGAACATTGCTTTATGACAGCATTGTTCTTGCACACAGTATTGCTGTACTTTCATAACCCCTCATCTTTAATTCCTTTCCTCTTCATTCCACCAAAGTAAAGCCCTGATGTATGTTTAGGATAGTCAGTGAGATTTAGAAATAAGGTCCTCTGTATTTGGTTTAGATTTCCAAACAAATCTACATTTTACTTTATGTAGCACTTCTGTGTAATTATTATGTGTCCTGTGTTGAAAGTTTTAGCCATCAACCTGAAAAATAAACCATTTTCTAAACATTGTAAATTAAAAAAAAAAAAAAAAAAAGCTTATACTTTAATTACATACATGAAATTATTGTTATACCTTTCTTTTAAAATATATACAAGGGCTTTTTTCAAATTCTCCTAAGGTTCTCCTAAGGTTGTCCTAGCCAGTGGAGAGAGAGGAGATAAATTGTTATTTGTTGGTTGCCTTCTGTAGAGTTCAAGGAAGGACCCAGAGGTAGGTTGTTTGTCAGATAATTGTACAGGTGACACAGTATATTTATTAATTGTTCAAATCAACTGTAGATTTATTTGCAAGGCCAGGCAAAAAAATCTTAATGAAATAAAAACTCTGTAGGATAAAATTTGATTTACTTTGGTATCAGCTCTCAATCTAGATTCTTTTCAGAACTCTCTGCCCAGCTGTTTTATGACAGATGATACAACTGTATGTAGTGACATTTGGTTTCTGGGATGTATCCAACACTGATCATTAAAAATCCCCCAAATAAACAAACAAATGACCATTACTCTAGATTAAACATTTTATACTTTTATGTGCGAATTTAATTTCAGACAGACTTCCAAGTTTTTATTTTCCCTTTTTCTTGCCTTTTAGCATACTGGAATAGATCTGTTTCAGTTCAATGCATTCTTCTATGTATTTTGCTCTGTGTTTAGGAGAGTACAGATACAGCTGAAATAAGTTTAAAAATGATTTTTATTTTCAACAACTTATCATGACAAAATTTTCATAGTGTTTTAACTCAAAGCTTGAGGACTCAAAATAATGGTTTGCTCATTCTTGTTATACTTTTAGACAACTAGGGCAGCAGTAGCAGAGAGAGACTGATTTACGTGTAATGCTCCCAGAAAAGCTGATGAGAAGATGTCCACAGATCAAGGACCATCTGATGTTCTAAATACATTTACATGACACATAGCAAGAAAACTCCAATACTGCAAAGATTTATACTTTTATTTAGCCCACTGTTTAACTTGACACAGGTGCTGATGGATTACTTCCTAATAGTGAAAAGAAGTTGCATCAGCTGTTTGTGAAAAATTGACTTTTTAAAGGAAGAAAAAGAGGGAAGATATTTTGAAGTATGGAAGAGAACAGGGGGTTGTACTCATCAACAGTGTAAAAGCAGCCCATACACATGTATAATGAATTAGAATGCCTTTCACTCAACCCCCTTTTTTTAAGAAAAAATATGGCCTAGCTCACTACTAAACTGAAGTGTATTACTTGATGCATTGATTTTAATGGAAACATGGTGATGCAGAGCTGACAGAAAATTGGCTTTCCACTGTGACATTAGGAGTCAAGGCCTAGAGCCAAATCAGCATTTAATCAGCTAACCTGTAACTTTAGTGGAACTTAGATGGCTCAGCTCTTTAGACTGATGCACAAAATCTCTGCCTAACTGCTTAAATTCATGATGTGCCAGTAGACTCACTTGTTATTAGTAAAGTTAATTAGCTCCCTAAAATATGTATGTAGACATTATTGTTAAGCCAGATATAACAATGTACTCATTTGTCTTATACCTAAAGCTATGAAATCAAGTTGCATATGTAACTAGAAAGATTTTGAGGGGAAAAAAATTAAATATTTATTTTCATAATTCAGCATTGAATACAAAATTCTAAAAACTAAAGATTCCTTTCCAAAAAGTTCCTTTAATCCAACCTTTAAATGGAACAAAAGGCCATTTGCACCAGCAGGGAATTTGGCTCGTACTGAAGAAACAGTGACCCATTTCTTTGGTTCTAATAGGTTTCATTTATGCCTTAAGGGGATGGTGGACATCATTGTTTTCCTTGAAGTCCCAGCCAACAAATATTAAAGGAAGTTCAAAAAATAATGCCCTTAGCAAGCAATTAAAAGAAGCACAGACAATGCTCTGGTAAGGTACATGTCCTTCCTATTTCTAAGGAAGGACAAGTTGTTAACAGTCTGAGAAAATTCCTTGATAAACTCAATCCTGTATAATAACTTCAGAAGCCTCTACTACATTCACAATTTATACAACTTTTATGCGGATGAGTAGAAAGGGAAATGTTTTCCTATGTGTTAGTCAGTAATAAAATGATAAAAACAGAAATATCAAGGGGGAATGTTTTATCTGTTGGCTTTGCTTCATTCTGACTATCTAAATTGATATGAAAATCAGGTTAATTGCCTTCTGTCCCAGACAGCCTGCCACCAATCTTTTCCTCTTCATGTAGGTGTCACTATGATCTTTGGGCTTAAGTCAAGAGTTAGAACATTTCTCTCCCCACCAAGCTCCCATACTTTCCTAGATAAAATGGAGCATGTATCCACTTCTTATTCCACAGCAGCAGAAACAGGAAGTTTTGACACCCATGTTTTATCCTCTATAGGGGTAATGCTTCAGATTTTCTTTGCATTTCATCTCTCTGTAAAGTGCTGTTGTGGTAGCTGACTTGCAATGCTTTGTCATATTACCTACCAATTGTTCATGTGTTTTCCCTAGAGTTTTGAAATTCCATTTTCTCCCAGTTCTACATATGGCATTGTCCATCAGTCTTCTAAGTCAAAACAGTTTGTATTGCTGTGGTTTCCTCTGTTGCCATATTGTCTTGATCTGTGATTTTATTACTTCTAGCTTTTCTTATTTAGTCAACTCCTTATTAGATCTAAGGTGTGTACACAACCTCCCCCCCCCCTTCTTTCTGATGTTGTAGTATGTAAATGATAACACAGAAGGAAGACACTGTTTAGGGAGTCCATACAGTACAATAGCAAGACATTGCAGTACAATTCAACTCAGAGTACAAGGATATCCACGCTACAGCACAATGTTCACATCTCTTAATTTCACTCTTTCTACTTTTTTAATGTTGCTGAGATTGTCTGCTTATTGGAGCTAAATGTCAGCTAAAAAGCCAAATTATAAAATGCTTCATTTTCATTCACATCTGCACTAGAGAAATGAGATAGGGAAAAAGGCTTTCAAGGAGCTGAGAAGAAGTGCTTTAAAAAGCAACTGCAAGTCATTGGGGGCAAAGGGGCATATGTGGGTTGGAGAAAGCAGAGAGAAATTTTTGTTACTAATGCAGAATGAGAGAGAAAAAAAAAAATCAGCAGCACTGCCAATAAAGACTGTTATGTATGTTCTCTATAATAAAATCTGAGAGACATTTCACATTCTATTCCATAGCTTCTAAAGACTTAATTGTACCATTAACTCTATAACCTTGTTCTAAAGGTAACTTATGGTTCATGAAGTTCTTTTGAAAGAAATAATCCTAGAAACTTTTTGTATGAGATGGTTTTCAAAATTTTCCTCTGGCTATTAATTGTTATTTAGTTCAGCAATATATATGACATGGCACTACATTTAATTATATTAATTATATGCAATAATTCTGACAGAAGAGATACCATTTCCTTTACCTGAAACTGACTAGAAGTCACTTCAACTAAGAAATGAAAAATTGCAAGGTGAAAGAAAAGGACATCAGAGAAAAATATGGAAAAGACAGGTAAGAAAGAAAGTGGTGAGGAAGAGAGAGAAAAAATGAAAGGAAACAGCCAAGACAGAGAAACAGATCTTGTTTTTCTTGACTTTTAAAGCTGTCATTTTGTTTTGCATTATTTTATTTGTAGAGGACCACAAATGCATGCTTTCCATCTACCATTAGTATAAGGAATTCTGCTTCCTATGGACTACATTGATAATGTGTCTCCATGGGTGTATTCCAGAACAGAGTCATTTGGAAATCTACTGGATGTTCAGCTTTTCTAAACTGTAAGGTTAGTACCAAAATAAAACAAAAGAATAAATAATGTTATTATGGAACACAGCAGAAGTTTTATCTTCTCAGCCATTTTTACTGCAGTTCCAGAATAAACATAACAAATATCACTACACTGATATGCACTAGGAAGAATTTTTTCACAAAACTTGAATGCACTTTTAGCACTGATGTTCACCAACAGGTGTCTCATTACCTAACAACTCCTGTATCGTGAAAAATGGCTTATTTGTTTGTAGAGATTCAAGAAAATGTGTCATACAGAAAACTCTAGTTCTTATTTTTCTCTAATGATGCAACACAATATTTGAAATTATACTGAAATGTACACTTTGGGTCTCCAGTTTCCAAGTATGCAGTTGAATCTCATTGCTGTGTTCCCCTACAACTCTTTTGCTTTCCGTGACATAGCCACTATCAAAATTAGCTGCTGCTTCTTTAGATGGAAGTACATGTGTATGCCTTTCCTTCATTTTTATTTCATTTTCAGTTTTTTTTATTTCATTTTTCATTTTCAGTAATATGGTGGAATTTAATGGCACAACTATTGGTAACAACATTCTAACAGGATATTTAAAGTAATATGGACTACATTTGCCTGAAACATACATTTGATGGTGAAAATTAGATACGTGAGAAATAAGCATGTGTTTCTCTGAAAAAATAGGACAAATAGGCATATTTCCTCCTCTTATGGAGGAAACAGTGCTTTTGCACTTAAAATTCAGGAAAAAATGACAGCTTATGTTTTTTGACATTGGTGCCAACAATGTCAAAACGTCTTTCTCAATGTCCAAGATGTGTTTCTCAATGTGTGCTCCAATAAGTAGTGAGTGGTAGCTGGTACAAGCATCTTCAAGGAATGACCTGGATTCTTTGAAATTTAGAGTGCCTGTCCTCTCTCATCTTGATCTTGGCCTAGGGTGGTATTGAATTTCATTTTACATGATCTCCAGCCCTCCTTTTGGAATTTGATAAAAGGAGCTTAAAAACCTACCACAGCCCCAGATATAGATTCAGAGTTTGCTAGGAGCAGCAGAGGTAGGTGCCTACTTTACAGAGCCATCAGAGTCCTAAATAAGAGAAAAACATAAGCTCCTTATTTAAGTTATGAGTATTTTTCCTCGTAAGTGTTACTTTTCATTATTAGTTGTATATTGAGACAGGTTTTGGCAGACATATAAGGTATGTATCATGCATCATTCATTGCTGCCTTGAGTCTGAGCAATAAACATTTTGAAATAAAGACCATAAAGGAAAGGATAACCCAAGAAGAGAACATCTAATTCTGTGTCAACAGCCTGTTTTGGTGCTATGCAGAGCTATGCACAGTCTAGACAGAGTGGGTGAAAAAAAAAATTGTTATCACATTTAATAGGAACATTTCATGGTAACCTCTGGAAAATGCTGGGAAATACATTTGACATGTTTTTGTTGCATGATGTCTGCGCCTGATGCCTGACTGGTATTTGGGGAATTTTCTAGTGGTGGACAGGTAACAGTTGCTAAATATATGAAGCTTGGGAAATCTCATCCCCTGTACTCCTGTGATTCTCAATCTGCCCTCAGTTGCATGCACACAGAGCGGGATAATCCATGATGTTCACTAAAGCCACTTTTTCACAGTGGGTCTCCCTAAGAGACATTTGAGTTTGGCAGAGTTTCTTGGGTAGAAAACTGAACCGGTCTTAACATGGATAATGTATGTGGTTCTTTTTCCATAACCCCTGACAGGATCTCCCAACCTTCACCTTCAGTGACCTCATTTATCTGCAATCTGCATTTGCCCTGGAGCAAAAGAACTATCAAGAACTATGACAAACCATAATCTGGTATTAGAGACACAATTGTCTACCATCTCCTTGGAGCACTGAACCTCAGTGTTGGAGCTGATGGCAGTTGATCTAAAGGGTTTTGGACAGCACAAAGCTTTCAATCAGAGTTTTGTGAATATGAATGTGAAAATTAACTTTGAGCATTGACAGAAATGTCTAATAGACACAATAATAAAATAAAACTTTAAAATTGATGAATTTGGAAAAATATAATCACAGGGTTTCTCATCATTGGATGCTGTGGTAGCTGCTGCAAAAGAGTAGATAAGAAGGAAGCCTGAAGATATTATTTAATATTGAAATAACCTATTTATGTGTGTTTTTCACATTTGCAAAACTGAAAACATGCAGTATATTTTCCACCTGCATTTGAGAATTTGAAATAGGCCTTTGTCAGTACTTCTGTGGGAATTAATACTGTTTTTTTTTTTTTTTTTTTTTTTTTTTTTTTTTTTCCTGACAGTTTTTTAAAAAAATCAACTCGACATTATATTGAATATGAGCTTTAATCCATTTTCTGGTCTTTCATTGCTAAAGAAAAGGTGGTGAAATATTAATAATTGGTGAAATGGGTCCCAGCACAGTAAAGGCTGTTGTTAAACACCATTTCATTTAATGCTGTTCTCTTTGTGTTATTGTGAAACTTAAATGTGTTTAGTGATGTGATATTAATAATTAAAAAATTCTGAAAAAAAAAATGCAACTGGAATTGAAGTTGTGAGGAGATGCTTTAAGTTCAAATATGGATATTTTTCTCCTATTCCTGTTTCAAGAGCTGGGAGTCAAGAGCCAGAATATTTTCAATATCCACCCTCTTTTAATGTAATGTTAGCATAAGACTGGAGCTTATGAAATTATGACACCTGTGCCACCCCTCCATCTACCTATTTCTAAAAGGATTGCCTCTCAAGAAGAAGGACACTTTCAAACATGATTATGTTTATCTAAACTGATTACCTTTAGAAAAAAAATACCTGTTCTGTTAATAAAAAAATCCGCCACTAGACCCTGACAAGTGATAACTATATAAAGGATAATCTCTTTATGTTGTCTATAGAAATTTTAAACTTGTTGTCTCCTAAAGAAATTTTAATTGGTTTCAAGGGCCAATATTTCTTTGCTGCAGATTTCCTAGCTGTATTTTCTTTTCTTCTTTATGCCAAACGACAGGGATATTCTGCACTGAACCTTTGTCCATGTATCTGACCAGCTTGCTAGATGGCCAGAAGGGACAGGGCTGGAAAAAAGGTAATTCTGTATTCTTCTGGTTGTACACCCATAGGCAGCTTATTTATCCCCTGTCATAAATCAGAACAATGTCAAGGGTACCTTCACTCACAGCTGCCTGGAAAGATAGTGAACTGCTTTGGAAGTTGTGGTCAGGGACAACCAGGGTCCAGCATGATTTCCTTTCTACATTTTCTCCTCTCATATATTGTTTTTTTAGTTAGTTAGTTAGTTTGTTTGTTTTTAAGGATCCAAGTCAGTTGGCTTTAGAGTTGGCTATGTTAGTTCTACTGCGATCAATCACGCCCTCTGTTGCTAGGATCCTGTCTGTGCCAGCAAAATGTCATGGTTATGGCTTAGCTCCACTTAAAATTTCCTTCCATTTTTCTAAACAAGCCTCTCGCTCCCTTTATTGCTTATGTTTCATCATCCAGTGGTGGAATGTCTCACTCCAGTAAACATATTTGTACTAGTCTTCCCCTCAGTAGTACAGGTAGCAGTGACATAATCTTTGGCTCATACTGACACCCAGTGACTCTGGCTGGCTGTTATAATGTGCTCACAGTCACAACATGTTTTGTTGTTGTGGTTAGTCTGAGCTTGCTAAATCATAGTTAGTTCAGCTTTGCCTATCATGCTGCAAAATGTTTCAGTAAATGCACTGACAGTCAGGACTTGGGCTACTGTATCTTGTGTATCAGTTACCCTTATCCAATGTGTCCAATTGCATTTTTGTGCATCAGTTTTTGGCAAACCTTGAATACCCTGTAACCAAAAGCATCACATGCTTTTCTTATGTTTTGGTACTTTTTCTCTGAGCTGGCATAGTTTTGTAGTTTTATTTTTTATTTTTTCAAATCTAACATGGCTGCAGAGAGGTGATTTATCCTGCATATACTTTTTTTTGTTTTTTTTTTTTTTTTTTTTTTTTTTTTAGTACTCTGCCATAAATTCTATTAATATATTCATGTAATATCTATTTTCAGTGGTCATATGATGTAAGTCAGCAAATGAGTTTACATAGCACTCAAAAAAATGTATAATATAGCTTTTTGAATCTGCAAAACAGTACTAGTGAAATTAGGAGACTAGTCCCTCATGGACTAGGAAAAAACAATCATGACGTCTAAAAAGTTCAAATAAATTCTAATGCAAATCCAGTTAGGTTTGGTTTAGATACAGTGTAAGAATAAGCTTAGTTGATTTATTTCATTAGGTCTTAATTAGAATACTGAAATACACAACCTAAAAACAAACAAAAAAGCAAACATAACAAATGAAATAAAATAAAATAAATGCAAAACCAGAACCAAGACAAAAAAAATCAAAAAAAGGTTATATACCTTTATACCTATGTAACCTATATAAAGGTTATATGCTATATAATAGTAAGGTAGACAGTACAAATAAAAGAGAGAAAATAGACATCACTCACAGTCAACAGAGACAAGGACAAAAATTGCAGATTAATACCATAAAAATCAAAGATAAACTAATCCAAAGCTCCCAGACAAAAGGTTTATTGTCAAAATACAGTATAAAAACTTGAATAGAAAATCTCAAGCAATAATTCTCTGAAGGAAGCTTATAGATTTATAAATTATATCAAAATATAATTTTACTGCAGTTTTAAAATCTGAACAAAATTAAACTGTTATGTTTAGAAAGGAAAACAACAACTTTAGAACTTCGGATAAATGTTTGCAGAGAGCTAGATGTTTCCATATCTTTCTGTAGGTGCACAAGGAGTTAAAAGAATTGTGTGGAGTTGTTTTGGAGGTGCAGAGCAAGGATTTGGAGTGCTAGATGGGATTGAATTATTTTTCACTGAAGAAGTTGTGAGATGGCAAAAGGCCAGAGACTGGTGTTCCTCAGGGAGGTGAGAACTAAAATATAGCTGAGATTTATTTTGTCTTTGCTGCAAACAAAAAATACTTTTGATCATTTCAGAATGACTTTAGAATAGAAGTGAATTTAACAAATAGTTATAAGGGTTAACAAGGGGTTTCTGCCTTTCTGGTTGGAGTGAAGAGGAGAAATTCAGCAAGAAAATGACATTCCCATTTTATCCCCTACCTCAGTTTAGTTGGTCAGCAGAGAAACACATTCAGTTTCCTTCTTGGACAGTGGGTACTTAAATATATAAGCATTCTAGCTAACCAGACGTGGTCCAACCAACAAATTTTGTTGTCTCTCTGGCTGAGTGGTAGATAGTAATCCATGTGTTTTATTTTGCACATGAACACTTGACCCAGTAGGATAAAGAAACTGTCTCTCTATTGCGAGAGACTGTGTAAACATTTTATATAAAATAGAAAAAGGTCAACAGGATGGAAAAAAAAAAAAAAAAAAGAAAAAGAAAAAGAAAAAAGAAAAAAAAGGTTAAAGTGAAAGGAAACCCTGCCTATGAGTTACCATATTACCTTTTTCTTGGGAAATGAAAAATATACATTCATGTCTTCTGAAACAAATTACTCCTGTAGATGTGTACACAAAGTGATAGTTTATTGTATAAAGGAGAAATAACTTCATCTTCTTCTCTTTATGCATTTTTTTTTTTTAATCTAGATGATTGATTTTCTATTTTTATTTTATTTATTATTTTTTTTCCTCCCAGTATCCAGGAGAAATTTGCCATGTGTCAAACAATTTCACTGATACAAATCTGTTTGATTTTCTTTTTAGTGAGAACAGTTTTTAGTTTCTGTTATTCCTTGCTTTGCCTTCCCACTGAAAATAGGGTAACAGAATGGGGACCTTCCTTTAGCAAAAGCCATTTAGTTTTGTAAAAAAAAAACAACTGTCTAATTTGGTTTTAAATCCTTTTTATTATTATTATTTTTAATAATGAATTAAAGTGTTATAATATTCTTAACCAGTTTTGTTTATTTGTTTGTTTGTTTGTTTTGTTTTGTGTTTTTGACTCTCATTGATTTCATTGATACAAACCCAAACTTGCCACAGACTTTTCTGGAAGTTCAGTACTCAATATAATTAAAAAACTGGATATGTTTTTATCTTCTTGATATATTTATATATTTAAGTAGCAAAATATTAATAAACAAATTAATATAATGAAATTTCAAATGTGATATAGTAAAATATTAATCTATTATTCACTTTACAGAGGGAAATTCATAATGAAAAATGTAAATAACATTGTTTACAAACAAGTATCAACTTTTTTATTGCCTTAAAACAGGGTAATTGGATTACATTAATTCAATATGTTTTGGAGAAAAGGGCTAATTAATATGCTTTAATGTTTGACTTTTGTCACTTCTCTAGAAAATGCAATTAGAAAGTTTCAAAATGTTTAATTATAGTGCTTGCCTTGATCTGTATTTTGTGATGCATGCACAGATTTTTAGCTTGTAATATAAAGTCTTCAGCAACCTCTTCTCTGTCTGATGAAAGTCTCTTTGTCTCTATGGAAGTTTTTCCCTAGATCTTTTCCATTCTCATATGCTATGACATTAATCTATGAAATTATGTCTTTATAAAGAAAAACAAAACAAACAAAGAAAAAAGAGTTTAAAGTATTAGAAAATGTAGCTGCTGACTATTTGTACAATAAAGCTACTCTTTCTCCCCCCTCCCCCCCTTTTTTCCCCTCAGAGTTATAAGAATGTTCTACCATATGAAAAAAATTAGAGGTAATCAATACCCAATTTTTTACCTCATATTTCAATTTTAATATGGTATGAGAAGGATAGCCTCGCACTGGAAAGGGAACAGTGAGAAAGGTTTTTCATTCTGAGAATAAATATGTTTTTCTTTGACACCGAGACCTGATTTAAATCCATCCAGTCCATCTGGTCCCAAGCACAAGGTAATGCTGAATGGATTGCAGATTAATCTAGAAATCTAAATAAGAGGGGAAATAGTTTTGAAACTGCATCAGTTGAAGAAGTCAGTGATAAGGTCAGTACACCTCATGGTTTATTGGACAATTAGAGCTTTCTTAGTATTGGAAAAGCTTAAAAATATTCAGGTTGCTATGGTATTGGTGCTCTCAATCTACCAGTTTTATTGGTAATCTAACTTTCATACAGACAGTGCTAAATACATTTCTATCCCATCTTTTTTGTTTGTTTGTTTGTCTAGAAAAATTAAATTTCCCCTTGACTCTTTCTGATCCATATGTAGAAGTGGACATATGATATCTGGCAGCATTATGGAGTGTCTGCTGTCTTGAAAAAAGGACAAATTTCTAAGTTTTGTTTCTTGTATTTTGTAAATGCATTTATTACACAGAAGGTTGGTGGCCAAGGTGCAGAACTGGTACATCAATATTAGGTATTTAGGGTGCTAGAGAGGTCTTCCTAAATGTAGACTTGCCTTGCTTTTGCACATGCATTGATATGATCCTGTCTGAAACACATCATCAGTGATATCAAGGTGATTTCTCTCCTGGTGGAACAAAAGCTGCAGCCACATACCAGGGTTCCAGCTAGAAATACCCTCTTGAAATGCAGATGCATGACCATCTAGAACATCTGCACATGAGTAATGTTTATGTTTTGCAAGAATATATATGTGTTACAGCTCATTCAGAAAATGTAGACTTGTGGTCTTTCATAACTGCAGCAAAATAAACCCTGGTCCCTCACTCTTTGCTCTGTATCACTCTTTGCTCTTTGCTCTGTGGTAAGGCAAAAGCATCCGTTAACTGCTGTGCTACATCTAGCACATAATTTGTTGTTCAAACACCAAACAACCTGTGGAATGTTTAAAATAATTCTTCCCAAAAATGTGATACAACTGATACAAACAGAACCTGACCTACTCTTTTAAAATATAGACTTGGAAAATTCTCTGTGTATTGAACACTAAGAAGGAAAATCAAAGCAAGTACAAAAGGGTAGGGTGAATTTGTCAGCCAAGCTTCTTTGTAAAATAAAGATGTATAATGTCATCCACGATATAAATTAATTAGCATAACAGTCAAAACTTTAGAGATTTTGTTATTTGATGTCAGACATAGGAACTGGGCAGAGGAAGCAGTTACAATTCATTTTTTTTTACTTTTTTTTTTTTTTTTCTATCTCACCATACAAAAATCAATCAGTCTTCTAATGTTAGTGATGTTGTAATGACTGAAGATACAGGGAAAAGAGGGGAAAGAGCACAATCCTGTAACTGAATTTCAGGAGTTGAACAGCTACAAATATATGTAGGCTCAAAAAAATCAGATGTACCGAGCTACAATGAATGTGTTTCATTGTACAACTCTGACAAAAAGGGATATGACAGAGAGCTTATGCAGTGATGTTTGCTGTATGCCTGCCTATTATCATTCTCCAGTTTTATGAGCTGAACTGATTTATAGAGTTCAAGCTTCTATCATTTATGAATAGAATGGGTAAGAGATGAACCATGCTGACAATGCTTCTCTGTAATAGATGATAAAAAGGGTGAATAGAGTACAATGTTGCCTAATAAAAAAATAACTCTTTCAGATGGGGTTAATTACCTATCTTCATGATACAGATAAATGATCTTCAGGAAGACTTTATCAGGTTTCGAAGACATAATCTCAGGGAAACATATGTCTTTTTTTTTTTTTTTTTTTTTTTTTTTTTTTTTTTTTTTTTTTCAGCTTTTCTATACAAAAAGTAATCACAAGAATTAGGAGCTGTAAACAAGTTTTCAATATTCCTTACTGTTCTTTGGAAATATTCAGCCTAACTTTAATGAATAACAAATGCACACCTTGTAATTAAACCCCAGTCTGAGGTCATGTCATACAATAAGTGATTCAATTTCAAGACCAAGCAAGACTCATTATAAGGTAGCCAAATCTTCCCAGATTTGGTATTTCTGTACAAATGTCGAAAGCTACTTGTTATCTTTTATAATTTCCTACCTTCAGGTGGAATTGAAGAGCAAACTTAAACAGAATGAAGCATAATAATAGCATCTTCAGGAAAAAATAATAAGTCACTGCTCAAAAACAGGGAAATATTAAATTGAAAAGCGAAGATTATGATGGTCGCCATCAGATTGTTAACAGCACTTGTGGATCTAATCAGACCTCTAAATTGCATGAGGAGCAGAAATAACACTACCCCATCTTATTGTTTCCTCTGACCTACAGGTTTCATTATTGTTTTATCAGAACTGAGTGTTATGTACCTATCTCTGCTACCAATATTAAGGTCATTGAATAGGAGTGCTTGTCACAACAAAGGGAAAGAGCTGGCTGTAAACATGCCATTAGAAAGGACATGGACTCTAGATTTCTTGTAAAAAACATTTTTACTAGTTCTGGGTTGCACAAGTGGGATAGGATGAGAAAAATCTTGATGCCCAGAGGTCAGAAAAAGAAGAATTGCTTAATGTTAGCATCTGAGAAAATAAGAAAAGGAAGGAACAAACAAAGTCTTACATGGCATTGCCATAAGAAGCCAGTGCAATATATATGTGAATGAATACCTGAACATCACCGACTGCAGATAGAAATTCATGAATAGTGAAGTGACTGTAGACTTTGTATCTTACACAAATTTGTGTAACCAGATTAACTAGCAAAAGGAAATCTCTAGTAGAAAGATTACCTGTAAATCTATGGCTCCATATTAGATTATGCTATATACTTGTGTTAGAACCTTTTCCTTTAGAAATTGCTAAAGAGTTCTTGTGTTGACTCCACCATTTGACAAGTAAATTAGGTTGGCAAATACTAATATAATTTGGCAATTTCAGATTGGAGAAAATAAGTGTCTTTCTCAGTGTCATAGAATTAAGCCATGTTAGTAGTGTAAAGAACAGAAGCTGCAACTTCAGTCTCTTCTTTAAGTTTCAAACTGCTACCTTTCATTTACCTCTCACCTTTTTGCTGATGACAAAAGGAGAAGTGTCACCAGTAAGGTTCAATTTCAGTAACAATTTATTAATAGATATTTTTTATTTTTTAACAGCTCAAAATTCCAAAATTTGTCATGAAGGACTACAAGCTTCTCATGAAAGATAATCAGACTTTTGTTCTTATTTCTTTTTCATAATGGTCAATGCAGTAATACCAACAGACTAAGATGTTTAGCATCTAGTGCTCATATAGATACTGACGAGTTAGATGCACATTTTGCACATCAGTTAGGTGCACATTTCAGACAAGTTAGATGCACTAACGGCTCAGGACTGATCTGTTGGAGAACCTAAGCCTTAAGTAAATGAAATATAAGAATGAAAAATGTAGAAGAAACTGTTTTAGGTAAGAAGCTGGACTCTTAGCTCCTGGGTTACATCTAGTTAAATTGCTTTGCACAACATCAGAATGATTCTGTGGTGCCTCAGCTTCAGCTGTAATCACAGCTGAACCAATCACAGCTGTAGATATTGCTTGTGTAAGCTTACCTGAGTTTAATTATTTTTCTACTGAAAATACTGCAGTCATAGCAGCACCTATCTCAGTATGAGGCAAACATCCAGCTTTGCAAACTTTCCTGGGTTTTGTACAGCCATCGGTTTACTATGAGGAGCTAAGCTATAGTAAAGCTCTATAAGTGCTGTGCTACTTGCAGTACAGATAATCTCACAATGATAGTAAGATCATGTGCTTGATTGCTTTATAATGATCCATGTTCTTATACTTCTTGCTCCTAGTACTACTGCAGTCAATAAGTGCAGGTGTCTTTCCTCTCCATCTTCAGTCTAGAGCTGATTTGCTCCCTGATTTACCCCAGGTGCTGGGCTGTCATTTTCCCTTACCAGAAGCCTGGCAGGCTTTCATTGTATGAGAGTGCCTTTTAGTTCTGTAGAGTATCATTGAACTTTGGAGTAAAATATTTGATTACAGAGTAACATGCATAGGTTATCCTTGCATAAAAAATGAAGTAGTCTGGTTCCTTAAACTTCTTATAAGCTATTTCTGTGAAGAATCACCTGCTCCTAAATTCTTCAAAGCTTCTTTGAAGAAAATCTTTTCCAAGAGGGTGGCTGTTGCCATATTAACACTGGATAAAACTTAACATCTCTGGAGCAAGGTTAGAATGAAAGAGTGAACAGCCCGGCAACATGCTGGGTCTTTTTTGTTTGAAATTGTGTGGAGGACAAATCTTTTCATTAACGTAAAATTGTCCTTAATAATCTTGATGGGAGGTTTTTTGGCTTCTTAAGAAACAGAGATGGCAAAATAATGGAGCTGAGTAAATGGAGTTCGAATGTAAGGTTATAATAAAACATAAAATTCATTCATCCAATTTCTGGGTTAATTGTAAGGCTTTAGCACAGCTCTGAAGCTAATGGGCCAAATTATTTTTTAATGTGAATAGAAATAAGTTTGAAAGAATATGAAACATAGTTGCCTCAACATCTACATGAGACTGGAGGGTAAGTCCAAATACATTACTTTTGTGGTTTAACCCAGCTGTCAGCAAAGCACCACACAACTGTTTGCTTACCCTTCCCCCCAGTGATATGGAGGAGAGAATCAAGAAAAAAAGTAAAATCTTGTGGGTTGAAATAAAGACAGTTTAATAGGACAGAAAAGAAATAATAATTATATTAGTAATAATAGGTACAAAACAAGTGATGTACTACACAACTGCTCACCACCCGCTGACCAATGCCCAATGACTATCCGCAAGCAACAGTCCCTCCCAGCCAGCTGCCCCATACTAATTGTTCATCATGATGTCCTACGGTGTAGAATATCATATAGACCCCAGTTTGGGCCAGCTGTCCTGGTTCTGTCCCCTCCCAGCTCCTTGTGTACCCCCAGCCTCCTCACTGGTGGGAGGTGGCGTGGGAAGCTGAAAAGTCCTTGGCTTAATGTAAGCACTGCTCTGCAATAATTAAACCAGCAGTGTGTTATCAACATTATTCTCACGCTAAACCAAAAACTTGGCACCATACCAGCTACTAGAAGGAAAATTAACTCTATCCTAGCTGAAACCAGGACAATTACATTGAAAAGAAAAAAAAAAAAAAGTATACAATTGACATATGGGGAAGAAAAAAAGTACCTCTCCTGTGAAAACAGGATATCTTCCACCCTCAGGCTGTATATTCAACATTTTCCCAAACATTAAGTTGAATTTTTAAATATCTCTGCCCACCTACTCCATTCAAAAAATACAATCTTAAAGATGTGGTGATAAATTACATAGTATTTTACTATGCAATATATTATTAACTCAGTGGTATATATATTCTTAGCATTGTACAAACAAGTAAGAGGAAACAGAGCATACCCTAAGGACTGCACAATGTAGGACAGACACAAGCAAAACAGCTCAGGCACATTAAAATCTGATTAACAGCACATACACAAGATGGTGAAGCGATTTTGGAGTTTTTACAGAGGTTAAATTTGAAAGGCTTTGCATGGAGGAAATAATTTAAGGAGGGATTTGAGGGAGATGGACTGACTAGATAATGTAACAGAGATAGTTGGTAGACAGGTCCAGTCCTGCAGTAAATGAACCTGTGCTGTGAGTTTCAGGCATGGCTATTCAATGGGACAATAATGCAAGAACCTATGAAGGAACAATGCCAGGGAAGTAAAAAGGAAATTTGGACTGTAGATAAAGTAGCAAAAGAATGATGATGAGGCAATTAAGAAGGAGTAGGATAAATGGTAAGGGCATTCTAGAGATCTTATAATCCAATTAAGTATGGCTGTAATACCAGGTATAACCTGTTGGCTCTTGGTTTTCTTTCTGTAAACATGAAACATAAGAAACAGAGATGAAAAGGACAAAATGTGTTGCATTTTGATGGGAAAAAAACATTATTTTCATCCACCTTTCATCTGTCTTGTCTCTTCATGCACTTAGCAATGAAGCTAAATGGAATATTAAGGTTCATCCTACTATGCATATTTTTCATCTTTTTTTTTTTTTTTTTTTTACCAAGGCTATGTTAGTATTAAGCTGTCCTAAGTGCATTTACTAATTATCTGTTAATAACCTTGTGATATTAGTTAACCAAACCTTTTCAGAAATGCTGCTTTTTTTCCTGCCAAAAAAGATCTTTGCTTTCATGTGCTTAAATAACATTTTTTATTCAAGATGTTTAAAATTAATCAGATAAATTTTTCATTCCCGTTTAATTTTGAGGCTTCAGAAATTCACCATTACTACAAGATTTGGTAGCAAATCTTTTTTTTTAATATTTTTGAAATTTGATAGCAAATGCTAACACATAACTACCGGTAAGTATTATTCAGAATAATAGTTTCTTTAAAGAAATGAGACCAATCTCCTTCAGAACATGAGCATATACTACATTCAAACTAACTGTCCACCAAAATTCAGGCCTGACTAAAATGAGAATAAAATAGAGAAACTAAAGCTACCTAAAAAAGGCATGTTTTAAGAGATAACATAATTTCCTAACATGTAAAGTATGTTTACATTTGCAACATAAAGGTTGTAGATTTACACCTCAAAATAACTCAGTGGGAATTTACACACCCTTCCCATCACCTGAAAATCTCGCGGGAATGAGCTGCAAAAATCAACTGTCATAAGATGCATGGCTCCAAGAGAATGCCTCCGTTAGTCATACTCCTGCTGGAGGCTGTACTGACCTTGCTGGTGGTGGTTAAATCCCAGTCCTGAAATACCACACTGCATCATTGTCCTTATGTTGAATTCTCTTTTATCCTTTTCCTTTTTTTTTTTTTTAATCAAAATACTAGTTTGATTGTTTTTTTGTTGTTTATGGGAGAAAAACAACCTGCTTTGTTTTCCAGCGTAGAAAAGGCAGCATTGGTGAAGCTGATAATAGTCTTTGTCTGAGTGTAGCAAAAACAAAGAGTCTTAAAACTTTAAGTATGCTAGAATATAGACAGACATGTGTAGTTGGGTGTCTTGGATCATCCAGATTTGATAATAGACACATTTTGACACTCCTGGAAAGTACTGAAGCAAAGTCACAGTCTCTATCGTGTTCACTGCTGATGAAAGGGCAAAGAACATTTGCCATTCTGCAGTTCCTTGGTGGGTTATTTGTTTTTGCCTCTTGAGACTCAAAGCTGGTAAAGAAGTTGTCACCCTAACCTGTGTCAGCACTCTGCTAGGCAGTGCTCAAAGATGTTTTGTGTGGCAGTTGCATCTTTGCCAGTGCTGTAGATTTCAGATTTACTTCGCTCCACCTATTGCCACCTATTTCCACAACCAAAATCAGTGGAAGCAACAGAAGCCTGAAAACTTCTGTAAATGATAGTGGCTGCCACTCCACTGTCTTTACAGGTTGGAGAGAAAGAAAGTTCTTGCTCTAAAAGTGACACTCTTCAGATTTAGTAGACCTCCAGGGGCAGTGCTGAATCTTTCCCTCTCTTACTGCAGTAGTGATTGTAAAGCTAAGTGAGACACTGGAATGAGATCTACTGTAGGGCTTGACACTCCGCCATCTCTTTCCCATGTGTGAAGAGCTTTCAGAATATCCTGTCCCCTGCTCTAATTACAAACTGAAAAGGGATGAAACCTACTTTAAAGTTGTTCATTTAGTTTTATAATCTATATGTTTTGTATTCTTTCTGAATTAGCAACTGTGAGCTGTAGCATCCACCTCCTTCTGTGTTCTCCCTTTTTCTCTCTGCTTGTTATAATTTGCTGACCAGGAATGGTTCATATTTAATGTCTGTTAATAGTATTAATAGCCACTTAAAGGAAGCCACTGACAATTTCCCATACTATGGGAGCTGCTAGCTAAAAAGCCTCTGTGGCATGTTACGTCTGAGCCATGGCTAGGGCATTCACAAGGTGGATTTCAGACAAAACGTCTGGAATCTCCTCCAACATGAGCAGAGATGGGCAAACATGGACCACATGGCAGTCCAAGTTAATTGTACGCTAAAGGCAGTTCAGATACACTGGTAACTTGAGTCATGTATCATCCAAACCCTGCCCTGAGCACCTAAGAAAGCAACAGAAGAAACAATTGACTACACACCAGGCGGTGAAGATGTTTTTGCTTATGTAAATGAAACTTGTCTCTCTTTTCTTAAACACTGGGAAGACATGCAGCTGAAATATTGCTTTTGTCAATTCCTTTGAAGTTTCTACTATTTCTAAATCTTAGTCAATCTCTTAAAGAGAACAAGATGTGTAGACAACAAGAATATGGTTAGGTAATTTGTTATTTTTATTTTATTTATTTATTTATTTTTACTTCTCTTTTCTGTCTAATTTCTTCTTTTAATTACCTACTGGCTTACTGTTTTTTTTGTTTTTTTTTTTTGGTTTTGTTTTGTTTTTATTATTATTATTTTCTTTTAAAAGTCAGTCATGGTACTAGCAAGTTAACCAAATAAAAATATGATGACACCAGTTTGTGCTGTTATAAACTATTCTCAAACATGAATTCCTTTAGTAATAGCAATACATAACATTAATAAAGGGTCATGCTACTGAAAAGAAATGAAGGGTGGAAACAAATAGCAGCAGGCTGGCATAACACAAATATGATTTCAGGATTGAGAAACGTGTGACTTAGCTGAGAAGGGTTATATGAAGGGGTATAATGTGTCAAAGACTAAAAAAAAGGTGTATTAATCTGAGGAACAAGGTGGATATTAAGAGATTAAAAGGATTGATGAGAATGGGAGAAGCATGATGAAAAATATTTGTGGGACTATGTTTTTAGTGTTACCCAACTGGAGGTAAAAGTCAGTGCTAAGGACTGGCTAGACCAATAAACATAAAAATACAGAGTCAAGCTTTATACAAGTAAAGAAATCATTTTGGGAAAGAGTTAACTATTTAATAGAAGTGAAATAAATGTTAACATGTAAATTCCCAGAGATTCTAGGAAGTGCAGAATTTATACACTAATGTACATGTGCAAGAAGGTTCTGTTATGCACATTTTTACACTACATTGAATGTGAAGATTTAAGAAACTACCCTAGTACAAAGCTAGGAGTTTAAATCATTGAATTTATTATTTCTAACAGTTTCTATCAATATTGATTTCTACTTTTCCTTATCAATATATTCAAGTTTAAGTAGAAAGCAAAATCTAATTAAAAGGACCTCCAGGACTATACCTCACACTGCACTTCCCATGATCAAAGCATATATGATTTTGCCTGTAGGGAAGTATTAGCAGAGTCCTTAGGAAAAGTTAGAAGTCATCCTGTGTAAGAAGGCATTATTTTTCTGATTTCCTATGATAATGTCAAATGACTTTACAGTCTGACAATCCTCTTTCAGAGAACTTCAGACTTTATATAAATAGGTGTTTTAGGTGAGTATATAGTAGAAACTGTGAACACTAATAGAAGGAAAGGAACTGGGTGTGTGTTTCTAGGTGAATGTCCAAAATCGAGCTTTTGAACTTCCCAGACAGACCCTGCTTCTTGCTAGATGGTACAAGCTGGTTGTAAATTTTGGAAGTGTGTAGGCAAACAGAAGTGTCCCATCCAGTTTTCTGAAATTAATACGAAACCAGGAAGCAGAAACAATTGGGAGTATAATTGTATTCCTGCATTTAGGCTGCTTAGAATAGGAAAACCTAGGGCTTGATTTTCTAAGAAGAGCTGGTGACAAAAGAGTTGGAAAGATAAATCTGAGAAAAGATCTTGGAAGTGGGTGCAGGTCGTAGGGGATCTAGGAGGTGCATGAATACATTGTGAATGGGATGCTCCAGGATCCTGGCTGGTGATGCCCATGAGGGGTAATTGAGACCAGCAGCAGAGAAGGTACTAGCAAAACGTAAGGAACTTCAAGAGCTGGCTAATGTAGTGCTGGGGAGGGAGAGTGAGTGAAGGAATGAAGTAGATAATCAAGTAGGTTGGTTAAAAGTGCTAATCTCATTGGTTCTTAATTAAACTGCAGTCCCAGAGGCACATAATTAATGGAACCTGAAAGCTGTTATGAAAACCTTTGGGAAAAAGGAATGTCAGATGGGATATGTTAATGGGATACATTTTTAAAAATACATCTGATTCCTGTGAGCCTGTGTACCAATTTTATCCACCCTTCTTAGCAACTCCAGTCACAGTAGAATAGATTCAAGATAAACATTTAAGAAATTCATTCCTTTGAATCTAACATGGCTTTCATCATCTACAACTAGTTGAAAACATCATCCATGGTTATAGATTAAAAGGGAACTCTTTGGATTAAATGTGAAACTTTTTCAAGAACTTCCTTGTAGTTTGGCAATGAGCTTTGAGATTAACCCCACTTGGGACAGATTCATTGGGAAATTGGAATGGGATAATCAAAACTATTTTTTTTTTTTCCAGAATTGTTCTCAGTAAAATTGTTTTACTGCTGATGAAAGAGCCACACAGTTTAGTAACGAACTTTTGTAGATGCTGTGATACCATAAAAAAATCCAGGCAGTCTGTAAAGGGACTTACATGCCTCTGCCTTGGCTTTTGTCTCTAGTGGCTGAAGCAGTCTCAAACTGACTTTCTTAACAAAATACAGAAGATTGCATGAGGGAATGTATTTATTTTTCTTGGTCTGTGGACCAGATTATTAAAAAGTAAAATTCATGGGAATTAAGAGTCTCAGTGTTTTTTGATCTCTCAGAGGAATTACCATCTGTGGAGACTTAAGCACCTTAACAAAACAGACACCAATCACAGTCAATTGTCTGGGGCAAACACTTAGCAGGTGTAACCTGTATGATGACGGTAATGATGATAAAAAATTCTCTTATTACTGTTTGTACTGTTTTGTAGCACCTGGATCTGTTATGCCATGGTCTGTAAAAATCACATAGGGCAAGAACAAATGACGTTTCCACCAGCAGATTTACATGTTTGTGTGTAGGATAATATTGCTTATCCTGCTTGATAGGAGGGTTCAGAACAAGTGCAGTCACAGTAATCAGTTCTGGCTAAACATCTGGCAAGTTATGTTATCTCCATGTCTCAGGTACACACAAACATTTTCAAATGCTGACCTGAAGTGCTTGCTTCAGGGCATACCTGAACTTTTTTATCTACTTCAAAAAACTACATACTCAGAAAGTGAGTTTCAAGCTATTTCATAAATCAAATAAAATAGATACTTAGCACTCTGTGATACCATCTGGCTACTATATAATTTAAGAGAGAATTGAAAACTGTCTGATGATAATACTGTAGGGAGAAATAATTAGTGTGAATTTTCTTTTCTGCTTTTTCAGAGACCTGTGATCTCTGCATAGCAGATGACAAGGTTTCTGAAGAAAACTCTCAAAAGGAAATCAGATTTGTTTATTGTCAGAAACCCTCAGTGCAGAGATTTGTGTCAACACATTCTTTCAGTTCTTTCAGTTTAGTGGTTACAATAACAGGGAGGTGAAGAGGATGGGAGGGGGAGGAGGCTAAAAACATAGGATCCTCTCTTGTATACAATTTCTAAGGAGAAGGCAATAAGAATTCTGATTTGGAGACAAAGTTTTGTGGCTGGAGAAAATGTATCTATGAATACGTAAACAAACCTTAACTTCTGCTAAACATGCATGCACAGACTCTCATGTTGAAGCACCTTTCAGGCTCTATGTGCAGATGTGATGAGGTTCAGTCTGTGTGGAGCAGAGGAAGCAGATCATACCTAAGAGACAGCTAAAGTACATTCTTGCCAATAGTTACAGACATGCAAATCTCAATAAAGCTCTGCTGTTGCTGTTCATGCACAGACTGAGATTTACTCCAAAGTTGATGAATTTATATGCATTATTTTAAGATTTCTATTGCTCTGACAAATTGAACATTATGAAGTAAATGAATTTTCCTTGGTCCATAGTTGTAGGGTGCTAAACCACACTCATTTCCTTTTTTAATATTATTATATTTTCCATTATTCCCTTGGAAAGATTTAATCCATTTGACTGAAATGTTCCTACAAAATTTTTCGTGAGGAAGCCATAGCTAAGTAAGATGATGTAACTGGAAAAAGGGGCTTTTATTGAGATATGTCAGATCACCTTATATATATTACAAAGATGCTGAATATCTGTAGCACTGATAACATTATTTAAGCCAGGTTACACCCAGTAAAGAGATATTGCTCCACTTGCTTCACTCAAATTACCCACTTACAGATTTACTTCCCATGTTTTATTAAACTTTTGTCAGGTATTCAGAAAGATAAAGATAATGCATTTTTTAATAGTTTTCTACTATTTTCAGCATATTTGACAATGTGAAATCAGTATAATTTTGGAGTGATTTTGGAGGATTTATAGGGATAACAAAGTAAATCAATTTTGTATGGAGTCTTATTTTTAGAGTGCTAGTAAAGTGAAGGCAAAATATGAGAATAACATAAATACCAATCCCTTATATTTTCTTGACATTAAGTGTTTCCAAATTAATGAAGGAATCGAACATTTCTAAGTATTGTAAAAATTGCTAAAAGGTTTTGTAATATGTCAACTGAGCTTGATTATTTTCAATTGCAGAAGACCAGCTAAGTAATCCTTTTACTTTTTGGCTGTTTTCCCAACTCTGTTTGAGGGATAAGAGTCTGGGAAGATTGAAACGGAGAATGAAAGCATTACTTTATGCAGTCTGCACGCACAGGGCAGGTACAGCCAAAAAAAAAAAAAAAAGAGAGAGAGAGAGAGAGAGAAAATACAACTTCAGACCAAGATTTTTTAAATGGGCAGATGAAAGAATAAATGTGCTAACAATAGCATTTCTAATTCTTTAGGTATGTAGACAGTAAATATGCATACAAATTGTGAAAAAGTTAATCCCGTAAATCCAATGAATATGCAGTTTTCATGTTGCACAGAAGAAATTAAATGTGTAACTCTAGGCCTCTGTAATTGGAAAAGTTAAATTCAGATACCTTTGCTAAAGAGAATTTATCCCACTTACTCCTCATATTGTGCCATCCCATGCCACTGTATACTTTAGCAGCATAGCACCACTAGTAGTTTAGGTTAGGAGATATGACTATGCAATTGAGCAAGTCAGAAACATTTTTTTAAAAAAGCAGATGGGATCTTTCTGTAAGTCATCCTCAGATAATAAATAAATATTGAAACATTAGTATTTGTAACCTTGTCAGAAAGCAGGTTGAATAAAGTGTTTTAAAATAGATGGAAATAACTCAAGTGCATATCTACCTTTCTAAAAAATGTCATGTCCACAGTGATCTCCTACCTGTCTATAGTAAACACTTGTGAAGCAACTGTTAAAAAGTAAAAGAGGGCTATGACACATATCAGAAACATTCATTTTATTCCTGAAAATATTATACTTATTACATTGAACTCATTAGCAGGTATTATTAACAATATTGTAGTGTAAATACATTATTAAGGCATTCAGAAGTGTGCAGGAAGTGCTCTTAAAGTCAATTGTTAGATACATACCTAACTGAACTTCATTATTTTCTATAGTTTAAGTCCAGATCATTATTATTAAGTCCATATCATTATTATCATCATTATAACTCCTGCACTCAAGACCATCAATTCTTACCCAGATTAGTGTATGGTACTCCTAGTGAGTCAAAAGATCACTTGTGCTTTATTGGTTTTAGAATATCAAAGTTGTAGAAATGTAGAAATAAATAATGTGGGAAAAACTCATGATGGCTAGAGAAGACAATAGTGATCTAGAGATATCACACATATCTTCTGAAAAGACGGGTATTCTTGTCAAATCCAAAGAGTAAACTGACCATTTCACATATGTGAAAAGCACAATCAGAAAGAACACCACACCATTTTGAGATCACTTAGTGAGGAATAAGGTAAAAAATCTGTTTTGGAACAGAGCAAAAGAGAATGGCTGTTGTCCCAGCAATCTCTCTTAATATGTAGCCATACATAGTATAGCCATACATAGTATAACATCCCATGAAGTTATCCTGGCTCATATTCAGGTCTTTATTTATCAAAGCACAAAGTGTGGGAATGGCCACTGATATGAGAATGAATTGACTATAGATTCTGCGCACATTCATCTCTGTAGCATAGAAGGAACAGCTTACTAATGTGTAAGAAAACAATGGATTTGAAAGGCATATGTATGAAACCAAATGGATTGAATCAATTTGAGTTCTTGTTTTTGTTTGTTTGTTTGTCTGTTTTCCCAGTGAATTCCTTCTGATTTCAAATGTTATGTAGCATATGTTCCTCTATGTCAGACAACTGAAACGACCAGTTTCTTTACAGAAATATAAACAAAAATTACTGAGTTTGGCATAGTTAATACAGCGCTACTTAATATGGCTACTATTACTCTCAGATCTGTAAGCCCTTCTAAAGCATTTGCTTAATAGATCAATGTGACATACACTTGAAGATTTGCTCTGCCAATATGCTTACATCTTTATTTAACCTTGTGCCTGTGATTAATGAAATATGCTATTTCTACTTTACTGTAATGGATGGTTATGTTGGAACAATACACAACTTAGTAATGACATCTCATTCCATGAAAAAGATTATAACAAAAACACATAGGTGAACCAGAGATGACAAATGCATTTTTGTTCAATATTTCTATCTCTCTTTCCCTTTGACATATCTTTACAGACTAAATGGTTTTCCAAGTAAAATCTCAATGGTAACACTTCTTGAAAGTTCACTCCTGACCACCACAGGGATTACATTGCCCCAAGAAATGAGGAGAATTTGTTGGTACATTCACAGACTGTACACTGAAGTGCAGATTCAAATGTGCAACTCCTTCATTTTGAAGGCAGTTGTGCACTTCAAAGGACTATGAAAAGTATGTCATATCCCATGGTTACTAAAATGTTAAAGCATTTTTTTTTTCCTGAAATGAAAGAATTATTGAAATCCTTTTGCTTACATGTATCAAGCATTACAGAAAGATAACGTGCCTTGTATCTGTAGATTTTCAGCTTTTGTAATAGTGGACTAATTTATATAGTTTCATGAATATAAAGAGAACCACACTGCCAAGACTGAAGACTAAAATTAATCTTGAATTCGTTTATGAATTTATATGTTGCCAGAAGTGTTTACACTTGAAAAAACAAACAAACAAACAAACAAACAAACATGCTGGTCAAGGCTAAATATTGTTTCTTCAGGTTTTATTTACATATATAAAGTGGATTTGCCATTGGATTAAAATAAGGTACTTGTAAAGCAAACAAAAACTACTTAACTGATCCTAATTATGCAAATATGCAGTTCTGGTCATCTCACCTCAAAAGAATATGATAAGATTGGAATAAGTTTAGGGAAAGATGGATAGAAAGTCAAGATTATCCTGTAGAGCTTGATAAACTTTTATTTTAAAAGATTTTTTTAAAATCAGAAAAGTGATAATCAATTGAAAACTAATCTACGCTTCTTAAAAGGCCTAGGGAATCAGGATTCCACTGCTCTAATAGCACAAAGGGTTCCAAAGGAAATAATGAGGTATAAAATAAATGGAAGGAAATACATTCCCACACAACACATATGTAAATTGAGAATATGATTGTCAGAGGAATTCCAAAAAGCAAAATTACAAACAAGTTCAGAAATGGTTTTGTCAAACTCATGAAAAATAGATCATTTGGCAACTGCGAACTCAAAAGTCCTAGATGCAACCTCAGAAACAGCAAGTCCCCTAAATTGGCATTTGAAGATATTGGAAGAAGAGTGGAGATATCAGATTATTTTTCCCTATGGGTACACTTCTCTTTCAGTTATGGTTGGCAACTGTTATTGGTTGTCATCAGAAAAAAAGATACTTGTGTAGAGAAACCCTGTGTTGACCACGTCGTCAATCTTCACCCATCCCTTCCATTACCTGTTGTATTTACCTTTCATATTTTCTACTATTTAAAGTTTTTCAGCAAAGGCTTTTTTCTTAAAGTTGCCCTTGGAATTCATCCTGCAATGACCACAGCATCGATAATGCCAAACATTTGGAGAGTATGATTTAGAAAAACATATCTTATATAATGAAGTGATTACTTTTATGAAGTAAATAGAAGATCAAGGTCCTAAACATATTTTGGGCCTCTGAGGATAGAGCAATGCATATAATAATAAATATATCACTTTTTGTTTGTTTGTTTTCAGTAGGAACATTTTCAGGCTTTGCAGCAAACTATCTGTTAGATGGCCAAAATCAGTTTTGATTGTATTGATGCAGACCTATTTTTTTTCTTCAGAATCTCCTTGAACCATAATGTTTTACAAGAATTGTACTTGTCATTTTGATTACACTCAGCATCCTTCAAAAATGCTTATGTTAGTCTAAAACACTCGAATGACAAATCTTGTGTATTGATTATTGTTGACATTAATGCTGCAGTTAACATCAAAATATTATAGAATTTATTCAATATTTTTGAGGGATTTTAAACAGTTTTAACTCTTTTCTGAAGGTCACAGCTGCTTTTTCTATGTTACAGATATTTGTTAGATGAAGTTTCCCAGCAATGTTGCTTTATTTTTAAGAGATGGAAACAGAACAAAAAAATAAGGAAAACTGAAGCCTCTGTTCAGCTCTGATTTGGTTCGTAATTACAAATAATTTGCTTGTCATGGCCATGAGAGATATGGGGATGTGCCCTAAAGGATTCTAGAAGCTGTCAAAAATTGCAAACATTTTAATGACCTGTAAAGTTGTATTGTGAAAGAACTATTGTATGAGGTTATTTTCCTTAAAAACAAAATTAATTTGAAAGATGCAATACCATTCCTCTCCTCTCTTTTCTAGCATGCATTATATTTTATAATTCATTAGTCTCTGTCTGCAGAAAATAGAAATTGCTGTAGGGAAGTTTAAGGTATGTACACGGTGCTAACTTTTGTTGTTGAGACAGTGTGTGAAAATGCTCTCTGGAGTGTGAAATTCTCTAATAGAACCTATCAGAATATAAACTTACTTGCATATCATCACAAAATATGTGAAAATAGATTTTTTTGGATGTTGCTGTTGATTTTTTAAAATTCTTTGTGTTTATTACAAATAGAACTATTTTAGAAAAGCTCTAATGGATTCTGATAGCGTCTATTTTGTGACAATTGAGATTATCTTCATAAATGCATACATAGTCTAGGGTTATATCACAAAAATATGTCAGCTACCTACTATGAATTAAGATGGTGCATAAGCATAAGCATTTTGAGTCTTTAGATGCCTTCAGGTGTAGAAATAAATTTATGTTTTGAGATTAGTGTCTTTCTCAATAAATTTTGTTTCATAAAGAATATCAAGCTATATCATTTTCCAGGTCTTGTGAATTAGCTATCAAAGATGCAAAGCAAAGATATATATAAAAATTAGTACTAATGGCATGCAGCCTTTCCATGGGCAAAATCTCCTGAAACATATTTGTAGTGACATGTAATTTCTTCAGTGGAAGTCAAGAGTTAAGATTGCTGCTTTAGATCAGCTGAAAACTACCTTTGGTCAGCAGAGGATTAGAACATATGGACAAGATATATGTAGGACATCTGGTAGGATTTTATTTTATTTTACTTATTATTTTAAGTTACTATATTTTAAACGATGTCTGAATGGATGTTGAAAAACGACTCTTCTTAATTCTATAACACACCAAGTCAGGTCTCTGACAGCTACAGTCAAGTCTTTGCTTCTTGTTCCTGTATTTTACCTGTTCCAGAGATTAGGAGTTCAGTTTTGATGACAATCTACTGAGTTTTAGAAAAAATAAATAAATAAAAAATTCAGGGTGTCATTTGTTTCCTGGTTCTCACTGTTGCAGCGAATCCAAAATTCTCTGTTTTATCTTCTTAACAAATACCATCTCAATGCATTTGGGAGTAGCACAATGATACTTGACAACCATTTAAGAATAAATACCTGAGATTAATCTATTTATTCTTTCTAGAGAAATATTCTGCTTCCTTCTGTTCTTTTAAATAATTAACTTACTATTCAAGCAAAGTTTAACTAAAGCCTTATTTCCCTGACTTTCTAATTAGAGAGGCCCAATGATACACAGAAGCCTTTCAGTTTCACTTCATGAATAAATGAATGTTCTCTATTCTTTCAGATAATCCCAAGCCTTACAACACTTTGGTATAATGATTTCAGTGAATATACTGTCAGTACTGATGGCATAGATGATTACAAAGTTTTCTCTTCAAGATACATAAAAGGCAGTTTGGGTTCATGATCTGTCAGTAGCTTGTATTTAAGGTCCCCTCCTGTATGTTTCCTTCATGCATGGCTGATTTTGAAGTATTTTTTTTCTGTATGTTATTAAAAAGCAAATGTTGCTGCCATTTATTCTCTCTCTCTCTGTCTCTCTCTCTGTCTCTCCCTGTATCTCTCTCTCTCTTTTTCCAGACTATATAAATCAGCTACTATGTGAGGGAGACAGGACGTGTTTGCAAGTTAAAAGCTTTCATGCAGCATAAAGGAATGACAATGTCACTTCTCTAGCTGGAAAGACTAGTAAAGGACATCAGTTTTCAAAAACACTGCAGCTGTTTTCAAATAAAGAAACACATCAAGACGTATTTATAAGACGGGGGAAGAACATTCATACCATTCAAGTGAGAAAAATAACTTTAAATGGTATCTTTGCATCATACACAGTACATCTAACCAGAACATAAAACTTGCAATGAGCTTTTAGTTAAAAGCATACAGCTAAATATGGGTATATTTAGGGGTAAATACATTTGAGGTAAGTGAAGGAAGTAGTTAACTGTATAGCAGGAGTAATGTTAAACTGCTGTTAGCACTATCTGTTTGCATTTACTCCCAGGAATACCCCCATGACTGTAGGGTATCTTGCTGCCAAATGCCCCATCTCAGTGATCACTGGAGTCTGCATAGTAAAGCTGGATGTGTAGAAAATGTAGAGTGGTGTAATTCTTAGCCTGAAGCTAAGCACAGCATGCTGCATACATTACTGTGCTGCCCTGCCTAAAACAGAAGAAATTAGACCAAATACTAACTAAAGGCCCTAGTTTAAAACAGCAAAAAGTGAAAAAGCCTGAAGTGCCAGCTCCTGACTATAGCAGTGCAGTTGTGATGCAGTAGTGTTAATATAAGCAGGGTTATCTAAAAAATATGAGTGACATGAGGGAGAACATGTATTAGACCAAATGATGCAGCTGGAAAATGCTCCAGGACACACAAGTTTTTCTGATGTTGTTACCTAGGAATTCAAGCAACACAGAATCTGAGGAGGAAAGCTCAAGCTCTCAACTTCATTACAAGCTCAATGCCTTTTTATTGAGATCTGTTATAATGTGGCCACAGCTCCAACAGCTCTAATATGAGAGCACACTGCATACATAACCTGTGGAGAAACATGCAGTGTTGTTGTGCTCTATGATTCATGTTGACTCCAGGTGAACCAAGCATTTACACTGGTTAATGACCTGTTAGTTTCTTTTATTATTCTTCAAGGGAACTTTCTACCAAAGTAGCAAATCCACAGTTCTCCTTACCTATGTTTGAGCTCAGTTTTGGGAGAGGTGTGATATGTAAGCAGTCAATAGATACCAAGTTTTCTTTTTAAAGTTTTATTTTGTTTGTTTGTTTTAGAGAAGATGAAAGGCAGCAAGACAACAGAAAGAGAGGATTTTGTTGCTTTTTTTTTTTTTCTTCCAGACATGCAAGAATGCCCAAGATGCATGACTCAGCTGTGTTTCTTTGCTTATCTTTCTAGTTTATGACAAGCCAATTCGTTCACTGCCAATCAGACCATCCCATCACAGCAGTCTGTGATGCTGTTAAGTCATCACTGGGCTAGCAAATACTGGTTTAGTTCTTGCTTGCTGACCTGTTTACCTCTATCCAATTTGCCTCAGAGCTTTTTATTTTATTTATGCTGCTACTAAGGTAGTAGCAGCATCTACTGCCCTGAGCAAGAGGCTGTTTATCTTGACTGCTAATTCAGAAGAGGAAAAAGTGATGAAAAAAGCTCATGAAGACATTTTCCTAGAGATTTGTATGTACTAATGAGGAGCTTAACACTGGAAGAATAACTTTCCAGAAAGTCTGTTACCAATACAGCAACACTGAAGCAGGGAGGAATAAGAATATTGATAGGAGTGGGAAAAAGTTGGACTTTTGTGGAATTAGGAGGGACTGAGATCTGTAAATGGTCACCTAACTAGAAATGTGGTAATGGGAAATATACTCTTTGATTTCATAATCTCTTAGGGAATATATGTAAGGAAAGATGGCTATGATGCTGAAAACAGCTACTGTGGGAAAGCAGACAGACCTGATTTCCCTTGCATCTCCTCTCAGAATTGTGCAGTAGCCTCATGGAAATATATTTAAGCTTTCCTCTTCACCTATTGTCCGAGGGGAGAAAAGCTCTTACACTATCATGCTTGTATGGGTGAGACAGGCACAGACTTTGGGTTATCTCCACACAGGTTTCTGTTTTCTCTTTCAGTGTCTGTTGGCTGTCCTGTTTTCTCAGAAGCAAATATGTGGTTATGGTGGCTGACTTAGTCTTGCATGGTCAGACAATGCTCCAGCTCATTTTGACCTTTGATAAAATGAATCATGTCATATGTTTCATATGTGCCCTTTGTAGATATGTTATAGATATCTATCTGTCAGAGACATAGAGAAAAGGGCAAGACAAAATAATAACTGATGTTATCGGCAACACTAGAAAGAGAAGATATATATATATATTTAGTTTTTTCATCTACACATGATTTTTTCTGAGATAGTAGAACAAATGTATTGCTTGTAAAATACACAACCCATTTTTCTTTCTGAAGTAAGTCAAGCAACCAAAGGAAAAACTTATAAGCCATGATACACACTATCTCTTTTTTTTATCTCCTTCCTATATGTGCTGCAACAGAGACTTTCAGTGGTTCAGTTTCTGGAAAATTCATCATCTGTCTTGAATAAAGCAGCATAAAGGCTTCTCAGCAATTATTTAAGACCAGAGTGCTGAGTTCAGCTTTTACGTAAACAGCAATTCTGAAGTTTGTATTAAATGGAAGCAGGAAAAAAAAAAAAAAAAAAAGGCATAAACATAACCTAAGAACAACATTTATGCTTTCTAAGAAAAATGCAACAATCTGAATTCTTCTGTGCTGTTCTGGGAGGAAATTTGCCAGTTATTTATCCAACAGTGAAACAAATGTTTCTACTAATGACTTGAGCAAAAAGGCATCAAATTCTGTATAAATCTTATTATTAGTGTAAGTTCAGATGGGTTGAGTCTTGAAAAGAACAGCTTTTCAAAGGTAAGCACAAAGCATATGTAAATATGTGAATTGACCTTAATAAATAAGAGGCGAAATGTCTTAATAAATAAGGTGCCAAATTGGTGCTTGCATTAGTAGTATTTCTAAGGTACTCTGCATGTTGCACACACAAATTCATGTATCTTCCATGATGTTGTGCTGGCGTAACTGTACATTTAAAAATAAATAAATAAAATCATTTATTAGGTCTATACAATGTGGTTCCAATGCTTTATCGGGTCTGAGTATGTGTATCATCACATCTCTGCTCTACAGTGGGATATGACCTGCTGTGCAACAGGTTATCTCTAGATGTTTAGCAGGCTTCTCCTCCTGTACCTCTCATTTTCCTGAAAATAAGGCTGGACACACAATGTATATAGAAACATGTACCCACTCTGGCTGGAATTAACTTCTGTATTTCAGAAAGGTGTTCAATTTTAAGAAACTTTCCATAAACTCTAGAAATAAAACTCTATAATAATAAAATAATAAAACTTAGATAAAACTCTCTGGACCAGTAATCCAAATGGAGAGATTGTTTTTTCCTTTAAAGAAGAAACTGTAACAGGTGAAAAGACACAGTTTTAGTGCTGCAATCATTAAATACCTCACTAGACAACTTCTTATCTTATTGCCTTCAACACCAATTGCTACTTCTCACTAGCTGAAACTTGTGGTCCTGTTTAACATGAAATAAAAAATATTATGTGCCTGAAGGATGTCCAGGTGATGACTTCTTAATTCATAAGTGGAATACAATGTAAATGGAATGTCTCTCTATTTTCAGGCTTCAGCTTTAGATTATTTTTTGTCTTCAGTGTCTTAAAAACAATGTCTGTGTCTTAAAACAACTAAATAATTTAAGTTTTGAAATGGAACTAGCCTCCAAAGTTTGAGACATATGGACTAACAAATAATAAAAATCTAATTATTGTAAGCACTGTAAGCTGACAGAACAAATTTTAAAAAATTGTTTTCTGTAATGTTGTGGTAATAACAACATCTGGTATGAATATTTTTCATCAAGGGTCTTAGTGCTCGCATTCCTAATCTCAGATTGAATACAATATTTCTTTTGAAAAGAGCATTATACAACCTTATTTATTTATTTATTTCCCCCGGAGAGAGAAACATATAATTTATTTGCCTAATGTCAGAAAGGAAGCCTAAAGAAAATCCAGAGAAAAACCCTGCTCTTGCGTAACTTGGCTTTACCAATTTGTCACGTCTTTGAACAAACATTGAGAAATTTGCTTGACTGCTAACTCAGAAGTGGAAAGAATGTTTTTAGGAAAGCTGTATTTTGACCCAGAGAAATTACTCTATTTTTTTTGTAACCATTTAAAACATTACATTATTTTACATGGTGATGTATACACCAAACACAGAAAGTGAGAAAGTCTGGAAAATGATCTGTTTCATAAAGGTATGTATCCTAATCTATGGGGAAAGAAAAATGTGAGTAATGCAGATATGCAGGATTGGATTACTCCGGTTTTCTTCATATCAGAAAGAAATAAAACATGTTCAAATAGGTACTGCACTTGACTTTTTTGTTTTACAGGTCATATAGCTTAATTGCTGGAAGAATTTAGCCAATTTTAATTTTTAGCCAATATTTAGCCAATTTTAAGCAACAGTAGACAGAAAAAAGCTTCTTAGTTGTGGAATGGACACTGCAAAACAACCAAGCCACAAGCCTCTCTTAGCCTGGGGAAACCACAGATTTTTGCCAGGATAGTGGGCACTAAAGATATTGCTAAAGCCAAAAGTATGAAACCTGGCAATAAGTGAAAGAACTGACCAGTTCTGTTTCTTTTGAAGTAGGAACGATTATGTGGAATATGGGAGAAGACTAAGTCTGACAGATTTAAAACAGTTCCTTACAAGTATTTGGTATTTTACATGAAAATGGCACATCAGTAGGCACATTTTTACTATCACATCATTAGTATTTTTACAATTTGACATATATTAACAATTACACTGATATTTTCACTTAATGTCTTTGTGATGTATGAATTCTTTCCTCATGGAAGCCATCATATCCTTAATGCTATATATTCCATATCAAGAACGATTCTTTCATGCTAATAACAGAAATCTACCTAACAATAGGTTTATATGAATTATGAATTTCTGATATAGCATTTAACCTGCTCAGCTTTCTATTTTGTGTGCATTTATGAGCCTATCAGAGATGTTGAGTAGTACATTAATTAATGCTAAATGTCATAAGACCTTCCACAGCTAATGGTTCTTTTCTTGGCCATGGAAAACAGTTTTAAAATCAAGACTTTATGTGGGTTATAAAATTCAGGAAAAGCTGATTTGGGCTGATAAAGATGCTTTAATTTATGCTCTGATATCAAGGAGTGATATGAATTAAGTGAGCAAGTATACACAATTCTCAGTGGTTTTAAAGGGTAACAATTTTGTCAGCTGCGCTTGAGCAATTACTTGCAGAACACAATTGTTTGTTTGGTTGGTTGGTTTTTGTTTTTTGTTTGTTTTAAAACACCACCTAGAGTATATTTGCACATAACTTTTGCTGAAGTGAAGAACTAGAATTATATCTTTTAACACTCTGGACCCCCTTGGAGAAACTTTAATGTAAGTACCTCCAAGACACAAAAAATGTTTTAAATCATCAGCAATCAGTAGAAAAGATAAAGTGCAATATACAACTTCTAGTACCAATGAAATTACCTTAGTTCTCTGTCATCTATAGTATCATGTTAATTTGCAAAACAAATTTGGTGCTTTTTCAACAAACATCATTATCACAGGTAGTAATAACAGTAATGATGATCTTTGAGAAGTTAAGCTAAGAAATAAGGAATCTAGTTTGTAAAAATAGAACTTAAACTTTTAAACAGTTGATTTTATTCTGCACACAGCAATTACTCCTGTTCTCAGCAGGATGAAAATTTACTACCCCAGGAAGTCATAAAGACTCTGATGCATTCTTACAAAACACAGCGTGAGCTGCATCCGAATTAGAATCTTTTCCAACAGCTTCACCCTCCCCTATATTACACTGCATTAGTGCTTACATCTGCTACATACTGTTGGGGGCTTTTGCACATTGCAGAACCAGATGAAGCTGAACACCAGCCCTCTCTATTATTATTTCAAGCTTGGAAATATTTTCCATCTATTTTAACCAAGGGCATTTTCCATTGTTTTACAAAACACATTAAGATGTGATTTTGGCAAGACCATGTTTCTCCAATGCCAAAATAGCCAATAGAGAAGATTAAAAGTTTTACTATGCCTCTTATGAATAATCTGACAAAGCTATGAAACGGATGCTCACTTGCCGCCCATAACAAGGACTACTCTTGTTGTGAAGGTGAAGAATAAGAGAAAACACACCATCAGGATGTTGAGAATTTGGAGTGATCTGTCTGCAATGATGCTACTCGCTGACGTGCTTCTCAGGTTCTCTGAGACACTCTTTTTAGTCCTACAAAACATCCTGGGCACATAAACCCAATGGCAGCCAATTTGGACCAGATTTCAGAGTTACCATTATTAGTTATGGATGTCATGTTTGCTGACTGGATATTTACTCACTGAGAGATTTTGGTTTTAAGTACTTTTCACTCACAGTCTTCAAATGTAGTGCACATGTGGACTAGCACTTGAAGACTTAATAAAATAAAATAAAATAAAATAAAATAAAATAAAATAAAATAAAATAAAATAAAATAAAATAAAATAAATTGTTCCCATTGCTTGCCCTGTGTCCATTCTGTATCACATTTCTGCAAGTTCATGTGTATGGAGAAGCTAAGTTGACAGAAATAAAAAATAAAATTCTTTTAAAGTATTCAAAAAGATGTACAGAAAAAGGTTCTGTGAGCATGAAATACAATCATCTATTTCCTTTCAGTGTCAGATGAATGTTTTGTATTGAACATATTTTAGGATGCTTTTCTGTTCTGACAAACTGAACAACAGAGATTAGTGATTGATCTCTTTGAATTACCTGTATAGATAAATATTGCAGGTTCCAAGAGATAAGTCAGAGTATTCTGGTATGGCACATCATCAAAAGGAATTATAGATTAAACAAATAGTAATGCAGTCTTTTTTTCCTGGCCTTTTACTATAGAAATGTATGTTTATTCAGTGAAATCTTCTTTTCTGCTCATTGATTGTTCAACATTTCTTGTAAAGTTGTTAGTTTTATTTTTTTTAAATCAATAAAATCAAAAGTTACTCACAAATTCATTTAAAATAGCACTGAAAAGGCAGGAGAGAAATATTTTTGCAGGTATACTATTTTAAATCAGTAGTGCCATACAGAATAATTCAGAATATGGCTGCAGTTTTGAGTTAGAACCCCTTGTTTAATCAAAGTTCCATGTTTGTCTCTAAAGGCGAATCCTGTAGATACTCTGCAGACTGCAAGACACAGTTTTCCAGATCTCTCAGGCTGGTTGTCTTTTGAATTAATTCTGGGGCATATTTCTTCTACCAGAATATGATCAATCAGATTGGCAAAGTTTGCACTGTACAAAAGAAAGATGACTGATGTGTGGACCTTGGAGTTGCATGTTCTGCTTTATCAAACACATTTCTACTTGAGGCACGCAAAGAAAAAACAATAAGAAAACACATCCTGCTAGAGATCTGAGGACTCCTTCACTTCCTCTTCTACCTTCCAGGTTCATCGACTTATGAATAAATTTTCTGACTTTCTCCATCCTACATGCTGCAGTTTTTAGAACATTCTGAATTTTTCTCTGTTTGTATCTTCTATTCTGCTTTTTTTTTTTTTTTTTTTTTTTTTTTTTTTATCATTGCTGTACCCCCAGCGTACCACCCAATCAGCCTCCTCTTTAAGAGTTCATACATTTATATTTTTCATCTTAAAAGCTGATCACAGAATCACAGAATCACAGAATCACAGAATCACAGAATTTCTAGGTTGGAAGAGACCTCAAGATCATCGAGTCCAACCTCTGACCTAACACTAACAGTCCCCACCAAACCATATCCCTAAGCTCTACATCTAAACGTCTTTTAAAGACTTCCAGGGATGGTGACTCCACCACTTCCCTGGGCAGCCTGTTCCAATGTCTAACCTGATCACTATTCACTTAATCAGTCTTCTTGAAACAATTCTGTTTCTTGTAGATAAACATCTACCTCCATGTAGCAAAAAATATATTTTCTCCTTTTTAATGCTATCTCAGTTCTGTGTTAAAACAAAACAAAAAACAGGTGTTCTTCCTCCAGCCTTGTGCCTTGTAACCATTTCATTCATAGTCAGTATTTAGTCTGGTATGATTTGGATATTGTGTAGCATATCTTAAAAAACAAACAAACAAACAAACAAAAAAAAACAAAACACACTTTTTCACTTCTTCAGGTACATCATAACATCATGTAAACAATCTGGTACACAAAAATTGATCCATCTCTTTCCATTAGCATGTTGTCATCACTTACTTTATCTTATTTATAAATAATTTTCTTCTCACTTTATTATGAAACAAGGCTAGTTACAGCATTACTGATTTGAGATTTAGTGTGGCAGGTTTTACCTCATTGGTGTCATTTTCCCTTTGAATCATATGACGAAAAACTATCAAGGGATAGCCATGAAATCACCAGATAACTGTAGACCAGCATCCTGCTGTTTTGGGAAATGTCAAATCTTACATTATATTGTTGCACAGTATTAACACTGAAAATTAAAAAAGGTCACGAATAACATCAAAAAAAAAAAAAAAAAACAACTTGTAACTTATATTCAAATTAATTATTTCTGTGATTATTTCTGTACTGATCTTTCAGTTCACCTCACAGAAAGTTTTTCCAGCTCTGCTAAGCCAGTAGTTTGTAATCTGAAATTGTTTCTCTTGTTATCAGATTGATTCTGAAATGTCTTTAATCTACTTCACTAAGCTAACATCATGACCATCACTAGTTAACACCTTGTATACAGGTTTTATCTCAGATTCCCAAAATGTTAAATCAAAGTTTTGAAATTTATTACCCACTGAAGGCAGTTCAGCCTGAATCTCATATGATCTAACAACAGCTCCTAAATTCTCAGTTAAATATAATTCCGATGGATGGATCATATCTGTAGCATCTAACAAATTGTATTGGGTTTATGTGGCAAGGACTTGGTAGCGGGGGGCTGCAGGGGTGGCCTCTGTGAGCAGAGCCCAGCAGCTGCCCCATGTCAGATCAGAGCCAGGTCCAGCTGGCTCCAAAACAGACCTGCTGCTGGCCAGAGCTGAGCCAGGGAGCAATGCTGGGTGGGCCTCTGGAAGAATAGATTTAAGAAAATGAAGAAGCTGTTATGCAACAGCAGCTGGGAGAGAAGAGTAAGAAAATGTGGGAGAAGCATCCCTGCAGACACCAAGGTGAGTGCAGCAGGAGGGCAGGAGGTGCTCCAGGCACCAAGCAGCAGTTCCCCTGTGGCCTGTGGAGAGGCCCCTGGTGGAACAGGCTGTCCCCCTGCAGCCCATGGGTCCCAGATGGGGCAGATCTCCATGCTGCAACCCGTGGAGGAGTCCCCGGTGGAGCAGGTGGATGTGGCCTGGTGGAGGCTGTGGCCCATGGACACCCCAGGAGCAGACCCCGGGTCTGAGCTGCAGCCCGTGGAGAGGAGCCCACACAGCAGCAGGAGGTCTGGGGGGAGCTGCTGCCCATGGGGGACCCGTGTTGGGGAAGTTTGCTCCTGATGGATGGACCCCGTGGTATGGAGCCACATATGGAGCCATGTTGGAGCAGTTCCTGAAGAGCTGCTCCCTGTGGGAAGCTCACACAGCATCAGTTCAGGAAGGACGGCATCCCGTGGGAGGGACCCCATGTAGAGCAGGGGCAGAGAGTGACTGTGAAGGGTGAATTGGGGGGGGGGGGGAGAGGTAAGGGGGAGGCTGTTTTTACTTTGCTTTTAGTTTCTCACTGTTCTAGTCTGCTAGTAATAAAAAATGCTGTAATAATAATTACAGTAATCTCCTATGCTAAGTCTATTTTGCCCATGACAGTAACAGGTGAGTGATCATCCTATCCTTATCTAAACCCATTAGCTTTTTTCATCATATTTTCTTCCCCTGATCTTTTGAGGAGGAGCAGTGGCAGACCTGTGTGGTGGAGCTTAGCCGCCCATCAGCGTGAAACCACCACATAAATTGCAGTGAACTTCTTGGCTGAAAAAAAAAAAAAAAATTACGTATTCAGCTGTGAGCACATGATTATCTCAGTATTTCTCAGGTTTGCATATCCAAAAGTCATAGCAAAAGCCTACATAGTACTGCCAGGAAGTAAAGGAATTGTATATCATCATTGTACACTAACTTAAACAAAGAAGCCTCATTAGCTACAAAGGCTAACATACAATACATCATACCCATGCTGATGTCAACAGAACATACTACATTTATATTCATGGTTCAAGGCTAGCAATACGAAAAAGTTTTCTACATATGAGAAGAACTGACATGGATATAAGAAATATTACACAGTGAGGTCAGCCAGTGATTGCTTACAATCTTGTGCAGCTGAGTGTAAAGAAAGTAATGAGAGCTGTGGGTAAAGACATCGTGATAACTGTCTTTCCATCTCCTTGTCAGCAGCAATTCTTCAGACAGTTCATTGGAAAAACATTTTGTATGCACTTAACTAGTCCAAGCTGCTCACTTCTATTCCTGCAGCATTCATCTTTGTGTAGCACTCTAGATTATCTCTAAAATAGTTGTCTTTTTATTAGACTCTGAGGTCTCAAGTAGATTTACTGTTTTGTTTCATGTTTGTGATGCCAATGATTGCTTAACAGAAATCATCCACTCTAGAGACTTTAATCCTACATCAGAAGACTCTTAGGAGCACATGGTTAGAAACTGCAATACTTTTTCCTACTATGTTGTTTTCTTCTGAAAATGAGATACTGAGGAAAAAGAGTTTATATTTGCATTCTTCATAGACCACTACAATTAAAGAAAAATTAAAATTTTACATTTTATGTCCTTAGAAAGTAATACCCATATATATGAATGTAAGCTACATAAATATACATAATTGCACACAAAAATATACACATAAATATAATATTTTTTACAATGCTATTCTTTAGCTTAAGAAATTTTTCAGATGTAATGAAATATTTATTTCATACATACAAACACTCATATCTATGCCACTGAAGAAGATATGACTAAAAGCTTATTAACTTGCTGTTAATAAACTTCAGACCCACACAATGCCTTTCTGCTTACCAAATATTTAAAGCAATGATAGGTATATCCAGTTTTATTCTTTTACTATATTCATTCTCACCTTCTTGTACAACAAATATTCATTTCCTAATAAGTTCCTTTGAAAGGAGTAAAAATTTTGAAAATAGCCCCAAAAAGCTGCAAAAGGACCTATTAATAGATTATTCTACTTGCACAGCTTTACAGCTCTGCAAATCATATCACTATGGAGTACTGAATAATTTCACAACAGTACTGAATGCCATTACAGAACCTTCATTACTGGATTATTGGTCCATTAAAGCCATCAACATATCATTCTTGAATTATCAACATAATGATGAGCCACTGCCCTGAAACATAATGATGTGTATATACCCTGCAGCAATACTAAAATCACAAATTGATGTATACTAATATTACAAAATGCTAAGTGGAGTTGACAACAATCACTAAAAAGACTGACGTGCCTGTTTAGTATTCCCTAAAGCAATAAGAATGCTAGGTGAAGAATTTGTTTTAAATATACTACATCTGAGTTAAGATATGAAGAAGGACAAACTGTCCCAATATTTCCAGTATCCAGCCATGGAAATATAACAAAGATGTGCCTGTATTCTACATGTTTTTATAATGTAATATAGTAATTAAATATAGTAATTATAGCATTAAATTATAGTAATTAAAAAATAAGTAATTAAGAGATTCACAGAATTAATTCATGAAAAAATCTGAAAATCTGTAAGCAGAAGTTCTGTACTTCTGCAGAGAACAGATACAGCAGAGCAACTAGAAGTGCACATTTTTATATATTAGTCTGCCAAAACACCTTCAACTTTAAAAGACCCCCTTATAGAAAAGAAGTTGCTCATTTTCAGTGCTCATTCTGTTCTTGTAATTTCTTCTGAAAGTGCCAACTGGGATGCCAATTCCTTGGAGTTAAGATAGATTTTGTAATGTGTATTGAGATCATTGTATTTCAACAGTAGGTCACTGACCCACTGTTGGCCAGTAATCTATTACTGATCGAGAAGCTTCAAATTGTTACGATTCATCCACCAAGTTCTCATTCTTCTTTTGAAGGGAATTATTAAATTTTCCTTCTTTTCAGATAAAAATTGTATTGTACCCTGGAAGATATGCTATGGCTGAAATGCAAGTTACTGACTCAGTTCAGGGGCAACTGGGTGAAATATAAGGACCTATGGTAAGTGATCCAAGTATATAATCGTATTGTCCCTTGAGTGCCTCAGGTCTGTCAGTCTATGAAGGTTAGCTGAAGCATTCATGCTCTTTGAATCTGCACAGTTGTATGCTGTGATGAGCCTCTTCTTAAAGAAGTCTTATCACTGTTCTGAAGCAGCGACGAAACCCCAAAACAACTATTATGCTCCAGTAGTATTGATAGACCTGTAATCACAGACTACAGTGCTTGCCACTATAACAATAGTGAAAGCCATTCATCTACCATCCTTAAACATACTGCATTTTCACAATTAGTTTTTATTTATTTATTTATTATTTATTTCCTTTATTTCCTTTTAAAATGAGGCAAAAGGAGCAGATAAAGAAGGGGTGTCACTTCTAGATGATTTTCCTAAAAGAAATAGCCTGAACCTGGTAGGACGTGATTTTAAGTTCATCTGAAGATATTTCAGCTTTCCATTAATGTTTATGCTTCCCACTTTCCTGGTTGTAAAGTATTTTAGGACTATTGCATCATGGAAGGAGAATTATTTTTCATCATGGAGGAAACCTATACTGACAATCTGGAGGCTGAGGGGTCTCCAGAGCTTGGAAATCTGTAGACACTTTTCCCTAAGTCTCTCCATTCAGTGGAGAGCTTTCTGTTTCTCCTTAATGAGCGCTCTGCAAATAAATGAAGGTGCTATATAATACATTTTTCATTTGGGATAAATTTGCACATGGCTACAGTCTTCTCATCTTTTTGTTTGTTTCTGAGGTGGGGAGGTAAAACTAAAAGGTCCTCACTGGCATATGCCAGTGAGCTAATCCATACTGTCCCCAGAGAATACACGCTTCCTTTCATAGTATTTCTATGTGGAAATGATAGGTTTGAAAGCTATGCTGTGCTTGTACAGCCACCATGATTTTTTGCCTTAGTGTTAAGGTGAGTGCTAGACAATGAATAAGGCTTCAAAACTTTTAATTAACAAAAGAGTTTATAATTTCCATGGTCAGAGCCAGAAATTTGCAGAATCAAGCTCTGAAAGTCTGTTTTTTTCTTCCTGTAGAACATTTGCCAATTAACTTTTTGACAATACACTTTATTTCATCTGGTCAGAGATGTGGCTGCTGACTGCACCATACAAGTTAGCAATGTAGCAGATGGAGAGGGTGCACTAAAACTTAATTTTTTTTTTGCATATATAAGGCAGTAATACTCCACCTGGGATTTACTCAGCCTTTGTGCTTCATCAAACACCTCATCAGGCTGCAGAAGGCATCCTAGCTTTTCTGCTTCATAGAAATACTGTCCCAAACTTCTGAGTACCTAGACAAAACTTTTCTATCTACATTTTGCTTGAATGTATTTGATCCCCATGGGGAGAATTTATTATTCTTACCTTCATATTTTCAAGCCACAATAAGGAAAGTGGTAGTGTTTCAAATGAAGAAGATTAAAGATAATATAATATCTAAGATAGCAGAATAAAGATAATATTAAAGATAATAATATTAAAGATGTCAAGGAAACTCAAATGTTTAATGAACAGATGAAAATTAAAGCACATTGATCAGATTTTTTTAATTTAAAATTATATATTTATAAATATTTTTTATTATTTATAATTATAGCTACTAAAATAGTTAATCCTAACTGCCTCTGAATCCCTTCTATCTGAAAAAAAATCTGCTAGGAGGTGAAAAATACGAATGTTTCTTAAATGTCTTTGAACATTTGTTGATGCTGTCACCTTTATGTTATTTTATTTATTTATTTGAATTATGAATTACTGTAAATTTGTTAGTTGCAATTATCAGACCACTTAGTGGGCACAACTGATACCTTTTTGTAAATTAAACTTAAACTATTTTCATTTACAGCTGCCATATGTCCAGTACCAGCATATGGCTGTTACCCAGTGAAATATACTGTATTAATGGAATCAGTTCTTAAATACAGCAGCCTTGTGGAGCGAAACTTCTACAGAGAGTGTATGGAACAATAAGTATTTCCCCTCCATTAATTTGATTCATTGCGTTGTTTACTCATTGCCAAAATATACTATAAAATGTAAGCAAAAAGTAGTCTTTGTCCATGTATACTAACTGCTGCACAAGATATACTGGTCATATTTGTGCAAAGAGCATGAAACTAAATCCAAGAAACATTTAATTAAAAAAGATTATTCAGATTCTGTGACACAGAAAATTAAATTATATCTAGTTGAATTCTGGGACAATGTTAGGTCACTTAAATCTTAAGCTGTACTCCAAACACACATTGTTTTCCACCTCATCAATCACAGTAAGGAAGGAATGTTGTTGCAGCAGTAGTTGCAATGCTCGTCTCAGCAAATGGTTGAATCTAACAATGGCTATTGCTTTAAATGTATGCTTAAAGGGGTGAGATGAGAAAGTAACAAATGCAGGTATTCTCTTTCTGGAGGATACCTGTGGCAGAGCACTGTTCTTCATCATCTCCAGTGACCTTTGGCTTGAGCACTTTTGTTGCACATCATTTGATTTCCATCTTGCAGTCTGCAATACCTAAGGGAGAAAAAGAGAACTGTTTGCATTGACAGCATTGCAACTTGTCAGGAAAGGATTTAACTTTGTATGTGCTAGAGTTTGGCTGACCCAGAAAAAAACTCTCTCCTTTTGCACAAATGTCACCATTCAATGCAGTAATTGCATCTAAGGGATATGTCAGAGAAAATGGAGCAAGAGAACTGTCTTGCATTATATGCTTATGATGGCTCCAGCCACTGATGTCCTGGAAACTTTATTTGGCATCCTCTCAGGATGGTTCTGCTTCAAGTGAGTTGGAGCAGTTAAAGTGAGATACAGAGCTAAGAAGTTCAACACCTACATTTCTTTAATGAAGAATGATAAATTCTCTTTTTAATGATGTTAACTAATGAGTGAATAACTGGTGAGGTACTTGCACAATGCCACAAATCAGCCAGAGCTTCAAGGCTCTCCATACTGGTCTTTTCTTTTATGTGAGCTTTCCAACAAGACTAAGTAGCTTCTATATACCAATTTTTACTGGAATGAGAAAGTCCTTTTAAAATGAGAAGAAAATAGAATACGAAAAGGAAAAAAGGGGGACTTGGAAACAAATCTTTCTCCCTTTACCAGCCATCTCCTTGAGGAACAGGACCTTTCATTTAGGCTTGCTTTCATCCAGCAACCTGCTCCTGTGTGGTCTCTCCACAGGCTACAGGTCCAGCCCGGAATCTGCTCCGGCAGGGGTCTTCCACAGGCGGCAGCTTCCGTCGGTGTAGGGCCACCTGCTCCACCATGGTCTCCTCCACGGGCTGCAGCGTGGAACCCTGCTCCATCATGGTACTCCATGGACTGCAGAGGGACATCCTGCTTCACCATGGTCCTCACCACAGGCTGCAGGGGACTTCTGCTCCGGCGCCTGGAGCACCTCTCCCCCTCCTTCTGCACTGACCTTGGTGCCTGCAAGGCTGTTCCTCACTCCTCTCACTCTCCCAGCTGCTGTGTGGCGCAGCGTTTTTTTCCCTGTCTTAAACATGCTCTCACAGAGGCGCAAAACAACATCACTTATTGGCTCAGCTCTGGTCAGCAGTGGGGCCCTTCCCAAACATGGGGCAGCTTCTAGATCCTTCTCACAGAAACTACTCCTATGGCCCCCTGCTACCAAAACCTTGCTACTTAAACCCACTACAGTAGGCCATGACCAAAGGAATCAGAAAAGAAAACTGAATGCAAGATCACTTTAAAAAAAAAAAAAAAAGTAACATTGCTGTTGAGTATGTTGAGTATTTATAATTAACCATTACAGCAATAGAGAAAGGACTTCTTCACTTTCAAAGAAATTTTAATCAGTGTTTCTGAAAGCAGGTTCATCTACTGCTTAGACACAAACCTTACTTTACACACAATAAAACCCACTGTTATTGTTGATGAATGCATATGACCGTCTCAGTGCCTGTTACAACTTTAGCCTTCTCAGTGCAGAAACTGTGCTATAAATATATTTTAATTGTGAATATACGCTCCTTTGTAATCTTATTCTCAGGATCTATACGATTCTTGGAATGTGGTCTTGTCATGTGCTTTTTGGGGACCTGATATATTCATTGTTTTATTGATGTTCATTGTCAATGTATATGGGTATGTTTGAATCGACATCCAATGTTCTCTTTCAAATGCTTGCAAATGATACCCTTCTTATAAGGGAAAATTTCCACTTGCAGAGAAAGCTTTCATTTAACTGTTGCAAATGTTCAGTTAGCTGTTACATGCAGGTGGGATGCAGGAAGCCTTGTGATCATTGCTGCTGGCTGAACATTTGAACAGGAAGATGCATGGAAGCTACATCACAGCCATCATGACATGATTGCAGATTAGTTATCAGAAGAAATGCAAGAGATGGCATGTTTCAAAATAACTACATCAAGTAAATCATAGATTACAGTATTTATCTTAAAATTAGAACTTCAAAACATCCTTCATCAGTTATTTTAGAGCAACATTTTCCATGGTAAACATGTGGAGAGGAAAGTAAGTATGTGTTCAGTTCTTCTCCTACCATGAGAAGATTCCAACAGATCCCTGGCTAATTTTTGTATGAAGTGTGACCTTATTTAGAGAATATCATCCATTGTCTTCCCACCTAATCAAGAAGTAATGTGATAATGCTGTAAATGCTGATACTGTCAGTACCAGCCTTTATCATACTAAAAGTCTGATAACCGTTTTACTTTGTGCAAGAGCAAGTTTTAAGAATTCTACCAGAAACATCAGGGAATGAGGGAATGATCTTGGACATTTTATATGATTTTTTTTCTCTCTCTATTTTTTTCTCTCTCTCTCTCTTTTTTTTTTTTTTTTTTTTTTTTTTTTTTTTTCCTTCTTTCTTGCATTTATGCAAATATATACTTCTAAGTCTTATTACTTAAATTTCACATCAGTTCATTCTCATGCATTGGAACATTGTATCACATGCATTAATGAAGAAGTCTGCCCATTTTTTCCCCCTTCTAACTTTTTCCAAAATGCATTTGTTGCCTGTTTACTTGACTTTGAAACTATACATGAGCATTTCTCCTTTTCTGGTTTGGAGATCACCTAATTCAAAGTCTCTCTAATCCTTCACTGTTGCAAACAATCCCAATCGCACTCTTCTGCATATCATGGTACATATGATGTGTAATAGTTAGTAATGCTTCTCTACTTTTCACGTTTCTGTTCGGTTCTTAAAAGAGATTTAACCACTCTCTTCAAGGTAAGCTGATTTTGCTCTTACCTGTTCCTTTTGGACTGTCATCTACTGGCTGTATTTTGTGTACTACAAAGGATATCTGGAACCTCTATGTATGTATCTGATTCAGTAACCAAGGCACCATGACAACCAGTCTCTTTATTTGCAGTACAGATATATAGTCCTATTCTCTCAAAAAACGAGCTCGTTTGCCCCGTCACTTAACTCTTTTTTATTTTTTTTAGTTTGTTATATTACATTATATTTGTTATACTTGTTATATATTTAGTTTGTTAATATTACTATTGCTGGTCCCTTGCTTCACCTGCTTCTTTATCAAAGGTAAAATATCTGCTGCTGATTATTAAGATCAGCACTTCTCTAGGATGTTTCTCCTCTCTGTAGTACACCTCAAAATATCTGTGTTCTTCCCATTATTTTTCCATCTATCTGTCCATTTCATGCATGATTCTTCAGCCAAAAGTTTTGAGCAATACTGGAAATTTGCAGAATCATAAATTTACCAATCTAAATTCAGAATTCATTGCTGCTTGCTTAATACTGTTTAGTTTTCTCTCTGGAACACTGCTACTTTCTCTCTTTACTGATAATTCTTTGCTCTTCATTGGGCTGACAGGTTTGACAGAATAAGGAAAGCTGCAGATAGCAGGGGTATGTATAATGTATTGAAAGGTGAATTAAGAAAGACAGGCTGCTATGAGTGGATTTTTAGGATTGTGATTATTAGGATTGTAGTTAATGGGCAGAGAAAACTGTAGGCAACATAATGAAATTACAAGGTATGAAAACCAGGTTGTGAACGTTTAATGAGGGAAATGGTTGTAACCCTCCAATGTCCAATATGACTCTTTCCACTAAAGTAATTGATAGATTACATCAAGTTGAAATTCCCATATGTTAGAAATTTAATAAAATTATGAACTAATGTTATTATATCTGATATCTGCCAATGTTTACCAAAGTGTAAAACAACATCAAGAACAGAAACAGACAAAACAAATCATTAAAAATTCATAGAAAACATTATCAATAGCCACAACAGCTACTAAAATCTTGATGCTCTTGTTAATAATCATAAACAAGATGTGGTTAATAATTATTAATGAGACATTTTATCTGTGTAAAACTAAGCGGGGATTTTATTTTTGTTGTTAGATAAAAAGCTTCTTCAGCTAATTTCAGCTTTAAGAACTTTGGAAACCAGAACAAGGAAGGCAGTTTTATTAGTTTTTATTTTTTGGACTATTTGTTTTTTTGTTTGTTTTTTAGAAAAAAAATAGCCAACACTACTGCTTATATTTAAATTTCATTGATACCTACATATAAATTTACATATTTTTCTAGTTTATATCATAGTTTATATCTACATAAAAATCTACATTTTTAGCAGAGTCAGTGGAGAATCACATTTGAATGTGTGGATCTTTATAACATACCATAGTTTTAGATTTTGCTTTGGGTACTATATTAATTCCTTCTTAAATCCCCTTAAGACTTATATATATGAGTTCTTTAAGCAGGTTTTCTTACACACAAGGGTAAGTATTTACCCTTGTAGACAATATTTGTCATCAGTTTATTTAGAAAGTTTCTGAGAAATATTAGAGAGAGTATCAGATTAAAATTGTTCAGTCCTCAACAGTTCATCTAGAGTAGGTAAAACGTCTTTAATGTATCCCATACTATCCCGTTTAAAAAGTGCTTTCAGCATTTATTTATTTTTTTAACCGACACCCAAGTTAATAGAATTTTCCTGTATTCTTTGTATTCCAGACAAACTAAATACTCTCCACTGAGCTAGAATATCTTCACACTGGATCTTCTAAAAGCTAAGGAGAAATCCAGCCAACGTTACTCAAAGATCTAGCTCCCTTTTAAAAACAAATAGAAATGCTTGTCCGTCTCAGTCCCCCTCAAAAAGGAACCTGCCAAGTAATTATGTTCAAAATACTTTTTAGTCTTCTGATGCTGCATACTGCTTATAAGTTATACTGCTTATAAGTTAGCTCGGAATCCTTCAGGCTGTGTTGTACAACACTGTTAACCAGTTAAAAGCAGTGATTAAAAAGAACTAACAGAGCTGTCTGTAAGAAAAGTTCTCCTCTCTGATTCTGACTCAGAAGGCTATGAGGAGTGACACAATCATACCCTGAGGGGAAAAAAAAAAAAAAGGAAAAAAAAAAAAAAACAAAGAAAAAGAAAAAAAAAATGAAAAAAAAAATAACTAAAAGCATAACTGTCCTAGCTCCATTTTTAATATTCTCTGCATTAATATCCCTGTGGAATTCAAGTGTTACTTTGTAACATATCAAAAAAGGTTCGTTGAAACACTCTGAATTCCCAAAATAATGTTATTTAACTTATTCCTCTAGCTTGTCTCAGCCCTAATTAGAGTACCAACTACATCATCTTTTCTGACTTTTGTAAAAGTCTGGTTTAGAAACTGTTTGCAACAGAATTTATCCCTTATTTGGAGAGTTTGATATAACTGGGTCCTCTTTATCCTACATGAATGAGATTCTTGTACAATTCCCTGTGTCTGGATGTTATTCCCCCTTTTTTTTTTTTTTTTTTTTTTTTTCTGACCATCAACTGTTGTTATTTATTGAATAGTTCTTCTCACAAAACTACAACTAGCTCTAGGGAATCAGTTGCATCCTGAATTTCTATCTTCCTTCCTCCATTTCTTAAGATTTCAAGAACTTTTTCTCCCCCGGAGGCAGAAATGATTTCCATTCAAGCTGTGCTACCCGTTCAAAAGTTCCTCAGGGTTTATTGAAGACTCTGAAGGGTCATTCAGGAACAGGAAATAGATCCCTTCATTTGCTGCTCTACTGAACACAATGTGCAGTTTCCTTTATATACCTTACTGAGATAATCCCAGTTGTAAGATTTATGAACACAAGAATTATACCACATGTATTTCAGTGCATTCAAATCAGAATCAGAAGTAAAAAAAATAATAATAATAATCAGGAAATCCCCAGACAAAATTTCATACCTGCCTGGAATGTTTTAAATAAATACCTCTTGTGATATAAGTAAAATATACTGGTAAAATGATGCACTATATTATTAATGTTGGAAAAAATATATATATAAATGGCATCTCAAAATACACCATTCATTTCCTGAAACCTATTGTAAACTTTAGTTGGTGGATAATACCAGAAAGGTAGAATATCTGTTTCATTCTTGAAAAAAAAAAAAAAATAGTAACAGGCTTAACAGAGGGCTGATAAAAGGAAATTGTTACTATATCATCCCAGTTTCTAGAACCTTTTCTAATTGCACAAAGTTTTTCTGAAAAAAAAAAAAAAAAAAAAAAAAAAATTATATATATATATATATATTACTGTAAAACTAAGAGCTGACATTTAGGTTACAGCTATCTTACTGGTGAATCACAGCTTTTAGTTGCAAAGAAGAAAACCATCAAGTTTTCAATAAAAGAGTCTCAACAGTCCCAAATATTCCAAATGGAATATTTGTCAATGCCAACCACAGTCAGATTAGAGGCCTCTACCTGGTTAAGCCCTTCCCCCAGAACCTTAATTAAAAAAGTAGCTGAACAAGAGATTTTCTTTATCAGCTAGGAAAAAAAACTCTTCCAGTATTTTTTTACTGTCACTATTCCTCTGTTATTCACTGCAGTACTTTCTTTTCTTTCTTTTGCATTCCCTGTCAGGCCTGCAATCGTGCAAAGAGAAATGAGGTATTGAAGGAAGAAAAAAATAATAATTAAGTGATCAAAGTAACTCCGAGCTAAAGAATATATAAATTAGAGAGAAAAAAATCTTTCAGAATAAAGTGGAAACTAAGCAATAATCTGGGGAAAGATTATTGTTGAACAAAGTGGCTTGTTTTATAAATCCGTGGAGTGCCACATTAAAGACAATATGGCATTTGGTCAAGAGAAAGAATTACAAGCATCTTATAAAAGTGGTTTAAAGAAAAAAGGTCCAGTTATGAGGGCTTGGGTGTCAGTCTTTCTCAGGTGAAAGTGGTTGATAGGACATGAGGAACTGGTTTTAAGTTGCATCAGAGAAGGTTTAAATTGGAATTTAGTAAGGATTTATTCACAGAGAGCATTGACCTAGCTGCCCAGGACAGTGGTGGAGTCCCCATCCCTGGAGGTCCCTGTATGGATATGGCATTAAGAGACATGGTTTAGTGATGGGATTCAGTAGGTCAGATTGATGGTTGGGCATGAGAGGTAGAAGACAGCAGTGGCTAACAGAACATTAATAGTGATAGGCATTTGCTGTTCCCATAGGAAAAGATCACATAGTGGAGTAGCTCTAAATATAAAGAAACAGTTTCTGAACTTCTTCCGTTTCTTGAAAAGCTAATTCTAGTAGTATCTTCTCTGAAGTAATTCAGAAGCTACTTGGTGGTAGCTAAGCCTTCAGCAGTGAACATTGTTTATCAGTAGTTCCACATCTGAAAAGCAAATTGAGTATCAAAGAGCAGCACAATAACAACAAGCTTCAGAATGAAAGATCCAGTAAAATGTGGTTAGTCAAAAAGGCTGCATTGCAAATGGTAAAAGTAAGCAAAATACCTAAATACTAAACCAGATGTCATGAAAAAAAAAAAAAAAAAAAAAAAAAAAGCAACAAGTATTGAAAGAGAAATAGTGAGCAAGGCCTGGAAGATCTCTATCTGACAGTGGGACATCATGAGACAAGAGGTAGCTCTAGGAACACTAGATCTTATCCAGACTGATTTCCAAAGACTTTTTTTCCCCCTGAATGTATGACTTTTTCTCTTAGGTAATTATACTAACTTGTCTGTGCTATGCCAGACATGAAAGAATCCACATGAAGTCTCTAATAAGGCATAAACAGACACAGGGGAAACTGAGGTTCTCCTTATGCTTCAAACACTGACAGCAGATGTCATTTGTGTGTTTTCCCTGATGTGTAATAAAAGTTGAGCTCGTTGCACTGCATTGTCTCCTCCAGTTGGCATACTAATAAGGCCTCTAGTCTCTGCTTGATTTCTTACATCTAAAAAATTTGTAGTAATTGAGCATCTCTGAGGCTCATCAGATTTCTTGGCAATTTACCTCTGGCTTCAAAAGTTATTAGGAGGGGACTAGCAGGCCTCTAATCACATGGACCTGTACATTAACTCATAAATATAAAACAAGGCTGGGAATGTTCTTTGTTTTCTGAGAAAAACAGGCTTTTAATAAATAAATAAATAAATAAATAAATAAATAAATAAATAAATAAAGCACACAGTTGAATCTTTTAAGAATCTTTGGATGCATAATGTTAGTGAGATCCCTTGAGAATAATTTTGGTAGACTTTCACAGGATTCTTGACAAGACTTGAATCAGGAGCCTAAGAAATGAAGTAAACATGAACAAAAAGACAAAGTATTGTTATGGATAAAAATCTACCTAGAGGACTGAAGAGGAGAAAAGTTTCATTGTGAGAAATAATTAGTAGTTGTGTTTCATACAAGAACTGTCCCTGGAAAGCTATTGAGCACTGAGACAATAAATCTGCAAATGATATAAAATTATTTAGACTAATCACTACCAGAAGGAGCTGTGAAGAGCTTCAGAAAACTATAACCAATCAGGACAATGGGCAACTTGACAAGCAGATGAAATGTGATATTACCAAATGCAAAGTAGAATGCATAAGAAAGAGAAATGCAAATCTTCCTTCTCTGAAATGCAAGGCATAAATATTTCTTTCACTAAGTATTTCAAACACGTGAGTCATAAACAAACACAAGAATTGGAATATCATATCCGAAGTAGTCTATATGTCAATATTTCAGTCTTACCTGGTGTCCTGGTTGACACCTGGGCTTTTGGTTACTTCACTTTTAAATAGGTGTTTCAAAATGAAAGGAGCTCCAAAAGAGTGAAACTACTGAAGCTGTAGAGAGAAATGTCCTGTGAAAGGAGGCTGAGAAGGTTAGGGTTATTTGCTTTAGCAAAGAGACAGGAGAACAAGAGGAAAACCTACAATATAATCAAAGACAGACAATGTGAAGTCACCATATTTAACTGCTTGTTTCATAACACAAGAACATGGGGACATTCAGTTTAGTTCAAAGGCAGAAACTTGAAAGGCTATATGCACTTTTTTTCCTACAAAATGTAGTCATACTGTGACACTTGTGGCCTGTGTAAGGGGGTAGCTTATACCTTGTATATGCCAAATGCGGATTGGTTAACTTAGTCCCTCAAGCTCCTTCGTCCAGTTATTTCTAAACATAAATTACTGTACAAAGACCACTGGGCTTTTAGTATGACAGTACGGCATTTAATTTGTTTCTATGCTGCTGTGTAATCTAACTGAATATGCAGGTTCTAAAATACAAATAGATATATATATCTTGTGACATTGCATTATAACTCAAATCAGAATGCAGCTCAAAGTGAATTCTAAAACTAATAAGAAATGAAGGTAGTTATAAATGCAACCTGAAGTACATGAACAACCACTTTATTTAGCTAGCAAAAATCTAACGGATGCCTGAGCAAGCTTCCCAAAGGAACAAACAAGCAATTAAAAAGTCAAAATCACAAAAATGTCAGTGGTTATTTTGGCTTTCTTTTCCATCAGGAGCAATCATTAAATAAACATGAGTCTTCTTTTTATGTTTTTGTGTTTTTGCCTTTTCCTTGAATGCTTATTGTTCCTTTGGGCTTTTGGTTTTGTCTGATATTGCTTTCTTCTACATTTTATATGATAGCTAGGATATAAGGAATATAAATTGCAAACTAGTCTTACCAGATGTCAGAATTACAATTGCATGAAAAGGTCCCAGGCCAGAAAAGCTTATAAAAATGAGTTTATTGTCAATCAATTTTATTTTATTTTTTTACTAAGATAATGATAATAGCGTAACAATATCAGCTAGGATTCTTAAAAGAAATAATGTGCCTGTTCTATTAGTTTCACTAAGTTATCAAGTTCCAGGTGTTTTTCTTGTCAGTCTCCCCATTAATTCTAAGCAGTCCACCAATTTCTTGGTTCTAGAATTGACCCATTAAATAATAGGAACCACAACATCAGGACAACAGTGCTTTCTGGGAAGTGACCGTGTCTCATAAGATGTCACAAAAATATATAACATGGTAGAAAGTAATGTTGTATTGACCTATTTCTGCTATAATGATGCTAATTACTAATATCAAAATAACCTGAAGAAGTGTCATTCTTCACTTTCACCACCATAGTAAATAATATTAAGTAAAGCTCTACAAACTTATTGTATCATAATGTTATTTTATGAATGTTAAAGAAGCAAGTGATAGTGTACATATGGCTTAAAATACAGTAAATGAAAATATATACTTTGTTCTGAAGTTCAGAATTGTGAAGATAATGTATTATTATGGATTTTATATAAACATTTACCACATACATTGAAAGACAAGTAAGTATTGATTACACAGGTCATGGTACCTACATTATATATTAGTCTTTGATTATGTATAGAAAGAATCTCAAAGTGAATATGAACCATACAGAAATTAGGTTATTCTAAGTTACATTAAAGAAATTGTTATTGGTTTGGTTTGGTGTTTTGGAAAAAAAAAATAAGAAATGATCAAAGCTCCACTTGCATGATTGCATAAACTGACTATGGATTTTGGATAAACTATTCCGGTAATTATTCCGTACTATATTTCTTCAACCTTTCTCTACAACATTTGATGCCAGCTATTGTCAAAAAGAAAATATTAAAGTCTGTGGATTGCTAGATTTTTGCTGTAGCAATGATTAGATTATGTTGCCTGTCATGGATTTTTTTTTTTTTTTAATTTAAATATCTATTTTTTCAGTGCATATTCAAATTTTTTTGTTGTTGTTGTTTTTAACTAATTAATTAATTAATTTTAACTCAGAAAACTTTTTAGTTGTTAATTTCAACATCTAACATGTTTTTAAATATCCCATAAAATTCTGTTAATCTTAGAGCTTGACACCTGTCCCATTCAAGGCTCAGCTGAATATTTGGCTGGCAACTTGTCTCAGTGTTCATCTCTTAAAAAGCAAGCCTGTCACTCTCTCAGCAACGTTATATCAGTCTGACAATGTCGCCTTCTCTCTCTCCTTTTAGTTTCATTAACTCCTGGCAGAAGCCAAACTTATTCATAAACGAAAATGGGAAGAGAAGACCTTGATGAGGTTCATTATCTCGGAAAGTGATAATTACGTTATGATCAGAGGACAAGATGTTGATGCAGCAATTTTCGATAGGTGGAGCTTCAAGCATAAAATTATATACCCAGTAACAAATATCCATGGTGATAGCCTGGAACAAAGCAGAGAGTGAATAGCAGCATTTCTGTAAAGGAAAATTGTGGTGTAAGAGGCTCAGTGGAGGAATAATGGGCAGAAAAAGAATACAAAATATAGGTTGGAAAGATTGTTGGTTTCTGTTGTTACAGTTACTGAAAACTAAAAGAAAGCTCAAATATGGTCAGGACAAGCTATCCATTAAAACAAATGATAAAAACTGGAAATGAGATTAGCTGCAATGAACTCAGCGTATTTTATGATCCCTGAAAATGATACTGATTTAAGTCTCAAGAATAAGACAGCATGGACAATTTTTTACTTAAGGTAGTGATACTTTGAGTTGGGGCATCATACTATATTATACTAAAACTGGTTAAAGAAAATAACTTTATGTTAAAAAAAGCAATGAAGCTATACTCCTGAGTCAGAAAGTTATGATAAACCTGCCTCATCTTCTGTGTAAGCCTGTAAAAATTTTGCCATTACTTTTAAGAAGAGCAGGTTAAAATTATTATTTAAATCCCACTGAAGACATTTGGGCCTATTTTCTTCTCACAAGGCATTTTAATTGCTTTGCCCTAACTTGTTGTCTAGGTTCCCTCAATAATTAACAGAGAAAAGTAGGCATCTCAGGAGGACAATTAAGACTACCTGTATTAGGATTCATCTTTGGAGGGAATTAATCAGTTTGTGGAAGCATTTTGTAGTCTGACTACTATAAAGACAGCCTAAATGTCCAGTTTAGAAAACACATAATTTTTGAATATTTAAAATAAATTATGTCATTTATGCACCTGAATTTGAGTGCATGGTTTGGGGAAAGTGATTTTAACCATATAATTAAAGCCAAACATATCTTTGAATGACATCTGAATTCTCCTGAATCAGAGCTCTGAGAAGTGAAACAAGATGTTTATTTGCAGTGTAGCTCCACAAGCTTCAGTGAAGACTCCACATAGACTATGTGGCCAGATATACTGGCATCAAAAGAAGCAGTACGCAAAATCAGAAATGAATAATTCAGGAAAAAACTTTCAGTATTTTTATCTCAGCACAGCCTCTTCATTCATTCACAGAACTATTTTATAGACCAGACTTATTCCTTGCCTGCCAGAATATTCCTGGTGGACTCTTAAAGGGTTTAGATCAACCTTGATTTCTTAGACTCATTTCAGATGTAAATCTGTTGAAGTCAAGGGGTGAATTTGAGTCTAGATAAGGCACAGAATGATCTCCTGTGGAGAATTCCAACCTGTAGTTTTTAAAGCAATTTGGATAGAAATACCCAAGAGTATATGCATTAAAAGAATATATTAGGGAATAGCCCTGAATTTGTTGATTCACAGACAAATAAGAAATTATTTTGTGACAAATATAGTTTGATTTCAATTTATTTTATCTTTCTTTGGAGTTTGCTTCTTATTACAGGCATTCAGATGTCAAATGGTATACTGTAAACTGAGTAAATTAGAATTTCTTCTGAAAAAAATAATCAGAAAATATGAAAACAAAAGTAATATTTGCCTTTTCCTTTCTTTATTGTTTGCTTTGGAAAAAAAAAATGTTAAAGAATAAAAATACATTGTATTTCACTTGTGATTATGTTGTCAAAATGCCTGTGCCAGAAGTAGTATGTGGTTTTATGTGTTTTTTGTTACTCTCTTTGAAACTGGGAGCCTAAGACATGATGTAATTATTGTCTATGCAAATATATGCATTTTTTACCATACAACTGTATCCCCTCTCTTGCACTGTACTTTATGTGGATTTTTTTTTTAAGATACACCTTTCAAAAATGTATTTGTATTTTTAGGAGCCGAATGTATACTTTTGAAAATCCCATCATTTTAAGAAATATGACCTCCACATTTTAAGTGTATTTGGTAGCATACTAAAACTGGAAATGGAAATCCAGGCAGTGGAAATCAGTATGCCTTATGTGTAGACTTTTTTTTTTAATTTCACTCAGCACAAGACTGAATGTTAAATGCTATAAACATCTTTTAAAATCTTACCTTAAATTTTACTGAGAATATTGAAAACAGCTGTCATGAAGAGAAGGAATGAAAAAGGTAAAGGAAGGACCCATATGGCTAAGCTTTTCATATGTTTATGATTAAACTTTTCACACGTTTATTGTGGTCCTATCCTGGCTTTCTGAACTCCAATGTCAGCTTTTACAAGTGTAATGCTAAGGTGACATTCTTTTAATTTGTAACAGGCAGTGTTTTATAGCAGTGTCTGACTCTCTACCATGTAAATGTTCCCCAGCAGTGCAATTTTAAACCAAGATTACAGCCACTATAGTGAAACCAGGGAGACCACAGCTTCACGAACTTATTTTTCACCAGCTCAGAACTGAAACTGTTTTCATCTGTGGAACAAAGTGCCTGTAAATAAATGATAGTATGAATAAAAAAGCAAGTTGTGTAACTGCCATTGTTATCTACATTGCATTTCTATCTTTTTGTGAGACACAAAAAGTGTGTGAATAATAAACTATGACCTCCTTAATGAAGGTACAACACTTGCTGTGTACTTGTACATGCTATACCATAGTGGAGCACAAATTCTATTCAGTGGAGCACAAATTCTATTCACAAAAAGTGTGTGAATAATAAACTATGACCTCCTTAATGAAGGTACAACACTTGCTGTGTACTTGTACATGCTATACCATAGTGGAGCACAAATTCTATTCAGGGTAATAGCTTTTGATAAAAGTAAAATAAAATAAAATAAAATAAAATAAAATAATAAAATAAAATAAAATAAAATAATAAAATAAAATAAAATAAAATAAAATAAAATAAAATAGAGAGAGAGAAAAAGAGAGAAAGGAAAAAAAACATAACAATAAATAGCTGATAATAGAAAAAAGTACCGAGCTTACTCACATAATGGCTGCAAATCTGTAGTGTATGTTTGTTCCTGATCAGAATCAAACAATGAGTAACAGTTTGAGCCTTTACAGTTTAAGAGCAGAGGTTGGAAACAGTTTCATCTGGGGTAAACTGGAAGAAAGCACATATTACATTATATGAGTAGACATGATTCTAGAGAAAATACTTCAGCTGAGTATTTCAGCATGTTGTGTCATTATTGAAAGAAGGAGGATACTACATGTTTTGTACCAAAATAAAAGCAGGAACATTTGACGTGTATTATTCTAAGTTGTCACTGACTTTTCCTAGACAGGAAGCATATTTTGCTATCTTATTAATTTACATAATATTTCTTCTTTGGACTCCTAACCCTCAGAACCATTTTTGAATAAACAAAGAATATAAATAGCCTTTATTTTTTTAAGCAAAATATAAATACTTGGCATCTGATAGAAATTAAACTTCTTGTTTGTTTGTTTGTTTGTTTTTTTCTTATATTAAGAAATCTCTGTGAACATAACTTATTTGTATGGAAGAGAATAGTGCTAAGCAACAGTTTCCCATGATACTGGAATCAGGTAAATAAACATACCATACATTTCTTTAAACATATGTGTCAGTCATGGACAAATAATAAAATAGCTAGTATGGTACTTGACTAATAAAAAAATTAGAGGCAGGTAATGTAGTTAATGATAATCAAATAGATTTTTGGAAAATACTGTCTGGCTGACCTGATACTCATCTCCCCCCACTAAGATTATAAGATAATTAATAAAAAGTAATTATCAGAAAGACATTTGAATTGTTTCTATGTGACATTTTGATTAAGAATATAGAATGATACAAACTTAACATGACATGCATTGACTATATTGAAGCTGACAAACCAGCAGTCAAAACATAATGGTAATTGTCACTGAAGGGTTCGATTCCAGCTGGGTCTCACAAAGATTGATTCTTGGTCTCATTCTGCTTAGCATTCTTAGCAGTGGACAAAAACATAAAATCAGTACTGACAAAGTTGGCAGATAACATAAAGATTGAATGAATGATAAAAAATGAGTGTGGTAGGTCACAGACTACAAGCAAACAATATGTACTTTAGTATAGCCAAATAGAACCAGAAACTATAGGACATTGAGTTCTCTGCTTTCTTTCCTTCCTGCCTTCATTACAGCTCCATGTCTTTTCTTCCACATTTATCTAGCTTTTAAAACCTTGGGAGTTACATGCTGTTTGCTACAACTACTGCTTACATTCTTATTTTCATTCATTCTTTCATTTCATTCATTCTCCTTATTCCCAGCCAAATGTCCCTGTTGACATGTTTTATCTCTTTGGACGGGGACCACCTACTGCTCTGTGACTGAACTCAATTCTTCAAAACTCTTCTGCTTTTTGGGCACTACAGGACTATAAGCCAGTTTCTAGTTGTAAAAGCTTTGAAAGGAACCATTCTAGCTGCCATTTCATTGGATTTATGAATGTGTTGGACTGCTTCTGGATTTTTTGTGGGAAATCAAGTTTTTAAAATAATTTCACACCTCCATATACTAATATATTTGTTTCTAGTCCATGGAATGAACAAGGCTACAATATGGAAAATATTAGTAACTTCTTTTATGAGAGTGCTTTCCCCTGTCCTGAGGTAATATGCTTTCCTTGATCTCCCAATGCATGTACGTGTATTTAAGATAGTTGGTTTACTACAAACTCAATATGTTGTAACTATGCTTTTAATGCTTTTAGTACTTCTCAAGTTCCACCTACATGTTAGCATCTTGAAGACTTGTCAGTCACCAGTAAGGGTGACTGACTGCTAACTGATTGCGCAGAACTTCACAGAGTATTTTCTCAGTGTAAACTTGCTCATAGGTGATTACTGCTGCTAAGACAGTTTTTCTCATAGAGGTTCCCCCCCTTGCAATCCAAAAAGCATCAATTGTTCTCCCATCCATATCATGTGATATCGTGTCTTTTGAAATTAGCATTCAAGTTCATGTGGAACATCCATCCTTTCATTCAAGGGAGCTCTATCCTTGATTAAGAGATTGGTCAACAGTCAAAACCCCTTCCACTTTGTAATTTATCCTTCACAATAGATTGCCTCTGGCCATCCCCCAGGAGACAGACCTGAACAGATGCAGGAAGACTGTCAAGTATAAAATGCCCATCCTGAGGGCTTATGCACAGAGAGAAATTGAAGATGCTAAACGTAGTCTATGCTGAATAATCTTCTCAGATAAGTTAATCTTCCTGACAATTTCAATAGTGAAGTCAGATTCTAAAGCAGAGAAACCTGTCATCTCTTCTGTCCTCCAGACAGTCCACACTAGATCCTAGCTTCTTCTGCATTTATTTTACTGGCAGTACTCCACAACATATTAAACAATTTGCAGGCAGATAGTTTCTTGTCATAAATTGTAGATTATTATGCAAAGGAATTTTTATGTTCCACTACCTAGTTTGCAGTAAATGTATAGTGCTTATATAACGTTTGTCTTGTATGTTTACTTCATCTCTTTTACTCAAACGATGATGTCCTCAGTCTCGAGCCTACTAATATTTTTCTCTGCTAATCCAGACAAAGTCTCTTTACCTTTGGGACTGAGGGGTTAGTCTTCTTCTTTCCTGACTGGCCTGTATGTTTGCTCTAGGAGTTATCAAAAGGATTTGGAATGAAGTGTGAAAATGAAGTCAAAGCACAAGGGCATGTTGCCTGATAAGGCAATGTTAAGAAGCAGTAGAGACTACCTAAATTTATAGTTTAGTTATATTGAGATTGAGGGGTCAGAATAAGACAGTTAATTTGTGATAACATTGTAACAGAAAAAAATATATTTAGGTGTTAGTGACGAGAAAATACCAAATCTCCTCACTTTCAAAAAAGAAAGTTAGTACAAGAAAAAGCTGAAATTTACAGAAAATATATAGAATAAAGAAAATGAGCTTTCCTTAGAAGGAAAGCACAGTGAGGCTTTCTGTGGACAAGTTATTATCAAACTGTTTAGTGTGCAAAGATTTGGCAAAACTAGATACTCCTGTACAGAAGAAATTACCTGGGGCAAAATAAACAAAGAATAAAGATGTCTGATCCTTTGTTGCCTTGCATCTTGCCTAGTCTTGTTTTAATAAGCACAGAACATACACAAGGTAAATATAAAATGCCATTCCAATATGTGACACATTTCATGTCTCTTTTCACATGACCTTTGCAGTCTTGTAAGACTGAGTAAGGTACAGGGCAGAATGAGTGTCCACTGAGAGATGGGAATATGGAGTTAGGTGCCTGCTGAAAAGAACTTCCTCATCCAGTGTGCAGTTCACAAATAATGTAGTATCACTGCTATATCACTGCTATACCTGGCTTCTATTTAATTGTTTCTCTGCTCATGAATGTAACATCTATAGGGGATCTTTAAAAATTCTGTCCAAAGCAGATGATGTGGTATTGAGGTCAAGAGTTATCTCACTTTCTTAAATTTTTGTCAACTGATCAGCCCAAGAGAAATGAGAACCCCAAGGGCAACCCTGGTTGATAGGTAGTATAAGAGAATGTACATCTCTAACAGGTTACAACAACAACAACAACAACAACAACAACAAAAAGTAAGATACGTTTGCTAGATAATTAATGCTATCTTCTTCTAAAAATTCCAGGTTACCATGTAGTTCCTTCCTAACATTTAGTGATTTTTGATAAAACTGGAAAAAAAAAAAAAAAAAGGCAACTTGAAACTTGAACTTTTAAGCAAGATAAGTATTCCACAATATTATCAACTACTTAAATGCATAATCTTTTACTGTTCTTCCAATGTATATCACTTTATGTCATTTGCTGCTTATATTCTTAGATAAGATGATAAAATACTGTGATGTACTTGCTATCAGTCACTAACTTTGTGGGTCTAAATTTTTCCACTTTTTTTTTTTAATTTTTTTTTCAGATAAGAGCTGTGTCCGGTTATGTTATCCATTATGATCCTCTGAAACAGACTTTTTTTATCTGATTGTTCCCACTAAATATCAACATTAGTCACAGTATCTTGTGATGTTGCTTCTATCAACCTCCATTGATCAAGTTTTAATAACTTTAGATCTCTTACCTGCATTTCCTTCTAGTCTGCAGTATATTAAACAACTTGACAGTTATGGAAACTTTGAGTGCAGCTGGTTTTTAATAATTTTGATTTGTTGCAGGAAGCACAAAAGGCTGGAATCTCAGCAGGATTAAATATATTTAGCTTTCCATAGTCCTATGAAATTAAATGGCAATGTGCCAATCTATATGCTGTGAGTTTCTACATATAAATATGAAAACAAACTCCTTTTTTTTTTTTCAGGAAATATTTGAAGTTTTTCTACATATTATCACTTGTTTTTCTATGTTTTTTCTATGTTTTTTCTATGTTTTTCTATTTTTTTATGTTTTTGTTTGCTTTTTCTTTGCTTTATTTTGTTGTTGTTTTTGTTTGTTTGTTTGTTTGTTTTCCTGGGAAAAGTGAACTCTTCCACATATTGCTCTAAGGGTTTGCAGTTGTGACACTGGGGAAAGAATGGAGTACATTTCTCTTTGTAAGAAGCAGAATGAAAACCACATCCATTTATAATGCAGAACTACAGTGTATCATACAAGAATAAGATCATAATAAAATAATAATGCTGTGATTCATGAACCAGAACTCTGATTGTTCAAGAAATATAATTATAAAATTAAGAACCTAATTCATTAGTGATATGAAATACAAGAGTTTTGAAACAGGACCTGAAGAAAGACTCATAGTAGTTTCTTCATTAGAGTTTATTAGGAAATTGAACATGAATTCATGTATAATTAAGGTTAAATTAACAGCAAGTATAAGACATATCATCCATAGTACCCTCATAGGTGATAGCTTTGGAAACATAATTATGCATGTGCATAGTAAGTGATGTCCAGCCAGGTGAATACCACCTTTAGGATTCATTTGCATTTTGCAGTGGCATATAATGAGGTTTACGTGGAATTCAGTGTGCTTAATTAAAGATAAATACCCAATGGTCAACTTGTTAATTAAGAGAGTGTCCTAAATAAGATTTTATTCCACTTCTTATCATTATAATTATACGCAGTACAGATGAAAACTACTACTTCAGTTTATCAAAATGATTACTTTGATAAGTAGCCAAATGGTACTGATTATTTTTTCAAGGACACAGGGTTGTATCTGAATTTATGGGATACATGAAAGATCAAAAGTCCAGGAGTGAGGAACAGCACCTGCTTCTCTTACCTGGCTGATGAGATCTTCTGCTGCTTGGCTGCTTCATCACCTGAGCCAAGTCCAGGTGCTATTTGGGGAACTTTGTTTTCCACAAGTTTATTGGTTTCTGCCTTCATTTTTAGTAACAGATTTTACTACTGTAATCCCATATTAATATTAACTGTGTATCTATGTAATGCTGTGTAACTGCCAGGGTTAAATTACAGTGGGACAGAAATTTGTCTGAGTGTCAGAACTTGCTTCAGCTCTTACCCAGTGAACTGCATGCCTTTCCTAAAGTGCCACGCTGTAGCATCCAGTACCATCCCACATCCCATCTCTTTTATCTCAATTGTATTTATTCCTTGCATTCAAACTGTGCATGACATTAAAAACAAACAAATAAAAAAAAACACAGCTGAGTCACAAAACCAACATCCTGAGCATAAACATTTTAATGGATTATTAATTAATTAATTAAGTTGTTGACTATTTTCAACAGAGCAATGAACTGAGCATGTAAGATCTTGAGTTTACAAAGCTGCAGGCACAAAAATGACCTTCTAAAGTGTTCACTGAATTTCAAACATGAAACACTATCAAGCATGAAGCAAGAACTGTAAGAATTGAGCAGTTTACTTGTTTTCCAGATGCAAACTAGATGTTGTCTTGAATGTTTCCTTACAGAAAGCAGAAAGATGGGATGCTTTGTAAAGACACTTTTTCTCGTACTGGTATAAATTCGTGCATGACAGAGACACTATAGTGGTGGCGTGGTGAGTCTGATAAAAAGGCAAATTAACATTCATAAGCATGAATATAAATCCTACAAACAAGCATTAGTGCATCGAAGGATATTCCCTGGAATATTGGATGCAGTTCAACTGAAATAAAAACAGTAACATTTCTTTGATACCAGATTTTAAGTAATCAGTCTAAAATATTTCAAATGTACCATTAATCTGTTCTTAAAATAGGTGTATTTTAATAAATATATATTGACATTCTTACAACTTTTGACATTATTGACATTCTTACAACTTTTCTTAAGCTGATTTTTTTAAATGATTATTCTTACTGATTGAATTACCTTATACACTGAGAGAATTAATTTCCAGTAAGGAAACTGCTGTTAGAAACAGTTCCTAGAACATGGAACCACTTCTTGGTTTTCAATAGTAGACTACAAAAGTAACTCATCCATCAGCCTGGGTAGAAAATAGGATGTTACTTTTAATTCTGTGCAGGAGAGTATTTTTTACACCTTTTTCCCAGCAAACTTGAATACTACTTTCCAGATGTGTGCAATGAAAACTAAAAAGATACCACTCTCTTGAAATCAGTTTTGCTACCAATCACAGAATCAGAATCGTTAGGATTAGAAAGGACATCTAGTCCAACCATCACCCCACTACCAATGTCACCCACTAAACCACGACCCTAAGCACGAAGTCCAACCTTTCAATGACTCCAGTTTTGAATAAGCCTAATTTAGTTAGTAGCCTAATTTCAGAGATGATGAGGGGATAAGACATTTTTCTTTTTTGAACGATGTGTGGGTGTAGCCTATCCCAGCCAGAAGTACCTCATAAATTATTCCTTTTTGTTCTTTGAAATTTCCTGTGCACTGTCTTGACCTTAAATAAATTCTTAAAATATTAATTCATGTAAATGCATATAAATAGTAAGAAAGTAGAAATGCAGTAGTAATATATTAATAAATTCTTAATTGTATTTGGTTTTTATGGAGATCTAAAAGTGTAGTTCAAACCATGGCTTATTACCACTCCTATCTCTTTCCATTTATGTTTTTAAAGGTAAAGTATATGATTATTTGTGCCTCAATCTTAAAACATCTGATTCACCTACAGATTTTGTACACATTAGATAAGCATCCCAAATCCAAAATATAGGTTTTGCTACAGTAAATAAAAATGAAAAACACATCATTGTAGTTTCAGGCTTTAAAATTACCTCATCATCACCTATGTACTGAATTTAAGGTTTCTTTGGAATATTCATATAATCACAACACTGGCAACTCTCCGATTTTATACTCATCAGAGGTTTATCTGCTTCTTATGGGTGTTTTTGTTGTATTTGATAATTTCATTTTTAATAAAACAGTAATAATTGTTAGGACTATAGGACTATAATAGGACTATAATTGTAGCACTACATCAAGTTTTTATTTTTAAAATAAAGGCAAAATATCTGCTTTCAGGGAAATTAAGTTTCAGTGCTTCTCTGCATTAGAACTTAAAATATATTTTTCTCCTCTTGTTGCTAAATAATAATTGTGCTTCTGAGACTTTTTCATGACTATTGTGCCAAACTACTCTTAAAATAGAACCTTAAAAATAATTGAAGCTAATAGCAGTCTGCACTTTTTTTTTTTTTTTTTTTCCCAGAAAAATAAATGGAAAGATAACAAGGATATAAGCTAAACTTAGTTTATCAGATTGCTTCTTCCATGTGAGTCATCTATCTTAGCACTGTCCCAGTGTCTTCTTGCATCCCTCTTCTACCTTTCTAAAGACATGGATCTTAGTCAAAACACATCTGAGAACCAGCAATAGTTCTATCTCATGGGTTTAGAAAAATGTGGAACTGAATCAATGAAGAAAATCAGACCATAGAAAGATTTGACTAGCCCTTATCCCCATGTCCAACTACAAGAGAAAATTAGTACTAATAGAAAAAGAGCCACCGACAAGATAGTGTTAAGTAGATTACAGATTATTTCAGATTACAGGCATAAAAAATTTGGCCAATTATCTGTTAGAAAAAACTTTGTGAATCTTGTATGTGGTTTATCACACTGTATTTCATGGGTTTAGGGGAATAGTTAGAAGGGAGATTTTTGTCATGACTAAGAAACTATAAAGCTTATGGAAACCAAGTTTATATATTAACTGGTTAACAGAGGCAGAGTTCAGTGACATGGAGATACATAAAATCCTTAAAGTTCTTATTTTAACACAACAGATTTAAGTTTATGCCTGCACAGTACTTTCTGAGGACCTGGAATATGAACGAGCTTTGATTCATGCTTCAGCAAATGACCAGGTTTTAGGGTGCAATATAGTTTGCTTGCAACATAATTAGCTTTGATAATGGCTAGCATTGCCCAATATTCCTTTCTGGTACAATCCAGACTACTCAGTCTGGAATACCTGAAAACTAAGTTGGTAAGCAAGACTGGAACAGTCTTCACTACTCCCCATGCTGTACCTTACCTGTGATTAAAAAAGGGCTTCATCTTTCCTCTCTTCCAGGTTAGTACTTTTCATGAGCACCAGACTAATTTATAAGATTGCTAGATACAATGCAAACTTGTCTGGAAATATTTCTTTTCCTGGAATAAATCTATATTCCATTGTCACTGCAACCTGAGGTAATATTGTATGTATCAGCATTTTTAATGTATGCTAGTCTGCTCATAAAACCATTGCTGTCTGAGCTTACATAATGTCATATTTTAATGCCCTAGTGACTAAAACAAAAGAATATGTGATATAAGCCTTTTCCAAAATCACATTTGGGAAACAACCAATGTCATTTACAGTCCAATAGAAATGTAACTATTTAATACATCAGTACATTCTGCTCAGCTCTAGTCCCTCTTCCTGAATATAAGATCCCAAGCATATATCATTTCTTTACTTATGCTAAGCACATACAACTAGATGAGATTCTTGACTTTTCTTCTCCACTTTTACGGCTTGAAATGAGATCAAGGTGTTATGAAACTCTTCCATTTTGTTGTCTATCATATGAAGAAATACCCTTTTTATATGATGCCATGACTTCAAGGTCCATTCAAAATTCTGGTCATTCCTATTAGTCCAATACCATGACAGATTTGTTTTCAGAATCATCAGCCTTCTAGGTGTCACCTTTAACACTGCTTTGAACACAGGTACAGTTCCTGAAATACAGATGAATGAAAAAGAAGAATCTGACCTTTTTCCCTTCAGCTCCTAAGTCATCTTGCTATTAATGTTTCAGTCCTTTATGGACATTTTCCATATAATCCCTAATATGTTTATAGTGCTAAGGTATTTAAAACGCTTCCTACTTGTTAACGTGTCTTAAATGCTGTTTATTCATATCAATCTTTATATTTTGTTGCAGATATTGAAATGCTTTTACAATCTCTCTTTATGAGAAATATTTGGGGAAATAATTCCTCTGTAGTTTTAAACCAAGCTCACTAAAGGGAAAAGAAGCTATGCAAAATGTAGACTTTGATCTGAATATAACCGAGCAGACACTAAGGACCATATGTAAAAGCTATCTTCAGTTTGCCTAAAAAGTAGATGCAAAATTTAAAACAGGTCCTTGGAATAGGATTCAAAGTAATCACGGAATTGAGAGAAGGATGCTTAAATCAACTTCTAGGAAATGAGAAGGAGATATGGAAATCTCACCCTTTCTTGGACTGTGATGGATTTTCTTGAGCTAAGGAAAGACGGCAGTGAGGGATACTTGTGAAAATTGAATTCAGAGTCAGAAATTTCTGCTGCACTGAGTGATGGGACAGGACATTACAGGCATGATGGCTGTAACCTTTTAGGAGGCTCAGGAGTTCAAAACCTATGTATCTTGTAACCTAGCCTTTCCTCACCTCTGCAAGCCAGTGATTTCGGTACCTACAGAACCCCTGACAATAAAGATGAGAGTACTCTATTGTGATGAAAAAAATCTGAATTCTGCTCCCTGATCTCAGGATTCTTTAAGTTTTTTTCCAATACAAGTCTAACGCATAAATATATCAATACAGTTGTGATCAGTCAAGTCTCAGTATGCCTTGTGCCTTCAAAAGTCAGCTGTGTACTTGTTACTACAGCAAGTGTGCAATAAGTTGAGAAACATAGAACAGACGATGAAACAACAATTATTTGAATATTGGATACAAACAGTAGTGTAGAAAATGGTTGAGACTTCTTTCACAACAAAATTTATTTTGTCCTAAGGGTGTATACGATTGATCAGACAAAATTAGTTCCATCTCAGCAAAATAGTTAGATATATGTTTAGCTTTTAAGCACAAATTTTATGTTAGATCTTTTAGGAATGGCTGAGAATGATTTACTCTATATTTGTAAACTGTTTCTAAATTCTTACATAATAGACATAACTCAAAAAATATTGAGATCAAAAGAAATGTAGAAAAAATAGGACTGGAATGTGGGAGCACAGAAATCACTCAAGCAACTTGCTGAGCATTCAGAATAATTCACTTGCTGTTATCATATTACTTCTTCATGAAGTGACCCATTTTTAAATAAATTAGGTGATGTTACTACTACTCTGACTAGGAACTTTCTAATTTATAATCTAAATGTATTCAGAATCAGTTTGTACCAACTTGTTCCTGTGTCAAGGAACAAGTCCTTTGGCTACTTATCCTTTAGGTCATGGTTTTTTTTTTTTTTAATTATTTTTTATTTATTTATTATTTCCATGTTTGTTTTCTTTTTGATCTATTTGCGGACAGTTATCCTCCATGGCTTGCATTTGCTAGACTAAAACAAGCCAAGCTATTCTAATCTTCCCTGTTAAGAGATGTACTACATTTATTACTCATCCCAGAAGCAAGTATTTCTCAATATTGACCGTCTTTGACCCTCACAAGAAAAATTCATGAAGCATTATGTTTCAGAAATACTCACATTGTTCCTTACATTCACAGTCTCTGACAGCTAGCAGTGCACTGCACTAGAATAGGCAGTGTCTAAGAAATAAAGTGTCACTGCAATAACAATGCACAACTTTTGGCTTTGCTTAATAGCCAAGGACAGCTTTCACGGATCTTTATTTCTGCAATCAGAAAATACATTCTTGTTTCTAAAATGAATTGTATTCCAACACCCCACCCCATTTTATTTTAGCTTTGAATTGCTTCTGGTTTCTAGCCAACAGAATGGATTTTACGACTCATGACTGAAAAAAGAATGACATTGAATTTAACCTTCTAAATGTAATCCTTTTAAGTCTTGGTGGCTTATAATACAACCACCTTGGTTTTAATGGCAGCTGTTTCCTCAGATTTACAGCTCAATTTTCACAAATACATGAAATGCTTGTTGTGGACTCAAATGACACATGTTCAGGAACATTACAATAAGGAAAAAAAAAAAAGAATTTTTGTACTGTCACTAAACATATAATCATGCTCTCGAGAGTGTACGGTTTTGTGCTGAAGTACTACATTATGCTTTTTTTCTTCTGGCATTAACTCTATTAGATGGTCTGTACTACTTGATTATTTGTCCTTTGTGCAACATTCACTTCTACCAACTGAATATAAACTGCTAAAAGATTCATCTTAAGAAGGATGTTTATAGAGACAGCTACATCGGCCATCCAAACTATACATTGGGAAAGGCTATACGTCTTTTTATATACCTAGGGGAAGGGCAAGTTTCAGATGATCTGAGCAGGTTTTAGACTAAAAATTAATGGGAGATTACATGCTTGATTTCCACAACATTAACTATTTTCTAGAGATTACTACAATCTAAAATTTGTGAATCTTGTGAGAGGATAACTTCTTTAATATCCACCATTCTATGCAAAACCTTGATACAAAGAAACAGCCATTTCATGTGAGAAAGATAGTAAAAAAGAGCAGGTAATTGTGACCTTGGATGAGGAATTGATTGTCCACAGAAAAAGGAACAGTGGTTAATATAGGGAAACCTATAGGAAGGGGCATAAGGAGAAGAGGGTGGTATGTGCCAGGATTCAAAATGTCCTCCTTCAACTCTGTTGTTATCAATTACTGCTCTAGCTATTTTGACTATTCTGTCTGGAGCTGTAATTCTTGTTTTGCATGAGGAATACTTCTATTCTGTCAAAGATTCAAATTTCCAAGTTTTCAAAACTTTCATTTTATGTCAAAATCCAGTTGCATTCTCTTGTACGTACTGAAATTAGAAGGGCCAAAGCCCAGGTCAAGTTTGACTTGGCCACTGCAATAAAAATGTTTTTATAAGTACATTAACAAGAGAAGTAAGGCTAAGGAATCTGTAATTTCTGTACATATAGTTGTGATGTAACAATGTCTTTGAGAAACTTTTTTCATCTCATTTTGCAGTGTATTTTGCAATACTGTATTATTCTGACAAGCACTGAGCAAATAAGCTTACATTTGTGGATTCAGGTTAGACTTGTTTTTAAAGGTCTGGAAATAGCCAGTAAATTCCATTAATTTTCAAAACAAGTCTGTTTTTAAAATATTGAGTTTAAGTTTCCTCAAAAATCTATATAGAATGTGTAGTAGCAGCACTTAATAAAAAAAGTAAATAAATCTGTATGTATAAACCTCTGTAAATAATGATTGGTTAAAAATGAAAACTACAATGGACTACATCTCCAGAAAAAAAAAATAAATAAATTCTGGCATATCACTACATTTCATTTGGCCTAATGCATTTGCTCAATCTTCAGAATGAGGACGGTGACACTGTGTATAGAAAGATTTATTTTTTTTTCCCTATAAAACCTTTTTTTATATCCATTACAGATAATGTCTTACATTGCTATATTAAAGATATAATACATTTAAGTCTGTCAATGCCAATTATATGGCAAAAGTATGGTGTCTTATATGAAAAGTACGACTGAAAAAAAAAATAATGAGATTAAAAAATCTTAAAAAATAATAAAATAAAAAAAATAGAAGAAATAGAAAACATTTCTGGTGTAATTTGCTCCCTTCCTAACACGAGATCCTTTGATGCTAGAATTTTATTACAGTGGCTAACACTGGACATAAGTTAGTGTGATAGACCACGTTGTTTCTTTGAAAGAATATTGAAAATGTAACTGACATTTTTTTATTATTTTATTTTTTAATCCACCAAGGTATGTCTTTATTAATGAAAAAACTGCGGTAGCATCTGGCATGACATTGTTTACACTGATTGTGGAGCACGGTGTGTAGTCATCTGACCTACGCAAGTATTTTTCTTCAAGATGATTAAGTTTGTCAATATTGCTTGTTGGCTTGATATTCAAATTGAAAATCTTGGGAAGTTTAAGGTTGTTAGTTCTTTGTGAATAAGAAAGTGGAGTGAAGGGATGGGAGGAGGTCATCCAAACAGACCACAGCTTTGCCTCCATGTTGTCCTCACTGCACTCACATTCCTGTGATTCTAACATCATTCAAAGGCATTCTAACCTTGCCTTTGAGATAAACCAACGTGCCTACTTTCAGTAGTAAAGTCTTTAAAAATTATGCAGTTTCAGTCTAGGTTTTTGTCCAGGTTTTAGTACCAAGGAAGATATGATAATTTTCACAGTTCTAAACTAGTCACGGAAATGAAATCACCAAGTGACTTTCTGTGTCTTGAAAGACTTAGAGTTGAAATACCTCTGGGACCACTATAATTCACTGTGAATACCACAGGCAACTCTTTATCTAGCAAAGCTAGGGCAAAACTGTAAAGACTTCCTAGAAGAATAGTTCTATCAAATTAATAGCTGGCAGACACTCAAACTTCTATGGCTTGAGTACATGAGAAGCTTTTTGAGAACCTTAAAAATAAATGTTTATTCTTGAAAAAGATAGCTAAAATACATGTTTGCATCCTACCCAAAATGGTGTAAAAAACTAATCCAATAAAGAAATAAATGGATAAATAAATAAATAAAATAAAATAAAAATAGAATTACGGTACTCCATTTCTAATCTTGTAGTATTATTTCTAATAGCTACTATATTTAGTTCTAGACATTCAGATTACAGCTGTATTAGAAATCCATTGATGTATTAGATTAGGTAAAATTAATTCACTTGTGTTGTTGGATTTTGTGATATTGCTTAGAGACCTTTTTATTCCTCATGTCACAGAAGAAAAAAAAATCATCATAAAACTGGAGTATATTAAGCATGCTAAAAAGACAGGATTTCTGAAAAGAAGTTGCACAAAAGACTGTGAAAACAGAAACAGATATTTGTGTTATTTTAGCCACTGATCTTTTCCAGGTGTGATCTTTTTCACACTTTTCCCCCATTACAGAACATTCTGCTATAAAATGTCAGTTATCGTGTTCCAGAATCATCATTCACTTTTAAAGCCTCATACATGGCTGATACCAGATAGTACATCTCAATCGTATTTTTCCTGTCTGTGACCTTAACTATTACTATTGTATAACTAAAAGTGTGAACCATGACTACCTGAGTATAGCATTGAAAAATAACATATCTGAGCCTTTGTGGAAACTGGAAGAACGACAGGATCTGCTGTGTAACAATTGACCCAAATGAAAATGATTTGTATAAAATTTGTGATCTCTTTACAGCATGAAAAGAATAAAGCTAGAATTACATGACACCTCTTCTTAATTTTCAGGTAGAGAATACTATGAAAACTAACTAGGAATTCTAAAAGTTCTATATTTAGGTATCTGAACTACAGCTTCAGCAACTGGTGAAACTAAGAATAGTTAGTCATAGCTAGGTCTTTTCTAATTTTTAAAATCAGAAGTAATTGAAAGTTTCTATAAAAGAGACAAGTGAGACTATAATGAAATTACACATTACTAATAGTTTTTAAAGGAAGGCTAAATGTAATGGAAGAAGATCTATAATCCATGGTCAGTTTTTAATGTAATAAAAGCAATTGGTTTCTCTGACTTGAAAGGAATAACATGTTCTGTGCTCAGTAATGCTAATCCTGACAGTTGCTCCTGGCCATGTATCTCATATAATTTTGAAAGGTACTAAGACATGAAAAACTTTTTACATGAAACAGAACTCATGGATATTAAGATGATAGAGGGTGAAGTGAAGACTGTGGGCTTTGAAGAAAGCAAGGCAATTTTCAAAGCAACTAACTTTTTATTCTTTTTCTAGAGTTACTCTGTCAAAGATACTTAGCTCAGCTGTCATTTCTTCCTTACTAGAGCCATATGTTTCACAACTTAAATCAGCAGATCCATCTGTGTTATTGGTAGTGAATAGCAGTGGTTAAGTACATACTCTGCATACAAATCACTCTGTTATACACAGTCTCAATTTTGATGAGAAATAAAATATTATTAATAATAGTAAAAAAAATATGCTAGCTATGTCAGACATTTTCATGTTTCTGATCTAGGAACTGAGAGGAAAGAGATCTCTTTGTTCTTAGGCGCATAATTTGTGCCAAGCAATTATGAAAAATATTTTTCATGTATTTTAATTTTTTTCAAAATCAGAACAAGTCTGTTCCAATATTTACACTGTCTTTAGAAGAGCACACAGCTAGGATGCAAGATATTATTCCATTCCATCATCCACAATAAGCTCTGATATATTGGACCAATTTAGTTTTAAATACCACTAGGTAATAAAGATTCAGTAACATCCACTGGCTCATATCACCATCTGAGTCAAATTCAATAAGATATTTCAGCTGATAAAATACTTTATTTGAAAAGGAGTGTTATGTGGGTTGCATTTTGCAGAAGCTGCACCCTTCGGCATTAGGAACCAGAGACAGAAAAGTGAGGTATCATTTTTCAGGAGGAAAAAAACAAAACAAAACAAAAAAAAGCATGCTATCACTTTCAAACAGCTCTTGTACTGTCATGAAAGGGTCTCAGAATTGCATGCTCCTTTTAAGTCACCTTTGTACAACTAACAGCGCCACCAGTTTCGGCATATTTCAGTTTCTGACATCATAGTATTGCACTGGGAAGGGATTCTCATTCCCAAATACCAATTAGCAAAGCACTGGTTTATTTCTAACAAAATTATGATGATGATGATGAAGAAGGAGAAGAAGAAGAAGAAGAAGAAGAAGAAGAAGAAGAAGAAGAAGAAGAAGAAGAAGAAGAAGAAGAAGACCTCTCTCTCATAACACTGTTCAGAAATGACGACTTTTAAAGAGACAGAATAAATTAAATTTAAAAACAGTCTGTCCATCATTTCTTCAGAGTATGACTGATTTCATCTCCAGGCACTCTATGTAGCATAGTTATGTAGCTGACATGGAGGAGGAAACAAGATCTGAGAGACAAAATGTCTCTCCAGATCCATGGTAAGTGTGACTCTGCTCCCCAAGACTGCTGTTCAAACTTCTGACCTAAAATCCCGTCTGTCAATGACCTGTGGGCTGATTGGCAGGAGTTAAAAACTTTGAATCAATGCCTTTCCGGATTGCAGATGCCTTTTCTAGATAATAGAGTTATAATACAGCTCAAGAGTGCTATCCAAACTCAGAAAAGATCATAGTCCTACCATTACTTTAGGCCATTTTATCTCACCTCCATCCCGAACTAAGTAAAATACATGTTCTCCTTACCAATAAAAGTATATAGAAGTGCATAGTTGCTTTTAGTCTCATCAAATTGGTCCCAAAAGTATAATCTTTGATTAGTACAATAGATTAAGGATGAAAGTTTTCTGCAACATTTTGCTTCAAAAACATACCTCAGTGAATAAGCTTAAATGCTTGAATGGAGACATTTTCACAGCAGCTGACTTAAGTATGAATCTTATTACTGGAAAAATTGAGTACTTTATGATAAATTTGAATAGTAATGCAGATACTACAACAATTAATCAATAAATTAATACTCAGTTTCTGTGTAGAGTGGTTTTTCATCAGCTTATATATCAGTTATGTGGATAGCTTCCTTTTTCATAGAAATACTGTAGATATTTTTTGATGAAACAAAACAGTAGATCATACTACAAGCATCATAGCATACATAAAAGGAAAGTATTATTCTATTTTAGCCTTTTATACTTTATACATTTCTATACATTTGTATACATACATAATATATTTAAACTGCTCAGATATTCACTTCCTCTGCTCCCCAGTCCACCACCTGTCAGTTAGAAAATTAAAATATTTTGATTCTTGAAATCGAGTTCAAAAGAGGTCCTGATATTAAGAGCAGAGCTAGATGATCATATCTGGCTCTTTGCATATATGTAGGTCTACATTCCTCTTGTTTTCTTTTTTTCCACCAAAGGAATCAGACTAGGATTTGTAAATGAAGACCAGAGGTTATTAATAGTAGAGGATAATGATTTAAAAAACATTGCAGATTTTTTTTTTCAATAACACTGTAAGTGTCATGTCAAAAGAAACCTATTTTTAATTCTCACTGCATGTGAACACATTTTGTCCTAGTGGAGTAAGGAAGCTTATCGCTTTTTTAAAGCTAATGAATTGAACCAAAGCTAATTTTCCCTCCCCAACATTTCATTTAATAAAGCAGTTCAGATTTATTATTATTATTACTATTACTATTACTATTACTATTACTATTACTATTACTATTACTATTACTATTATCATTATTATTGTTGTTGTTGTTATTATTATTGTTATTATTATTGTTATTATTATTGTTATTATTATTGTTATTTTAATGTGCTTAATTTTTCTACTTTGTCAAGGGATTTTATCTGTCCCTTTCCCAAAATAATTGTCAATTCTTGCAAAAAGCAGCTAGGGACAGAGTGCATGTAGAGTGACTACATGTGGAGAAATGTTTGGAAAGGATTCCTTCTCTCAGGTATCCATTTCCAATAGTAAAGCACTTTTGGTTGTGTTTCCAATATTACTTGCTATAGCGACTGTCCCCACAGTATGAGCTGAGAAAACCCTGAATATCAGAGAACTGTCTACCGAGAGGTTCAAAGCAATTTTCCTTGTGACGTCTTTTTCTTTTGAAGTATCTGATTCACTGAGTTTCCTATATAGTGTATAGATATATCAAAATTAGTGTCAAACAAACCTTAGATTAATTTCTTGACATTAATAATTGTTTTAAAATACTTTTTCATGTTGTTTTCAGTAGCTTCATTGCTTAGTAGAAAGCTTTCCTCAAACTTAATTAGGTAAGTCTAGTGAATACTAAGGACACGCAGCAACCCCTACCCTGAAATACAGAACTGTCTAACCTCTACACAGGTGAAGTAAAAAGCTGCTTTTTTTTTTGCCTCTGTTTTCATGTGGCACTCTGGCTACACTCCTGCTTCCTCTGTTTTGTTAAGGTTCATTTTTTCTTTTCCATCAAAGACTGAATTTTAATCACATCAAGAAAAGTTATTGGATACATTTTCTGAGGTGTAAATTAATTTGGCCTGATTGAGTCCTGCCAGTTGAGAATTTGCAGTCTTGATTTTTGAAGAAGCTGTGCACCCACTTCAATTCTGGCTGATAATTGAAGCAGCAAAACCACAGAATACCTGCAAACTAGCTCAAAATCTTGGCCTGGGCATTCATACAAATGAAAGTATTTAGTATGGATAAGTAAACTGGTACAGTGCAGTTTCAATTCTACTGAACCTGGAACTCAAAATTTCCTTTTTTTCCTTTTTTCTTCTATATCCTTGCTCTGAGGCCTACCTAAATGCCAAGGAATGCCTTCTGTATCCAGGAGTAAAAGAAAGTTGAGCATTTCTGATTTCAGCTTCTAAGTTTAATATTTAGAGTCTATTTCTATTCATTAAGCCAGACACCAGGATGAATTCCTAACAATTATGAAAGATAGTATGCGTAATACACCTGCTCCAGATCTGTCATGAATGATCTATCTTCACCACCTGAAATATCACTCCAGAGGATCTTATGTCTTTAGTCATATTCCTAACCCAAAATGTTCAGCATTTCTTTGACTCCTTTTCTCATTTTATTTTCTTTCCTTTCACCTTCTCATTTCCTTTCAGCTTGAATTAAGGAAACTGTTTTTAGTTTATCTTGGAAAAACAGTAGACATGCTGAAGATAAAACTTCTTACAGTAACTTTTAAATTTACAATAAATTGTTTCTGGAAAGACCAGCTCATTTCTGCTTATCAGACAGTACAAAGAAAGGCTTCAAAATACATTTGACTTTTTAAAATGCAGAAAACATTAAAATGTTGTCCAATGTGGAACAGCAACAACAAAAAAAGATCTGAGAAAGCTAATGTCAAGCACTAGGTAATTAGTCCAAAATTAACTCAGACCATTGTACTGACTGATACCTATGGTATGTTAGGGGGAAAAGAATAACAAAAAAAGTCACTTCACAGGTTTCTAACTAACCTATTTCTAAAATGTTTCCAGATGTACTCAACACATTGTTCATCTGATATCGTGTTTTGTTTTTTTTTCTACACATTGCACAGAGTGCAGCTAAGCCCAGCCTTCAATAAGTGACAAGCTTCCCCAGTAGGATGAGTAAGCTATCTGAACTCACATACAAGGTAACATATTTGGAATTTCACTGATGACTTCATGAAACAAAGGAAGGTTTTCTGGAGCAAGTAATAAGTCTATTTTGCTGTATGCTTAGCACAACGTATCTTCTATTAAAGCACATACCTTTTATTAGAGCATGCATCTTCTATTAGAGCACAAAGTAAGACTCTCATGGCTAAGGACTTATGCATGGAAGGGGTGGTGGAGAAAAAACATGAGCTAAAGTACCTATAGGACTGGTAATTATCTAGTTATCTAGTTATTTGGATTAAAAACTGAGTTACATGGACAGTAAGCATATCTGTAGTCTTTCTGTAGTCTTAAACTGCTATTATTACACTGCTAAAATGTTTGTCTTAATATATTTTGTTAGTATACTTGCTTTGTCCATCTAATTTTATCTCTGCTTGGTGTGAAACAAATCTCATTTTTAAATTCACATACTTAGAAATGGTTGTGCTGAATATTCTACAAAGCTGTTAGTCTAATATTTATGAAAATTAAATTCTGCCTGCTTCGAGTTATGCTTAATAAGAGTAGTTTAATGTTACATTCAGAAACTGCATTTTTTTCTCAAAAACAGAAGAGTTTAAATATTTTAAAACATTACCACTGTGTAATAAGCAACATTTTTTTTCCACAAAATATGTAGAAACCCATTTACTTGCAACTCATTGCTTCAGTTTCTGTATTGTAAGTTCAAAATAAATATATGGTACTTAAAAATGTATACATATAATTTGGTAATCCCTCTTGAGTATGCTTTTCTACTAATACCATCTTCTCTGTTCCCAACACTGATTTAGATGGCTGATGTGCAGATCTAGAACCTAATTAAGCTATTTTAATAATGTTCCAAAAAAGAAGAGTTCCCACTCCTAGCTCTTTAGCCCTATAGTTTGTAATCAACATCCAAAGTTTTTTGAAGGGCCTTCTGTTAGTAAATATTCTATTCAGACAACTTTTTACTTTTTTTTTTTTTTTTTTTTTTTTAAATGTAAGCAAACTCTGATATTTTTCTTTATGCAGTTAATACTTATTTTAGAACTCCTGATCAATCACTGTTTTGGGATTATTTTTTTTGGTTTAGTTGTTTAACAAAGGGGTTTTGGAGCATATGATTTACTATGGTTACAGCGTGACTGATAAAGAAGTAATAGATCACCCTTGACAACCTTGCTCTGCAATGATGTTTGAGATAATGCAATATAAATAAATAAGCAAATAAATAAATAATTGCTGTTTGGCACTTATTTTGCATTCTCAAGAAGTGTGTGTCATTGATTTCTATTATGATTGCATTTAATCAGAGGTTAATTCTGATGTTCTGGCATTCTTACAGATTAGATAAACAAAATGAAATTCTTAAAAATACTAACAAAATTGTAATGTATTGTAAGGGTTAAAATATTATTGCAGGTATGAATCTTTTCAGCAGACATGGAAACAATGCCCAACCCTATTTCACTTTAAGACAGATTATATGTTTGAAAACCAATTGCTTCCATTATAGATTTTTTTTTTTTCCCCAAGAGATTTAGGAAACCAATGTAAATTTGTGTGACCTTTTACATGAGCTTTGGAAACAGCAGTGTATCAATTAAATTATTCAATATTACTGAATGAGATTTTGCCAACAAAGACAATGTATTAGCAAAATCTTGCTCATAAAAAGTATTAAAAAAACAAAACAAAACAAAACAAAACAAAACAAAAAAACAGAAAAAACCACCTTATTGATCAATTTTGAGCGAATTCAACAGAAGGTATATTAAAAGGTCATTTTGTAGATACACTTCTCATGAATAACTTTTATGTGTCTTAAAATCTCATATTAAATAATAGGTCTAACTATCTGAAATGTCATTTGAGCACTGATCTTGGACTATAAATGTACTTATAAGAAGGAGGAGCATTTTAACTATACATATTTTAACTATGTCTTCCTTGAGACAGTCTTCTTTCAAATCTTGCTGTTGTGGTTTAAGCCCAGCAGGCAGCTCAGCACCACACAGTCACTCACCCTCCCCAGGTGTGAAGGGGCAGAGAATCAGAAAGGTAAAGTGTGAGAATTTATGAGTTGAGATAAAGACAATTCACTAGGGGTCAGGCTACATAGTATGAACATCAAGCTTTTAGATCACTTTTTTTTTTTTTTTTTTCCCATTTTACTAAATCTGTTAATATTATGCTTACCTGCCAACCTGTCACATCCCATGTTACAAATGATACACTAACTTGTAAGGAATTGTTGTGTGGGTCCACACTGAAGGCATGTCTATGCTACCCAGACAGAAAAGGTTATGGGGTGCTTCAGCAGCTCAGCAGCTCAGGATTAGTTACCTGAACCATCTTTGCAAAAAGTGGGCAGAGTCTGTGGTAAGGATGGGATGATTATACAATGGTTTACTTTAGAACCTTGCGGAGCTCAGAAGTGACTGTTCTAACCCAGCACTTGATTTTTATTTGCTATTATAATGGAAGTTCAACAAGGATGATAAAATCTCAGGTGTTTGTATAATACTGTCTGGGGTTTTACAAGAAGTATCTAGCCTGTTAGACAGGTGACATGAAACTAAGTATATATCAAACAAATCTGCAGTCCAAGCTGCAGTCCAAATCACTGTTCTGGGCACAAAAATGAGGCTGAATGTATATTTTTTTTTAATTGCTGTTGCATAAACACAAATGTTGGAAGATAGTTTTCTGACATGCCCTGAAGTTAATTCCTTTATATATTTTATTAAATTGAATACATTACATTCAATACAATACATTTTATTAAATTGAACACATTAAATCCCTCCAGATTATTTCTGGTTGGAAAAAAAATAATTAAAAAAAAGCAAATTTCCATTCTGTTTTCTGTTGCTGTGCTTTGATTCAATCAAATGAAACTGTGAAATATAATTCCTCTTGAAATAAACAATTAAAAGATTTTTATTTGATTTGATTTTTTTTTTCTTTTACCAAAAGCTGCTGCCATTTTTTATTTTTTATTTTTATTTTTTTTTTTATAAATGGTTTAAGCTGCTCTTCTACAAGGGCTTGTTTGTGTGTTCTTTTTTGGAAAGCTTTGGCCAGCTGTGTCAGTAAGCTCATTACTGCACACATTTTAAATGGAGAAGAATCTCTTTAGTCCGGTTGCTGAATGACTTACCTTACATGTAGCCACTTTCAGACCTGAAGACAACAAAAAGTCATTTTTTAAGTACAAATACTGAGACATCATTGGAAATGCATATATGAAAGACACCAGTTATTCTATGTGGGAGATAAACCAACACATCTCATGACAAACAACCCATGTCTGGGTCAGCAAATGAAAATATGCCATGGTAGGATTATTGCAGATTTTAATATTTTTAACTGAGACACAGCATTAACTATTCATATGCATCTGATAGGAAAGGGGAGAAACATGAAGGGAATGTTATTGACAGTGGCTTTGAGCATCAGATATTTTCTACCTTTGTAATTCATCCCAATGAAATTTTTTGCTTGCAGAAAGTGCAAATGCTCAGTTGTGTTATGGCACCAGATACTAATACATAATACAGAATCACAGAATCACAGAATCACAGAATTTCTAGGTTGGAAGAGACCTCAAGATCATCGAGTCCAACCTCTGACCTAACGCTAACAGTCCCCACTAAACCATTTCCCTAAGCTCTACATCTAAACGTCTTTTAAAGACTTCCAGGGATGGTGACTCCACCACTTCCCTGGGCAGCCTGTTCCAATGCCTAACAACCCTTTCGGTAAAGAAGTTCTTCCTAACATCCAGCCTAAAACTCCCCTGGCACAACTTAAGCCCATTCCCCCTTGTCCTGTCACCAGGCACGTGGGAGAATAGACCAGCCCCCACCTCACTACAGCTTCCTTTAAGGTATCTGTAAAGAGCAATAAGGTCACCCCTGAACCTCCTTTTCTCCAGGCTGAACAAGCCCAGCTCCTTCAGCCGCTCCTCGTAGGACTTGTTCTCCAGGCCCCTCACCAGCTTCGTCGCCCTTCTCTGCACCCGCTCAAGCACCTCCATGTCCTTCTTGTAGCGAGGGGCCCAAAACTGAACACAGTACTCGAGGTGTGGCCTCACCAGAGCCGAGTACAGGAGGACGATCACCTCCCTAGCCCTGCTGGCCACACTGTTTCTTATGCAAGCCAGGATGCTGTTGGCCTTCTTGGCCACCTGAGCACACTGCTGGCTCATATTCAGCCGACTATCAACCATCACTCCCAGGTCCTTCTCTGCCTGGCAGCTCTCCAACACTCATCACATATAATACATACAAAGATAAATTTGACATTTTTAATATAAGGATTTGATCTGAAATGTTTTAAGGATTTCTAAAACACAGACTATAACATAATATTTAAATGTTGCAGAAGTCTAACGGCTTTCCCTGTTATTATTTTTTTTTATTATTATTATTTTTTTTTATTACTCAAAACTTCACATAGGAAAACAAATATTTCCTAGTAGAGAAGTGTGAATTCTACCTGATTATGACTAATTTTAGGTTTAGTATTGTGTAATTATTCTCATTTGGGATTTTTGATTAACGTATATAGATAAAATCAATACAAATCAAATAATATCAAACAAGTAATTTGTTTCTTTAAAATGTGTACACAGTGACCAGCTTAAATAAAAATTAAATCTGGCAATTGAAAGCATTACCATTTTAATTAAAATGACTCCTCTGTTAACAGATTGAAATGTTAACTTCAGAAGGTTAGATGCCATTTCCAGACTACCAATCTCTAAGTCAGTAAAGTAAGAATAATAAGAATAAGAAATAAGAATAAGGTGTGGATAGAAATCTATTCATGCAATTATATAGTAAAACATGATATTTTTCAAATGGAAAAATATTCCTAGTTCCTAAATGAAATTAAGTTCAGAGAATTTCAAACTACTTTAGAATAGTTATTTATTATTATTATAATTATTAATTATTATTATTATTATTATATTTTTATTAACTGCTAGTGTGTAAAGACAACTGTTTTATAAAAATAACTTTTATGCCTACTGGAACCCTGAGGGTTATGTAGAAGTCTTACATATTCTCCATCCTTATTATTCTGGCTTTGGATTATCCTAAGCAGCCAAGGTCTGATGTTCATTCATCAGATTTGGGGGAGGGCGAAAAGTGACTTTATTCTATTTCATAGAGTACCTGTTGTGAAAAAGGACATGAGGCTTACAGTTCACCTTACCGGTAATCCATAAACAGTGTGACTTCTGTTTACTAAAAGTTTGTCCTACATGTTGAGAAACCATAATTTCTAGTAGATATTTGTTAGTTTTGATATTATTCGATCACACCTTTTACACAGAAAAGTATTATTTTATCTTTATACAGTGGAATAAAGAAGTAAAGCAGTTAGATGCAGAATTCAAATAACTAGCAATTATTCCACCTATTGTACAGTGTGTTTATTCTACCACATTGGTGACTAAATTACCTTTCATTTCAGGAGTGCTGCATGAATACAACAGTACATCTTATGGATGCAGTCCATTATATGTTTAAATGTTTTATTGAGCACAGTTTTCAAAATCTCATGTAGAAAATTATGTAGGATAGTGATTTCTACCAATTTTTGGTACAAAAAACCATGGAGTTTAACACTGGTAAAACATGAAAAAGAAGTACTTTTTAATACTACTTTATAACAATAAAATAACTAGCAGCAATGGGAGGAGTGAAATCCATCTAGAGCCAGTGACCTTTCCTTAAAGCTTCAACTCAGAACTTTACACATCTTAAAGTTACAGAAAAGAGTGCCAGAAAGGAATTGCCTGCCTGGGTCAGCCTGTTTTGTCTGGGGGTGACATTTGTGGAAGGACTTAGAGTTCTCAACTGATTTATTGCAGTTATTGCAGTTTTCTCTAGTTATAGTAAGAAGGTCTCAGTTGTTTTGTTGCATGGGTTGGCTTCTGAAGTTCTAATCTAAAAAGTTCTAAACTTAAATATTTTTCACAAAAAATAAATAAATTTGTCTTTATCTTTCAGAATATAAATAGAGTGCAGTGGTGGAAGTACAATGTTGTGGGAAAGAGTCACTTCTGATCTAATGAATACAAAAGAGACACTTCCACCTCAGGAGGTGAATGTGTGGTCATTATCAGTCACATAAAATATTTTAACTGCCCTCTGGAGTTGTGACTTCTGGGCTCTCATAAATCAGATGAGATACTGCTGGTCAAACAGTCTTATTTATATTCCAAGAGTCAAAAGAACTGTTTTTTTCACAATCATTTTCACTTTGCACTCATCATCCTCTAACCCTACTTTAAAAAATCTCTATTTTTTTTTTTTCCTTGCATGTGACTGATTTCCAGCAAAGAAAAACTGGCACCTGACTTCTGTGCAGTGAAAAACGAAAGCTTCCTAGCTTAACACTAACCTTATCTACCATGAAATTCTACCATTTGCCAATCAGCAGGACTTAGAAACATAAATGCCTTTGAGTGTATGTGAGTGTACACCTCTTGTATATGTGCACAAGTACTAATGCCAAAAGCACTCCAGGAGGTATGTACGCCCTGCTAGGAACAACATCTCCTCCCACCCTTCAAAGAACTCTTACATCTGAAAGATAGCTGAGGCCCTACTACTGTTTTCTTTTTGTATAACTTCTTGCTGAGAGTGAGCTTTTTCCTTTTTGCCTTCTTCACATTTCAATGAGATGCCAGGCTCTTGGGTAACTTGGAGATCAAGTGATTTTTATGCGCATAGTGCTAGGGCAAATAGAGTCAAATGAAGGATGGCACAGGAATGAAAATAAAAAAGTCAGTTCCTATGCCATAAGAAACTCATTCCAGACAAACTGAATAATAATAAAAAAAAAAAAGGCTATATCAGTCCACAAGGAAATTGCTTACAACACAAGTGAAACTAAATGATATAAAAACATCTGATTCTGACTTGAAGAGGACAGTCTTCAGCTGTGATCTCAGGTCCTAGAGAAAAAGATTGAAATAGTCCTTTCTCAGGTATCAAGAGAAACTTCCAACAGAAAAACTTGCAAGGAAGTCACTTGAAACACTCAGCTAGATGCATTAGGTATTTATACTTACAAATTTATATTTAGGTAGTGGATGAAATTCAGTGATTAACCAATGGATGCTAATCAATTTGGTCACAGTTGAATCCTGCTACTACAAAAAGAAGTAGGATTTCTTTTTAAATTAGCTTCAATAGTTGTAGAAAACAGCCCATAAATAAAACCCAGAGCTGATAGCAAGAACCTGGATTATCTGATCTGTAGGAAAAAAAAATGTAGTTAATGAGGTATATAAAAATTTACTCTCAAGTTTCATGGTATTTCTTCTGAAATGCTGTGTTTTTAAAGAAATTGTGACTTCTAATCCTGTGTACTTACAGAACAATAGTCTTCCTTTTCAATAAACATACTGATTTTGTCAGTTTTTAAATTTGAAGAGACAGCATTATGTAGTGTATAAACATATACATACATATGGGCACACATGTATGAATTATCTACATATAGAAACATGTAGATTTAGAACTTAGTAGTATGTCTTAGTGGTCAGCTTGTCAGTACCAGGTTAAAGGTTGGACTAGTTGATCTTAGAGTTGTCTTCCAACCTGAGTGATTCTATGATTCTATATATGAAACACAGCTGAAGAAAAGAAAAAAAAAAAAAAAAAAAAAAAAAGGTTCTTTTTCTTTTTTTTTTTAATTTTCTTGCATACTTTGAATCTGCATTCTTCAGATAAGTGAAAATATATATATATAATATACAAAGATATGAAAAATACTCTTCTAAAACTCAAGCAGAAACTCTCTTTGGAGCCAGACATAATTTTATGAAGAATTTAGCTACAGGGCAAATGTTTCCTATTTTCAATTTTTACAAGTCAACCCCTTCCTGGGATGCTCCCTGATACACTCATTTATTATCCAAACATTCTTTGCTACTGGATGGTTTTACCTAAGCTGTTTATCATACTGGTGAGGTCAGAGAAGCCAATTTCATCAGTATTAAAACTTGTCTAAAATTCTGACTGACTCTTAAGTTCACTGTAGCATGTCAAAAGCTCAAAAGACTTCTTCCAGCCTCAGTAGGAATTGTTGGCAACACATGGAACACTTCTCTCTTCCCCCACCTCCTACAAACTGTAAATTTGTAATGCAATTTGGGCTGACATTTGAACTCTGAATAATACAACTCTGGAATTATATCAAAACATACATTACACATCCTAAATATCCCAAATTATTTCTTAAATAGCCAGCATGTCACAGGATGAAAGAAATCAGGTATGTCGCAATGCATGGAGGGGATGGCCAGTTGTATGAGGGCCTTAAAATCCATATACAGAGAGAATTATGCACCTGCTAAAACTAAGTTATAAGAATACTAATCTTCTCTGCTCTGCTCAACTCCGCCGTTCCATACACTGCATTCATTAAAAAATAAATAATAAAAAAATCTTCTATATTGACAAAACTTTTGTTAAAGGGCAGGTTCTCTACAAAACAGATTCTTGATCTGAGCTAAAAAAGATAGTCACACAGGAAACTGCTGTTTTTTTTTTTTACTAAAGTATTAATAGAAATGAAGTTTTCTGAGGAATGGTAAAACAGCTGAGAGAGGTTGTGGAGGTGGTAAGATGCCAGATGGGACCTCAGGAAATCAAAGCAGCACTCCTAATTTTATTAAATAATCCCTCTGTGGCCTTTAGCAAGTTATTTAGAATACATTTTGCAAAAGCTTATAAGGAATTCAGATGCTTAAATCCCACTCATTTTCAATGAAAATTAGAGTACTGAATGTACCTGAGTCACTCACAGATGTGGGACATGGTTTCAGAAATTGCTAAGGGAAATGAGTCACTGGGGAACTAGGATAGATTTAAAAAAAAAAAAAAGCTATTAGTAGAACAGTGTTGAATGATACTAACATTGCACAAAGGTATGGGAATAGCTTGTACTTTTAATAGCTTAGAGAGATGTATGGATATAATACACAAAATGCATGTTTTATGTGTGACCCATATACATAATTGGCTTCTCTTTATCAAGATGAGAAAGCTCACCTTGCACAGCTGGAAATGCAGGAAGGTGTCAGGTCTCAAAGTTTCTGAACATTATGGCCAGGTCATTTAAGTTACTTCAAAGAGCGCTGACTCCTTGGAAAATTAGGACTACTGATGCTCTGTTTCAGGTGACCCAGAGGTATCACTGAGGGAAATGAACTGGCTTTGTTTTGTTTTGTTTTGTTTTCTTCAGAGAGCTCATTGTCAGAAAAAAAAAAAAAAAAAAAAAAAAAGCTGATTTTATAGTTCAGTTGATTATCCTGCTGATAATGAAGACAGGAAAGAGCTGAAGATTTCTCATGTAGGCCTGTTCCTTGTGATTAGCTTCCTAATACTCTCAGCCCAAAGCAGGTTTCTCAGAGTCTCAAAGAAATCGTAGTGCTTAATCATCTGGGACTGGGAAGGAGAACACAGCCCTCGTTGGGTGACAGGAAAGGGTAGCACAGAAACACTCAGAGGCTGGTGATAAGGTAGGAGTTATTTCATCTTGGTTTTTTTTTGCTCCTCTGAAGGAGCACAGATAAGTTCACTGCTACAAGAAGTAGGAAATGCCCTCAGGCACTGAAGATCTCAAGTGTGTGTGTGTCTCTCTGCCTCTTTCTCACACCACCAAGCTGAGTAGTTTTTTAAAAATCCTTTTCCACACAAATAACTGTACTCATCACATAGAGCCCGGAGAGGAATGAAACTGCACCAATTTCTAGGGTTAACTGCAGAGGAGGAATTTCACACACATCAGTCCAGCAGTTAGGTGTTGGAAGTCAGCAACGTGCATTTCTAATCCATGGTTCAGACAAAAAATAAAATAAAACAAAATAAAAATAAAATAAATAAAACAAAACAAAATAAAATAAAATAAAAGCAGAACACAACATTTTCCTTTCCCTCTTCTTTCTCTCCTCTCCAAAACCCTCAAGTACATACTGACATACTCAAATATTTCTAAAAGAGGCAAGCATTTTTTTGCTTACAAATAGTCCAGCAAAGCCCTTTAGAAATATGCTAATTTAAAATAAATAAATAAATAAATAAATAAATAAATAAATAAATAAATAAATAAAACACTTCGTTATTCTTTTGATGGTGAGTCAGCAAATAGGAATAAACAGATCCTCATGAGGAAGTCAGAGGTAAGCTGAGGCCATGCTCTCAGTGTTTATGTTTTCATTTTGACGGTATGTTCCCCTGCACATTTGCCCTCCTTTCAGGCTTCCTTCACCTTCCCCAGCCCAGATGGTGCTCCTGACCTATGTGATAAGGGCATTCCCACCATGTGGACCCAAGTAGGCTCACCAAGGCATGATCTCTGTGGAAGAGAAATACTTTTAATGGGAGCATCTGGCATAGTCTAGGTGTGAGTCACACATTCAGCTGCTCAACACTATGGCAGGATGGCAGAGCTTTAGGGCTTAACCTGAAGCAGATTTGTAGAGACTTGGGAGAGTTAGTCTTGGCACTTACTGTGCCTGGAGTCGTCATGCAACTCCAGGGTTAAACAAAAGCTGGTTTTGGGGATTCTGATTATGTTCTTGTATACAATCCTTTTGGAACTAATTTTATATTTTTAATTTATGATTAGATGAAAACACAGGTGTTATTTGAGGCTTTGAATTCATGAATTAAAATGAATCCCAAGAGACATATATCCATGTAAATTGAAACTAATGAAGAGGTTCCTACAAAGCCTAGCAAAGCCAAGCTATACAGCTTCATAGGTCTCTGCAATAAAAGCATTCTATAAAATTGAGTTAAATGTATTAATGCAGTAGTGTGCTACTGTATTAAGTTAACATACTGCAGCATGAAATGAACTTTATCTCTTTAGAAAAACAATTATTATTTAATGTAATACAATTTCCAGTGTGTTAGTACTGCAGAAACGAGGAACCATAGTCTAAATATGATTATAATCTCAGCAAGATAGCCTTACAGATTCCTCTTGTTTACTTCGCCTGGCATTTTTGCAGCCTTGGAATTGCTGAATGTAAACAAACCAATATGAATTTCAAACAGTCATTTTGCTAAAATCCTCTAAAACAATAATATGCTGTCCAGAGTATATGTAGATATGATTGTTCTGAATGACATTTCTAATGGTGACTTATTCTAAGAAAGCTGAGAATCAGCTGCTTTATAGTGTTTCAAATTTGCATTAAAATTCGTTTTAAGCCAATTTACATTATTTCTAATATAACTGAACATGAGGGGCACTCAGTCATTTATTTTGGGGATAATTCATGAAGTTCTGTGTCTCTAAAATGAATATTCTCTTTACCTCATTTGCAAGTTGATTTGGTTTAATATAGAAATATGACTGAGATCTAGTTTCATTTATATACTGATCTATAAATATGTTTATTTCTTGCACTCAGCTAAATGGAATGCTGAAAGGAACATGACTAGAAAACAACAAACCATTATCTGTTGCTAGTGCTCCATCAGGAAAAAATAAAATAAATAAATAAATATATATATAAATAATATATATATATATTATTTTTTATTATTTTTCTGTTACATTTTAGTTTATATCTAAGATAATAAGCCATGTTATGATGATTGCCCAGACAAAATAAAAGATTTGTTTTCTCTGAGCTGGTACCATTGTTTCAGCTGCAGATGCCATGGAGAGATGGAATATTGAACATTTTTGTCCTCTTTGAACATTACCTTTCCTTTGTGGCATATATTGCCCATTAGAAGCAAGCTTAGCAGGCTGCAGTGACCAAACAGCCAATATTTGTGACTTTTTACAACACTAACTGATACTACAGATTTTGCAGTTTATTATACCAGCTCACCAAATTTACTTTAGAGATGCATGATTAAATGCTGTTTGTCTGTTGTTGTTTTTTAAAGACTGAATAACAACTGAATAATGAAAATTTTGTCTTTAAATGAGATAAATGTGATAAAAGGCCAAGATGAGGTAAGTATTTTGTTCAAGGGACAGTAATATATTATCATCCTCACTGAATTAGCCATCTACTTTAACAATCTTCTTGATACCATCTCTGATATGGCCTTTACTCTTACTTATTTATATTCACAATAGCTCTACAAAAAACAAAAACAAAAACAAAAACAAAAGTGTTACTCACACTTTAGAACTACGAGTAGTTAGCAGAGGTGTCTAAGTCACTAGCTTAGGTAAGTCAGGAACCCTAGAGACAATTTATACCTTGCCCACATAAAAGCTGAGATGATCAAATCATCTTAAGCAAATATTTCTGTGCTTTTTTCCTCTTTGATATGCTCCTCCATGATGTAGAAGATCGGGGAAAAAACACATGTAGTGTGTTGTAATGTGATGTAAGAGCTATTTGACTGCTGCTGATATTGTCAAAGCTCAGTCTGACAGGTCAGAAGTGGAAATTAGCTTGAGCAGCACAGCCTTATGTAGTAGAGGTCATTTAGATAGGCTTGCAGAAATTTTTAAGAAAGAAATTAAGTGCTCCATGAGGAGACCATGTGAGCACTCCCTCACTATGATGAAGGTAGCCTGTTGTAGGGACATCATTTCCTTTAACAGGGAAGCTTGGCCATTTAGGGCTCACTTAGCCTGCAGTCAGCTGCACCTGTTCAATTATAAGACCTACTGGGAAAGAAACCAGCAATCATAAAAATCAGTAAGCGGCTCAGTTCTGGCTGACATGGGCAGAGGAGGAGATAGGATCATACAACAAGCCTGAAGCAGGGGGATTAATGAGAAGATGGGGGGAGCGTATGTTTCTTCAATTTCCTTACCTGTGGTAGGCAGAACTTTTTGTTTTGATGTTTGCTTAGGTTTTATGCTAGAGAATAAATTTTATCCTGAAAAAGAATAGAGCCTTTCCTGCTCTTGGGAAGGCTATGCAGGTCATCTTTAATGCAATCCTCCACTGACAGTATGATTCAGCTGATATCACATTAATGCCTCAAGTACTTGCTTTCAAGAAGGATAAAAGGTGATGTATTTGTGTGTCTGTTTTCCTCTCTGTTTTTGTTTTTGTTTTTTAACATGCACGTTACTCCTTGTAATATGTCATGGAAGCACGTGCTATCCTGAATATTGTTTTTTCATGCCACATATAGCATAATGAACGTGTCAAACTCTCTGTATTAAAAGTGCTGTGGGTTCTGGAGTAACATGAAGTTGCTGTGCATTGACTTCTCTGTCATCCGCATAGGAGAGTGAGATTTTAACTTTCTCAGAGAGATCCCTGGGAATCTTGAGCATTTGTATGATATAAGACAATGCTTACCTTTTTGTATCTTCCTTTTTCCAAAACTCACTTTGAGTTGTATAAAAAACGGGTGATTTCTACAGGCTTTCAAATACATTGCTGCTCAATGGCTTCAACATGTGCTTGTTAAAATATTAAGAAAATACCAAGGGCATTTCCGAAACCATTTTAATTCCAAGCTATTGCTCATCTCCACTTTATTTTTTAAAATATCATTATAAATTAGTTTAATTCTAGAGAGCAGAAAAACCTGCTGCTTGAGAAGCAATTAGCACTTAATAGCATGCAGAATTGGATATTATTTTGCTTAGTGTGCTGAGTTATAAAATAAACAATAACAATGTGATATTTAAATTCCTTGAGTGCATTGACAAAAATATATTTAGTCAATGGGGCTACCAGCAAAAAACACTTTTTGAAGAGCAGGCCCTCCTGCTTATCACTGTGTATTTATTTATTTAGTTATTTATTTTGTCAATTTGTCTTTTGTAGGATAGTAACTATACTGCACTAATTTGAGAAAGACAGATACCTCAGTCATCTTAGTCTTGAACAACTATATTTTTTTGATAAATCAAAAAAGTAAGTTCATACTACTTTCCAGGCAGACAGAAACACTGGCAAGAGGCAAGCATACAATGAAGATAGAAAGCTGTCACATGTTTTTCAAAGTTTATTAAACATGAAAATTACAAGACCAACTGCTGGTAAAGACTTTATTTTATCAAGTGAAGAAGTGGAATCACTATATCTTCTAGCTATACCTTTATAAACTTGGGGTTCACACTTTTCTCACTCTGTTTAAATATCGTTCCTACAAACATCTACACATGTGAATATATTGATCTCACATAAGAAGCACATGGGTAGATTGAAAGGTTGTAAAAAGCTAGGATGATAAAGTTATCTAATTTCCTGCATAAGAATGGTGGTGAAACTTCCCTAAATTAACTCTTGCTTGTATTTTTAGGAAAATATAGTGCTTTATTTTTGAATTGCCAGTGATTGTTTTTGGGCCTATGTCTTGTTCTGTGTCATTAAGTGGAAAGTAACAATAATTCACAATTATTGCGAAAACCTGGAATTTTGAGGTAATTTCAAGAGATGTCTCAACATTTGAAGGATTACCTTTAAGGCATATTCATCAATCCTCCTATTAATAAATGGGAAACTGTTTGATGGAAAAAGGCAAAATAAAATCTTTAAAATAAAACCAATGGATTTTTTATACTTACAAATATATTTTCACTTTGAGACCAAAGTTCACTTCTATCTTACTGACTATTTATCAATCAAATTTCCCCACTGTGAAGCTCTACTGAGTTACTTTAGGGATGCCTTTAGTCTGTTATCTATGTAACAAAAAAGCAACATTGATTTCACCCTCATATAACCCAAAAGTGAATGAATGGTGTTTTCTTTATTTTTCAGAAATTCTCATTCCTCTTAAAGCAAGATCAGACAAAACATGGAAAAATCCCAAACCACCCATTTTCTATAAAAGGCCTAATGAAATAATAACTACAGAGAAGGTCTGTTAAATAAATACTGTAATCATTTTCATATGGGCATATGGGCACTATATGGGCATATGCATATGGGCACTTACTATTTCTCCTAGCTGAAATTTTCTTAGCCATCTGTCCAGAGGTAAAGCATCTTTAAGATTTTGCAAGATCATGGTAAGCTTTATGTTCTGATACACTTTGTGGTTCATCAGCTCTGTGTTTGGGACTACTGAATACATTATACTTAAAAACAAGCTCTCCTATTTCTGCAAAGATAGTGATTTTGTTCCATTCTCCAGTCTCAAGTGTATAAAGGCTGTGACAACTTGAAATCACTGATCATTGGCTTTAGTACAAAGCCACAGACTATATGAAAGAATGCCCAGTGTAAGACCAAAACTAACTGCTCAGTATCTATGACAGAAAGGTTGCAAACAGAAAAGAAAAGCCCTATATTGTTGACAATCTTCAGTAGAGCAAGAAAATGAAGAGCACAGGCATGAAGATGAAAGCTTTTGGCAGCTCTGTATGGAAAACTGCACCAAGGAGAAGAGAACAAGCAGAGACCTGCTGGTGATGCTGACACAGCGTTGGAGGCATTCTCCTCTGAAGTGAGAGTACAGAAAAAAGTTTAATACTGTACCATAATCTTGTGGTGTACAGTCCTGATATGTGGTTTGGATCTGCTCAACAAAATAGGTATAAATGATAGTTTTTTGCTGCTGTTTCAATGTCTTTTGAGCACAGAAGGCTTGGAGGAAAGAAAATATTCTTCTCAGGAAAACTCTGTGCAAAGTTTCAACCTTAATTTGGAAGAGCTCAGGCAACCTTAGTATCTATAGATTTCCCCAGAGAAATATTTGTAACGTGTTTGCAGTCCTGTAAGGATCCTGTTTGTTTTAAAAGGTGAAACAAGAGATTTAGTGAGTGGAAAATCAACAGGGAAATAAAAGGAAGTGTTTTGGAGAATCTGAATGGTTTTGAGTAACACATATTTTTACACAGTTTGCTCATTTAACCAAGAGTAACTCAATGTACTTTAATTTTATAGCAAAAAAAAAAAAAAAAAAAAAAAAAGGTGAAATTACAAATACTATGATTAAACCACTGTAAATTATTTCAAACCAGTTAAGTGTTAAATAACATAATTAGAAAACTGAAATAAAAATATATTGAAGCCAGTTGGCTGAAACATTATCATCACTTCATAATTCTGAACAGAAAGTTGAAGGAGGTGGTTTCCAAAATAATGATAAATAATATTTATTTTTTATCAGTCTTTAGATTATATAAATAAATCCATTTTACTTTACATTTGCAATGGAATAATTACATGCATTTGCTCAGCAGTAAATCTGAGTAAAATACTCTCAAGGGGTAGTTTATGAAGTTAGGGTTCCTCATTCATTTGCAGTCCTGTAAACATGCTCTTAGGCACCTCAGTATGTAGAGGTTTACAAATGCCCAATATGCATTCATTTCAGAAAGGAGTTTAAATATAGTTCCCTCCAACATGCTTGAAGGAAAGAAATCAGGGTTTCATTGTGTACAGATTCAGTTCATGATGAATGAAATGAGATAATGGATCAACAATGGCTTCTAATGTTTATCACTTTACATTAATGGATGCTTGTGGGTAAATAAATAAACAAATAAATAAATGTACTCCTATATAACATTTCCACCGTTCCCTAATCTAGGACATTAAAATCCAGTTTTGTGATGATTGTTATAAAAAAAATAATAAAAAAAACTTCTCCTTTTAAGGGATAATATTCTATTTTATTTAACCTTCCTACACATCTGTTTGTAGTTTTAATATACAGGGAGAAAAAAAGATCAGATAGATAACACGAAATGGACGAAAGATTATCAGTGGTCAGGAGAATGGATAGAAAGCAGAAGAATAGAATATATAGGTGAGTAATTAGCTGAAACAGACAGTTCAAGATTATTCCAGCTAAGGAAATTAGTTTCTGGTCAGTAAAAAGTAATTGAAATGCTATATATTTATGCCAGCAGCCTTAGTGGCAAAATAGAGGAATAAGAACAAGAACTATTGGTTCAAGACCTGAGAAATATTCTTCATTTAACAGAAGCATCTTAGAAGAGCAGCTGTGGCAGGAGCACAGGTATAAAAAGATATGCATCGTTCGGCACAGACAGAAATAAAGACATAAAGTGATTGTACCTTAAGGATACGAAAACTTCAGGAAATAAGAGACGAGATGCATAAAGCAGATTTTTTTGGAGTCAAAATCATTTGGGGAAGAATAATAAAAGATGAATTACAAGTAGGATACTGAGGGGTTTGGGGTCTGGTGTAGGTAAGAACAGACAACTTTGTGAAGTTGCTAGAGAAATACTATCAACAGTTATATTCATAGGATCAGCTATCCTGGAGATGGCAGCTGACAGATTTCTTCATCAAAAATATGAAAAGGAGGCAATGCTATTTTAAACTTTTGGTAAGTACTAAACATATATCTGGTGCTAACAATAATCAAAGTTGTAAGACTGTAAACTAAGGGATAAATAAATAGGGGTAACTACAGTACTTAATTTTAAAATAGTAAACTTAGAGAAAAAAAAAATGGAAAAAGTTGGGGAATATCAAGCAAACTTACACTGCTGAGGGACATAAATATATCAGAAGCCAAGAATGTATTTCAGTTGAAGATACTACAGATACATAGGACCTACATCTCAGAAAGAAAAATAAAACAAAACAAAAGCAAACAAACAAAACAAACAAACAACAACAACAGGGAATCATTGGAGATAAAAAAGTCTACACCAACCAGCATGAACACCTTGAAACAGATATTCAAGCTATTTATAGCATCTAAAAGGACAAACAAAAAGAAAAAATGATCAGCAAAAAAACCCTGTCAAACTATAGGGAAGAGTAGGGAAATATTAAAACAAACAAAACTTGTTCTTGCAAAGAGAAGATAAAGGTGACCAAACAGCAAACATGTGATAGGAGAGCTAGTGCTTGGTCTCCAAATTAAATTAATATTTAGCCTTACAGTTCAAAGTTACAAAGATACTAATATTGACCATGAGATCAAAAGCAGAATAGCCCCATGAATGACAATGGGGATGGAGTTACCTCCACAAAATACATGCTGGTCAAGAAGACTTGATAATGCTAGCACAGAAAAGTAAGTACAAGATCATACAGGTCCTTTCCCTCCCCTCCCCTCCCCTTCCCATCTGATTTATGACTAGTCTGAGGGTAATCACAGCCACAGAGAGCAGAAAATGTACAGAAAACCCATATTAACAAAGAGGCCCTGGGGATCTCCCATTATGCATCTCTTCACAAGGATTTCTTCATCAGAAAAATAGAGTACAAAGGAGGCAATGCTATTTTAAACGTTTGGTAAGTACTTAACATATATCTGAGATATATATATATATATGATATATATATATATGGATATATATACAACATATATCTTCGCACACACACACATACAAAAAAACAACAACAAAAAAAGCCTTGTTTAAAAGCAAAATACAACCTGGATACAAAAGAACTGGATACAATGCAGCATAGTTTTTACATATGAATCATGCCACGCAAATTTAATATTTTTCTTTGATTTTTCCATTAGGAAACTCAACCTATGGGAAATAATTGATGATAGTAAGAGAGAATAGAGAAATTGGAAGATGGGTAAAGAACTCACAAAACCTATTACACACAGAAGTGTGCATTTATTGGTTTAAAAAAAAAGAATTTTAGTGGAGTTTCTATGAGGTAAATTTATGACTTAAAGTTTTACAATATCTTCATTAGAGAGCTTAGCACAAAAATGACAGGGTACGGATGAAATCAACTGATATTGCAAAATCAGTAAATGTACTTGGCATGAAGAAGGAAAGATCTCTGCTAGGGGAACAGGAAGCCAAGACTAGAAGACACAAATTTTGGAAGTAGACATAGTTATCTGTAAAATGCATTAGCTAGTTAACACTTTCTTAACAAGAATGCCCAGACTTCAAAGGAAATCCCAAATTAATACTGAAGATAAGATGAATCTTGGGGCTGAATTGACTGAATGGTGCCTATCTCAATTCAATATGAGTCTTTTCCATATTATTATGAGGTAGCCATTTCCATGTTATTACGAGGTAGCCACTTCCATCGCTACTTCAGCTTGCTTTTTGCTGGCTTCATTGCAAATTCCCTCCATGCTAACTTAGTCTGGAGGAGATGGTCCACCCATGAGTTTGGTATTGCTAAATGGAGATGAACAGACTCTTACGTACTCTTGACAATAAGAAAATGGTCCTAACTATGTTTGACCTTGATCTTTCTTTGACCTTGTTCAGAGTTCACAACTTATTCATTATTTCCTACAAGGACAACATTGGATTAGAAACCATGCATAAACCAAGTTTAAAATAGGAATAATTAATGCTCATTCTCATGAAAACATCTCTTTCCACTGATACACAGCAGACAGAGAAATGCATTCATCTTTGAAACTATGCATGTCAGTCCTCACATAACCCTAAGAAACCTTTTAGTCTGGGAGCACAAAGTGCGTGTGGCTGTTGCATTCTTTCTGCCAACCCTCCTGCTGCTTCCACTTAAGTAGAAAAGTTTTAACAGTTATTCTGTACTATGAAATTTACATTGGTTTTGCTACATAACCTTTTCCTAGCTGGCAATAGTCTGATTGCTGTATTTGAGTAGACAGTGGAATAGTCTTACCTAAACAAATCATGCATAGAGACAGGGTTCAAGGAAGTTTTGGGTTTATTCATCAGAAGTAAGGTTCAGCAAAAATTAGTTCTGCTCTCCTTAGTCAGATCCAGTCCTTTCCCGTATTGAAATGGAAGAGGAAGAGGCTGTAAACAAGGGAGAATCATGCTAGCAGACCAGACACTTTTCATGCAGACTTCATTCATTAACTGTAACATCCAGGCTTTTATTTCTTTAATTTTCTCTCAATAATATTTGAGGCTTGTTTTTGTGTTTTATGCAAACAAAACAGAGCTATAAATCTGGAGAGTTTTTTACATTAATATGTTATAGACTGGGACGAATTAGAAAAACAGCCATGAATTACACGCTAAGTAAAAAGATAGTTTTTCCCAAATTAATTGGAACCGCACAAAAAAAGTGGGGCAGTGAAAGAGCTACTCCAGTTTTACCCTCCAGTGTAATAAAACTGTAAGTAGAACTTTCATCAAATCAAACAAACTTTAAAACAAGGAATTTGATCTTCATGGAAACCTTCATGATCTTTATGTCTTTTAATTTCCCTGTGAAACCAGGCATTATTTCCAAAGGTTGAGCAGTGTCCTGGTCTCCAGGAAACTTCTGAAACTGTGTATTCTAAAATGTGTATTTATGTAAATTCAAGTTAAAAATAACAATGAGAAAGATGATCGGTACCAAATTCAAGTGAATCTGGGATATTGCATCAGTTTTTGTGTTTCTACTTTATAAGAACTTTGGTTCCCCATCCTGGTCTTTTACCTTCATTTCTAGCCCAGGTACTACTTATATCAGAGTTCACGGAAAATATAGTCATGAAAGATTTAATAATAAGAAAGTTTCTGTTTTTCAGCACTGCCTCCCAATAGTAATCTAAGAGCTGCAGAAAATGGATTCTAAAAAATAAATAAATAAAACCAAGACACTTCTTCCAAGCTCTAGGAGTCAAGCCAGTATAGTGAAACAATCCCATAACTGAATATTCCCTCTGTACAAATTAACTATAAACAGCAACTCCTTGTTTCCTTATACAACAGCCAATAAAGCAAGCCACAAAACCTGACTGTCTTTCATTTCTTTTCATACATGGTAGTATGAAACTGATATCAAGTGCACTGTTTTGAAAAGTACTTCACAAAAATTAAAAAATTTTGTGATCCTCCAGGTGCAGAGAGGTTAACATAGAATCTGTCATGGAGTTATGAAGGCAAGGTGGTAGTAGTCACTATTTCCACCTTATCACCTTGCCTAAAGGGCAGAAGTAGTTGGATGAGGCTGGAAAATTTCTGGCTGTTTTAAGTGGTTTGGGTTGTTGTTTTTTTTTGAAATACTTTGTTTTATAAATCAATAAAAGAAAGCCCTGAGGACCGTGACTGAAACTCTGGTGCTGGTGAAAACATTATTCGTCTTCATTGACTGGTTGTTCAGCCCACTGGCATACAATCCTACATGGAAAGTGATAGCCATGACTAACAGGAAGGGATGATAATTTGTCTAAAGGCTATATCTATTGGGTCAACATAATTTTATTGCAGGTAAAAGGAGTTCTGTAATAGACTAATATAAAATGGAGATCTAGCTCTGAAAGATTACTTACAAATGGCATAAAGTTACTTTAGGTTCTAAAGCTACATCAGAGATACTGTAAACATGTCTCTTATTATTAGAAGGGGAAACTTAATCATGTGTATCAAGTCAGAACAAAGTCTTTATACTACTTTCTATAGTTTATAAATCCCACTGTTAAAAAATATTAACTTATAATTATTTTTAAAAAGTAGATAAGGTTATAACCTTAATATGTTTGCCTCAAGGAAGGAATCAATTCGCTGCTCAACAAACAAACAAAAAAACACCAAACTTATCAATGTTAAGAATGAAGCTAACAAGGAGTAGCTCTTACACCTGTCAGTACATGAAAGAAAATGTGGTTTACTTTCGTGAACACGGACATGCACTCTTACACATACAACTGCCACATATGTTCAGTCACTTTATTTGTTTTCCTTTTCATCACTCTTACTTAAACTTATTTTCACAGCATGTGAAAATAAGCGTTAGGAGAGCAGACTTTCAGGGCCCAAACACTCCCCACGACATCTAGTAAAAGAAAGTCTGTAGGTATTGGTGACTCATTCGTGCCTATGTTTCTGAAAATATTCACCTTAGATTTCAGCCTCTTCAGAACAGAAACTTTTCTTTCTTAGTGTTGTCAGAAAGCACCTGACACCATTATATATACCACTATATAATATACTATATACTACTATAAAAACATTCATATACAGTTCTTTCATGAATGTTAATTATTTCCTTCTTTCTGACCTGAAAAATCCTTCTAACTCCTCACACTTGTATTTTGAGTATCTGTCATCTTGCATCTTTTGATTTTTATCTGACAAAGCTAAATGTGCTTTGTTCCTGACATCTTTCTTTTAGCATCTTCTTGTAGTCTTTTATGTTTCTCTATGTGTTCTTTTAGATGTGTCAATATTAGTGATCACAGAGAAAGGGAAGACTTCAGGATGATCTAATAGGTAACTCTAAATTAGGAATTGGTTTGACAAAGTAATGCAAGCAAACCTGCTCTGTCTGGTACATTGTGCCCAGTGAGGCAAATGGAAGAAATCATCTTAAGAGACAGCTAGACATTTTTATGGTGAGAGAAAATTGGAGGGGACGGTGACATATCAGAGGGTAAGCTAAGCTTAAAAGGAACTGACTTGGGATGAGTTGACTTTCCTTGTATAAGTAATTCTTCTACTTCTATGACACCTCTTACTTCAGCAGCTGTTAGTGCTCTATTTTATACTGAGGTAAAAAGTTGGCTAATAAAATCAAATTTGATTTTTTTTTTTTAAAGTAACACAGAGTTGCTTCAGGAGTTCAGGGCAGGTTAAATGTGACATATCTGAGATTTAATATTTGAAGAACTAGCTTTGCTAGCCAGAGACACTGCAGATTTAATGTGCTTGATAAATCACTGTCATTGCTACAATGGGACTGACATAGCAGGTATAGTAATAGAAGCCCAAAGGAAACACAACATGTTGAAGATGAATGATATCAAACAATACCTTTAATGGAAAACAACTTGGACAGAAATGCCCTTAGCTGCTACGGTTCTTTATCACAACATCTTCTAAAATCATTGCATTGCTTCAACAGTAATTCTGAAATTGATGTGTAGGTGTATGAAAATACTGTGAGAATCCTGAAATATACCTGATATATCAGGTATATATAATATACATTATTGAATGTAACTTTATTTGCCCAAACCTGGCACAAAGTAAAACATGAAAATAAAGTGGTAAAAGTTTGTTGAGTTCTAAGCCCTATACACATTGGGATATTTCCACTATATCCTTCAAATGTTAAGCAAAATATCATAGAATACAAACAAGAAATAGCTAGAATGTTATGATACAGACTAAATATTGAGTTTTCTGAAGCAGTTTCTCAGTGAACTCTGTGACTGCATTGGTACAAGAACAAAGTTTAGCCACAAACAAAAAGCAAGAGAATGAGAGAGAATTTAGGGAAGTATTTACACCACTTTAAACAACTAAATAAATTGTTTCTAAATTGCAAATTAGATTCTAAAAATAAAATCTTATAACGCTGTTATTGATTCTTCTGGTATGATATGAGAAGCCACCTTAAATAAGCAAGTTATAAGTAACAATCATTTAACATGTCATGGACAGAAATGTAGTAAAAATATCCAATTAAAAGTGTATCTTGTGAAGTGTAGTCTGCATTTCACTATTTTTTTTTCTGATATACTTTGTACAATTGTTTTGAAAAACAATCTTTAATACTCAGCAAGTTTGCCTCAAGATGTGCTACGTGTACCTGTCCTTGATTATTTGGTTATCTTTAGGAGTTAGAAATGTTTTTAGGAGAGTGCCTTACTGATATTTCTGCTCCTGGGCTACACTGACATTATTCCAGATATAAATATGAGTAATAAACTGGTAGGATTCCAGCAGCATTCAACATATTGGTCTACCTTTACTAAAATATTTTTGAGTTAAATACGGGCCACTTGTGGAAGTTGTGAAAAGTAGGGCTCTAAGTGGTTATGATAGGTTGACTCTAGCCAGCACCTAAGAATCCATCCAGGCTCTCAATAACTTGCTGTCCTAGCAAGGCAGAAGGAAGAAATGGAACACCAAATGCAAGATAAACTCATTGGCTGAGATAAAATAAAAATAAAAATAAAAATAAAAATAATAATAATAATAATAATAATAAAAAAAACAAACAAAAACAAAACAAAACAAAACAAACAAACAAACAAAAAAACACTTTAACAATTGAAGGAAATACACACATACTCCTCCCACAGACTGATGCCCAGTCTGAATGGGTACCATGGAAAGACCAGCCAAACACTTTTTACTATGAGCCTATGAGCACAGGACACCCTGTCTTATATAGCACAGGACATCACTTTGTTCAGTTTGGCTCAGATGTCCTGTGTGTGTCCCCTCCTAACCTCTTGCTCATGCCCAGCCTATATTTTGTGGGTGAGAGGGGACAGTGAAAAACTGATAGCTATGACACTGTGCAAGCAGTGTTCAGCAATAGCTAAAATACTGGTGTGTTAGCAACACTGCTTTAGTCACAAATCCAAATCACAGTAGCACAGAGACTTCTGTGAAAAAAAAGTTTACTTGATCGCAGTCAGACCAAGTACAGTGAAGCATTATGGACTAAATCTTAATTTTAATCTTCAACACTGCCTGCCAGGGAATTATCTGTCGCAGGGTATGATCCTGTTGTCGTTCAAATAAGTGCAAATAGACATGAGGTCATAGTAAAAGCAGAACTAGATATTCTGTTGTCTTGTGGAACATCTAGCTACATCAGCTATTCAAGTTGGACATGATTAATTGCCTTTGAAGCCAAACAAAATATGAATCACAGAATCACAGAATTTCTAGGTTGGAAGTGACCTCAAGATCATCGAGTCCAGCCTCTGACCTAACACTAACAAGTCCTCCACTAAACCATATCACTAAGTTCAACATCTAAATGTCTTTTAAAGACCTCCAGGGATGGTGACTCCACCACTTCCCTGGGCAGCCTGTTCCAATGCCTAACAACCCTTTTGGTAAAGAAGTTCTTCCTAACATCCAACCTAAACCTCCCCTGGCACAACTGTAGCCCATTTCCCCTCGTCCTGTCACCAGGAGAATAGACCAGCCCCCACCTCGCTACAGCCTCCTTTAAGGCCCCTGAGCCTCCTTTTCTCCAGGCTGAATAAGCCCAGCTCCCTCAGCCGCTCCTTGTAAGACTTGTTCTCCAGACCCCTCACCAGCTTGGTCACCCTTCTCTGAACTCGCTCAAGCACCTCGATGTCCTTCCTATAGCGAGGGGCCCAAAACTGAACACAGTACTCGAGGAGACAAACAGACAAAAAAACAGCAAACCAAAAAAATTGCCCTAGATATATTAAATAGCAATATTTAATTTTAAATACAGCCCATATTCTATTTCTTAACTAAGACAACATACACAAAAGTTAATAAAAAAAAATATATTTAATTCATTATGTCAGACATCATAAACTCTGTAGACAGAAACAGAGTTTGGGTTTGGATCTAACAGTCAATAATATTTAGCAGATTAAAAATTGACCATATAATTTTGCATTGCTATGTAAGTGTTTAAACAGCTCTCTGAGTGTTTTAGATTTATGACCACTGAAAAACAGAGGAGTGATAAATCCTGCATCAGCTGCATAACTGCAGTAAGTAATGCTAAACTGGGAAATGGCTTCACCCAACAGAAATGTAAACAAAAAAATTAATTGGTCCAAGGGGATTCTTTATGTCATTAAATATGCAATAGAGTTTGTACACAGCAAACTTCTGCACAAAACTGATAATAAGATTGAATCCACAGCAGAATTGCCTGCCCCAGTGCTAGGTACATATGTAACCCATCTGTTTGTGTTGTCTCAACTGATGCATTGGATTACTCACTTTCAATATTTGTTACCAAAATTACATAGGACAGCTGAACTTCATAGATGGTTGTATCAATGCTCATGAGTTGACAGCATCAATGTCTGCCTCAAAATTCACAAAGCTGATAAGCACAGACAAATAGAAGTAATTATTTTTGCACAGTCATCTGCCATATTTTATGTAATTAAATTTTGTAACAGTATTTGAACACCATACTCTTTGCAAGATGTTATTATATTTTATGTATGCAGCTAGAATCATTGGCACTGTGAGTTGGCACTTGTCAAGAAAGCTATGTTCTTAGTAATAACATTCTTTTCTTTGGGGCTGAATTTTTCTCTCATTTTGAGACAGTTGTAGAACAGAAGATTAAAAGGAGAATAAAGATCCTGAACCATGAATATAATGTAGCTTACAAATTTTTTTTTTACTATCTTATTTTCCCTATCCAAAATAAATGTCAGTTAGCAGGAACAGTGATCTCCTGTGAAACTCATCATGGTGGTTTCACACTGATAGGCAGCTGAACTCCACCATGCCACTCTCTCACTCTCCCTTCTCAGAAGAACAGGGGGAGAATATGTGATGAAAAAAAAGGTTAATGGTTTGAGATATGTACAGGGAGATAACTTACCAGTTACCATCATGGGCAAAACACACTCAGCATAGAGAGATTAATACAATTTATTGCCTAACAATAGCAGACTAGAACAGTAAGAAACTAAAAGCAAATTAAAAACACCTTCCCCCTATCCTCCCTCTTCTACCTCCTCCCCACACAACAGAAATGCTGGTGATGTTCCTCATAGCATAATAAGAAAGTCAGTTGTTACTTGAAATACATAGGAGCATACTAGCTCTTTCAGTTTAATTTGGAATTGTGTATTGGCAATTATAACTGCTCCTGTGATCTGGATAAAAATGAAATGAATATTACAATGGCTTCATGTTCACTCCAGATTTCTTTACAAGCAGTATTCTCACTAGTGTTGTATAACGATGCTGTAGTAATGAACAATATTAGTTTCTTAAAAGAAAAAGTAAATACAGGCAGTTCTAGAAATATATTAGAAATTAAAGTAAGAAAGATGGTTTACATAAACTAGAAAGTGATATTTCTGCAGATACATTCTTATTCTTCTCTTTTTACTCTTAAAGCTACCCCTTGATGGGGCAAGCTGGTGAGAGTCCAAATGGACCAGACTGACCCCTGAGAAGTACCTCAAAAGTCCAAAAGACTTTGGTCCTGCTGATCTGCAGTGTTGTGGACCCATCTTGGGTCTCAGGCTGTGCCCACTCCCAGCGTGCATCCATGAACACAAAGAGGTCTGAACCCAGGGGAAGCAGTGAGCAAAGGGCACTTTTTTCTGGCCAGACAAAAGACACTGCTTATGTGAAAGGCAGGAATCCCTGTAATCACTTCACAGCAGAGTGGAAACCACACTCTTGCAAAGGCAGGATATGGTTTTCAGGAAAGGTGGTCTTTTCTTGGCTCCTGTCAAGCTCAGTGAGAACCAAGAGACCTTGACTATTGAGGTGACAAGCTCTTACTGCTATAAAAGCAGGTGCATTATGGGCAGGTCCTTCTGAACTTGGACATAAACACTTTGAGAGCTGGAACTAATTTATGAAAACATTTTTTGACTGAATCAGACCACAAAATGAAGCAGCAAATAAGTGCCAGGCAGAACACTTGGGCACATCTGAGCAAAGACCTAGATCCCAAGCAGCCCATAGGATATGAAGACAAGGATCGGCTGTGCACTGTAGAGTGTTATAGCAGTACTAGAAACTTAGCTGAATCAAATAAGAATTAGCCACCTTTTCCTGCTTGGGTCACATACTGCCACAACAATTAGTGCACATTATTTTGAGAAATTATATTTCTAATAGTATAGGGTTGATTTGTATATATATTTTTTTTCCTCTATTTCTCTTTTCCTATCCTTTTCTCTAGCAGTAAATTACCTGCTGCTTTTGTCTAGTCTGGCTCGTTATTTGATTACTTATTCCTCTCAAACCTAATAGAGTGAATAATCTGTCTTAACCATAGACACTAGTGTGGAGGTCTCTGCTCACCATCTCCCGTCAGCTTTCAACTACATTGCATCTTTTAAATGCCATTTACCTATACAGGAACTGGTAAGTTATTACTTTAAACACATTTATCCTACCCTGTCTTTCTACTCTGACAGAAAGCTCAGCTTTCCAAGTTGGTTTGGCAATTTGACTGTCCTCAAAGGTGGAAAGTCCTTCCTTACTTATATCTCCACCTTGTTTCTCACCAGATGTCTCCCTCCATCTTGCCCCCTGTATTGAAACAAAATGACAATGTAAAATGAAAATCATCAGAGCATTTAGTACTTGTTACATTTGCCAAACAAAACCAACATTTAGTTCTGATAGCTGTTAGGTCAGAAAGGTGTTAGAACTGAGGTTTGGAAGCTTTTGACCTAAAAACTATACAACTAACCAAACATTGATACTGGTTCAGTTTACTTACTATTTCAAGTCATTTTGATACCTGAGATACCATTAAAACCAGTATCTCTCAGCTCTCTTTTGTCTTAGGCCAACACATTTACTTGTAAAAGAATAATGTTCTGTCTTTGGTTTAAATTTGGAATGACATATACAACACAGTTTATAAAAAAGCATAAAATATTTCTGTTTATTTAATGTCATTGTTGTCTGCCTGTATCCAGACTTGAGCTATAGATGGGTTTCATTCCTACTTGCTCTAAGTAGTAGAAGCTATCTCTGACACCAAGAACCAGAACTCTAGATTGTTGAAATTCAACTGGAAGTCTTTATAAGAACCATTACCAACACTTTTACCAGACGTATTTTCAAACTGAAAAGCATATATTTTATTTTTTTTTGGAAGATGATTATTTTTAACATCTGCAGGCTTTATTAAAGAAGAAAAACAGACAAGCAGTTCTGTACTCTTTGCTTTCTTTAATGTGATCTTCTGTGTCACCTCTACAAAGCAGCTTACTTCAGTGAGGAATATATAGCTTTATGTGACACAAGTCAGTAAGCATGAAAATATTCCAATATGAATAATATTTGTTAAACTGACTCTCTCATTTACTGTATATTCATATTATTTATGTTCTTCTACTTATATGAAAGTTTATATAAATATATTTTTAGAGAAGTAAAAATATATTAAAAAAATCTTACCTCTCCCTCCTGTACCAGATGAAATATGAATCGTATTTCCGCATGTGTGAGAGAACAAAGACTGACTGTCCCCTCTAGGCATTTGGTAAGATAAGAAATAACCTTCAGGCAATATTGTGACTTTTGCAACTATTGCTGTTTTGGAGATGTAGGGTAACGAAGTCCATTCCTTCCATTTTAGCTGCCAGCGGCATTCAGCCCACAGAGGAAAGAGCTTATGTTTCACATTTTCTGCCTTTCATGGATAATACTAGAACTACAAAATCTTTGGCGTATTAAAGGAGATTTCATACAAATCCCTGTAGTCTCGCAGTTTTAAACATTTTAAAATGGGAAAGAAATATTACTTAATAACTTAAATGCTGAGACATAAAGTTATTTCCAAAATTGTTGCAGGATGTAGGATGCACCATCCTGAAATTCCACCACACAGACTGGGAAAGTGGGGTGGACCCAGTAGTACAATGAACTTTAGAGTTTTAAAACTCCCCTTAAAATAAGAAAGAAAGACCAAGTGGCTCATATGTGAGAAAAAATATTAAAAATTTTTGTTTTATTAGAGAAGTATTTCAAGGTTAGATCCCACAGGACTTTGAAAGACAATCCCTGCTGTAGGGCAAGTTAGAATCCTGGAATGTGACCAAATCTAGCAGTGAATATAGTGTACATGGAAATTAAAATAGCTGATATATATATATATATATATATATATATATATATATATATATATATATAATCATTATTGCTGTTACATGTATCTCAAAGATGATGAGTTGGATCTTTTGAAATATTGAAGAAAATGGTGACTGAAATAAAAACCTGTAAGTAAGATTTATTCCTATTCTGTTGCAAAAGTGTTCAAGTTGTTTAGCATTTTCAGATAAACTGAAGATCTTGGGGGAGTTTGTAGATAATTATTATTTCCAGGGTTAAAAAACATGTAATAAAATCATGGGTGGAACATAACATCAGCCATTACGAGCTCCCTAGAAAAACTGTCTATGGATTTCTGAGACTATGTCATGTGTTGCTGAAAATGAAGAGGCATTGCATTCCTTCTCTGCATCACTACAAACACAAACAATTCAGTGGGAAGCAAGCACAGTGTCTTCAGAGAACGTGTAATAAAAGAGCATAACTCTATCTGCAGTGCTTATTAGTCACTTGCCACTGGTTTCCTGCTTGAGAATCACAACACTCTATAGTTCAGGTGTAGCCTGCTAAATGCATTTCTCTTTTACTCATTCTTCCAAGACTTAAAATAATCCCAAATGAGCTGAAGTGGGTCAATACATTCCCAAATAATCACTGAAGCAGGAAATGTAATCTCATGGAATCCTGATTGTCTGCTCAAGAGACTCCTAAAAAGAGTAGATGTTATGCATACGTATTTAGGCTCAAAGACACTGAGACAAATGAAATTTGCTTGCATCTCAGTCAGCAGGATTTTATCTTTCTTTTTTTTTTTTTTATTATGGTGTTTAGATATGACAATAACAGACACAGATAATCACCAAAACAAATATTACATTATACTCGTACAATGTTATTGCCAAGACAAAAAGTTCTAACATTAGATAGTTAAGTCACAACTGAATGAAGTTCACAGAATCACAGAATCACAGAATTTTCTAGGTTGGAAGAGACCTCAAGGTCATCGAGTCCAACCTCTGACCTAACGCTAACAGTCCCCACTAAACCATTTCCCTAAACCATTTCATCTAAACGTCTTTTGAAGACTTCCAGGGATGGTGACTCCACCACTTCCCTGGGCAGCCTGTTCCAATGCCTAACAACCCTTTCAGTGAAGAAGTTCTTCCTAACATCTAACCTAAAACTCCCCTGGCTCAACTTAAGCCCATTCCCCCTCGTCCTGTCACCAGGCACGTGGGAGAACAGGCCAACCCCCACCTCGCTACAGCCTCCCTTGAGGTACCTATAAAGAGCGATAAGGTCACCCCTGAGCCTCCTCTTCTCCAGGCTGAACAAGCCCAGCTCCCTCAGCCGCTCCTCGTAGGACTTGTTCTCCAGGCCCCTCACCAGCTTCGTCGCCCTTCTCTGCACCCGCTCAAGCACCTCGATGTCCTTCTTGTAGCGAGGGGCCCAAAACTGAACACAGTACTCGAGGTGTGGCCTCACCAGAGCTGAGTACAGGGGGGCGATCACCTCCCTAGCCCTGCTGGTCACACTGTTTCTGATACAAGCCAGGATGCCGTTGGCCTTCTTGGCCACCTGAGCGCACTGCTGGCTCATATTCAGCCGACTATCCACCATCACTCCCAGGTCCTTTTCTGCCTGGCAGCTTTCCAACCATTCCTCTCCCAGCCTGTAGCTCTGCTTGGGGTTATTGCGCCCCAGGTGCAGGACCCGGCACTTGGCCTTGTTGAACTTCATGCAGTTGACCTCAGCCCATCGGTGCAGCCTATCCAGATCCTCCTGCAGAGCCTTCCTACCCTCAAGCAGATCGACACACGCACCTAATTTGGTGTCATCTGCGAACTTACTGAGGGTGCACTCAATGCCCTCGTCCAGATCATCGATGAAGATATTAAAGAGGACTGGCCCCAGCACCGAGCCCTGGGGGACGCCACTAGTGACTGGCCTCCAACTGGACTTGGCTCCATTCACCACGACTCTTTGGGCCTGGCTATCCAGCCAGTTTCTAACCCAACGAAGCGTGCGCCAGTCCAAGCCAAGAGCAGCCAGTTTCTTGAGGAGAATGCTGTGGGAGACGGTGTCAAAAGCCTTGCTGAAGTCAAGGTAGACCACATCCACAGCCTTTCCCTCATCCACCCAGCGTGTCACTCTGTCATAGAAGGAGATCAGGTTCGTCAGGCATGACCTGCCTTTCATAAAGCCATGCTGACTGGGCCTGATGGCCTGCTTCCCCTGCAAGTGTTGCATGATGACTCTCAGGAGGATCTGCTCCATGAGCTTTCCTGGCACTGAGGTCAAACTGACAGGCCTGTAGTTTCCTGGGTCTGCCCTCCGGCCCTTCTTGTAGATGGGCGTCACGTTTGCTAGCCGCCAGTCGATTGGGACCTCCCCCGATAGCCAGGACTGCTGATAAATGATGGAAAGTGGCTTGGCCAGCTCCTCTGCCAGTTCCCTCAGTACCCTTGGGTGGATCCCATCCGGCCCCATCGACTTGTGCACATCTAAGTGCCATAGCAGGTCACCAACCAGTTCTTCATGGATAATGAGGGCCACATCCTGCTCCCCATCCCCTTCCACCAGCTCAGGGTACTGAGTATCCAGAGAACATCCGGTATTGCCGCTAAAGACTGAGGCAAAGAAGGCATTGAGCACCTCCGCCTTTTCCTCATCTCTTGTAACTAAGTTTCCCCCCGCATCCAGTAAAGGATGGAGATTCTCCTTAGTCCTCCTTTTTGTGTTGATGTATTTATAGAAACGTTTTTTGTTATCTTTAACGGCAGTAGCCAGATTGAGCTCCAGATGAGCTTTGGCCTTCAGTTAACATATAGCAAACATCCTTTCAGGAAAAAAACAAACAAATTTAAAGTCTTTAAAAAAATATCATCTGCCCAGTTCTGCTAAATGAGAAGGCCAACTGTGCTGTAGCCTAAATTACTAGGAGTATTTGATTAGGCAATGATGATTACAAATACTGAGTGTAAGTATTTGCCAGATGAGCAGTAGTCCAAATTTCACTCAAAATTTTGTCTGCTAGCTAAACAGAATGGTGACAAACCTAGGAAACTTAATAAGCTTAGTTTACACTGAAATAGGATTTCAGTTTAATGAGAGAGAAAGGATATTGTTCAGTAGCTGTCCCATGAGAGACGTAATTGAGAAATATGAGTTCTCTGTACTCTTTCCAAAGACACCTAAATTTGAAAATGTTGATTGTGTGTACATTTCTCCATATCTCCACACAATGCAAGTACTTGTGTGATAGGTTACTGAACTGGAGCAAACTGACTCACATAATTCCAGTACAGTTATATCTGAACCCATGAACACCACTAGGAGTTAACGAAGAGATGTCTGTGCATGTGAATCTCCTGAATAACTTCACTCATGAGCGTCTGGCTAGAGCAGTCTCCTTTTCTGCAAAGACAATCTACCTGTCTAATGGGTCTCCCAGAATTTAATAAGAGGTTCCTGGTTAAGCATACCTCAACCAGGATGTAAGAGCAAGCAAAACTGCTTCTGATCATATTTTGATGTCATTACGTTATATATCCTTTCCACCCATATCAGGAACTACGTTTAAAAGTATCTCAAATATAAGGTATTAGAACTAGAATCTGTTAAAAGGGAAAAACTCTATTACATTGTTGTTTTTTTTTTGTTGTTGTTTGTTTTTGTTTTGATTTGTTTTTCTTGTTTGTTTTGTTTTGCTTTTGTTTTTTTCCTACATTGATCTAATTTATCTGTGTGATACTTAGTGTCTAAGCATTCTGTGAAAATATTAAAACGGATTAGACTACATGATAGAAATCCAGTACTGTTTATAACAATCCACTGGAGACTACAGAAGTATTCAGAGGAAGTAAACTGCTCAAATTCAATGAATGCTGGTGTTCTGCAATAATTTACTTGTCTAGAGACACTGTGCAACCAAAACCAAAGGAAAGGAAAAAAAAAGTGAAAAAAAAAACTAGTGACAAAATCTATACAAAATTAAAGGCTCTGCCTTTGCCAAAATTCAAAATTTCAATGGAGAAAAGGAAAATATAAAAATGAATCATTTGAAAGGAAAATGCTGATTTTTTATGAAATACTGTACAAGTGAAAATTGGCATATTCTATTATTGTGAACAGGTAACATTTCCAGCCTCTTCTTTTCATTTTCATTCTTCCTGAGCTTGGATCCTGAGAAAAAGTAGAGACTTTTGAACTGTGCCATAGCAAAACCTTGATTACTTTGCCTCCTTAAAACTGCCATAAAAAAGAACTGTCTGGCATTGATTTGGCATGCTCTGTGGTGCAGGAATAAAAGGGTTTCTCAGTGACTAAAAAGGATGTTGCACCCTTGTGCAGAGCAGGATATTCCTCTTGTATAATGATTTTCTTAGCAATATGTCTGCTTAGCTTTAAAAGATACTGACCTGAGCTTTAAACATCTGACATTCCTTTTCTTTAAAAAATTTACCCACTTCATTTATGGCCTAAATGAATTATGGCCAAGAATTCACATTTGTTTTCTGGGAATATTGCTCAAAGTGTTGTGTAGACAGAACAGAGCTGGTATTTTAGTTTAAGTTGAAATGCAAGAAATTTAGGCTGTGATTACACACTTGTCTTGTGCTATATAGTGACCATGTCTAATAACTCCATTACTCATCAGAACATATCTGATCTGGATCAGACCAGAGATAATCATATTTTTATGTAAAAGATCAGAGAACGTGATAAAGAGATTTTTTTTTTTTTTTAATGTTGGTTTTATATTTGATGATGATTTTAGGAAAATGTGAGAGGAGAGATGATATGCCTTCAAGGTTGTGATTAACAGATAGACTTGTTCTTATGCTAGAATGCAAATCAATTCCTGAAGTTTACATTTAAAATTTTATCTTTGGTCTGACTTTATGATTTAAAATATATATATATATATATATATATATATATATATATATATATATATATAATTTTAATATAATTTAATATAATTTTAAAATATAGTAAAAATATATATTTTAAATATATATATATATATATATTTTTAATTGTGGCAATGGCCCAAATGTTGATTTACTGAGCTTTTCTCATGTATGCAGGAGATCCACTCACAGTTTTTCTGACTGTCACAATATCTTGTCTGTTCAAGGAAAATAATATTTTTGCTAAAGTGGAATAACTGGAAAGGTTTGAGAACCTCTCTGCATCTTTCTATTTCTTATTTACGTTTAGATGTTCTCTTCCTTCACACCTCTTGCATCTTGAGTATCTTCTCAATTTACATCATAAGGAAACTCAGTTTGTCCTGGAATGGTTACGCAGGTCTAGTACCAAGAGTCCAATCTCTGTAACTAAATTCAATGACTCAGTCCTGATACTTCCTGCAACTACCGAGTGTCTACAGCAAGCCATTTGCGTGTCTTGATTCGCTGTCTCACTTGTATGGATGAGTTTTTACATGACCTAACCCCGTTTTGATGACTGGACTAATGGGTGCCCCTTTTATCCCCAAACTTCCCAGGGCGTCTTTCATGCAAAAAGAAAGGAGTGAAAGAACAGTATTCTTGGGAAGAGACCCTTTTGTCATCCTTCCCTTCCCTTCCCTTCCCTTCCCTTCCCTTCCCTTCCCTTCCCTTCCCTTCCCTTCCCTTCCCTTCCCTTCCCTTCCCTTCCCTTCCCTTCCCTTCCCTTCCCTTCCCTTCCCTTCCCTTCCCTTCCCTTCCCTTCCCTTCCCTTCCCTTCCCTTCCCTTCCCTTCCCTTCCCTTCCCTTCCCTTCCCTTCCCTTCCCTTCCCTTCCCTTCCCTTCCCTTCCCTTCCCTTCCCTTCCCTTTTCTGAATTTTACACAGCATTAAAACACCTTAATATATCTAAGGACATACAAACAATCAAACAAAAAAAGCCATGTGATGTATTTTGTTTAATCCATGGCACATTATAATCATGTCCTACTATCAAAAAGAAAATCAGGTCCAACTGGATAAAGATTCTGACAGTCAAAATTTTGACACTAGGGCACTATTTTTTTCTCTATTTGGTAATGTGAAATGCTGCTTTCTTCCCACAGTGGCAAACTCAGAATTATCTCATTTGCTACAATCTGTCTGAACTTTCATTTCTCACCTTTCCTGTCAATCAACTAACGCAGAAGGGGAAATAACTTATTGGTGACTGGACACACAGAGCTTTAATCATCTGTCAGCTGATGCAAATCAGCAGAAAGAACAGACAAATACTTAGTTCAAAAATTATAACCAAAATATCTAAAACCAGTCAGGTTTCTCTGATTGCTGGATTAAAAACAAAACAAAACAAAAACAAACAAACAAAAAAAAAAAACACACTAAGTTTAAGCATTAAAATTGAAATTAAAGGACAGTGGACATCAAAGAATACTAAGTACTTGAGGGAGAAGATATAAGGAGCCTACACTTATAAGAATATGTATAACCTAATGGTTAATTAGACTTTAGAGAACACAATGAGCTAAAGAGTTTGGTTAAATGGAGAATATTGTAAGTTAACTTCTCTGCCTAGGGTTTTCAAATGTAAATAGAGTCAGTCCCATAAGCTGGATTCTCAAACTAGTTATCCTCTTTGAGACCACCTGAGTGGCTGGAGCCTGTCTGGTCATCTCCTTCTTTCAGCCTAGGACTGGAATTAAGAAAAACATGTTGACAGAAGTTAAATTGAAAATGGAGTTTGAGTCAGGTGAGGCTTACTGTTTTCTCATTGATGTTAACTCCTTAACTACACCACTCTCTAATTTAAAATGTAATCAAAAGTCTACAAAAAAGAATAGTTGCTCACCATGTCTTGCTGCCACCACATCTCAACTTTCTCTGTGGTTTATGTTTTGTTTTCTCCATCCAGATTGCAATGGTCACCCGGTGCTAGCCACAACAGAGTGAATTAGGAAAATGATTTTTCTCTTGGTCAAGCTATTGACAGCAGTATTATTTCATTTTGGCAGTTCTTCTACACTTCTCAGGGCCTTTTGTCATCTCCCTCTTATCCAACATCTACTTTTCTTTCAAATGTTCTATAAATGTTTACTTATATTACTGTTTACATCATTTTGTGTGTGTGTTTACAAAGTTAGATTTGTCATTTCTTTTCAGCCTCTCAGTTCTCATGGTTAAAGTAATTCATATAGTTTTCCTAAAGGAGCTCTGATATTTTAAAGTTTTTCATTCATGACAGAAAATGAATTTCAAGTTAAAATGCAGTTTAATGAATACTGACAATGCAATTAAAACTTTTCTTATGATGGGTAGATCCCAAGGAAATTGATGAGAAACAAACAAAAGTAGTTATGAATCACAGATCCTTTTTCTTTACAGAATAATAAGAATGTGAATTAAAAGACAGAGATAGTCATGGGCAAAATATTCCAGTATATCATCATCAGACAAACTTATCTTTGTTCTTCAAGTTCATTCATATCTTTTTCCCCATTGCCTTTAATGTTCCTCTACAGATCAGCAGAGATGATGTTAGAACTGATTACTGCTCCTGAGGCATTGGAAGAAGTAATTCTGATAATATCAATGATGGACAAACCTCCTACAGAATGAAAGTAGAGTTAAGATAAGGCTTAGCATGCTCCTGTGTCAAAGATCCCAAGACCCTTTACAAGAGACAAATGTAGGCATTACTTTGTCAAACAACTGTAAAAGCCTTTGGGGGGAAAAAAAAAAAAAGTTTTTTAACAACACAACTTTATGGGGTGCAGACAAAATACGGCAGATGTCCTTAGATTAGTGGTAATATTTACGTGTTTAGAAAATAAACATCTGAAAATTTGGTGCTTACTTGTAGCAGCTCAAAATCATTGCATTACCCTTCTCTTTCTCAAAAGGTGAATCAGGCTAGAAATTGAAGGAGCAAATTCCAAATCCATGAAACTTTGTTGTGAATTCCCAGTCAGAAATATTTTAAAATATTTCAAAAAGGATCATGCAGTTACTTCTGTGGCACTCTGAGTAGAGGGGGGCATTTTCTCCAGCTCTTTCTCCAGGAGCTGCATACATTTACATGCTGCATGTGAGGTGAGACCACAATAGCAACAGGTGAAAATAAATGTGCAATGAAACATGAAGGACATTTTGGGGAGGAAAAAAGACGTTACTTGGGAAACAACACTTATCAAGGAATGGTAGGGAAGTTGTTGCTGTATGAACAGTGATCAGAGGGGAAAAAGATCAGAAAAAAAGGCTGACTGGTTATTGATCCCTACCTCATCAATTTATGCCAAATGGTTATACAGATTATTGCTTTAGGAACATATAGATAAGATAACAAATGCAGGCACTGTTAAACATACTATTAGCATAAACAGTTGTGTTTTTTGTTTGTCTGTTTGTTTTTAGAAGCAGATTTTATGGATTTTTAAATTAGTTTTCTCTATGTACTGACCAGATTTTTTTTTCCAAAAGTAACATACAGAATGGGAGAAGGAAGATATTTCTTACAGTAAGATATATTTTATAAATGTATAATATAACGAACAAAAAAAAAGTTATCAAGCATTTAAGAAAACTTTTTTAAAACACATAATACAATTCTATTTATGAATTTAAGTTAATTTCCTTGAAATATTTACACAATTGCTAATTCTATAGTCAAATTTTTCCAACATATATTATATTCCCAGAAGAATTATGTGTAATTGCAAACGATGGATAATTATATCAATTCTATTACCCTTTTAGGGCTTATTATACACAGCTGATGAACAGCACCACTGAATTCAGTAGAAAATTTATAGTGAATTGACTCCAGCATTTAATTTATTATATTTAATATAGAAGGGCTGGTGTTTCCTTGGTTTATTTTAGTTTTCTTGTTATTTTTCCATTCCATTCCATTCCATTCCATTTATTTTATTGATTCAGCTGATTTTATTGATTCAATAGTTCCCAGTGGGCTCAGATTTTGACATTTAAAAGTTTTCATTTTCCTTGGTCATCCCATCTCACAGACTGCACTGGCAAACTAAAACTGTGACTTGCTCATTTTTCTATAATAGATACTTTGTTGACTTTCATTCTTTTTCTTGATGTTCATAGAAAGAACTCAGATTCTTTTTTCTCTGTTTTGACAACTTCAGGGCCTGCCCTTCTATGAGTTAGAGAATCAGTGAGGTTTGTAGGATGCAACATGAGAAATGTGTCGATTTGGGTGAGGACAGGAGGTACCAGGGGAAAAGAAGAGTGGGTGCTGACTGGAGTGGCCACCAAGATTTGTGCTAGATCCCTGTAGGGACTCTGCAAGAGCTTTTACAGCAGATAAGCAACATCCACCTGGGTAGTCCTGTAGTGATCAGTATAACTGCAGGATGTCAGCTGTGGGCTCAGTCCCCTCGGCAGCTGAAATTGCATTTTTATTCTCATTCCAACAAATATTCCAGTCCTTCTTTGCAATTAGGAAAGGATGAAAGAACTTAACAATGGGAGTTGTGAGGGCAGTAGCATTCTTTAGCATTGTTAGTATTTTTTCTTAATCCTTTTCTCAGTTACCTTCAAGTGAAGAGAAGGAAAAGGATTCAGCCACTGTGTTGTTTAATAGCGTAACTTCATTTCTCACCCTGGCAGCTAGCACCAGTACAACATACCTCTTCGTGAACAGTTACTTTGATGGACTGTACTCCTGTGACATTGGACAAGAGCAGTAAAGGCAGACAGTAAGTCCATCAAATGGATTCACATTGAAAAAGCTGCAGACCTTGTCAGAGGGCAACCTACATGTGAGGGTGTGACCATTAATCTTCCCTTTTTGATTTTTTTTGTCCTTTTCATTAGTCTTAATTAAATACCAGCTATTAGATCAAAGGTAATTAGTTCAAAGAAGGAAAAAAACTCAGTACATTTAATGATAAAGTATTAGGCAAAATAATCTCTCAACAAGCCCATGAGAAGTCTTTTCTAACTATATATTTATAGCCAAAGTCTAGAAGTTTTATGTTTATTTATAGGTAGTATTCTGCAGATTTATTTATTTATTTATTTTTAAGTCACAAAAACATGGCACTTTCAGGACTGTCTCAGATTAAGGTATCCAGTTATTGACAATCAACCTGAAAGTGGTGCCCAGGTTCAACAATAAATAGTAGCTTTGCCTTTGCTACAAATAAGCATCTCCAAGTGAATTTGAAGATGATTAAGCAGAAATCTGCTCAAAATTTTAACAAGGATTTGACAAGAGAAGCAATTTTCCTTTGAGCTTGTACTCAGCTTTGAATCTCACTAGAACAGAGCTTTCATTTCACAGGCAGTCTCTCACCGCACACCCAAGCTTTAAAATTTAATGAATGCACCCTTTGCAAGAGACTCTGGCAATAGCTCAGATATATTAGTAAGTGCAATGATGTCAATCAAAAAAAAAAAAAAAAAAAGAGAGAGAGAGAAGAAAAAAAGGAAGTGCAACTGATATCTTTCACTGTTATAATCTTATTGATGGTTTCAAAGCCTCTGTTTTGAGTTCCAGAACCATCCTCTATTTTGAACAGAACAGAACCTTAATAAATCAGCCAACAAAATATATCTATTTATTTACTAATTATACAAATGACGCTATATTGATTAATATGCATAGTTTAGAGGAAGTGTTTCAAACATAAAAGAGCTGATGCTAATTTTTTCCAAACATGCCATGTGAGACCAGGGTTAACCTCAAGAATGAGGCAGAGCAGCAGGCCACTGGCTTACCTGATGGGGATGAAAGCGCAGGAAGAGGCAGGACAGAGAGAGAGAGCAAAGCTAAAGCTTTGCAGAGATGAGTGAGCCTCAGGGATGCAGAGGATATTGATTTCATGAGCAACAGTAATGTGTGGCCATGGTGTGCCAGAGAGCTGTTATGAATCTGCTCTTTGCCTGGAGAGGCTCTTCTGGAGGACAGAGGCATGGCCACAGGATTTCACCCCATTTCCGGCACTGTGTTGGCTTGTGAAAATTATCCCAGATATGCACATATCACCTGCAATTTAGATAGCTTTCTCTATCAAAGCTCTCAGTGCATGTTTTGTGGACTCAGATCTTTGTGTTGTGCTGCAGACAGATATGAACTAATATGTTTCCTCTGTGAGAGCTGCTGTGTGTGACACGCAAAATCATTTCATGCCCCGTGTCTGCCTGAGATGGGATTTCGATAAGTTGATCACAGATAGCTAAAATTGTGTTGTTTCTATCTTTTACTTGAAGTCAGGATACCAAAGAGCTTGCGATCTTTAAAGGGTGAATTTTATTAAGGTACTCCAAAGATGAATGCAGACCTGTTACATAAAATGGAACAAAAGATGAGTTATTTAATCATGTTACCTTGCCCTCTGTATCCTTGTAGGATGGATAATTTTCTTCCTAGGTTTCCTCCTAGGACCCCCCTGGGTTGCAATAAGCTATGCAATCTCTCTTCTGAGTTTTAGCTGTGGATCTGCTCTCTTCTACTTAGAGTACTGTAAATCTATGTGGTAGGTTCCCAACTTGCTTGGTCTCTCCCCAGCCTGCTGCCCGACCTTGTGCTGTAAGAAACCTGTGTCAGCAGGTTTCTTGTTCAGGCAGCATGTGATGTCTTTGTCCCCAGGGCTGTGTCCAACTGCAAAGCTGCCTTAATGTCTTGAGCAAACAAGTAGATATAAATTGAGCAAGCAACCTGTACCATCTGTCCTAATATCCATGAAAACTACGTGCAGATAGTATATAGGGCGAGTATATGGATTCAATGGTTCCTTTTTTGTTTTAATTTTGACCAATACATTTTTATTTATGCACATTCCAGTTAACGTTATCATTTTCTTGAGCTCACATCTGCTTGGAAATATCAGGGACTCACAACTTGCATTTCTAACTGGAAATGGTCTGTTTTTCTGCTTCATGTTGCTTATTCTGCTTTCATTTTATATTTCACATGCTTACTGTGTTGAAAGTAATAACTGAAATAATTGATATCGGAGCCATAACTTGTAAATAAAAAATTGCATTTTCATATGAAACTTTTAAGCTTGATTTAATCTCTTTATCAGAAGTACAAATTCTTGTTCTTGCCATATCATTTTTGATTAGGACTTTGAAGATGATTCTGATAATTAGAGCAAATGTGTGCCCTCTGGAAGCATGAGTGAGTTAGAGCACAGCCCAGCAGTCTACCAAACTGAGCAAACTGCTAAGTAATCAATTATTTCTGAGGAGGAAGACAAGCACTTTGCATAAGAAAAGATTCATGTAAAATGCAACTGTTGCTTTTATAAGCCAGGATTATTCATTATTATGTATCTCATAATGCTGTAATCCTAATTACATAGAAAGCCATGCATCAGATCCACAAACCAAATTAATCCTACATGTATATCATGTAGTCCTAAAATATTTACTCCGAGAACATGACTAATTGTGTAGTATAGTCTTTTTTTTTTTTTTTTTTCCTTTGTGTGTGTGTGTGCATGTCAACAGCAATCAGATTTGATTTTAAATTAATGTTTTCTTGAGGGTAAATAGAATAGATAGTATACATGTTTTATATAATTTAGAGCAATGAACTGCTAAAGGAATGAGGCATTATAGGGTATAAGTAATGTTTGCTGAATAATTCTTACTGAATCTTGTTGTTATGTTGGATAGGATGAAGAAAAACTGTGTACAGAAAAGCATAGTAATTCAAGAAAAAAAAAAAGTAACAATAAGAGACAGTTATTCATCTTAATGATTAGCTGCACTTAAAAAAGAGAGTAAAATGTCAATAAATTTTCAGCGCTTCATACTGCATTGGATTTAACAATGCTATGCTTTATATTGATGTACAAATTGTGAATGTGAGGTGAAGAGGTTTGTCTTGAAGATTGAGTACTGATTTTTAAAAATAAAAATAATCGGAAAAGAGTAATACTGTATGTGTGAACATTACCTTTCATTTCAAGATGTTTAGGAAGCATTATATTTACATAGGAATAAAAAAAAAAAATTAAAATTAAAAAAATGCTCTCCAATCCCCAGTTCAGCAACTGATGTGGTTAGAGTTTCCTGTCTTGTACCTTATGCACGCCCACCTAAATACCTTCCTTAATGGCTCTGAGTATATATGCATCTACTCCTCCTTAAGCACACAAAATTGTGTTACATAGATGTGATTGTATGTACACCTTCACAGGTTCAAGGTTTAGAGCATCTGTACCTCTCTGCATAATTTTTGGCCTATAGCTCTATAATAGATGTGGTATTTGGTGCTGCTCTGAAAGGCCACAACAACCGACAAGTTATTACTTGAAGAAAAATGCTGACTCTAAAAACAATGAAGTATGCTTATTATTGGGTTTTGATATAGTCGAAATCAAATCCCCATCACAACTAAAAATAAGACTGTACTGCTGTTCCTTCAGTATTCTAGTATTTCAGTGCTGAGAGCAAACAATAGATGTTGTGGTTCTTCTGCACCTAGAGTTACCTAATGGAACTGTTTGGTTTGGGAGATTAATTCTAGATTTAATAATAAACCAGTATTGATAACACAAGACTGTTTTGTCTAGGTTGTGTGAGTGGTGTAACTCAGTACCCTGTATCAACTGTAAATTGCACTATTTACATTTAATCCAGCAGAGAGGTGATGGTGGCATATGTAGCAAACAACATGCCGAAGGCAATTTAGAAAGGCAACTACACTTTCTGCTTTGGTGAGCCGAATTAATTATTTTAGAAAGTTGGTTATCTTCTTCAGTAGAGGCCATTGGATACTGTTTCTTTTATGGCTATCTGGAAATGGATAAACTTTCCCTTGGTGAAAGTAATAACACTGAAGGTAGATGTTTTGTTAAGCTCAAATCACCTGCAGCATCCTCTCCTTACAGAGCACGGGCTGAATGAACTCTTCCTAGCCATTTCCTTACTCAGTATGATACAAAAACCTGTGTGTGTGTCTTCTGTCGTCTAAAAACACTGCAGTTGGGTTCTTCATGCTGGTTACAGCACTGAGCACCAAGTGCCACCAGTTCCTTACAACAAACATGGCTTTAGGTATGTTACTTAAGAGCAAACTTTTCAATTACTTACCTGAATACGATATACTGCTGACTGCAACTTACATGTAGATTTAAATAAAGGATTATCAGCAGAGCATATTAAAGTGCAAATAATATTAATATAATATTAATTCAATTATTTCTTCACAATATAAGCTTTGATTTGGGAAGTATGACATGGAAAACAGGTAAGACTGTATGAATATACTCATTAGTAAAATGCAGATAGTATGAGACCCTGAGACCCTGCTATGCATCAAGAATACATTTTGTAGCTGTAATTTGTCTCTAAATCCAGCACGTAAGAATATTCTAAATCTACATATTGAGCAACAGAGCTTTGCCTTTTAGATTTCTGACACTCCTGAGAGAACTGCTGCTGCCCCACCCCACCTATAATTTGTGCTGAATGCTAGTCTGTATCAAAGCATTGTATTACACATCTTCATTTATCTCTCTTACCTTGTCCAATTTTTTGTCTTTATTAATGCATGACATATTAGAGCACCATTCAGCACTGATTTATATTAGTGTCACAAAAATTGAGACCTGCAAAAAGGAAATTCCCTCCCTCAAAAGGATGACAAATATCTACTTAGGCCTGTAATGACAGTAAATGTTAATGTTTTCCTGAAATGAATCAGACATAAGAGGTGTTTGAAGGAAGAGTAACCCAGAAAGCATGACCAATTGAAACCAAAGTCTTTTAATGCACTTCTTCAGGTATCCCTCAGTGTGAATGACACTTGAAAGTACTCTGCCACTTCAGAGAGAATAATGATGCTACTTGTACACTAACAGCAGTACAGAGCTTTGTAAAGGAACAGTAAATTTTTAAGGATTTTCAATACACCTAAGATTTCACAAGAAAGGAAGCTGAATGGAAGCCTATGCAGGCATGTAGGGATTGAAGTCTTAGGAATGCATATGGTCTTGCTTTAAAATAATAGGACATTTGAATAATTAAGGCACTTCAGACTAATTTTCTTGCTCCCTTAAGATTTTTCTGACTTTGCAAAAGTTTAAAACATGACAAGTGCTGTATCCAAAGCTGTGGTGGTCAAATTTTGAATGATGCTGATTGATAGTGGTTTCACTTAATACCAGGACGTACTTGTGTGAATGCATGAATCTGCTGTTTTTATTTTGTGAACTAAAATGTATTCTTAAGGTTTGCTGTGATGTGTGTGGCTGTGGCTTGCACAATTTTCTGTGGAACCAGTTGGGGGAAGGAGTGACACACACAGCAGGAGATCTCATTTTCCTTTGAGAAGGTTCTTGAGCCAGCTTTTGTGTGAGAACTGGATATACTCTTCACTTTCTACATGTCCTCTGTATTTAAGTATATGTGGCACGACATGTTAATTGAAGATCTTAGGTATAAATAATGGTAGTGTTTACATGAAAAATGCAGTTTGCGATTTATTTATTTATTTTTTCTCCCCAAATCTGTTTCTGTTGTACTTTCAGCCTGTCCACCAGAAGCAAAACTGGGCTTCTAGACTGTAGGAAACAGGGCTGTAGGAAGGCCTCTGTCTATGGACTGATGTGACACCATGTAGCAGAGGCTGATTTTGAATTTTGTTTCCTCTTATGGTTTTATAATATATAAAACACGAAAAGTGAAAGACTATTCTGCTTCAAAGGGCAAGGAAAACTGAGCCTGCCTAGCCCTCTCCTGAGCCATGATCATCTTAGGAGAAGACCATCTGTGTTCTAGCAGTAAGAAATAATGTGGAGGGCAGAACAGCTTTGGGCTGAGGCTGAACACATCTGAAATGAATGCAACTGAGAAAAGTCATAGCACAACTCAAAGCAGAGACCTGTAGTTTGGTCATAAAAGTTGCTGAGTTGCAAGTTGCTGAGGCAGGAGTTAGAGCCTGGGGAAATGGAGCATCTGACCAACAATTAGCTGATTAGGATTTGAAGTAACATGGAAGCAGGGCCATCAACCTTCCATGACCTATCCAAAGGGAAGGTGGGGAGAAGAATTGAGAGTAAGTATAGTAATTATAAGACTATTCTGCAACAGGTACAAATATTCCTAGCTCCAAATACCTTGACTGAAGGGAGCACTATTGACACAGATGTATGGCCAAGTCGGCCCAATATCGGGGTGATTTACTACTTGCCACCAGATGTGTTGGTAGTAGGTAGCCCTCTTGAGATATGCATGTTAACATGTCCCCACCAGAAAAAGGCAAAGACTGGCTAAAAGCTCTCTCTCATACTTACAATAACTTCCACTAGCTTTGCTTCCACTAGCTTTGACCAATGAAAATATTTTCCCATAAGTAAACTGTTCTGTTTACCTTCATTCTGCAAAATGAATCCATTGATGATGAAAATGCATACCAGGACTAAACAAACTATAACTGAATAGGACTCAAAAAGCTCTTCTTTAAATGTAATATAAAGCTTACTGATCTCTATCCTTAAACATAGAGAATGAAACTTCTGCACCACATGCTACCAGAGGGGAAATAAATACCCGTGGAAGTGTGTGCACTGCAGCCTGGATACACTCATATATTCCATTGTTTTTGCCTGAAGGGCTCCTTAGTAATGACTTACCTTGAGGCTCTTTTTTTCTCTAGAGTAAGACTCCTAAAGCAAAAGTGCAACTATTAGAAGATAAAGCAAAGCTTTGCAACTTGGGAACTTCTGAGACTTTGTTACTGTTTATACTTTTGAACAATTTTTAAAATGCAAGACAGAAAGGCTAAAAATGAACCAGAGAAATATTCCCTATTTAATTAAATTCTAATTTAGAGGACCAATACACAACCTAGTTATTACGGAAGTCACTCATCTCAGATAAAATGTACTCTGTTAACGCAGAATACAAACCTCCCTTGAAAATATGGAAAGATGCTTCTTTTGACATTATGCACTTACTGCAACACGCAAGGAAAAATATATGGTTTTCTTATTAATTCTATCTATACCTTGCATAATACTATAGCTAACTGGGGTGAACAGAGAACACGGAATTTTGATTTTGAGCATAGGTAACATCAAGTTAAAAAACACTCTGTAAAGGTTTGTTCTACCTGCAGATACTTTTTTTTATGTGACAATGTCAAAGAAAGCAGAAGACATGTCATTTGACCTAACCTTTGTTCAAGATGATGTTGGATTTGGTTTGTCACACAGAAGACGCTGAGTTCTGAACTGCTATAGCTCTTAGTGTAGCCATGAATCCATACCTCTGAGGTGAACATAAAATGATCCTGATAAAACAATACGGACTGTGCATAGGTGAATGTCTACTCTATTATAAGTGAATATGCAAGAACACATCTATTTTACATTTTCATTAGAGGTAAGATTATATATATGTATTTTTTTTTTTATGTCTTTTTACTCAGTACTACCAGACATAAACAGCAAAATCATGCTCAGTTATATATATGTATCGTAAAGAATTATAAGAATAACTGCCAGAATTTCTAACTAAACTGTTCCTTTAATGATAATATATGTTATTCCAGTTACATCAACATCTAAATAAAGTAACTAAGTGCAACAAAATAAATGTATGGTATGCTTCCTCAGACTTCATCTGGATACATGTAAAAACTCAAAGGCATATGATATAGAAAAAAGACACAAGGAAGAAGCTGCTGGTACACAAAATTGGAAGAGAACAGAACTAATGCTTTTGAAAATGCTTGCTAAGGTCCATAGGAAAGTACTTAAACCCAGGGGGTGGGGAGGAAGCATATGGGCCAAGTACCATAAGATAGAGCACCCGTCAGAAATGGAGGAATCCGTATTGCCTGTTGTGCGTAGACATGCAGTTCTATTGCTTGTACTACAGCTGTGTTGTTTCTCACTGCTTTAGTTTGTTCTTTAAATCAAACCTAAACCAGTCCCCAGACTACTGTGAATGCCATAGTTAGGGTGATAAATTCATAGTGCTGGAAGTGATCACCTATGAAATAAGACAGGAACTGAGTTATCAGCTTCTTATGAATATAACAGAAAGACTTAAATCTTACAACAAATAGCATTCAGTCTAGCACTTCAGAAAATGTTGTGCATTAGCATCATAACAGTTTCTTAAGATTTTTGATACATGAGGAAAATATCTTGAAGTTGTTAACGCTTTTCTGTATATATTTTAAAGCCTGGTTGTATGTGCTTTATAACTTAGCAGTTCTTGAGATCTAAATGCATTATTCTGTGTATTTGTTTTCTGCTAAATTTTGTACTTTTTTTTTTTTTTCTCCCTCTCCCCACAGGGTTTTTTTGATCACATCTTGGGATAGGGGCCTTTCCTGAGTTGCAGCAAGATAAGGCATAACTCATTTTTATTTTTTTTCTATGTGCGTTGATGCTCATCTTCCATCTTTTTGCCCTCTCACTGCCTTTTGAGAGGTTCTTTTGGAGTTTTCACCCCATCAGCATGGCACTTCAGTATCCAAGGTCATTGATCAATTCAACTGGTCCCAGCAACAGTCTTTTGGAATGTGCCAGCTGTTTTTGTTTTGTTTTGTTGTATTTTGTTTTTCTGTCATGAGAAGTAAGGTAAAGGAAGCCCTATCCTTTGCTTGGTATTTTCTAATTGCTTTTCAATTCATGAAAAGGACACTTCCTCCAATTCTGGATTAGGTTCTTTAATAAAACCTTGCCTAGGTGTTTTTATCCATGTGCTTCTCTAATACCATTCTATCTCTCTAGAAGCTTTGCAAGCCTGAATTTTCCTCTATAAAAGTCCTACAGCTTTCTCAGCTGACCATTTTAATCCTTGTCCTCAGTAAAGTTACTTAGTCTTTATTAGACACTTGACCATCCTATCAGGATTGGAAATTGTTCACTGGTTTGCAGCTCTGAGGCTTCCCTCTGGACTCCTTTTTATAGATGAGAGCTGTGTTGGCAATCCGTCAGTCCTCTGACACAGCTGGCAATCTAATGATAGGTGGAGGCACCTCGGTCAGCAGTTCTGCAGCCTCACATCTGATTTCCTTCAGAGCTCTTTGATAAATGCCATTTGGTCCTGAGATCTTAGCAGCATCTAGCTTACCTTATTTAAAGCAAATACACAGAAGGTGCTCTGACCTATCTGCTACAGAGAATTCAGCTTCTCTGTCAAGGTCTTATCATAGAATCATATAATCATTTAGCTTGGCAAAGACTTCTAAGATCATCAAGTCCAACTGTTAAATATGCGGAGAATGCAGGCAATCAGTGGGTGCCCCATCTTAAACCCTGATCATCAGCTCTCTCACCAGTTCCCTGCTGGGTCCCCTCCTTTTGATGTGTTTTAGGAATTCTGTGCTACCACGCTGCTACCACCTTGAACATCATCTTCTCATTACTTTTTTAGCCTTCTTAAGTTTACAGTGGACCTGATGTTCTATGAGTGTTGCTGTTCCCCTTGGCAGCATTTAAAACACAGAACTCCCTAAGACACCTTTTGTAACTTTCTTGTTCAGCTACGAGTCTTTTTTATTTCTTTTTGAGTTGTGGCACATTTTACCTAGCCTTTAAATAGAATATTTAACAGTCTGCAGGTTGCTTGTTGGTGTCTAGCTATTTGGACTGCTCCTTTTTAAAATTTTAATTATCTGCCTTTATTTCTACATTACTCCTTCTTTCAAACTGATTATTTCAGATTTCACTTTGATTGTCCACTCTTGCAACAGTATTGAACCTGCTGTATTATGGTTGCTCTTGGAGAGTTACTCTCCAATTAATCTTTCTTGTGCTTAGTAGCACTGCTTAAGTTGCTGCTCTTGATTTGCTTATTAATTGTGAGATCTAGTCTTTGTTCCAGGAGGCAGTCGTGTACTTTTGGAACACTTTAACTCAGCAAAAGCTGCAATACTTAATCTCATCAGGATGTCATCTTGAGATCTCTCACAATTACTCCCTGAGTGTTGCAGTTTCTCTTGCCTTACTTCCTGATCAATATCATCATCTTGATTAGGGGTCAGTAGAACAGTTCTAATTCTTCTTAATAATAATAATAACAATAATAAATTATTAGAGGACTACAGACCTCCAACCACAGAGAATTATAGTTATACTTCCCCTTCCCTCCACCCCATAAGACTTCTATGTTGTCACATGTAATCCCTCATGCACAGTACCACTTCATCACCCACATATCCTGCTGTGCCATTCCTAAGGCAGAAGTCTGGCAACAGTATCTTACAGACTTCTTTTCCCCACCAGGTCTCTGTGATGTGTTATCCCAGGGCTGTGGTTTGGCACCACACATTCTAATTCTTCCACGTATTTTTTTAAGCTTCTAGCGTTGACATAAAGCACTTGTAAATTCTGCCTTAGCTTCACCATACTGATATGTGTCAGTCAACTGGCACTGTGGGCAGTCTGATTTGCCTTCCCTACATGTTGTGAGGTGTTCTAGCTAACATTCAGAGTACCTTTGACAAGGCTACATTCACCTTCATGTTTCATAGCAGGCTATGAACCAGGTGCTTTGATTTTGTCATTTTTTTTTTTTCCCCAGCTTCTGGTTTATATATTGATCTACAACTTTGCAACATTTTCACACCAGCAGTCTTGCTGCGTTTTTGTGTAAGATATACTATGTCCTTCCTGCCTTTTCTTGTCCTAAAAGGTTTCCCAGTTGTTAACATAACTCTAGTTTCCAGAAAAGGAATAGCTAGAGCATTAGATGAAGGGAGTTTTGTACAGATTAGTGAATTTTATCCTCATATTTAGAGGCATTTGTATATGATACATAAATAAATTCCAACCTGACTTTATTCCTGGAATGCCAGTGATAGTGAACTGGTCCTTGGAAAAATCTTACGTGTAGTTCTGATTGATCTAAGCCTTCTTGACTGGAAGGTTCCACAAACCATTCTGAACTACATCCTTTGGTATGGAAGAGAGATGAACTGAGTGCTGAGCCAGGAAAAGAAAAAAGAAATCCAACATGAAAATATGCCTGTGGAATATCATTTTATACTAATGGCTCAATATGCTGGAGTTGAATTAGGGACTCTATTAACCTGCCAAAATGAATGCTGGCAGGCTGTTTGCTCCACATCACTCCAAACTCCAGTGAGTAAGACTAGCATTAGGTGAGTCCTAAATGTACCTCTAGAACTGGAGACAAAGGCATTGAGTTGTCTGGCTAATTGGTGGTTTATTTAATAGTTCAGTAAAAATGAACAGATGGGGCTTTTCCAAGACTTCCTTGATCCTTACTCTTGTAATGGTAGCTACAAATATATCAGGTTGTACCATCTCTAGAATGGCTACCGAAGAGCTACACTGTGTTTTGGGGGGATCCTACATGACACTGTGTTAGTATGATCAGTGTGCAAACAATAATGTAAAATTAAAGCTTCTGGGCTGAATTCTATTGTCCGCTAAGATAACAGTTTCAAAGCAAAGTGGTAGCAAGATGTATGGAGTTGTTAAATTACAGTCCCCACCTACATGTTTAGGTATTTCTCTAAACAGGAGTTTAAAGAACAATATTTTGTTCATATGCCAAAACACATCGCAAAAGCTTTTAACAAAATTCAGATGAAAAATCCTGGCAATACACCTTGTATTCTTGTCAATGAGGAAGACTTAAACAGAAGCACATTATAAAGAAATTTATTTAAATTCTTGAGCACTAAGTATACTATATTCATAACTTTTTAGCACTTCCCAATGAGATGTTTACTGTATGTTTCTATAAATTAAGCATTCATTGCATAAAACTGTATTCATTTCTCTATTGGCATACTATATAAATTATCACAAAAACAGACGAACCAACAAAAGATTCTTGAATACATGTAACATTGGCGGGCAGATAATATCAGTAACAGCTTATCTTCATGGTAAGCAGCTCTAAATGAATCCCTCTTGAATTCATTTAATTAAGAAGCTGAAAAGAAAGGAAACATGATTAAATGCTGAGAAATGTCTATAAAATATAGCATCACAATTATTTCAAAAAGAATAAACAAGGACTTGAAAACATTCATTTGAAAAGTCATCCAATGTTTGTGTAATAATCTCTTAAATTTTTATATCCCATTAAGTAATTACTAAGCAAGATGAAAGCCGTCAAATAAAAACCTGAGTGACTGAAGCTTAAATTTTCCTATTAAAAAAATTAAAAAGCAAAATGCACTTCAAACATCTGTTCTCTTCAATCAAGCTCTGCATCTGCTCTTACTACTTAAAGTGAGAACTACCTCTCCCAGGAGATGTTTCAGATTTATTTTAAGCATTCTTTACTGTTGAAGTGGCCCCTGAGCAAAGAGGGTATAGAGGACTTAGCAAGGCTCTGTAAGGCTGCAGTTTCTTACATTTTTAATGTTTTAATAAATTAAGAAGTTTCAGATGACATTGTTGCTTCTTAACCCCAGAACACAGCTTTTTATTTACAAAAACAAACAAACAAACAAAAAACATACACATTGCTTGTCACACCTTTCATTTGGGGATTTACAAGGACTTTACCAAAGAAGAGTTATCTTACAAATAGGTTAATGGGAACACAAAGACACAATCACAGACTCAGTTAACAGTACAAACATAAAAACAATGAGCTACTGAATGGAAGGATTTCTACAGCTTCACTGCCTCTAGCTTTGCATAAAAGATCTTTCCACTCCTTTATAGACATGCAGTGTGCTCTAGCGTACACATTGTATTAACTTCATCAGTTTTCCATTAATGGCATAATTAATTACTCATTACAGAACAGCCATGCAATTGCCATAAGCTTAAAAGACAGTACCAGTATAAAGATGTTCCCTGCTGTAAAAAGTTGACACGCTTATTAGGCAAGACATACAAACCAAGGCAAAACAGATGGCAACTGGTTGGGTGCTGGAGGGTGATTACTGAAAGGGAAAAGCTAGCAAGAACAACTGCGTGATGAGGTGAATTGTAAGGTGCTGAACAGAGAAGAGAATGCTGAGCACAGTATACTAGAAAGATAACCTAGCTCATAGATTGGTATTTAAGGCCATGTATAGGAAAAAAAGAATTGAGAGGAGAGGAGAGAAGAGAAGAGAGGAATTCAGTCAGTGAAAAATTTTGGAGGTGAAGAGTGGGAAGGGTGAGGATTACAGTAATCATGCAGGTTGTGTTGATAGACAGGGCTGAAAGATATAACTGTAGGAATATATAAATATAGCAGCATCATTTTGAATAAATACACTGTCGTATTTACTGTTCCTTACTTTCTGTTTGTAACTGAACTGCATCTTTAGCAGCTAAGAGACATAATATAGAACATGCGTAAGGTAAACACTGAAAGTAATGTAGAAATTATAAAACAAGCCAAAGAGATGCTCAAAGAAGGAAAAAGCCAAAGGTGGAAAATGACAAAAAGCAAAAACATCATAAAAATCATGATATAGGGAGTAGCCAAAAAAGAAGGGGAGGAGGCAGCATTTCTGAAAAATCTGTGACAAGTTGGACAACATCTGTTGGAAAAGATCTGCAAAAAGAAAAAAAAAAAAAGAAACCATATCCCCTTAGGCAAAGCACAGCAGGAAAGGATGGCCAAACTGTGCCCTTCCAGACATTAACTAAATGGAAATGGGTACAACAGGTAGGAGGAAATGGCAGAACTTATAAGACTTATAGGAAAGCTATACATGCTAAAAGAAATTTCTAATGGTGACAATCACAGAAGTCCTACTCATTGAACAGCATGCAAACTGCCACAGGAAGAAGCATTCCCTTCTTAAGAGATGTGCTATGGGGCACAATTCAGGTCTGTTCTTCACCTGAAATTCAGGTCTACAAATTGGCACTGAATGTGGACATTTCTCATGGAGAGAAATGCAGTGGTTTGTGGCTATTCATTAATTAGGTATGCTCTTGGATAGTTTAGATGCATGGAAGAGACTGGGCTGTTTTGTTTCCATTTCAATGGACAGCTTCTTTCTCAAGAAGCTGCTGCCCGGCCACATTAAGAATAATAATATAAAAACAATAAATTTGAGGTGCATTGTCTTGATAAATGTGTATTGTAATTCTCCTGCCTTTTAAAATTATTCTTATTTCCTCTGTTTTGAGGAAAATAACCCATTTTGCCATAGACCTAACTGTGAATCTCGGTGTTCAACAGAAATACATTTATCAGTTCATAAACGTGAATCAAACTAATTAGGCATGAAGTCAGTGTGGCACACCTGAGCAGTTCTTTGTAGCACTCATATCTATTAAAAAAAATAATTTGTCTGCATACATGTTCATTTATATTTTACCAATATATTTTTAAGAAATAACTATTCTATTTTATTCACTTGTATTTAATCTCTATTGTTCATTATTATGCAAGTTTTCTTTACTGAAACTAATTTAATTACATTGAGGATAGACATTTCTTATATGGGGTATACGGTGAATGCAAGGAGTTTTGCAGCTCTGGGGCATCTTGTAATTTGTCTGTTCATGTTGCACTGACTGCTTTTCTCTAAGCAATGAATGAATACTTCATGTCTGACTTAACATTTATGTTCATTTCATGAAAATAAGGCATCTTTTATTTATCATGCTATCTTGTAGCTTAGTTCTTTCTCTCTGCTAGTCAATAAAGAATATGTATTTTTTCCATTCTGCCAGTACATAGTTCTGAAGGCTGATTATTCTTTATGATTTAACTAAAACTTCTTCACCTTAATCTTTTCAATAATACACAAATGCAATTGCTATAAAGGCTAATCTGATAATGAAACACTCAAATGCAAGTTAAAAAAAAAAAACACACACCAACTTTTGTTGCATAATGTAAGCAACTTAAAAATTATTTGAAAACTTCAACTTTTCAGCTGTTCGTATGATTTAAAATCAGATTAAGAAAAAAGTACATGGTAAGTCATAGACTTGAAAGGACTGTAAGAGGTGTGAACAATAACAAAACCATACTAAAAATTAATGCAGAAAATAAAGCATAAAAGACAACACACTTGGTAAATTTCAGCCAAAGCTGAAAAGAAAAAAAAAATATATATTTTTTTAATATTAGTAAACAGTGGGTAAGACTTTTGTCTGTCTGTCCTCTTGAAGAAACCAGTGTTACAAATATTTACGTTCCTAATATTCATAATAATACACTACTGTGCTAGAGTACTGATACCTTCTGTTTTGTTCTTATTGTCCTTTCTCATTCTTAATATTTTCTGTGCTTTTTTTGGACTGCAACTGCCTGAAGTGACATTTGCATTGAACTTTCAAAGCTCTTTTCTGACCAGAAAAGCTAACCTAGAGTTCATACGTTTGGCTCAGAGTTAAGTATATTCTCTCTGTTGTTACTGATAAAATTTTGTGCTTATATAGTGAAATTTTATTGCTCAATGACTGAATATCTGATACTTAATATATCACTTATTCAGTTTAAATGTTGGGGTGAAAAAGCTTCTAAAAATATTCCTAACAACACCCTTATCTTATCCAGAAAGCTTTATAAAGTGGAAAATGTTCAACAGTGTGAAATAAAATTAATGAATTATCATTCAGCCATCAATGACAACAATTAAAATAAAAGTTTTAGCACAATTAAAGATTCTATCTTGCTCCTTACAAAAATGTAGTTTAGTACCAGCATGAAAAAAATCTGCCCTGATAAAAATGGCTCCAGGGGAGAGATTTATTACATGCTAACTCATCCATCATGATTGTGTACTCAGTAAGTAACCTTCACGGTGACCTCCATTTTGCATCACCTCTCTCATTCCAAAAGTTGATCGTATAAGAGTATTTTACCAACATAGGAACTTTTTTTTTTTTTTTTTTCCCCAACACTAACCTTCAGAAAGTAATATTCTGTGGAAGGAAGAATTGAAAACTTAATTGGAAGATGTCTGAAGTAGATGAAAATAATGTAAACATAATGTTACTTTTCCTTCCTACATACATACGTGCCCTTTATAGAGCACGTTTATAGACTTGTGCTGTTCTCTAGCACTTTTCTGTTTGTCACAGAAATTAACACTGACAATGGCATTACTGGGGTCAAGGAAGTAACAGCATTCCCAGTACTTTTATTTATGCACGTTAGAAAAGGAAATGACTGTTTTACTCCAGTTTTTGACTCCTGCTTTATGTTTATCTATCTCTGTTTTTGATTTATCTTCACTACATAGAGGTCAGTGGAGAGAATGAGGATGCACAGAAGGTTATGTTACTTTTTCAGTTTTTATTGATGCATACTGCATACTGCTTCACAGAGGACTTGATTGTTTAGTGACAGCACAAACAATTTGGTATATTAGACCTTTTTTTTTTTTTTTTTAAGACAGAAGTTGATGCTTGTGATTATGTATATAGCATTAAAACAACATTTTCTTTAAATACTGCTTTCGGCATGTGTAGATTCTTTCATAAACATTCTTTCTTTTTTTCTGACAAATCATTAGTATGCATTGTTGTTACTGTTGTTACAGACCAAGCTTTACTAGCCTGAGGACAATTTATCACATAAAGACTGATAGTTTCAAGGTGAAACCTACTAACAGTGAAAGTAAACAGACAGACATATTTCACATTGTAAGACATATCTACACCAGGATCAACTGATGGGACAAGAAACTCTTTGGAAAGATGCTGAGAAATTCAGACAAAAAGATCAATGTGTATCAGCATATATGACTAAGATTTAAGAGCAGGATATAAAATTAATGGAGCAATGAGAACATAACAGAATTTATATACTTAGTCTACCTTACTGTTCTGTGTGTTCACTTTAAATTAAAATTAATTAAGTATGAGCATAAAGAAACTTCTCCTCTTCAGAAAGAGTATGGCAGTGTCATGTAGACTACATGGTTGAGACAACTGAAGTGTCAAAGAATCCATAGTATGTTTATTTACAATAACAGAACACAAAATGGGTTCAGAACTACCCAAGAGACCAACAAAACCCTCAAAGGAAAACCTCTCCTTAACAATGGAAAGGAACAGATAAGTAAATTAAACATTTGGAAACAAACAAATTTAATCATGGCAAAGTAATATGACCAGTTCTAGTGACGGTTTCCAGTAATTCTGCACTGAATGAGGATTTAAGACTGAATGGTTAGTTCATTCCCATGAAAACAGAGAATCTAGAAGAGTACAAGCAAGCCTGTAAAACCTTGCTAAATCCTGTAGAAGCAGTAATGTGGCAAAAACAAAAACAAGGAACAACTTCAACACACCAAGTCAGCTACTAAATGTTTCTCATGTACTCAGCATCCATGGAGTTCATTCTTTCATGAATTTATCTCATGGGTATTGATTAGTAAGTTGTGATGCTGATTCTAACTCAGCTCCTTAGGACAGATTTTGGTTTATGGGTCTAACAGTTTCTTCACAGTAGCAGCATGATGAAGCAGTATCTCACTTTAACAGGATTGTAATGAATCATTCTTTTCAGCGCTATCCTAGAGTTCTTTTATTTCTTTCTTCACCAGCTGTAACATAATAACGTGCATTTTTCCACATGCATTGCATATCAAACTAAATTTACCGAACCTTTGATAGAAATCAAATTTTCTCTCTCTCTCTCTCTCTTTTTTTTTTTTTTCTCCTGCTTCTTCACATCCTTTATTCTTAGTTTGGATACTAACAGAGGAGTCTAAAATCTACACAGGCTTCAACTTCTGCTAGACAACTGAAAAAAGATGTCTTATTTTTTCACTAAGAACAGATCCAGTTGTTGAAAAAAAAAATCTGCTTCCCCAAAATTTACAGAAAAAAACATTAGCAAGAAAAGAAGGAAATTCCCCAGAAAACAAGTATGCATGAACATCTATGGTGTTGTGTTCACAAGGTACGGTTCAACCTCAGACATCTTAAGTGTAACATGAGAGTCTAAAATGTCTAGTGTTAGCATTCAGAAATACCATGCAAGGTCTGGAAGTTGGCAAAATCATATAAGCATGTTGTTAATATGTGGTAAGAACATTCCTAAGATGAAAGAATTAAAAATGAAAAGTGACCTTAATGTGCTGCAGATGAAGCTAATAATTACTTCAACCTAAGCTCTTAATGGGAAGTAAGAATATCTCACACTTTTAGAGACTAGATTCTGTTCTTCACCCCAAGTTATTGAAGGCTAAAAGGTAGAATATGTTGAGAGGCTGTACAGACTACCCCTAATTGAAAATTACAAACCCCATACTGATGAAATCTTGCAGTATTATAGTATTGAGCTCTTTAAAGAGCTTTTCCCTTTCCAGCAGGAAAGAGTAAAAAGCAGGAACAGCCCTTCTGTGCATATTGCAAAGGGAAGAGCTCTATTGTCTTGAATGGTAGAACAAAGCACAGAATATAAAACTGGCTACTGCACTAATGCACTAGAGCTAGTCATAGAAAGCAATACTAAGAGAAAAACTGTAGAAGTATTCTTTACATGATTTGTTAACAGTGGCATTAACAGCGGAACTGTTAAAATTAACAGACAGTTCTTTTGTTCTCTACTTCAAAATATAGCCTTCCATCTATGGTGCAAAAGCTTCCTTTATTTATATTTTGTATATGTATTAGATGACATTTCATCATGTCAGATCTTTCAGCAAAATGTTACTGTATCTATACAGCAACTTGAATATCATCCACTTACTTTCATCCATGTTAAATAGTGATGTAGATTAGTATTCTGTGAATGATTAGTCTACTAGTTTATAAAAAACAATTTTACTGGAAATAAGGCAAACATCTTATTTAAAATGCATTGTGGACAGCTAGAGGGAGGAAAACAGCTCACATGCATCTTATCTCTATCGTAAAGCCTTACATAGCACATTAAGACTATGCCAACTGTATAATATGAACATATATATACATGAAAATATATTAAAAAGGAGCAAAGACTGGAGCAAAAGAAAGAACAGCGTAGTTTCAAATAGGATCAAAAGTCAACGGAACAAAACTATTAATCTTGGAGATTTGTTGGAACAACAGAAGACTCTTCCTCATTAAAAATATTTTAGTCATCTTATAAAAGAAAGCTTTGAATGAGAAAAATCAACAGATCTCTCTGTTTTGTTCCACAAACTTGATGACTCAGGAAATGTCACTGTATGGCTTTTATCTCAGTAACCTGGTCCATCATTACTACAGCACTGAAGACTTCACATAATTGCACATTTCCCTTTCCTCTGGGGTAGGATTTTTCATGTAAAAAAAAATTATACTGGGATTAAGAGAAAATGATATGGATTCTTAACAGGCTGCTGAAAAAATACGTTAACAGATGAGCAAGGCGATGTGAATCAAGTCTAGAACTCTACAGGTGACTCACAGATGAGAGCATCCACCTGCAAAATGGAGAGAGCTTCCCTACATCCTTGGGCAAGAACTGTTTTTCCTTTACTGTTTCTCCACTTTTTTCTTCTTGTCTGACAAACTACAACTGTTTAATTGGCAGATGTAAATATAATTAAAGATCATAACCCTTTATTTCCTCTCTGGTGTTTCTGACAAAAAAGATGGAACGTGGTGATAAAGCATAGCTTAGCACTGTACACTGGTTTGGTGTTTCTTTTATCTTAGTTTCAAAGACGCACAAAAAAATATCTAAAAAAGGTTTATAAGTTTAAGCATATGTTTTCCTTTGCATTTTTAGTGGTGGCACCGTAGATGCCATGGTCTGTGCTCAAACCAATTTAACTGATCTGCAGTAACAGTCATGTCAACCCCACTAGCTTTCCAGCCCTTTTTGGTTCGTTTTGATTAATCACCTTTCTTCCTGCTTCTTCCAGATCCCACAGACTCCAGTGATAAAAATTAAATATCTGTTACCTAAAAGCTATTCTTAAACTTATTCAAAGTTACTGAAATATATAAAATGAGAATTTATTGAGAGATTACCTATATGGGTAGCCATGGTATTTGGAACGGAATATCGACAAAAGGAAGCTGAAGAAAAAGACCACCAGACCCAGGCCTACCAGGCATATTACTGGAAAGAAAACAACTTTGTTTACTAGCATATAAAAGATTTAAACTGGAATTTCTACAAAGAATATTATTTATGTCAATCATTTATAAGGAATTTTGACAGTGAAATACAAAACTGTTGCTGCCTTGCCTACTGATGCCCGCTATCTTCTGACAGGATTTCAAACACACATGGAAATAATATTTATGGTTATTAAGAAAAAATAACTTGTCAGTATGAATGTATTTTCAAGAAAAGAGTAGCAATTTGCAACTCAAATGTGTGTGGATACAAACACCTTACCACTGATAATGGATTTAGTAACCCTGTAAATTATACATATCAAGTAATGTCATTTCAGGTTTTTGCTTGTTCTTTTCAGAAAACAAATCACATTTAGAAAAATATTGCTTGACTAATGGAATCATGTTCTCTCTAGTCAACCCTCTAAGGCTAAAGTAACAGCAAAGGCTGTTTAGTAGCTACTGTATCTAATTCTTAATGGCTAAAACATTACACTGTATTAAGTTCCAAGATTGGTAGCCAAATTATTTTTTACTCTTAACAACAATATTAATCTTCTGGTACTGAAGATAAGTAATAATGACACACAGCTTCTCATAGCACCTAGATGAGATGCAAGCTCTTTTAAGTCTTTTCAGGCTACAAATGAATTAGCAAACTAAAAACTTAAATTAAGAAATGATATGTGAAACAGCAGTTGGCACCTATGTGCCATAGCATAAAATTTTATCAGTCATCACTGTTCACTCAATTGTACGTAAGTGGGGGAAAACAAAATAAAAATAAAAAAAATGTTTTACAAGCTGTTGCAGGTAATTGAGATGCATCTCATCTACATTAGGTTATGTTTTGGTTCTAATGAGCAAATTTGGTTTTAAAAGCTTTTCTTATACTATTCCTAACCTAGGCAAACCTTTGCTATTTAATTGCAATATTTCTGTGTCAAAAGTGGCTGGCTTTGAGCAAAGAACAAGCAACCATGAAGTCAGTGAACCTGAAAACAGATGCATTTTTTCATTAAAATTGGCCATGTGAAAACTGACATATGTAAATTTAAATATATGATTTCTGCAGTTATTTTAAGAAAACTAGCCATATACAAATCTTATAAACACATTTTATCATCAAAAAATCATCAGTCACAAATACGACTTCAAAACATGAATAAATAAATTCATAAGCATGAGCAAACAATGCAAGGCAAGTACACAGAAAGCATTCATGTAAGGACCACAAGCAGAAAGGAGTTTGATTTTGTACTGTAGTCCATTGTTATTTCACTTACATTCACACACCCAGCTGCAATCTGGATCTATGATCTATGATCGCATGCCGATTAAACTCATGTCAATGTCTCTTTCAAAAGCAGTATTAGTTACATACTTTCATATCATGCTCTTACACGACTTATTGCCAAAAATCTTTTAAATATTCTGAATGACAATGAAATTCAGAAAAATATTAAACTTGCACTTCAGCCTTAGAATCTTTAGACATTACAGAATAGGGTATGTTCTATACTGTTGGGTTTTCACTTTCCTGTGGAAACCTACAATATTGGCAAAGTGTACCAAGAAAGAGAGTTGTTTCCACTCCTTCCAATATCGTCATCTTAAGCATTTTAAATGCCTGAATTCATGTTTTAAAAACAATATTTTATAACTCTTGTTCTTTAACTCACTGACTTTCAAATAATCCTAATCCAAAAATCATTCACACTATGCCTTACTACATCACGGAGATGCTGTGTTAACCTGTAGGTTGGCTGGGGATGCTTAAGCCATTTATATATATACATATTCGTGCATATATATATATACATACATATATACATATATATATATATATATATATATATATATTACAGCTACAACTTCATATGAATGCAGCTTTATCTCCTGAAGGTTTATGCTATCTTTTCTACACCACAAAACTTAAAAATTGTTTTAAGGGATACCTTTTGAAAACTTAATCAGGATTAATCAGATTCATCTGTAATTTCTCAATATCTTTTAATTGTGCAAACATTATTTTATTTGAAATAAGCAACTTACTTCTCCTCTTTCCAACATCCCCTTTGGAAGTAGCAGCTTCATTCAGGAGTACCATTCCCATGGTGATAGCAGCATCTGTATTGCCATTGTCAAGGAAACGGCAGATGTGTGGATACCTCAGGAAGTCACAAAGGTACAGCTAAAAACTAAAGTTTTCAAGGTAAATAAATGAAAAAATATTTACATACAAAGCTGCATATCACAATCTGTACCGTAACAATAGATTCACCTGTAGCAAAAGTAGGTAGCAACATTTTCCTTTGTGCATTCGACATAAAAGAGGATAGGAGGTTCAAAAAGCTTTAAAGGGTAAGTCCTCATGTAGGACACACAACGTTTGGAGAGTTATGGAAATAGCTATTCCCCAATATCTTCCAATATTCCGTATATTGGAAATAAAAGACTTTAGACAATGGAGACTAAAACCAGAAATCATTGTTATTGCACACAATTCACTGCTGTTTTTTTTTGTTTGTTTTTTTAATGAAAATTGAAGCAGTTGGACTGCTTTATCTTCCTCTGCTTCTAGACAGATATTAGCTCCCTCTTTAGTGTCATATTGCTTAATAGTTCAGCAGAGAAACATCCCAGAGGCAAAGTCCTCAGTCACTTGCAGTGTTTTATTGCCTAATTATTACTGTTACAAATACGAACAAGCACATAATGATAAAGCAATTTGACTAATTTAGCAAGATCTTAAACCATTCACTTAATTGTTTATTTGAAATTGTATAAATAAAAAGAATGGTTACTACTGTGCTTAACATCTGTTCTGAGGAGGAGGCATGCATGAATGCCACACTGAAGCAGGAGCATGTCATGTGAGTTATATTTCACAATGTCAGAAAATGCAAACTTTGAGACAACTGAATCTTGAATAAGGATTATTATTTTTTTTAATTTTACTGACTCTGGGGCTAGGTAGCAGGATGACAGACTATCAACTTTAAGAATGAGATGTATTCCAATTTACCTACACAGATAATGCACGAGAGATACTTCAAACATGCTACAACCATGAACAATATGTGCATCCTCTAACATTATACTTGCACTAATCCTATCAATATTTGTATTAACATTTTTTTTCATGTTAGAAATTGATCAATATTAGACCAAAATTCTTAAAGACATCTTGAATCACAGTTACACAATTTCAAACTGAGACTGGGCAAAACTATTAGAAATGTCATAGAATCATAGAATCATTCATGTTGGAAAAGACTTCTAAGATCATCTAATCCAACCTTTAACCTAGTACTAAAGTCTACTATTAAACCATGCTAATAAGTTCTAAATCTACACATTTCTTGAAGACCTCCAGGAATGGTGACTCAACCATTTCTCTGGGCAGCATATTCCAATACTGCACACCCCTTTCAGTGAAGAAATTTCTCCTAATATCCAACTTACACCTCCCCTGTAGCAACTTGAGGCTATTTCCCCTTGTCTTATCACTTGGAAAAGCTAAAAGCATATCAATGCTAACATCATCCCACTTCAGTGGAGATCAACAGCCTGACTAGGGGTAGTGGCTTTAAACTAAAAGAGGAGAGATTTAGATCAGAGGTTAGAAGGAAATTCTTCACTCAGAGGGTGGTGAGGCACCAAACAGGTTGTTCAGAGAGGTTGTGGATGCCCCAACCCTGGAGGTGTTTAAGGCCAGGTTGGACAAGGCTCTGAGCAAGCTGATCTAGTGGGTGGCATCCCTGACCATTGCAGAAAAGTCGGAACTAGATGGTCCAACCCAAACTGTTCTATGACTCTATGATTCACATTTGAGACTTCTAGATTTCATACATGAAGAATAAGAAAAGTCAAATATTGAATAATGGGATTAACAAAAATAAGCATCAGTGTTGAAAAAAAGGTAGATACTCATCTCTGCAATATCAAATAAATACAAGTATAAACAATCTTTTGGGTACAGACATCTTATCTACAGTCCTAAATTAGACACTAGCAACACATTAGTAGCCTGAATTACTTTTCTCACACATGCACAAGGTATAAGGCACAGAGTGACCCTTTTGAATAAATGGTTATATTCAAGTTCTGCACAAAATCATTGCTTAGAATTGGCTGGGGAGTGAAAAAGTGGGGATCTAACTCCTCCTAAACTCACTCCCCGTCTTTCTGATGATGCTGTCCTACTTTACCTAGAGAAAAAATGCAAAATTCTTAAAGGCAGAGAAAATTAAGAAACAATAATTGAATCCCAACAATACCGGGGAAAAATCTCTTTCAATTCCCAGTCTTAAGGCCATTTATAATTTGTTTGTTTTTCCCCAAAGCATCAGAAACTCAGAATCAATAGACATAGGAATTTGTTAAATTTATGTTGAGAGACATCAGCATCACTATTATCTTCTTTTTCAATGCCTGTTTTGAAGGAAAAGGTCTAAAATGTATTGATTGTTCCTAATGCAATGCTGTCCAGATGCGGACTGTGTTAAAGGAATTGGTGATTTCAAGGGACTTGTGCACCAGGATGCTTCATTGTGAATCTCAGAAGATGTTAGTTTCATTAATCAGACATTAACATATGTAGAATTGTATACCTAAGTACTTTTGGCATTTAAATACAACTGAAGGCAAAAATAACCTGGAAATAATGAAAATACGTCAAACATAGTCATATTACTACTGGGAAGACTGCAGATGAAAAGTAAAAGAAAAACAAGAAAAAATTAGTAGGTAAATATACAAGGAGTTTGAAGCTTCAGATAATGAATAGTTTGTTTCAGTGCAAAATCTGGAACACGAGGTTCCAACTCAACATCTGGAAGCACTTCTTTACTGTGTGGGTGACGGAGCACTGGCACAGTGAACTGTGCTGATTTTTTTTCCCAAGTCTTTTGGAGTCTCACATCATTACCCCTACAACTTCCCTCACACTGTCACTATTTTTGCTTCAGTTGTTGCTTTCTAACTTTAGCCTCACTTGGTTAGTGTCAATGACACCGGCTTTATAACTTCACACTCTAACAGTGAGTATGTCACTTACTTTATGACGTTGAAGCAAAAGAATCAGTCTTACTGAGTTCTGATTTCAATGCAATCATTAGCTTTTTACCACAGAATTCTTAGCCTAACTTAATATATTGGGCTACTGTTTCCTAATACTGCATGTTTTTTTTACATTATTGTGATATTTCACAAAATAGCTCAATGGTCCTAGCTACAGAGATAATCTTTTATGATAACATATTTTTCCAGTATTAGTTACTTGGAATATTGTTTACTTCGAAGTTTTCTATGCACAAAAAATAAGATGGCATTAAAAGACGTACTTATTTTCTGTTTCTCTTTATCCCTGTTACTATGCATCATGCAATTATCCTGAAAACATGAGGGAAGTGTGGCACTCAGATAAACCATGGCTAGCAAATGTTTCAAATTCAGGTGCTTATGTTTTCTGATAAATGTATACTTTTGTAGGTAGTTTGTGTGAGTACAAATCCAGTTAAGTATCTTCTCATTTTTAAATTTGGAATGATTTACCTACTGAAATTCTGCTGCCCTTTTTTCCCCAGCTGGTACATACTTTTCATAGAAATTGACAACATACACAATTCAGTTAGTTCTTTTGAAAAGGCTCCAAATATTTTGATACATGAGGGAGATCAGTTTAATAGCATGATGAAAAACAGTGATCACCAAAATTCATAAGATTATTAATAAAATGATCAGCAGTAGCAGAGCATAATATTTAGCTCTGTAAATACCAAGGTGCTTGCCTGGAAGTATTAAAAAACAAAAATAAACATTGCATCAACAAACTATGATAGCTACCTTACAAAATTAAAGTGATTACTAGTAAATTCTGGCTACTGTTTATTAGCATCCTTTGACTGAAAATTTAATTGCTACTAATTCCAGCCAGAGTACCCAAAAGGAAGAAAATCTGGTAATCCATAAATGTATTAATGTACCATTTGTATATTTTCTTCACAAATTTAGTCCTAATCTGTTGTGAGTGGGGAGGAAAAGGAGAGAAAATTAATTGATAGACAACTCGTTAGCTTTGTGAAAAAGTTTGGTGGCCTCATTCATAATCTGCTGGATTACTGCCAAGAGTAAAAAACAAAACCTACATTAACATTATTCACATAAAGAAACAAGTGCATTAAAGCTGCAGATCACGCAGCTTGCTTAATAACACATGAGCAAGAACAACAGGAGGACAAAATGTTCATCCACTCAACTTTGTGCTCAGTTTATTGTTAACTAAAATAGGGACAGGTTATCCCTTGAACTTTAAAAACCTCTTATTCACTTTATTGTGCGTGGATAAAAGGAAAGCACATACTTATTTTTTTTTTTACTTTTTTTTTTTTTTTTGTGAAGAAGTATCAAGATTTACAGGAAAATCAATGCCTTTATTTCCCCCCCCCCTTTTTTTTTTTCTCTGAGTAATACTAAGTAAAACATGATAAAATTCTTTACTGCCCCCTTATGAGAAGGACATATTCCACTTACCTAGCGAAATACCAGCCTTAACGTTTTCCTGCTAATATTTAAACCTCTAAAATACCTGTTATAACTTCAGAAATATTGACCACATTACACATTCTTTAACTGAACCATTTCAAGGTGTATTTAACTTTCAACTTACATTTGAGAAATCCCAAGATAACATGCATTCCAATCATTCTGTTTAGGAAATATTCTTTAGCTATGTGCAATTCTTGAAAACAAGGTATTAGTCACTTTTCTACCTTGAGAATCTGACTTTTTTACGTTAGTGTGAAGATAATAATCAAGACAAAAAGTACAGTTCCGAATTTAAACATTTCTCAGTTTCTTTCATGACATTGTCGCTTCAGTTCATGAACAACGATTCTAATATTCCACTTTGGCTCTTCAATGTATCATCAATTCTGAATTAGATCATAACTATCTCAGTGGATGGTTCAACAGGCCTTGAGGGCTGAGGAAGGAGGCAAGTTTAAGATAGCAATCTTTGTATGTCTGATCTCAGCGAAGAGGGATGAATCCTAAATCATCAGCTGAGAAAACAGAGCATAATTTGAAAATGTTTTGAATATGAGCTTAATTTACTCATTAATTGTACAGAATCAGAACACATACCTCAATACTTTTAATTGCCTGAACGTAGATGTACTGATCATCACAGCAACAACCCTGAACATTACACAGAATGGCTGAGATCATCTAGTCCTACCTCTCTGCTGAACCAGGGTCCCCTAGGGCACGTTACATCTGGATTGTGTCCAGAAAGCTTTTGAATATCTCCAGGGAATCCCTTTCCAGGAATTGAGGTGAGGCTGACTGACCTGCAGCTCCCTTCTTGCCCATTTTGAAGACTAGAGTAACATTCACCTTCTTCCTTTCCTCAGACTTCTGGCCTTCCTTGTCACATTTTTCCACACTCTGACAACATCACCATGTTCACCCCACGTGGTCCCTGCTTCTGTCTCCTGTATACCTCCAACTTATGTTAGAGTTTTGTCAGGAGTTCCTTATTCATCCTTGCAAGTCTCCTGCCCCCTTTGCTCCATTTCTTGCTCAGCTCAAGACACTCTGGCCTCAGACACACCAAATAGCTTTCCAGAAGTTTAGAAGTTATACAGCTTTTACAAGTTAGTCTTGGCAGTCAAGTTCCCCTCAACTCATTGAAACATGCAGTTCATAACTCTAAAGATGTTGGAAGTCTGCATTTCAACCATGTAAGTACCAAGCAAAATACACCATTCTTCTTTCTCGTGCCTTTTCATCAATTTTACAGAGCAGAGAATTAATTTGATACTAATATAGAATCTCCTATGTTGAAAACAGTTTTTTTATTATTCATTCAATTAATGTCAGCTTCAATCCATTAGAACTGCACCAAGATTATCACTTTAATCCACAGATAATCTGATGGAACCTGCCCTCCAGTGATGCTGTTACTTATTAGAAAATGGAAAGACTTTATACAAGCTTTAGGAATAGAGAAAGATTCTGGAATGCTTTTTAATTCAGCTGCAACAAAATAGCATAAAGATACCTGCTTAGGCTTGTACTAAATCACTAATCAAGCATTCATCCCTCCATTCAGGGTTTTCCAGCCTGATTTGCATTCTAATTATTCATATCAGTGTTGCCTTTTAGGATCACATTTAAAATGAACTTTGGAAAGATTAATTTTACTTTCAATATTTATGACCTTTTCAGTTCTGTAAAGTATATCTGATGGAATTTCAGGGTTAGTCCTGTCCATCTTACAAATTTTTGTAGTGTAGTTGCCATTGTACAAAACAAATATTATTTCTGACCTTATTTACGCTTTATAAATTGCCTCTAGAAATTTTCTGTCCTAGAGGCACATGAATCACAGAAGCGTTCACCAGAACAGGCAGATATGTAGCAGTACTTTAGTTTCCCTGCTTTACATTATTTTTAAGCACTTACAAATGCTATACTTGTTTTAGTACGTTGCATCTTCTCTTTGCTAGTATACAACTAATTCTTTAGCATGTACACATACCATCTCTCTTGCTCTCTCTAAGCACCTATAGATTTTTTAAAGAATATCACAGATTATTTTTCTATATCTTAAGTCACCACCAATACGACTCTAGGCTGGTATTGTGCTTTCCTTCGCTTTTAAAGACCTGCATGATACCGTAATAGATACAGTTTATCCTCATATGAATGTACTCAGGGACTATTCAATTTATTAAAAACTGTCTGTGGATACAAAAGGTACAAAAATACTTAACTTCTGACAATGTTTCTGCATCTTTCAGTCAAATAAACGTGTCTCTTAACAATTAAAATACCCATTAGATTTAAACTGATAGCTAAAGAAATCCTGAAAAATTCTGTTGGCTTCAGCCTGTGGTCAGTGAATGTCTTCTGGTCTGTGGACTACTAGTCAGATAGTTACAAAAGGCAAATGAGGAAAATCAGGCAACTGTCAGAGCAGCCCACAACTAAATTTGTTTCTGAGGGGTTTGTACTCCTACTGAAAAATTTTAGAGATGCAGATATTGAAAATGGTTAATGGGAAAATTACCAAACTACAGGGATAGCAATTTCATACACAGGACAAACATCCCATCAGAGAGTAACTCGCCAAATTATCATTCAATTAGCTGATGAAATAGAATTATGAAATAGTATGTTGTACTGACAAAAAAAGAGTTGTAAATTTAAAGTCCCTGTGCATCACTTTGACATCTAACAAACTTTAGGGTCTTTCTCAAGAGATCATATTATGAATTATTTTGAGATGAAAGCAGAGGGAGAATGAGATAATAGAAGGAAACATCAATGACAGTATTCCTATTTTTTCTAATTAGCATCTCCTTATGCATTGTTACATTTGGGAGGAATCAGGTAGACTCCAAAAGAGCCAGAAGCTCCTACAAGGTTAACAGATAGACAGTATTAGAGCCTAAATGCAAGCAGATTAAGTAGATTATAGAAAATATACACCATGTTTTGCTGCACTGGACATTGATTTCCACAGTTAATTAAAAAAAAAAAAAAAAAAAGTTTAAAAATGCTATAATTTTGTGCTATTCCATCTTTTTCCACTGTGGTGATCTTCCCTATTTTCCTTATCCTTATGATTGAACAAATAAAAAACTTGTATCACTGCTTTCATTAGCACCTTCTTTTACACAATAATTTGGGACATAATTTGATTCCATTACGCATGACTGATAGTGTCTTAGAACACAGATCTAAATGAGCATTGTTCAACTGACACTGACTCAAAATTTCAGGTTCTTACACTCAGTGACTACATTTTGCATTGACACACAGGAAGGCATCTTTCATTTAAATTTATTCTATAGTTAAGTTCCCTTACACCAAAGAGGCACTTAATACACTTCATTAAATTCACTCTGTAGGACAGGAAATGTCTTTCATAAGAGGTGTAATTTTACAGTTATAGAAAAGATTTGTCTTTTTCTTCATAACTAATCGGATTTTTTTTTTCCTTTTCAATCAACATCTTATATCCACCTACACAGCTGTCACATTAAATTCTGTCTTGGGAATTCAAATTAACAAAGTGGAGAGATTTCCATTTTCACTTAGGTGCGTATGTTTTTATCAGCATCAAAGTTAAGTAAGTTTAACAGTAATAATGTGGAATATTATCAGGTTATAAGTAACTGCTAATTCCTATAATTGTGCCTTTAGATTTATCTCCTTCTGTGCAATCAAATAATTTGCTTAATGAAAACTGAAACTCTTTTGATAATGCAAATATTTACTGCAACTTTTAAACTTAACTCTACATGGAAGGAAGGAAGGAAGGAAGGAAGGAAGGAAGAAAGGAAGGAAGGAAGGAAGGAAGGAAGGAAGGAAGGAAGGAAGGAAGGAAGGAAGGAAGGAAGGAAGGAAGGAAGGAAGGAAGGACGGAAGGAAGGAAAGAAGGAAGGAAGGAAGGAAGGAAGGAAGGAAGGAAGGAAGGAAGGAAGGAAGGAAGGAAGGAAGGAAGGAAGGAAGGAAGACACAATAAATTTACCGTGTTCAAACTATAGGCTAAAAAACAACCAAACAATGTAAAGGAGTAACTAAAGGATGCTACATGAAGTTAACACTACAAAAATTAATTGCTATAGAATGCTGTGCCATAACTAGTTCAAAAAAGGATTAAGAAGAATTAAGAATGTATTCATTCATCAGTGTCTAGGAGCTAAAATATTCTGCACGTCAGGCCTGGCTCAGAAATCCATAAATTGCTGGTTATAGTTGGATATTTTGTTTTTGTACTCTCCCTTTCTAAAGATCTGATTAATAGTGACCATTGCACTTACACACAAAGGTGTAAGCTGTGATGATATCTTGAGAAGCTGCTAAGTCTTAGTATTAAATCATAATGTGTTTAGATATACCCTCTTTTTATGTGTTTGAATTAGATATCTAGGCATTGTCTTATCAGGATTACTTATGTGAATAAAGTTATTCGTTTGTGTAAATTATGCCGTCCCAGGTTCCTCAGATATTCACATTCTTCAGAAGCAAAAACTTTGCATTATAGACTGTGTAATGTCCAGCATGGTGGCAGCTCCACATAAGTTACTCCTTTCATATCCATTTAACAACCACAACAACATAACTATTTCTGTTTAAATAAATCTACCCTATGCTGTTATTTTAAATATTTTGCTTGCACAATCTGCCATGTTTATTCTACAGCAAGTATAGACTGTTATGACTTATTGATCACTTTTTTACTTCTTAGGAAAGTCAATATTGATATAACTCTAGGTAACCTCTCAAATTATTGTGTGTGTAAATTACACATAGTTGCTTGAAGAAGCAGTGATCATCAGGCTGATGTAGGGATAAATACTGGCATATTACACAAAACTTCCTCGATTGCAAATGATAACCCATTTATCTTGCTCCTCAGAAGGAAACCAAATTTAGTCAATTTAAAAGAAAAATAAAAATATATTTGAGAGACAAGCATGTATATATGAAAGATTAAAAGCAACCTCAAACTATATTTATACCTACTCTTACTCTTCCTCTTTAAAGCAACATAAATCCATTCTCTACTCTAGGGGTGATCTGCAAACCAGAATAAATAAAAGCAAACCATGCCTTTTGTTTTCTGCTAGGTAATAAAAAAGCTAAAACATAGTGGATCTCATTATTCTACTCCTGAAACTCACCAGACCTTAAACAAAACTCATTCCAAATCAAACAACTGGGGTAGAACCAGTCTAGACAATATTTTCCTTTTTGCATGAAAATCACAGAATCACAGAATTGTCTAGGTTGGAAGAGACCTCAAGATCATCGAGTCCAACCTCTGACCTAACATTAACAAGTCCTTCACTGAACCATATCGCTAAGCTCTAAACCTAAACGTCTTTTAAAGACCTCCAGGGATGGTGACTCCACCACTTCCCTGGGCAGCCCATTCCAATGCCTAACAACCCTTTTAGTAAAGAAGTTCTTCCTAATATCCAATCTTAGCTCCTGGCCCAGGATCCATTTTCCCCTTAGAGATAGGGACCCGTCTGCGGCCATCAGGCTGACAAATAGGTCCCTCTGTTCCCCTGAGAAGGGAGTTGCCCACAACAATCACCCTTCTTTCTGTCCTGGTGGAGGCAGTCCTGAGATGCAGAGTTGACTTCCTCGCCCTAGGCATCCTCCTGGGTAGACTTTCTACCTCTTCCTCAGCTACCGGTCTCTCAAGCTCCAGGGCCTCAAACCTGTTGCGTAGGGGCACCTGGGAAGGTGGTGCCAGTAGGGTGGGGCATCGCCTGCGATGTCCAGCAGGGACCTGTCTCCATTCCTCCTCAACTCCTAGGTCCCCTGCCTCTGCCTGACAGCAACAGGGCAGGGGGTCCACCCCCATTTGGGGTGTCTCACCCTGGTGCCTGTCCTTCAGGCCGTGCAGGGAGTTGCTCCACAAGTCTATCTCCCGCTCACACTCCCTGATATCCCTCAACCTCTCGACCTCCTCCTTGAGTTCTGCCATGACGTGGACCAGATCATCCACCTGTTCGCACCTCACGCACACAGTCTCTTTGCCCCCCTGAGGTGGTAGCAACAGGCACAGGCACTCCCTGCACCTGGAGACCTGAAATGCCGCAGTTTTGAGCGGGCAGTCGGTCTGGGTGTGTACAGACTTCCTGGAGTGCACACTGTGCCTGGTGTACAGTAGACCACTGTTAGAGGAGGTGTTCGTATGGGCGGGGGGGAAAGCTCTGCCCTTCCTGCTCACCCTGCCTGCATGAACTGCTGTACTAACTGCCACGCCTCTCCCTTCTGATGCGCCACACCCTGTTTGCCCGTCCTGGTCACCGCACTCCTGGTCGCTCACGCTCCCTAGGGGCAGCTTATGAACAGCCAGGGAGGGGGCGCTGCTGGCTCCACCTACACCTCGTTCTCGCTTTGTTCACCTCCCTTGCGAAGGCTGTCAGGTCCTGGCGGCTCCCTTGAATTGGCTTAGTGCCAGAAAAATTGGCCCTGCCTGTCTGATCCCCCGCTCTGCTGCAGAACGCGTCTGCACCAGAACTGATCGTCTTGGCAAGACTCGACAAAATATTGCTGAAGACCCCACTAATTCTACAAAGTTGGCAAAAAATCCAAATGGAAGTCAACAAACTATGACAGACAAGATTGCTACACACAAAGCCGTGAACTGCCAGCTGGGAGGTTCACAATTGATGCTAGGAACAAATTCCTTTCTGTATTTGCTCAGAGAGATTATTCAATCTTCATCCTCAGCATTTTTCAATACTGAGATATGGAAGACAAGATTGTTGGTGACAATCCTGCTTTAAAAGGAAGTCTGGGGTATGTGATCTTCACAGGTCCCTTTCAATCAGCATTTCTGTGATTTTCATGATTATTTACTGAAATTAACTCTCCAAGACAAGGGAAAGAAAAGCCAAATAACAACAACAAAGCTGAACATCAGTATTGTCAGAATAGCATAAATCCCTTAAGGTTTCTGAGTAGTAACAGCCTGAAAGTCACAGTGGCAGAAGTGTATAACATAACAAGCACCACAAATCATATCCAAACATGCTCTTTTACTGTTCTGCCAGGTACTCACCCAGAAGGATTTATTAGCTCAGGCAGTTTTGGATGTCAGCTCCATGTATTTGCTCCATACCTGAGATAACAGCCTGTTTCTGAGTGCCATCTGAGGGGCTGAACAGGCATTAGTGTGCGTGCAGCAATGTTTATTAGCTCTGGATCAGCTTGAGCATTGGCAACCAGGTACCTTGTACTGCATTCCTAATGGGAAAATTACATTGGGATGCCAAGCCAAATGTGTGGATTTTGATATATTACTGTTTAATAGATAAGATCTCTGCCATAGTGTGAAGCCACACTGTTCTGACTGAAATATTCCAGGAACAAGTAGAAATGGGGTTTGACCAGAGATGGTTTTGTATACTCCATGACCATTTGACAACATACAACATAGTCTGGAATTAGATGATTCTGAAAGACCTAGAAACCCTAATTTCATGAAGTAAAAGGAATATCAGAATTAAAGGGGCTATCTCATACATAAAGAGTTAACTGTTTTTTAAGAAGTCTATTAAAATTTTTACTTGCTATCCTGCAGTCAGAAATTCAGCAAGGCCTATGTCAAAATACAATTATTACTATTTTTTCTTTAGTTTCTAAAAGGAACCTTCACCCAAGATGCAAGATACTGTGGACTCCATCCTCAGAAAGATAGCCCCCATTAGCCATGTCTAAAGACCTTCAGAATGAATCAAAACCTGGAATTTGGAAATGCAATAATGCCTCCTTCTTGTTCTGAGGAGCTTAGTATCAGTTTTTAATGTCATCAGAAAGACATTAAATAAAACACTTTCATCTGCTGCTAAGTGCAATACCAGTATTTTGGTTGTTAGAAAATATGCCACAGAAATTAAGTACAAAAGTCATTTCCAGAAGTAATCAAAGTGTTTTTTTGCATTTGTCTTCATTTTACAGATATAGTATTCTGTGCTGTATTATTACGGTGACTATTTCAATTGTGTTATTACTAAGATGTAGTTACCACATTTTAGGACTAAACCTATTTGTTTAAAACTGTGTAAGAATTTGGGGCGTACAACTAGTATGTACTCAGAAACGCTGTACAGATGTTACTAACATAAGATGTAAACTTAATTTGCCTTTATAGTATAATTGAAACAGAATATCTGATATCTTTACAAGTCCTTCTTACCCAGCATCCTCTTATTTGTGTAGTTACAGCTTTGGCAATAACAGCACATGGAAATTATCTAGCAGACTGCATAGAATCATTAAAAACAAGTATAGAAATATAATGGAAATTCATATTTTTTCACCAAAGATATTCAAAATTCACAGAAACACAACATCGCATTTCAACCACTATCAGGAAGCAATGACCTTGTCCTTACTTCTATGAAGTAAAAAGCAGCAACCAAGTGAAGCATGTACATGGCAATGTCTAACATGAAAATTCCGTGCATCTTCTAAACTTTAAACAGTGAAGTGTGACTGTTTATAGATCTAGCATACTTTCTTTATTTACCTTTTTATTATTGTTAAACTAATCCCCATATTTTCTATCAACATCTCCTGAATAAACAAAAAATAAAGAAGCAACGAAGCAGATAGTAATTGCTACCAGCATTGAAAGGATAAAGAAATACTAATTCCTTCACGCATAACTGTTAAAATCTGTCAAGACTTCATGTCACTTGTGAAATGTTTGTGTCCAAAATCCCAGCTCAACAGTGTTGAGCTATGAAATGAAACCTTAGAGAATTCTTTTCGCAATTGGCAATGAACAATCTCACTAAAAGTATTCTTTCAGCCAGCTGCTTTAATACAGTTAGCCAACTTCCCAGTTTAAAGATGGTCTCTGCCAACAAAAAATATCACTTTCACGTCTGAGTCAGACAAACAAAATATGTCATGAACAAAAGTTTTGTTTATTTTTAATCTTAACTAGTTTTTGCTGTAAAAAAAAAAAATAAATCTCATTTTCAATCAGCCAAAATGATTTGTTTTAGATAACAGATTTTTTTAAATTGTATCTGTTTGGGAAAAGCAAAAAGCATTACAAAATAAATTGTGGTTAAACTACAGAAAGCACAAAACCCGTATAATAATATGCATACTGTTATATAATACATTTCCATCTACAATATAATAGCTGTCTCTGTTTATGTTTAAAAATGTATCAATTAAATTAATAACTAGAGAGCTCTGACTTTGTAATTTTCACGTAAATCTATCTTTAGCTCTCCCTTCCCAAGAAATGGAGTGCAAATTTAGAAAATATGAATGATAAAAAGCATCTTCAAATCTTGAATGAATACAATGTCATTTTTACACAACATTAATTTGGGTATGATATAAAACCTAGAGAATTCACAGAATTGCAGGACAGTTGAGGTTGGAAGTGACCTCTTGACATCATCTATTCCAACACACCTGATGAAAGTGCTTGAGCAGGTTGCCCAGAACCATGTCCAGCTGAGTTTTGAATGTCTTCACAGATGGAAACTCTCCAACACCTCTGGTCATCTGAGCAACCTGTTCCAGAGTTTGACCACCCTCACTGTAAAAAGTGTTTTCTCATCTTCAGACCAAGAAACTAGTTGTTTTTCTATTTGGGTCCACTGCCCCTTCTAAGAGGGAAGCCTGGCTAATCTTCATTTCCTTTCATCTCCCCTGAACCTCCTCAGTCCCAGCCTTTCCTCAAATTACAGATGCTCCAAACCCTTAATCATCTTTGTGGCCTTTCACTGGACTTGCTCAAGGAAGTCTGTATCTATCCTGTACCGGTGGTGGGGAGGGTACAGAAATGGATGTATTACTCTAGTACAATAGGGAATGCTACATTTAATCTGAAAAATCTGTTCATAATTTTTAAATTAAATTTGCCTTGGCCATCTGTGGAATAAGGTTTAAGGTAGCAAAATTGATGTCATGAAGGAATGATGAAAAGAATGAAGCAAGTAGACAAAATGATACTCTTCTCTTTGGATAGTAAGTGCCAAAGATGAAAATAGATGGGGAAGCCAAAGGAGGGGCAGGATCTAAATAAGTCTACATATCCTCAGGAAGAGGGCAAGAGAGTGGCTACAACTGTCAAACTCTGAGATCTGGCTACTACTTCACAGCTTGGGAAACATTATTTTTTCCCTCATGTTCTCCTTAGAGGAAGATATTTGTGAAGGAAACATTGTACTTTAATATTAGTTAATGGTGACTACAGTTTTCACTCACTGAACAAAGCTGACCAGAAGCAAGGTTTAAACAAATCAGATACTATTTGAGTTCTTCTTACATGTTCTTAAGACTTATTCAACAAAACAAACAAACAAACAAAAACTTAATTTGTCCTGTGTCAGTAAGAATGAAAAATTAGAAGAAGGATGCTGAGTCTTTCCACCAGGAGGCAATGTGAGAACAAATGGGACTGAGTTATTATTATCATGAGAATAAGAAGTAAACTGTTTAGATTAGTTAAAAAGAAAAAACAGAAAAGCTGAAGACTACTGGAGGGCAAATAATCCTCATACATGATCAGTAAGTTTCAATTTAGCAAGTTCTTGTCTGTTAACAAAAATAAAATAAATGACACATCATTTTTAACTTTCAAAACAGAATGAAAAAGAGAAGAAAATTCATTTCTGCCACTGCAATGATAATATTGAAAGGAAAAGCATTAAGAATAGTAACCAGACATTAACAGTAACAAAGGTGATAACAAGGAACAAAAAGCGAAAAGCAACGCCAGCTTTCCTTGGCAGCAGAAACAACATTGAATATTTATTTAATCATATAGTAAGCCAAAATACAATACCTGCTCAAAAGTTCAATGATGTTCACTGTCAGAGCAATTTCATTTAATAGCACAGCTTTTTTTTTCTATTTATCACAATTTTGAAGGATACTCAGCAGAAGAATAATATGAGATTCTGCAACAAACTGAGCCTGACTGCTTCCATGTATGTAACTCTGTAAAACAAAAATGAAAAGCAATCCTGTTTAAAACAAAGAATTCCATTGAAAATTCCACACAACTGGATGTGTGTGAGCACAAACAAAACCTGTTTTGCAGAAAAATACAGGCAGCAGCAGCTATGGCTGAACAACAAATGCATCTATATATGGTAAAAAGGAGTGTTAAAAAATAAAATATTTAGGGTTATGCATACATATACAGAGAATGTAATATTTTATATATGAGAGCATTATGCTGTACTTACTTTCACACTGCTAAAGTAGAGTAAAGAACATACATTTATTTGTTCAGGACATAAGATTTTTGAGAAGGGAGGTTGACAAAATCAAGGCCATGCCTCTGCATACTTTTGACAGAAATGAAAACTGAACCTTGCAATGTTGCCTTTAAAAAGTCTATCTTTTTTATTCGTAGATTGAGTGAAGTTACTTAATGCAAATATTTTTTTTATATGAAATTGTAATAAACACAATCACAGATGCCAATACTAAATGGAAACCTAAGTAAGTCAATTTTTTTCCCCTAAATAATTATTGTTAATGGACATATTTTGTACATTACTTTTTAATAACATACAGCATATTATTCAGAAGTTGTTAGTTTTTATTGTTAACTAGCTATGATAGCAAAAAAGAAAGGAAAAACAGGAATGTAAACATGCAAAAAATGAGGGAATTTCTCTCTCTTCCTCTACTATAGCAATTACAATCTTGACTATAGATTGTCATGCTTTTACATAGAAATTAAATATATCTGTATTCTCAAAATATTATTTATATGTATTCTTCTGAGGCACAGACACAATTTTCACCTCAAATAAATAGACAAAAAACGCTCACTCCCATTAAAGTAAAGAAAAAGGAAACATTTTGCACCCCTCATGGTTTCAGGGCTTTGTTAGTCTATTTTACCTTTTGCTTTAATTCATTTTATTCTGAATGATTTTGCCTGAATAGAATTCATGTCAAGATTCAGAACAACTTTCCAAATCAAACATTTGAAATACTCTGATGCTTCAGCATACAAAAGAATGCCTTCATCCATACTGGTTAAATTCTGGTTGATGCACTGTTTAAACGTGTAGTTCGTAAGATATTATAAAACATTTTTTACTCAGTGGATGGTTATCTACTGTTTTCAAAATTGAGTTATTCTGTGTTCACTCAAATCACTAATTCAAAGCTAAAGTATGCAGGAACTTCATATATCTAAAGATTCAATCTCTCAAATGAAATGTCTTTTTTTTTTTTAACAAGATAAAAATAACTTACAAGATTATTTCATTGCAATATGACTGTGATAATAGGTCAATCTGTATTTTTTGACTTTTTGTCAGGGCCCCTTCTAAATCTCACTAAGGCAAAATAGACTGATATAACAAAGGAAGAATATAAGAATATTTCACATTAAGAAAAATTAAAGATCAAGTTAACATGCTTCTCAACAGACCAATTCTTAATTGCCTTTCTTTGCTGTCCTGTGTAAAGTACTATAAATGAGCACGTTGTGTTGTTATTAGCATATAAAACTGTAACTAGAAGAAAACAACCCCACCATCAGTACAAATATTCATATTTATCCAATCAAATTAATTGTTCTATCAAAATATAGGCTAAATTAGAGCTGTTTTCCCCAGAACGGTTATTAAAAAATAGTAGTACAAAAAAGTTCCCTGTAGCATACTCTGAGTCAGTTGTATCCACATAGCTGCAAATAATGACCCTGTCATTATTTCTCATGCAGCTAAAGCAGTATTTATACACACATATAGACACATGTGCAGTGTCTGGATTTACATGTGCCTAACAAACTGTAAAAATGTATTTCTACTTATTATCATAACACCAAGTTATAGTAAAGCTTATAATGATTAAAATACGTACTATATTTCTGAACACAAGATGATTTGAAATAAAAAGCACACCTTTCAATGGAAAAATGTAACAGGGTCTAACAGCACTATCCTGTTATTAAGTACCTATAAGTATTTATACATAACCACTACTGGTCTTCTCCACATAGCTCTGGAGTGGTCTGTCCCCACGTGCTCACAGACGAGCCGGCATGGAAGACTGGCCTGGCTGAACAGAGAGCTGTGGCTAGAGCTTAGGAAATAAAGGGGGTTATGATCTTTGGAAAAGAGGGCGGGCCACCCAGGAGGACTATAAGGATGTTGTAAGGATGTGTAGGGACAAAATTAGAAAGGCCAAAGCTCATCTGGAGCTCAATCTGGTGACTGCTGTCAAAGACAAGAAAAAATGTTTTTATAAATACATTAACACGCAAAGGAGGACTAAGGAGAACAGCCATCCTTTACTGGATGCGGGGGGGAAACTTAGTGATGAGAGATGAGGAAAAGGCTGGGGTTCTTAATGCCTTCTTTGCCTCAGTCTTTAGCGGCAAGACCAGTTGTTCTCCAAATACCCAGTACCCTAAGTTGGTCAAGGGGATGGGGACCAGATTGTAGCCCTCACAATCCACGAGAAAATGGTTGGCGACCTGCTACGGCACTTGGCTATACTCAAGTTGATGGGGCCAGATGGGATCCACACAAGGGTACCGAGAACTGTCGGAAGAACTGGCCAAGCCACTTTCCATCATTTATCAACAGTCCTGGCTATCAGAGGAGATCCCAGTCGATTGGCGGCTAGCAAATGTGACACCCATCTACAAGAAGGGCCAGAGGGCAGACCCAGGAAACTATAGGCCTGTCAGTTTGACTTCACTGTCGGGGAAACTCATGGAACAGATTGTCTTCAATGTCATCACATGGCACTTGCAGGACAAGCAGGTAACCAGGCCCAGTCAGCATGGGTTTATGAAAGGCAGGTCCTGCTTGACAAACCTGATCTTCTATGACAAAGCGACGCTAGGAACAGGCTAAAGTTGCACCAGGGGAGGCTTACATTTGATATTAGGAAGAACTTCTTTACTGAAAGGGTTGTTAGGCATTGGAACGGGCTGCCCAGGGAAGTGGTGGAGTCACTATCCCTGGAGGTCTTTAAAAGATGTTTAGGTTTAGAACTTAGTGATGTGGTTTAGTGGAGGACTTGTTAGTGTTAGGTCAGAGGTTGGACTAGGTGATCTTGGAGGTCTCTTCCAACCTAGATGATTCTGTGATATACACGCAACAGCTCCACCCAATATGGTATCATCCACAAACTTGCTCAAAAAACCTTCAAGTCCTTCATCCAAATTATTTATAAAAAAATTGAAGAGGACTGGTCCTAAAATGGAGCCATGGGGAACCCCACTAGGGACAGGTCACCAGCCTGATGTAACCTCATTTACAAGAAAACTCTGGGCCTGACCCATCAGCCAATTGTTCACTCATCTTATTATACTTTTATCTGACTGTATTCTGGTCATTTTGTCCAGAAGGATATTATGAGAGGCAGTACCAAAAGCTAGAGTATTACCATCACCTGATATTCAGTATAGATAAAAACATAGACTGGATACAGCTTATTGTAAATGCAAATAAAAAAAAATTGAACTAACTTAAAACAAAGAAAATGAAACTAGAAATGAAACCTGCCTAGAAGACCTAAAGCAGAGACTGAACTTTGAAAACTGGCTGATGAATATGAATTTCTGGCTAAATATCTCATAGGGATCGATGTTATATATTTTTAAAAATATCAATTGCTAAAGGCATAGCCTCCCTTGCAAGGAAGTTGATGTACTTTGATTTAGTTTTGGAGATACTATGTTTTAAAATCTAGTAAGAGACTATTGTTACACACTGCTCTTTCCCCAGAGAGAGGACAGGAATGGCTACAAGCAAAGTGAGTAGCCACCTTAACCATAACTTAAAAGCCATCATACCATCTTTATTTGAGAGATCAAGATATGCCAGGTTAACTTAAAAGAGAGAGACAGAGAGCACTAATTAAAAGCTAGTTAGTTGAAATGTTAAATAAGACAGATGTTTTTAGTCCCGTGTGCACATATATATTTAGTTTTTCATTTTATCTTTTAACTTCTTTGTTCTATTACAAATCTGCTTAGGTAAGCTATTTTTTAAAGTTACCTAGTAATAAATCTAACTTTGGGTGATCAGGAGGCTCCTCAGATTGCTTCCCAATGACATTATTCTCCAAATTCTCAAAACAACAGGAGGGTACATCTGCACGACAGCAGCATGACAGTCCAAGGAATGGGAGTGTAGATTTTGAGAAAATGAAAGACTGTTGCAGTGACAAAGGGAAAACAAAGTAACTTCCATTTGACACTATAATGTGAATCACTGAAGTTTGTCACTACCCTACGCCATATCTAATGGGGAATGTATTGATAACCACTGCATGAAAGGAATTACTTGCTGCGTTTTTTTACCACAAACAATGTGCTTTCAAATACAAATAAAAATTCAGAAGATGGAAGATGAGTAGTTAATGCAAAAATGACGGCAAACAGCTTTTCATGAAGAGAGAACTGTGAGTACTGTGTAGCACTTGTCCTTGTGTCCTACCCTACAGGTATATAATGACACTGTGAGGCCACTCAAGAGGTATACATTTTATTTGTACAGAGAAATATTTATGCATTATGTACCCCAATACAATAGTTTTGTATACTGCAATGGCTATTGACTCATCAGATTTTGAAATTCACGGCCATCTGTGGCTCAAACCTGCATAAAATAGAACACATTTAAAAACAATATACATATATATAAGTGTGACTATATGTGTACATGTATGTATGTATGACAAATCACCTTTTCAACAGTTCTCAACTTATTTTCTCAATACTTTTTTGTAGTTCCACAGCAGCTTTTAATTGTATAAAATTATTGAATTTTGGTTATTTTGGTTAACCAAAACAAGGGAATTGGTCACATGTGAGGTGTCTTTATTTTCACACTTGTCTCCCTTCATAAAATTGCTGAATGACCTACGTGGAAGACATATATTCTTGTGAAATTTTATCTGAGCCTGCAAACTATTAATGGACTGAAGTAAGATTTCTGGTTTTGCTATCTTTTCTGCTTTTTTTCACTGAATCCGTTTAATATTTGGAAGCTCTGTGAAGTCTGACTGTGAATGCTCTAGGCAAAAGCTTTAAATAAATTCATGAATAAAATCAGTATTTCTCTTTCATTTTAGAGGCATCAAGAGGAATGACCATGTAAGTTGCAAAGCTGAAGTCCGTCAGAACAGATGCAACCATGACTTACACAGAAGAGCCATATAGCCACACAATTGCCACAACCAAGACAACGGCAAATACTATTCTAGCAAGACTTGTAGTGGAACTGAAATGTGACTGACACATTGAACAACTGGTCCTTTTCCACCTTTAATGTTGTCCTATCTCAAATTTAATTCCACAGAAGCAATTTGAATTGCTAACTAAAATAATCATGTCCTCAAATCATGCCATTTTATTTGTTAGTGACAAACAGTTGTTTACTGCATGCACATTTCTACAAAGCAGTGTTAAATATTTATCTACTATTCATAAACTCATTAAATATTTAGTGTTATTGAACTGCAGATGGCATATGCATATAATCCCTCACTAGGATAGTCAAGGATAACAACAATGTAATATATTTTTAAATTTCCCTAAATACAACATATGCTTGTGATTTCCCTTCAAGAGTGATAGTTGTTCACGTTCAGGAAAATACTTGAGTTAAACATAATCTGTGCTCTTTCCTCCCTTTCTGTTAATGCAATGTAAATAAAACAAAGTAATCAAAAATAAGGCCTCTATGAGTTACACATTAAATCTTAAGGCAATACAATTACCTTCTGGAGTAGATCACATCAAGTTGAAACACAATTTCAAGAGCTCCAGTGCTCTTTCCTAAAATAAAACATCATAATGTTTATGAGTGTGTGGATGAAGGAAGCTAGGGTGGAAGGAGCTGATTTAACTGAGTTGGGTTTAGCAATAGTACACCATGCAAAGCTGCTTCATGAAGTATCATTCTGGATAACTGAGAAATAGCTTGCCCTGAATTTGCAAGATGTGACACACATATAACACTGTGTATTGGAAGCCAATAAAAAGCAGACCATTGAAATAGTCCAGACGTCATCTCACTTCTCTCTTAATTACTTCCTTAATTTTGTAAAGCCTCTACAAATGTCTAAAAATAAACTAATTGTAGATTTTCTGCTCAGTTGTCAGATTTGTTATATTTACAGAATAAGAACAAAGAAACATCACATATCTCAGTAGTTCTGTAGAATGTATTCTAATTTGATAAACAAATTAGAAACAAACAAACAAAAAAACAGAATCCAAGTATTTCATTCCTTATAACACTTCAACTTATCCTAAGCTTTATGAAAGTGTTTTTCCCCCACTTATTGGCTTTGTTTCTGCTCCCATTTTTTTTCCTTTTTAAAATATATAGTATATATAAAAATACATATTTATACAATTTTTAAAAAAAGAAAAAAGAAATGAGAGAACAAAGAACAGGATTCTAGTTCTAACAAAGCTCCAGAAGTAGTATTAAAAATCTCAAATAGTATTAAAAATCTTAATAAAAATACTGAAAAAGTAAATAAATACATGAAGAAATATAAGAAATATCTCAAAAACTAGAGAAATACAAGAAGTAGTGACTCCAGTTCATTTACTGACCAACTCAAAAATCTTTGATTAACCTAACCACGTTAATTTCCAAAGTTTGGTTGATATTCAAATGTTTAACAGGATAATTTCTTTAACTGTAGATATCCATTTATAAAAGGACACATTTGCAAGTGATGCTTAACTGCTTTACAACTGAATGTAGTATTAAACACAAAATAAATCCAAACTCACAACTAATTTAAATACAGCTTTAATGAATTTGTGTTTCTGTCAAACTGAAAATTGTATATGACTATAGCAATAACTGTGAAGCCGGCTATGATCTTCGCTTTGTTTAACAACAAAACAAAAATAATTTAGCACTAACCCACAGGAAATAAACTCCTTCAGAGTGTTAATAGCTCTATGAACATCTCCAACTCAAATTAGAGTCAACAGAATGCTACTCTCGTGAAAACTTCATGTTACTAAGCAATCTCTCTCCTCTGTACAAAATCCAATCCAGCTCAGTTACAGATCAGCACGACAAGGATTAAGAAAAAAGTTAAGGTACACATGCCAGCACATAAAAATGGTTAGAAATAAGCATAAGAATTACTAACAGTGGTGACTATGTACTTTTAGTGATTTTGTTCAGCTTAAGCTCAAGCTCTGTATTGTAAAAAGTTGTAGGTTAATCTAGAAAATCAGCAATGGACCCCACAGATAGAACTCTGTGTATGTAAACTTGCCTCAGCACCCTTGGAGTAACAGTTGGTATAGGTGTGGAGATTCTCCCTTAACAAGCATGACTGTATAGCATATAAGCTACTTCTATTAAATTTAGTTTAATAGCTATGGATGATTATTACCTGATTTAAGAAAAATTTAATGTTGATTTTTTTTTTTAATTATATGCTATAGCTACACATGACAATCTTATACAGACTCCTTGATTCACTCATATTAATTAAATGATTGAGAAGTAGATCTTCTATGCCTAAACTCACTGCTGTGTTCACTGTTGCCCCAAAACACAGCCCAGAGAGAGCAGCCAGTTTTCACAGGACTGGCTAGATGAAGCAGACTGTGCTGGCTGGCTTCCATGAGGTCCATCTGGCACCGAACACAGAATATGACTTGGGTTCCCAAGCCTAGAGCAAAAGTGGAGAGATATTGCTTAGTTTTGCAGACTAACTGGCTGGGAAGGGTAGCTGGTATAACTTAAAGGTATGCAAATCCTGGCTTATGCTACAGACTTTGGTTGCACCTAGACAGCTTTTATAGCTATACTGTATTACTTACGGTGTCATCAAAGTGCTATCAAAGGTATTAGGTAGTAGAGGTGATACTGCAAATACAGAAACTGTGAACTTTCTGCTCAGCTATAGATGTTTTAATACAACCCACTGAATAAGAAATTATTCTAGTGAAATAATTCTCCTACATTTATTTATTACTAAATATTAACAAGACAAAAGATACAGCAATTCTTTGAGGAAAAAAAATAATAACAACCAACCAAAAAAAAATAAAATTGAATTCACATTAGGAAAAAAACATTGCTACCCTTATGACACTTAATTCCCAAGTTACCTAAAAGACTGGCATACAACAGATGTCTTTTCCCTGAATGTACATTATGACACACAGTACCCACGTGAGAGACTTTAACTGAGATGAAGTTGAAATTTCCAGCATCTCTGAACTAGCATTCTGGTAGTTTGGGGAAGTTTATACAACACAGCTTAGCCAAGCTGCCTAAGAAAAAGAAATGCTGCTGCTGTGATGCTTTGCTTAAAAAATTTCAAATCAACATGTAACTTTCAAATCAACATGTAAAAGAGGACAAAAATCTCAAAGAAAGCTGACACTCCCACAGCTTTAATTACAGTGAGACAAAGGTGAGTGTTAATCAATAATACTAATGAAAGTTCAACTGTTACTAGTTGAAGTATGAACTGCTTGCTTACCACATGGAAGGCAAACTATGATATTTCAAATTAGGAAATAGGGAGAATAAACTTACAGGTACAGACTGGAGTAAAACAAATGATATTGGGAGGACAGAGTGCTATAAAAGAACAGTAAATGAGGGACTGGAAATGACACAAGAGCCGTTACAGTGATTTCATGTTAGCAGTACATAAGAGTTTGTACCCTAATGTTACACTGTCCAAGACAGAAAACTAATCAGATTTCCATCATCATGGTAAAATAACCATAGAATTTAATAAGAAAACAGATTATTTCCCTTTGCACATTTTATCACTATCCAAATTAACATTCATAATGAATTTACATGAAAGGCTACGGGCCCAAAGGGGCCCATATCTCCAAATAGGAACAGAAATTGAGGCCACGGTAGAAAGTGCAGTCCCACCTGACCTTAATGTTACATTATTTACTCAACAGAAACATTCATTTGACTATCAGACCTTCAATTCACAGCAATTCTACCTTCTTCTTGTGCTGAGGAAACTCATGATTGCAAGTCAAACTTAGTGACCTCTAAATGTAATATGAGGATAATAATGATACATTAATTCAAATGTGCAGTATATATTCACAGTATTGTGCTCCTAGGGTCCTAAATCATGCATGTAGTTTCATTTCAGGTGATGTATTCTACAGTGCTTGGAACAAGAATTGTGCCCTTAGATAAGATGATGAAGTCTCACCATCTACATGACATTGTTATTTATTGCAGTGACAGAGGATATACTCTTAGTGAAATACTATCAGAAAATGTAAGAAATGTTGGCTGCTCTACAGGAAACAACTGAATTTAATCCACTTCACTATAGCACTGTAGTGGTCAATGACTGTTACTGGGGATGGCCAACTTCTTTTTCCAAATAAATTTTGGTTGAGTTCTTCTCTATCAAATACATTTTTGCAAAGAAATTTTTCACGTATGGAGGACAAAAACATAATTGGTTACAAGTTATTTCCTAAATACCCTTTGATCCTTCCTTTCTTCAGTTAGTATGTCCAAACAGTTTTAAAAAATCACTCATAACGATGAACTGTCCCTCAGTATTTTCAATTGCAAATGTTATTCTTCCATGTGTCAATTAATAATCCCATTTTATTTTCCATTTGATGTCTAATTAGATTGCTTCATCTCTTAATTCTAACAGTAATATTTACCAAGTTTCACCACATACCACTTTAGGTTGAATACCTAATGCTAGACTGACCTTGTTACTCTCTACAACTTCCTGAGGAGGGGAAGTGGCAATGTTGGTGTCAGACTCTGACCCCTGGGAACCAATGATGGGACATGGAACAGCCAAAGGCTGCACCAGGGGAAGTTCAGTCTGGACATCAGAAAACATTTCTTTATGGTCAAACACTGGAACAGGCTCCCTAGAGAGGTTCCTGAGAAAGATGCCCCCATGCTGTCAGTGTTCAAAAGACATTTAGACAATGTCCTCATTAATATGCTTTAAGTTTTGGTTAACCCTGAAGTGGTGAGGCAGTTGGACATGATGATCTTTAAAGGTCCCTTCCAACCAAACTATTCTATTCTATTCTGTTCCATTCTAAAAGTGACCAATACAGCTAATCTAAACCTAAACCAAATCAAAATCTCTCCCAATAAGTGAATACAGACTAGTATTCTGAGATTAAAAAAAAAAAGGGAGGTTAGAACCAAATAAAATTTGCTGTACTGTTTTCTAGTCAATTTGTTCTAGAGTAAGTCTATAGTTTTCAGAGTTGTACAGATGAGTTACTAAAAAAAAAAAAAACTACTCTGTGTTGTCCAGAGCAATATTTTGTATAGTATTTTAGGTTTAGTTAACATGTTTGAAAAAATACTACTTACATGACATAGAAACTGAGCCAAATGAAGTCTTTACTAGGACAAACTGAGAACAAAGGAATCAACTCCATGTTTAGAATATAAAATTTGAAAGTAGAGACTGTACAAACAGGAATTTATTTCACAATAACAAGTGCTTTGAATCCATGATTTATGACAGCAGCTATGGGAGTCACATATTTAAATTTGTTGTTTAACACACTGGCAGATGCTTCCTAATTATTAGAATGCAGGAGTGAGAACATTATTTTTTTTTCAATGGATGTGTTATTAACATTAAACATCTTGTACTTTGGCAACTATCAAATTTGTAATGATGTATTTTATGAAGTTCTGTTTTAGGATTGCAAGCATTAACTTAATATATCATAAAAGCCTGTAGCTAAAAAATTTATGTTATGACACAAAATCTCAGACCTATCTACTGTGCAATGCCTAACAAGTATTCCATCCTGCAATGAATATAAATCAAATATTGCTGTCTGCAAGACATTGCATTTCAAGTTCTTCCCTTCATCCGTCTCCAACAAAAAAAAACAAACCCATGAATTGTCAAGAACTACAAAAAACAAAAGTCTGAACAAAAGTTCAGAATGATCATTACTTTCAAGTTTATACAGAAATATTTTAAATGTTAGCTTTACTAAAAGAGTCATAAAAAATAATACCTAGAAGAAAATCAATAGAATACAATGTCCATGTACTGGGAAAAAGAAACCTGGGATTTATTTAAGGCCAAATGAAAAATTCTCTCAGATGTAATAACTGCTTATTCATGTGAGACTTTGACACTGATATGCAAGGAAGTTAAAATAATTTTACAAGTATTAAATTGTGAAACTGCAGTCTCCTTTCAGCTCAGAAAGGAAAACATTAGCTTTGAATATGTTACTTCTGGTATCTGTGAATGTGACTAATGTGACTAAGCTTAATTATGTCTGAATTCATAGAACTACTCCCATTTTATATTTTATTTTCATATTTAGTGATTTGAAACAAAAAAAAAAAAAAAAAAAAAAAAAAAGGGCCACTGTGGACAAATAAGCTTTTAAGGCAGAGGCCATAAAATGAATTTCATTAACAAAGTAGACTGAAATACAAAGTAGAGCACATCCAGTACCTCATGATGATAAATGATTCTGCTTTCTCTGTTATAAGGTAGAAAGAAGAAATAACTTTCCTTTAGCTGATCACAGCTTTGCAGAACTGAACGAAGGCAGAGCTGACTATATCAAAAACATAAAATAGTCATCATAAAAATTTCAAAAGCCAAACTACCACCATTGTGCACACACATCTGAATTATTGAAAATGCTGGAATTCAAATTTGTACAGATCTTAACTCTTTGTATTATCCATAAATTTGCAGTACTGATATAGTACAAGAAATTTTCTGAATCTATATGGAAGAAATAAAATCCATGTGATCTATGTAGCCTAGCACCCAGATTCTAACTTCACAATGTTAGAAAAACAAAACAAAAAAACAACCAACCGATAAAAAACAAACAAACAAACAAACAAACAAAAACAATAAACTACCTTAAATTACAGGTTCAAGATTTTCAGATTTCAAGATTTTTACAGGTTTTCAAAAAAATCAACAAACCCAACTCCATAGTTGGGGGTATGCAAAATGATTAACATATGTACAATTATTAATGTCCTGAAATTTTCTTATAGCGTTTCTTATACTTTCAACAGTTTCTTTAAGTTCTTACTGCATTCTGTTGACTTTCCCTTCTTCAAAGGGAAAAGTACTAGTTTACTTTCTCTAATAGGCAGTTATGCATATTGCTTTTTGTTTGTTTTTGTTGTTGTTACTTTGAGCTAAAGACAAACAAATTTGAGAACTCACTGCTGACTGATAGCAGGAGGGGTATATTTTACAGTGCTTTAACATGTTTACATTCCTATTGTATTGAACTTCTCAGACCTCTGGTACCTCAGTTGAATTCTAGCATGTAAACTCTGGATAAATGTTGAGAAGCTCCCCACTAAAATTTTGTTTTGCTGCAAGTTTTTCAGCAAGTCTTACTGTAACTGCATAATTCTAATATGAGAGAAGATAAATTACTCAGGATTGCACAAAACAATACATCAAGCACGCATAAACTAAATTCCCAATCACACAGATCTTTGAGGTTACAATTATAGTGATGGTTAGATTTTCAAGTTAGACTCTGTAGTAAACCCTTAGTGGTTTGCAAATAAGTGCTATTAGTTTGGGCAAAGTTGTTGAAAAGCAAACCCTTGATTGATCACTTTCAGAAGAGAATATTAATTTGCCCATTAAAAGGTAAAATACTGATGTCATGTATTAGGCTTACATGGCAAGGTTTTAGTAATAGGAGGGAGGCTGCATTTGTACACTGTACATAAATACAAAACAATTTTTAAATATTTTTCCACTGATAATTTGAATAATTTTCCATTGATAATAGAAGAAAACCAATTAAAATTGAAAACTTACAAAACGTAGTATTTTATTAATACTTTGTTTGCAACTCTCTTATACTAAGCAAAAACTTTGCATTTAGATTTGTCCTAGAGGGAAATTTATTCACTAGCTGAGCCTGAATCGAGATCTGACAGGCTGAATAGTGCCCTCAACCTTCTGCATTTCTCTGAATTTAATTAATTCACTAATTTATTGCTGGCTGAGACAAGCAAATTCTGATGTGGTGTTTGTTGCTTTCTCTAAATGAATTAAAATTAACAAAACGAACAAAACTCCAGCCAATAATTCCTAGAATTTTCTGCATTGAGTCAGTTTTCAAAACTCATCTATACTGGTAAGTTTTTCTTTAACTTAACACAAACATGTAATCTGAAGATTGTTTCTCCAGGCATCCCACCACTTCATCACAAAGGTTGTGCCCAGTGTTGGAGGAGCACTTGTTGGCTTCATAATGAATTTTGTCTGCTTTCACCTCTCTGGACTTTCAAGATTCCTCTCAGTTCCTATAAACTAATTAGTGATTCTTTTAACATTACAAGCAATTTCTCAAAGTATGTTATTAAAAAAAAAAAAAAAAAAAGAAAAAAGTTTTTGCTGCACACTTCCGTTTAGTTTACACACAGTGAGCAATGAATTCTAAGGCTCTCGTTACAAAACCTCACAGTGACTCTGACCTTAGCAGAGTTTCAGTCCCATGCTATTTCTAAAAGAGCACAGAGGTTTCTTCTCTGTACACAAAATAATTTGGATGAAATGCTGATTCAAAATAAGTCAATAAGCATTTTGCTATTGATTTCAAGAGAGCCAATATTTTACCTTAATGGTTTATTGGACATAGAGTTTCAGAATATCAATATTTAGAAAGATATATAGTATGCAATAAGCCCCATAATTGCATAGAACAAACTATAAAGTAAAATCATTTACTCTATATTAAAGAATTTTAACCTAACATTTATTTCAATGTAACATTTAATTGAGCTTCAGAAGACTAAATTGAGTGCCACAAGAAAAAAGTACGTCGAAGTCTTTCCATAACAAAAAATGGGTTCTACAAATAAGCTCAAGTAAGAAGTTCAGCAGGTGAATTGTCATCCATGTTTCTGGTGGTTAGAAATGCCTCCAAAACTGACCTAGAGAGAAAACTTTTTACTGAATTAAAACTAACTGTGACTAACAGTGCATGGAAAACATCTGGTAGACACTTCATGATATGCCGACAATAATGCTCCAAATAGAGTCTGGTATCCCATCCTTAGCATTTGATTTTTCTCAGGTCTAAAGGTTGTTTCTCTGCTCCTTATCAGAATATATATATATATTTTTTTTTCTCATGAGTGAAACACTCCTTGCTTATTCAAAAAGGCAAGAGACAGGAAAAGCACTAATTTTTTACTGTAATATCTATCTCAACAAGGAACTGTGATGGCTAGAAGCTAATGTACATCATGTACATTAGCTCATTCTTCTCAAAGATTACAATCACACAACAAAGATTACAATCAAGATGAGAACAGTCACAATCCACCAAGTACTATCTCTGCTGTTTCTCAACTTCTGCTACTAGGAGGTAAGTCTCTTCTACCTGTTGAATCTAAGCATATTTTACTTGTCCTAAAACTCCTTCCAAGTAAGAGGAAGCGTAGCATCTGCCCTGATAAAGTACTCCAAAATATAAGTTATTTTCAATGCTAGGAAGTATATCTTTATATCTTTGTCTAATCATCTTAAGAGTTACATACATGTGATCACCTTTTCTGTTTTTCCGTTTCTCTCTTCAGTGACCTCTCAAAAGTTAACCTGAACAGCTGGCTGCATGCACGAGCAGCACTACATAATGCTCCCTATCAGTCCACATCTCATTTTCCCTTCCTCCTTAAATCTACCTCCAAAAGGACATGGATTAAGATGTATACCATGTGAACGATGTGGGTATTCCAGTATGAAATTCAAATAACTCCAGCATGACTAATACAAAAGACCCTTCATCCTTGCAACATAACAATAAAATAAATAAATAAATAAATAAATAAATAAAGCTACCTAGTTTTCTTTTAAATGACCAACTAATTAAAATCTTCATTCTTGTGACTACACTGCTAGTATTTTCCACATTTCTTACACACACTTGAATTATTTACAATTTTTATCCTTCTATCTTATTAAATGCTGTGGACAAAGACAAAACTAACTTTGCTCTTAACAGTCTTCACATACTTCAAGACAGATGCTATTAACGACACTACATTTTGATGTTTATGTTGAGGTTTGTGATCTAGAACCTTTAAATCTCTCCCTGAGATACTGCCTCCCAAGCTATACTTGTTTTAGGCAGACTACCTTGAAACTACCATCCTGAACAGGTTTTATAGCTATAAATTTGTTCAATAGCTTTTTGCATACTTTAAGCTTTAAATGCCTGCAATAACCTGCAGCATGGAGTTCCACAGCTGGCTGCATTATGCATAGAAATGTTTTATTTGAAAATGCCACCTTCACATTTAGTTTGAATAAATTGAAAAGATTATTCTTTTGATGCTTTTCTCCATATCATTATTTAATGGACCTCTTCTGAAGTTCTTCTGCACTGAACTCCATCTATCATTATTCAACAGCTGGAAAGTCTTTAGCATTCCAAATAACTTAAGGCCAACAGCAAACTGTCATGCTTATAGAAAGGGATGAATAGCAAATAGCAAAGGTGCTAACATAAACCCCTGTGAGACACCACTGATTTTCTTTTACCTTGAAAATTGGTAATTTGCACTTTTTTTTTCAATTTATCCATGAGAAGAACTTATTAGACTTCATTCTGTAACTTAAAGGATAATGGAGTACTTGAACTCTTGAAAGCTTTGCCCAAACTCTCTACTCTTCTTGGAAAAACACAGCTGTGATATCTTAAATCTCCTCATCCTTTGTCCCCTGCTTTTGGAAGCATGCATTGCCTTTCAGTGTAAGTTAAACAAAATTACATTCTTAGCCTCAAAGTAAATTCAATATAAATGAAGTACTCACCACATATCTCTGCAGCATTGCATATGTTCTTCAAACTGCTTACAAAGATGACATGATATCTTTAAGAATTAAAGATTGTATCTATATTTTATAAAACATATCACAAGGAAAATGTAAAACTTACTTATCAAATGTAATTGCTAGCACAAAAGCTTTTTAGTGACCACAGAACAGACTCAAGAATATTTTTTCCCTTCCTACACAACTTCCAATTAGCTTTTACTAGTTTTCAGGGAGGCCCAGCTCATCAAAAACTAGTTACAGACTTCCTAAAACTAGCTGACTGGAATTTCTTGTTGTTTTTGTCTGTAGTCCTTTTTTAGAGAAAGACCTGAATGGGGCATGTCATTGTTTTACCCAAGAACGGCTACATACTATACAGCCTAGAGCTATGAGAACACTCCTTGTGTTGCTTCCAGTTAAAAAAGACACTGATATACAAAAAAGAGCAATTCAGGAAGGAGGTCATTCCAGATATTTCAGTATATTTCAGCTCATCCTAATAGTAATTCAAGATTCATGACACAGGTCCCCTTGATCTTAATATACGGCATGTCCTTCAGAAAAGATAAACTAAGCTGGTTAACAAAACCTAAAAACAACTTCAAATATGGATGGCAACTGTTTAAGTATTGTAAAGATATAACGATTTTATTTTTTTAAAAGTTAGACTGATATAAATATTACACCTAAAGCTAGTTTGTTGCAGCACTTTGCATAAAGTTTCATTACTTCTCTATAGGTCTGGAACTTTTAAGACAGTCTGTAGAGCACACTTCGCAAAATATTTGTCTTCTACAGTGAAAAAGCTACAGTGAAAGTGAGCTACTGCTGCCTGGATTACACTCTGGTAGTTGACTGTTATTGGACACTTTCTCAAATAAGATTGAATATTATAATTATATAAACTAAAGAGTAAGAAGAAAAGTTGGACAGTAAGTAAAATATTTTACACCAGTGTTGCCTCTGCATTTTCATTTCTTTGAATTGTTTCTTTACTTCCTTTTTGCATGTTGAACCTTTTTAAAACTATAAAAGATACAGGAATTCAATCTGCTAAGCTATGCAGAGCAATATGAAAGTATGTATTTGCTAATAATACTGCTTTATATATACTTTTATCGTTTTTATCTTTTTAATTCAATGCTCTATCAGCAATAAGACAATTGAGAAAACATTTATCTATTGCTTCAACCATTTTTGTTTTTCTTAAAATAGGCAGATTGGGAGGAAAAGAGAAGACAGCAGAGAACAAAACAGAAATAAGAAAAAATTTAGTCCTCATTCTGTAAGATGAGCACTATAGCCTGACCTGTCATGTATTATAAAATATATATTATCGGTTATGTAGCTTGCTAAAATTTCTGACACTGATATTTTTCACTGGCAGAGTTCTTATATCCAATATCCAGTTAATCAAAAGGCTCCTGTATGAACTCATCTGGAGTCTTACAGTTAAAAACAACGTGTGTATTATCAGAATCTTGAGTGATACTAACAGGGAAACAGTCAACTTTACAACATATGGGACACAATACAAAATGAAATCTATGTTCAGTAACAATTAGTTCCAATAGTTATAGAATATGGAGTATTTTTTGATATTAAAAAAATAACCTAGCTTTCAGCTGAACCACAGTTGTGCCTACATAAAATTTGCTAGGCACTTAGCATATTTGATGATTATTTGAATTTAATTTATGCTGATGTATTACGAAGTGTTTTCATACATCTGATATATTAGAGAATCCTAGTGAAGCCCTATGCACTGATACAATTGTTAATCTTTATTTGTTAACCTGTACATTGGAAGATCAGGGATGAGAATTTCATTCATGTAAAACAAATATTATTTCAGAATACCTAGATGCAATAAAAGACTACCAAAGACTACCTAAATCTAGTAGTGAAGATAACATATAATTCTCATAGAAGAAATCTTGAATTATTGAGTTATTTGACATATTCCTAACAATGACCAACAATTCAAAGCTGATTAAATGAAAACCAGTGCCAGTGGGCTGAGAGTTGTAAAGGCTAAGCCATCAATTAATTTCAGTGTAAATATTAACAAGTTTGAAGTAAGCCAAATGTAAAAGCTTAAGTGTCATCTTCTTAACATGTAAAATTTGCACAATACTTTTACACGCATTGACACTGTGTGCATTAGCTAGATAGTATAAAAAAAATCAATATTTATGTGAAATAAAAGTAACAAGCCAAGTAACAAACCAACTTATACAGTCAAGTAGTAAATATAATGGGTTTGCATGCATTATCAGAAAAAACATTAATCTCCTTGTACACAACCACCATAAATAGCTTGTAATGGTACTTGTACATTATGTAGGGGGCTGGCATTTATTCTGTGTGTTTATATTCCAGTGCTAGACTCTGAAGTTCCATCTGGCTGATGATTCCACACACATACCAGGAAAAAATGCAGATCTTAATGTCAATTTCAAAAACCAAAAAAAAGGGGGGGGGGGGGGGGTAGGGGGGGTAGAGAGGGGCATGGCTACAAATGTGTTTGAAAATATTTTTTTTCCAGAAAATATTCATAAAAATCTGAGAGAGATCAAAGTGAAACTTCATCCTGTATAAGGACTGAGAGAAACATTCAGAATTTAGTTTAAAGTCTGACATATTTATCATTATACTAATATCTAAACTATATTAAAAACTGCATTTCAGTACATGCAATGAGAAATTGGCTACACTATAAAAACACTGATAATAGCGTTATCTCTTCTGTACCAGCGAATATAACCTCAAAAAGGGAGCTTACTCTATTGACAATTCAAAGTCTTCTCGAGTATTCATATTATGACTCTGACACTTGCATGACTGATAAGAGACAAAGTCAGAAAAAGTTTGAAGGTTATTCTTTTGTCTCCCTTGAAACTAGTATTTTTAACACTACCTAGCAATCCTTTTCTGACAAACCCAGTTAAGAAACAATTTTTTTTAAGATATTAAAATGCAATTTCTGTATGTTTGGAACAGTAGAGTCCTATTCCTTTCTTTTTTTTTTTTTTTTTTTTTTTTTTTTAGCTGGCCAGATAAAAAGCCATTAGGAATAACAGCACTGTCCTTCTTTAAAATGAAATAAGGGATTTTAAAATTAGGAAATATTATATATATATGTATTATATAATCTGAAGTAATTCTTAGTTCTGTTAAAAGTTTGAGCTTTTGTTTATGTCTATGAAATAATTTTTATTCCTCAGAGTAATAAATTTCATCCTTTTATAGCTTGGTCCTTAATGTGGTTTGTTATGTTGCAAAACTTTTACAGAAGCAGCTTGGATGTTGTTAGATTCTTTCCTACTCAAGGGATGAGGAACACTACAGGTCTGATCATGGGATTTGGCAGTTCAGAGAACAGGAAGTATTAATGTCTGCATCTGCAATGTCTGCATCTTCTGCATCTTGGGAGATACAGAACAGCAGGTATTCGGTCTTTCTATTTCCATCTCTCTAAGAGAAGCCTAAAACAGAAGATGAATGTAGTAGCTATTATAGATAAAAGTAGACATGATCCGAAGCTCTATCTAGTAGTGTCTTTCATATATATATATGTGTATAAAGAGCAGCAGGAAACAGATAAGCAATAGAAGATCTATTTGAAAATCTAAGATCTAAGAACATATCTGGTAAAACATGACACACCTTGTCCTAGGAACAGGTATATCACATACGATCTGTGGTTCAGTTATGTTCACGGAATCAGAACCTCCCACTAACATCACCCTTCACATCAGAACAAAGTTCAGAAGTTCAGCATTTGACTGGAAGAATACCACTGCTACTGATGCAAAGATGTTTATGTTGAGCCGCTGAAGACTCCCAGGCTATGTTTGTATTAGCGAGTAGTGCCTATTGATTTTTATTGATTTTTTATTGAATTCACTATCCACACTACACATTTCAAGTATTTTTACTTCACAGTAGATCCTCTCTAGTCCTATGGACTGAAAAAACAGCAGCAACTGGGAGCATACTGGGTGAACTTCTGGAGTTCACTATTTGTCTTCACTTCATTCAAAAGGAACAGTCAATGTGTCCAGCGTTATGTGAACCAAAGCATACAAGGTGGGAATGAATGTGACATGGGTTTCAAAAAAGTGTTCCTTATCTGAACTAAGTACCGATGCAGGTGAAGTCACAGAGAAATGGAAATGAGAAAGTGATAAGCTGAGCTTCAGTGGAACATTTCAGGCCCTGGAGGAGAACAAGGTCAACAGATAACTCAGGCTACCTGCATGGTGAAGGATATTGCAAAGCTGAACTGAAAGGGATTCAAAAAAAAGAACTTCTCATGGTAGATGGAAGACTAATTTTCTAGATAGAAATTGAAACAGATACTACTAACAGCAGACTTCAGTGATCTTTATGTGACAGCTGGCAGATTCTATCTTCAATTACTGGTTCAACAAGAAGCAATGCTATTTTAAGCACAGTTTTCATAGAAAAAAAGGCACTGTAAAGACACAGGAAGTATAAAATAAGTTCACAGAAAATGTTACAAGTTAATTCAGTAAATTAGACTAAAAGATGAACAGTAACATTTAAAACTTCCATTTAAGATTTACCATTTAAAAAGATTTAAACTGAAATAAAAATTGAATGAGGGTAGTCATCTAGAGTAGAAAAATTGGTGAATTGAATTTGAGTCACAAGCAAACAGTTAACGTTTCTTAAGTTATCTTGAATCTGTATCCGGCACATCTTTAAATATAAAGTGGCCTTTCAGGGAAGGATTCCAGACCTAGCTAATTAATAAACCCAAATGGAATAACAATGAACAACCAGACCTAAGAGAGTGGAAAGAGACCAACTAGTAGCAAGTACATTTCCCTCTTATAAAGTCAGGAAGCTTAGAGATAAAATGAAAGTTGTCAGTAGGTAAGCTGAGGTGACCCTGCAAATGAAATGAAAACAGATAGCTCATATGTCAGCCATTAAAAGAAGAGAGCAAGCAAAGAGGTTAATATGCAGTAAAGGATGGTAGTGACCTATTTCCTGAATCCTGTTTTCAGCAATGCTGAGATGAATATAAGGGAGACAAGGGTTCAGAGATGACAGAATGCCTCTATACCACATCAAAAGTTGAATAAAAATTCGAAGAGACACATTCCAGAAGTAGCACATCAATCTTAACGCTTAATAGTGATTTTAATTTTTATGTATTTATTCTAACCAATTCTATCAGAGTATGCTAATGTACATTTATAGAGTAGCATACATGGAAAGTATATGGATTCTAGAAACAAAGAAGTTAGATTTCATTAACATGAAATGCTTTGGGATAAATTTTAATTTAGAGAACAATTAAACATATAAAGGAACATGAAAAATGAGATGAAGTAAAGCATATTTATTCCAAAGAGAAGGGTACCAGATTCAGCAGGCACAGTATCTTCCTTTAGGCATTAATCCTCTTGACAAAGAAAATGTGGTATTTATCTGGACTTTGGTAATTCATTCTGTTACATGTAAAGCTGGAGAAAAATGGGTTTGGAACATTATAGGAGGCTGAATAACTGGCTCAATTGGAGACATAATGGGCTGTTAAAAAAAAAAAAAAACACTTAAAAGAAGCCTGGATTTTGGGACTAATTTATTAAGTATCAAGTTGATGATAAGCACAAAAGTAAGTACTAATGAATTCAGATGATGCCAGAAAGAACAGATTAAAAGACAAAAAACCACACACTACATTACATGGGAAGAAATTAAGATTATCTTGCTTGGAAAGTCAGAATTTCCACAAATTATGTTCTCACTGCCTAAAAAAAATTGGAAAGAAGTACACACTAATGAATCATATTCAGGCTGTGCTTATATAGTATGATCTGCCTATTAAAAATTATGTTAGATTTGGGGTACAAAGCACTGCCCCACAATATGTTAATATAATACTCATCACCCCTACTCAGGATCTCTCTAGCATGGGCAGAAAGCAAGCCAAAAGAACACAATAGTCTTCTAGATGAAAGAAAAGTGAAAGAGCTTGGTTCAGGCCTTAGAAAACCAAGGTTTCAGTAAATTAAGCTTCCCCATATTTTAGTAAGGAAAACAGGAAATAAAACAAAAAGAAGGAAAAAAGCCAGGAGATTCACAAGTTGAAATCTGTGTATGGTTTTTGTTTTTCCAGATAGTCAAGATTTGCAAAGTGTTTTTGTAGACCTGGGCTTAACACGGTGTTTTTAAGGGATGAGAGCAATAGAGTGGAAAGACTAGCGCAGCAAACATAGTATAGTCCCTCTGTGAGCACTACAGAAAGTGGCATATAAACTCATGTCACGTCCCTACAGTTTTGTATTTTCCAGAGAGAATTAACAATAATGCAAGTGATCAATTATTGAGATATGAGATGACGAGTGTTTTGAATTTAATTCAATTTGGTTCTTAAATCAATTCTTAAAATCCATTCTTAAACTGTGTGGCTGCTCCAATGCTTGCATTATTTCCACTTAGTGTAGCATATGTATAGTTAAAGGCACATTCAGAAGTTCAGGTATCTAATGTTGACAAAACTGTCTCCAGTTTTTTAGTGCCACACAAAATGTTTGTGAATAGTAATATGCCCAAATGTTTCTGCACTTTTACAAAGCTCAGTTTTAAAACTCTGTTTTTACATACAGAGCTTTTTAATGGCAGTATCCCTACTTGTGTTCTAGAGACAATCTTAAGTGACAGCACTGGACACGATGAGATTGTTTATTCATTCATTACTATTTATTGAAGTGTTCTTTGTTTATAGACAGATAAAACAAAAATAACTGTAAAACATTTTCAGCTTGGTTCTATAACTCTGGTATTTAGCTCCAGAGAAGACTACAGAACCATTCCTTCTTTTATCTGGCAGGGATTACTTAGCCTGAGGTAGAAAAATATGGATGAACGAAAGGCAAAAGAATACTTTTGCTTGAAATGTTTTCCAGAACAGTGATGATAAAAAATAATAATAATAATCGGAGGTCAAAGGCTCCTTTCATTCCATTAACCCATATTAATAGTGTGAAGGACTGGTAAATCCAGACAGCTTCCATCTTTTAAATAATAATGCTATTTTCTCTTCATTTAGAGAACCCTACTATGCCAAGTGACCTCAGGATCTGGAAGTTATTTCATATCTTGTTTGTTGCTCAGAAACTGGATTTGCAAGACTTTCAGTAAAAACTCTAAGTTGCATTGTGCTTAAAGTTAAAGAACTCCAGCTTCTAAAAGCTTTTAAATAAATATTAATGATAGACATTCAAGGAGAGGAATGGTGCAAAGTGCCTCCTCATTTCAGTACAGACATATGCAAAAGAACTGCAGTCCACTTCTAATAAACGTTAAAGTTTAATTCTGTAAGCATTGAATACTATGAAAATGTGATGTACACTAAGCCTACTCTCTTACTCACTTCTGTATATCATACTAGATTGATGCAAGATGCTTTCAAAACACTTAACGAGCAGATCCATCTCAGCTGTGCTATTCAGATGAACAACCCTGCTAAGTAGGACTGTAAGACCAGCTTTTCCAACCCATACATGTTTCAGTTCTGTAATATCTTTTTAAGTGGAGTACAGGAGCTTCCTTGATTCAAGAATAGTGCAAACCAAAATAATTCCTTGTGTAAAGCTTCATGTAATGCCCATTTCTTTCACGAACTTGTTTCTAATCAACGAAGACAGAGTTTGAAACCTGACTAGCAAACGGGATAAAAATTACATTCTCACTGTCTCCTTCCTTCCAAGGAAGATGGCTGGAGGAGTTGGAAGATATTCACAGTTCAGCAATTTTTTTGATAGACAGCTTACCATATATATATCCACACCAAGAAAATAAATTTATAATGCCTGCTTCTACATATAAGCACTAATATAACAGCTCTGTAAATTATTCTTGTGAACAAAATACAATTGAATTAATATAAAAATAATTAACTTGAACTTTTCATCAGGCTGTAATATAAGACTACAGTTCACAAATTAAGTATATTCTAGTGAATTCTGGGTGTTTAGGTTGAATTTTTCACAAAATTTCTGTATTGTATTTCTGACATAATAAGCATTTCAGATTTGGTATGTGTTTCTAACAACTTCTAATTGTATTTAAGATATATTACAGTAAGGAGAAATGAGAAAATGAAAGTATATCCATACAAAATACGTTTATAATTACAAACATTGTAATAACAATTCCAAAGAACAAATAGTAGATAAACTGAGAAATGCAAAAATCAGGAAAAGAGGTCCTTCATACATTTAAAGATTCTCATTGTTTAGTCTAAGGCTAGACAAAATTTTACTTCTGCTATTGAAGCACTTCCATGGAAAAATAAAACTGAAGTTATGTTTTCTGGATATGATTTTCAAAGGTGCTCTAACAGCTCTAACTTCATTGCAATCAGAGGTAATTTCACCAATGAACTGGAAAAAAACAAAACACTATTTATCCCAGTAGTCAATCTTTATAAAAATGAACCAGAGCATCTATTCTTACATTCTGCTCAGATATATAACCTTCTGAAGTACCAGTTTATTCCTCTTCAATTTTAGCACAGGAATAAGTTTTGCCTATCTGAGCACATTATCTGAAGGCAAAACTGGTTTCCCAGATACCCGGGTTCAGCCTGTTGAAATCTTATGTAAGTATACTGCTAGGCAGCAGGGAAAAAAACACAGGAATATAGTACACTTCTATATCTCAAAAGAAAAAGTAGAAAGAATAGCAGTAGCAGTATCATTACTTTGTCAATATTCATAATGCTTCAAAAGAATATATAAGGAAAACTTTGAAAACAGATTTCTCTCCTTTGCTCTATTATCTACAAGATCTGAATGTCAACATATGTTAATTAAAAAAAAAAAAGTGTAAGTGGTTCAAATAAAAGAAAAATAAAAACATAGATAACTTGCCTTTTAATGTCCAGGAACTCAGAAATATTTGCCATCTGAAAGACATCATTGTATAGTACGATCCTACTGCTTATTAGAGGCTCAGAAGGACAATCAGCATATAGAATAAAACTTTTTATTTACCTTTTAATTTTATCTTTATGTCTTCTTCTATGGTTTTTCGTTCAGGAAAAGTCAGTACACATAAAAGATTAGCCAAAGAAAGGAATTAATGTTGACATGAAAGCTAGACAAAAAAATGAGAATAACTTGTTTCCTTGAAAATATATAAAAAGCATTTTATATTTATCAAAATATAAAATAGCAAATTACTGTTGCTTTGCAGATAAAGTATCCAAAGTTCTTTGCATTCAATAATTCAACCACCACAAAGGAGAATAAATATAAAATAAAAACAATAAAAACGTATCCCTCCAAGGCAAAGATTATGGGTGAATTAGTCCTGGAAAGGCTGTCTGAATTTTTGCTGCTTCATTTACAGCATTACACATTCAAATGCCTGTTCTTTCTCTCTGACGTTCTTCATAAGCAGATAAGAGAAATCTAATACTGTTACATTGAAATGACAGCATTAGAGTTTACTGGCAAAACTATATGGAGAGTAAGTGCTCTCCAACTGAAAAATATACCAGATCTGTAAGTCTAAAAGGCCCTGAAGGACACAATATATTTTGATACTTAATTAGTAGTTAACAAAATGATTCCCAACCTGTGTTGCAGGTTATCTTTAGGGAGGAAATACAAATGATTTGCAAAATAATCCATCTGAAGTAGTAAAACACAGCTGTACTAAGATGCAAAGAAAATTCTCTGTATGTCAGGTTTAACATTTTCTCATTTCTAGTATGAGTATTGCAGAGATATAATGCTGCTGCCACTTAAGCAAAGGCATGCTTTCAGGAGCACTGAAAAGGTGTACCCCTTGGCTAAGTTTAACTGTACTAAAGTCAGTGGTAAACTCTACTAACAATTCAGCTATATCAGTATATCTGAACAGAGGAAAAAATTTACTTTAACTGTTCCCAAAGGAAAACCAATATATATATATATATGTGTGTATATATATATATATATATATATATATATATATATATATATATATATATATATATATATATATGAACATATATATATATGTATATGTATATATATATATATATGAACATATATATTTTTATATATGAACATATATATGTTCCTGTATATATATGTGTGTGTGTATATATACAGGAACATATATATATATATATATATATATATATATATATATATATATATGAAATATAAAGATTAAATTAAAAAGTAAAAAGTAGGAGAATTATGTGGATGGTAAAACAGTGCAACAGGTTGCCTGGAGAAGTTGTGGAATCTCTAACCATGGAGACATTCAAAATTTGCTTTGACTAAGTCCTGAGAAACCTGACCAGAATTGAGCTGGCCTAGTTGCTCTTCATAGGTATGGTTCAAACAAAATTAGTCAGTTAGAGAAGGCCTTTAAACATATACACAACCAGTAAAGTCCAAGGAGAAAAAATAGATTCCTACTTGATACTCAGCCAAAACTGCTCTTGCCTGTGCAAGCAACAGCAAAACACAAACATGCTTTTCCTTGCATCATTCTTTTTTTGTGCGTGTGTGTGTTTTTAAGAAAATGTAGCTTTTCTGTATTTCATTATCATTTTATCATTGTTATTCTGTCTTCCTATCTTCATATACATGTACGTCACAACTTCACACAGCTGAGGTTTTTCTGACTTCTGATATAAAAAGAACTGTTCTGTATAAAATGGTTCTTTTTTCCAAATGAAACTGAATTTAGTCTAAGAAACCCATTCACACACAGTCAAAATATGTGTGTGGGGAGGGGAGGAAAGCGGGGGGGGGAGCATAGGGAGAAGGAGTGTTTGTTGTTTTAAAGTGGTACTGATCAATTAAAATTGGCTTTTTCTTTTTTTTTTTTTAATTGGATTTTATCATGACAGACTACTTGTTGCCTGCCTACCTGTCCAAAATCTGCTTTTATTTGATGGGAATCTGTTCCATCGTTACTGAGCCAAGAATACAGTACTGCAATAAAATTACAGTCTATTCTCTAAACTTTTTTAGCATATATGCTTCAAGAACTGATAAATTTAGTAATTTAGAGGTTCTCTTTCATCCAAAAAACTCTTCTATCTCACCTCTTTTTCTTCCCATAATAAAAATGGCTACAAAATATTGGGTGAGAGTTCCCTTTTCTGATATCATGGTAGAAACATTTGTTATAACTAAAGTTATTGAAATGTCAGCTATGACTTGCCTTGCTATCTCAAGCATTAGGACAGATGTCTTATACAGGTTAATAGTTTTCCCAACTCTAATTTAACAAATGAGCAACATCGTATCTAATGTGTTTATCTGCTAATAGAATTATTTAATAAGATCATTTGTTTTACAGTAGTTCAACCAGTTCCTTACACTGCCAATTGTTTTTTTGACTAAATCAAGACAGAAGTTTAAATTACAGGCTTGATAAATCCTTTACTAGTTGCAGCTTCTAAGTAAACTCTCAGTTTTGATGATCACAGAAAAGCCATTTCATTAAGTACAGTCATAATGTAATCTACTTCTCACTTCTACCAAGTATATCAATGTAAATAATGTAAATAATTGCTTATTCCAATAAAAAATAAGAAGTACTTTCAACAGTACGATGTTTGTGATTATTGTTGACAGATGCATCAAAACATCACTGGCGTAAGATCAATCTGGATATCTTATGTTTGACACTGATACAACAACCAGTAAGAACTTTTTTTTCTTAATTTAAAAGCAAGACAAATACATTATAATGCATCATACAGCAAACTGACTTTTTTTATATATTGAACCTGCAACTAAGCAATCTGGCCACTTTCAGAAAAGTCAGGCATTTCAAATACAATCTGAATTCAAACATATTTCTGGATAGGTTGAAGGCAAAAAGACAATGTATTTGCTCTGATTTACTGATATGGGAAGGTATTTCTAAAACAGTTCAGTACTCACATGAAAGTTTTATCCTGCTTAGCTATAGAGGATTAATGTGAATTAAGTTTCTTGATAGTCTAAGCATAAATTTTCACAGAGCACCTTAACTTTACATTGACAAATGGAAAAGTGAATCAGAGCAGTCAAACACATTTTTCATTTAACTTCAGAAACAGACAGATTACCAGATAACCCTGCCAGAGGGACTATTTGAAAAGAGATATTTTAAATAATGTTCCTGAATAAAGATCAGTGTTTTTTAAACTGTTAAAAGGCAAGTAGTAATAAAAAGTAAAAAAAAAAAAAAAGCAGAATAAACAGATTGGTAACTGAACAAACATTTAAAATTGATCTGATATTGAAAGGTGATATTTAAAAGACCTACTAAATGGGTAAAAATTGCTTCCTAATGACACAACTTTTTTTATGTTTGAACAATTTTAACAAGCTTCCATAATATGAGACATGTAAAAGAGAATCTAATTAATATAGTAGCAAATAAAACCATTATCCATTTCATAATGCATCTGCTTATGTAGGGAAAATATCTTCAAATTATCAAATAAATATACTAAATAAAAATGCACGTCCTCCCTTCACAAAAAAGCTTTTCCAACTTCTAATCACTTCTCACAAAACAGAAGAAAATTATGAGCTTTGAAAAATGTTTTCTCTCAATATTTTAGCTCAAGCTTGTCCTTTATCTTATTTTCCTACATAATAAACTTTCAACTATTTTAAAGATGCAGTCCTGAGCATACTGCACAATGAAAATTGTAGAATTTGCATCCAAATATTTTAAAAGTTGCTGATCTATCAGGATAAATATACATAAATATTTTCCTAGCCATTTGATTTTCTTAGTACCTACGTGTGTAAAAGCTGATGAAAATTTAATAATTCTTTGCTGTTAAGTGAATTAAATGTCAACAGAACTACCTCAGTAGGAAGCTATTTTGCTGTATTCACCATCTCTCTACTTGTCCCACCGCTAGCTCTACCACTGATAAAATTCAGAACTCTCTCAAGATTTTATATATAATCAGTGGGATGTTTAGCTTTCACTCTAAATTTAGTTAGTAAGGGTCTAATCATAATGAAATTACTAAGCAAAAGATGAAGAACTCCAAAAGTACAACAGATGAAGAAGACATCAAGATAAAAGACTGGCATGACTAGTTTCATCAATTTAAAACAGAACTGAAAGATAATACTGCTGCCACTTTCATGTGGACCCAAAAACTGAAATTACCTGAAGGCAATAAGGAATAAAGGAAGCAACGACCACCACCTCAGTAACAGAGCGTATCAACTTCACATAATAGATCTACCCAGAATACAGAAGAATACAGAATTTCAAAGAATACAATCATAGAATTAAAGTAATTTAGGTAATCAAGAAAGGAATCGTAAATGCTGTGCACAAGCCAAAAATGCCAAGAAATGGTATGTTACTTCTAAAAGATACTGGCACTAATAAGTAGTCTTGTTTAAGCAAAACAAACAAATATCTTTTCATCTTTTGAAAAAATAGGAATTTAAGCAAGAGAAATGAAGTGTCATCCAAAATTATGATAAGAACAAAGCATATAATAGGAGATATCTGAGGTAAGGAACAATTTATGAAGACAGAATTATTATCCCTTTCCAGGAGGCATATCAGGCCCTGCACTACAGAACCTAACTACTAACACCTGAAATGAAAAAAAAAAGCTAAGTTTGACCCTGATAATAACACAACTAAGCCTGGTGAGCTGTTCTATGCCTTCTATTGAAAAGAGTTTACATGTTAAGATTGTTGAACAGTTTGTGAGTATAATGTACATGAAAACCTTGTGCAAAATTGGCATGTAAATTTGGAATTGGTACTAAGTCCTGGACAACAGAAATAAAATGAAGAGTTAAACATCATCCAGATATAAAGATAGTACTTGTTAACTTACTGCGGAACACCGTTATAGCTATCATAGCTAAATAAATCTTACAGAACTCTCAGATAATTAGTTTTATGACATCAAATTCAGCTAAATGCTAGAAAAAGAACATAGGTTAGTGCTAGAAAAATGAAACAGGAAAATGTTCAATAAAGTTCTTTAACAATTAGAAATGTAAAATAAGTCAAGGTTTATAGAACACTTACTAAGCTTCTAGCACTGGTAAAAATCAGAGCTTTAAGTTACAACTGTATTGGTCAGTGCTATTTTAAATTAGGAACTTGGTGAATCAATATCCGTACCTTTTTAAATTCTTAGAATCTGACTTTTTACTTAATGACACAGACAGCTCCATGGGAGGTAAAAGCACTGACACATGAACAAGTTAAAGACAGGGGAATTAGAGAAACAAAATAACTTACCTGAAGTCATGTAGTGGAGTGAAAACAGAAAAGTATGTATTGACTTATATAGCAGATTAGTAATTAGAATTTAAGACCAGCCCAATGATTACCTTTATTTAGTTGTTTATATTTATACTCCCTAACTAGTAGCTTTTCAGACATTCAGAATCTGAGCTCACACTCTGAGAGACAAGATGGCACAAGCTGAGGAACAATTAAAGAGTTACTTTTAAATGATTTAATGAAAACAGGTCTTTAAAAAGGGTGGTGTATATAAACCTGGCTACGGTATAAAACTAATTTATCAGGAATGGTGCTTGTTCTGTGCAGTATTTCTTCTTTCTGCTGCTCCATGGGGAAGCTTCATAAATTTAATACTGCAAGGCAGTAATGAAAAGCTAAATTTTTCTAAACACAGTGTTTTACAAAGATTATTTATTACATTTCCAGCTCTACTTTTGCATAACAAGGTTGACAGATAGAGTCATGTCACTTTATGATTTTTGTATGGTGTTACATTCCAAATACAAAGCAGATTGGTAAACAAATTCAAACCATCATTTTTTCTGCTCTCACAATTACGATACAAAGGGATCTTTGAAGAAAATTTATTCTTTAAGTCCTACACCAGTCTCTTAACTAGCAATGGTCAAAGCTGAACATGGCTCAATATGCCACAAAGTATGGAGAACCTTCCTGTCTGCAACTGTAAATTTCACAGATTCCATCCTAACAACTTCTTCAAGAAGTGGTAAATATGGAAGAGTAGCCGAAATTAGCCAAGGTCCTCTTTACTTTCCCTGTAGGTAAAGAGAGTTTCTCCTTGTGAACTCTGATGAACGCTTACTAATTTATGAGCAGGAAGAAGCAAGGATGAGAATTCCTTTAAAGACAGCAATGACAGCATATAGTAGCAATTTTGGCTGTACTGAATTAATGTTAACTTTCTAAGAAGCTGATAAAGACCTTACATTCAAGAAGTAAAGCAAAACAGGAAAAAACATTATGTAAAATTCAGGAAGTTCAGTGGAAGTGTGTGACAGGTATAATGGAAAATGGTAAAAAACATTAAGACATTTCCCATCTTTTCTAAACAAAACGCTCAAGATGAAGAGGTTACAGGAAGAGGTTACATATCTCAAAGGTTTGGATAAATGAAAAATAAAAAATAGCTTGCTTTTCACATTGAGAGGGATCATGCTTTTGAAAAAAAAAAAAAAAAAAAAAAAACAGAACGCATTAGAGCAGTGGAAATTGTGTGGTATGGACTATTTTATGGCACATTCACTGTAGCTGGGAGCCTAATTAGAATTTTGAAAAACACAGGCACTCATTTCACTGCCCAAATCAGAAGTGGTGGAACTTTCTAAACACCAAAAAGTCTGTAACGGACTCTGCTTCTAATTTGAGACTTAAGAGAATGGTGCAGTGCAAATATCTGCAATTACAGATTCACTGTAAGAAATATCTACCCTCAAAATAAAATTTAAAAGAATTAACTCACCACTTGTCCATTCTGAGGATTTTTATGAGCATATGGGGGTCCACGGATGTGATTCCACATCTGACCAGATGTCATAGCAAATACAACACACTAGAAAAATAGAAAAACAACAATATATTTGTTTTTTAACCCAGAGGAATTGAATAAAAAAACCACTCTGCTAGTGATGTTTGTTGTAGGTATATAATTGTTTACCTAACCAGATACAGTATCTACTTCTATTTGATGTTTAGGATAGGGTTTTCTGATGTGCTGCTCTCATAAAATTCTTAATGACTTCTGTTAGAAAATGAGTTAGCTAAAGACAGAAATTTTCAGAATCTCTCTTCAAATAATCCTCTCTTTATGTGCACTTGGAATTGCCACATTTACAAATCCGCATGGCAGAAAACACTCATGATAGTAGAAAGCACTCACTGCAAATATTCTGAAAACTGTCATTTGAGATTTCTACAGTCTTTCATGATGTTTGTTCTGCCTCTAATATAGCTTTATATAGTTTAGCTTAGCTGTTTACTTTCAGGTATATGAAATTATTTATAAAAAAAAACACCAGGAAAAAAAAAATCCAACTATCCAAATGTCTGTCTCATTTATGAAATGCTTACTTTGTGTCCTATATGACTGTAATCCATTTTAGCCATGACAAAAGACATGGCTGAGTTGATAGATAAGTGATATTCTCTATGGAAATGTGTGGAGTTAGGATAGGATTCTATGAAAACTGGAAAAAATGGACATTACTTCTAACAGAAGGTCATACTACAGAATCTAAATGGCAAAAATCAGTCATAGCAGTAGTCGTGGCTATCTTAAAGAGGTAATTAAAATATCCTTTAATAGCCAAATGAGAAAAACAGTAATACAGAACTTGGATCATCTCAATGTCTTCTGATTTAATAGTGCAAATAATCCTTAAAAGACTGATATAAACTAGGTACATATATATATAGGTATATATGTGTATATATATATATATATATATATATATATATGCTTATTTTTACTGTAAATGTATATTTCCACTAGCAAAAGTATAGCCATAGCAATTTAAGCAGATGGTTCCCGAATATGTAATTTTTTATTTATTTTTTAACCGGGATAATTAGCTAAACCAGAGATGACTAACTTCTCTTTACTAAAGAAAAGTAGTGAGGAATTCTTCAGCTTTTCTTTAAAGAATATTTAATAATGTATTTGTGAAATAAATTTAAGCTAGTGTAGCTCTGTAGCACAGTAAATCCAGAACACCTCTAGCAATATACTTTGAACCAGCTTTGGAAGGTCTTAGCACTGAATCTTGACAGACTTTATATAAACTTATCTGGCTTTTCTAGAATTCTAACTTGATTAGCTGAAACAGCCAGTTTTTCAAAGATCAGATGGCTTCAAAGATCAGATGGCTATACTTAGTTTACATTATTTTTGCTCATCTCTGTAGGGCAGAACCATTTTTTCCCTCTCCCTTCCATTTAGGATGAATTAATTATGATCAGCACAGTGATGCAGTGTAACCAGAGATATCAAAAGCAGTACCACAAGATACACTGTACCAGTATGGAATTATAAGATGGGGGTACACGATGACACTAGAGATCACAAGTCCATAAATATTGCACCAATGCTGAATTACAGAAACAAAGGCAAGGGAGCTGCTCAAACCCAGTTTTAGGGATAACAAATAAAACAGATAAGCACCAATTTATCAAATTTTTATGTGAGGTGTAGTTGCTGGTCAGTGGAGAAAAAGCACGATGTGTAAAAGTAGCCCCACGTGAGCTCTAGGGCGAGGAGGAAAAAAAACATCCTACTTCCAGCAAAGTGTGAAACACTGAGAACTCACCATAGCAGTACACCCTTTCGCCAGATCAAAGCCAAGGATCTCAAGATCCAAAGAGAATCAGTGGAATAACAACCATGACATTCAGAAAGAGGGAAAGATAATAGGAGAGTTTGCATAATTTTGTGTTGTTACTATTGACATTTTTTGCCCTTGTAACAGAAAGAAAGTAATGAGAAAAAATATATAAACTATTTCCACCCTGTAATAATGATATCTGGTTTAACAATAATACTTTAATTATACTGTTAAGATTTGAATTACATTAAGAACAGATTCTTGGCTCTAAATATAAAGTGAGTTTCATTTTGTCCATAACAGGATTTGGAGTGTAACAGTATTGTAATTAATATGGCAGATGAAAGCATATTGGTAGTGATTATTAGCAAATGGGTTATGTTTTAATTAATAATATGCAATGAAGTGATGAGAGTATGTGCTTCCATTAATGAAAAAAAGGAGACCGTTATTTCTATACCTTGCAGATTATTTTAGCTGAGAAATTTATACTGCAATTTTGGTGATGAATCACAGAGCTGATAGCTTCTGTGAAGATAATAGAAGTGTAGAAACTGAGATGAGGGTAATAAAGGTGAGGTGAAAGATGTGAAAGAGCAAAAG